>NW_026972119.1:25520343-26240687 GCF_036711695.1 Zophobas morio
CACGGCGAATAAAAAAATGATCACAATTGAGACAGGGTGGGTGGGCGGGCTTCCATTTTGTATTTTTGTTTTAATATATGTGTAGACTTCTTTTCATAACATCTAACTTAAAACATTTAAAATGGAAAATTTGTATAAGGAAATATTATGTATACAAGAATTTACCATTTTAAACGTCTTTTAAGTTTGTTCTGAAAAGACTACCATGTATATTAAGAAAATGGCAAATTATAAGCCCCGCCCACCCGCCCTATCTCAATTGTGATGATTTTTTTTAATCGTCGACAGCCAAAGGAGGAAATTTAATTCCAAAGTTGTTATTATTTCTCTATAAGAAATTGCCATGTAAGACATATTTTTGATTACCGTGGTATTCAAAGAGTACCATGTATATTAAGAAAAAATTGAAGCTAAAAAGTAAGCCCCACCCATATCTGCCCCGATCTAAATAGTAATGAAGTTTTCATTCGTTGACAGACCTCGGGGCGGAGCCTAATTACAAAATCTATATTTCCGTACAAAAATGTACCATTTCAACCGTGTTTAAAGTTTCTCAGCATAAAAAAATCATCACAATTGAGATGGGGTGGGTGGGCGGGGTTAATATTTTGACTTTTTTCTTAATACACATAGTATTTGAACAAATCGATACTGAAAAACATGGTTTTAATTTCTTGTACAAACATAAGCATTTTGCAGTTGAGCTCCGCCCTCTTGCTTCACGGCGAATAAAAAAAATCATCACAATAGAGATAGGGCGGGTGGGCGGGCTTACATTTTGCCTTTTTGTTGTAATATATGTAGACTTCTTTTCACAACAAGAAACTTAAAACATGTTTAAAATGGAAAATTTGTATAAGGAAACGTCGATTTTGCAATTTTCATGAACAATATAGAAAAAAAAATCTTGTCAAATCCTCAATTTACAGAGAAAATTAAATTTTGCGGCCGTTACTTACATGACATCTTATCCCTCTTTCAAGATTCTCTTAACGATCTTAACTCGTCTAAATTTTACTCTCTCCATCCGTTACTAAAATTCAGGTACGAAGTCGAATATGATAATTCCATTCCATTTTTAGAGTTACGCATTACAAAAAGCATGTCCAATCATTCATTTTCTTATAATATTTGCAGAAAATGGACCACTACTGAGTTAAAGTCTTACATGTTTTAAACAAAAGCAGCACTCTCCATTTTGTTGAAATTTATAAAACTGTTAGAGATCCTAAATTAATTTGTGCGAATAAATAAACTGATTTCAATAACTCTTTTCTTTCTTTCCTCATGCCTACTTCTTAAATCTTTCTAGTTAAGTAGTTGAACGTCGCGTCTTAGAAAAAAAGGTATAGTGCCACAAGAGATATAGTAGTTTTATGACTTTGCCTTTTGTAACCTCCAAAACCGCAATATTTCTTGGTGTCAGTATATCGTGAATAGTTTTTTACAAAGGAACCTCATCATGACTAAATTAAGCTATACAAGAGATATTTTGTCCAACTAATTAACTATTTTTGTTGAGTGGGTTGAATTTTTTATTGTTGGAAAGCAGATTCAGGATTTTTTTGGTAGCTCAGATTACCCAACGATCAAGTTCATGTTTTTGTAGTTTCAACAGACACTCGTCCATTTGTAATAGAGATAAGAATGTCAAATCTTTTCCTAGTATTACCCAATTATTATCGTTTTATATGAAAATTAGTAAGATGTTTTTGTAGAAGGCTCTGATTTTTGTGCAAACTAAGGAAATCCCGATTTTAATTTGAGTACACTTCGTTTGTTTTGTCGCACCCAGAATTGATAATAATTTATGAGAGTACAGAGTTGGACTTGAGTCATCGTCCGATTTCACCAACTCCAATGACGAAGATGTATGATTTTACATACTTATTAATTTAAATAAAGAACACATTTACAATTTTTATAGTACTTTACTAACAAATATCAAAGGTCCGACCATGACCAGCTTGCAAGAGAGTAGACATTGAAGGCATAAATAAATATAACAAGATTTTATATTTTATAAATGAAAAGAAAAATGACATAGGGTCTATTCAAATATTTGTCTGTTTGCCTTGAATAGAGTTAATGTTCATTGTTCATGCAGAAAGCTTTTCCACAAAAAAATCTAAATTTAAATTTGTCATAGTGTTCCAGCTCTGTTCTTTTAATAATAATAAATAAATAGGTGTTGGTCGACAATATCAAACCAATTAACGTTTTCCACAAAATTTGAACTTGTTTTCTCGTCTAAAATAAATACATTTTAGTTGTTTGTAACATCGAATGCAGCACATTTAATTTTTTTACAAAACCGTTTAAAGTTAAAATGCATTACAGTTCAATTAGTCACAGAAGTCAAAAAGTCATGTGTGTTTTTTGAGACTTCATAGTTATAATCCGCGTGGTTTAAACTTTATCATGTAGAAACTGTGTCAATTTAAATTTCTTAAAAAAATAGATACCAGGATTCGCAAACTTTTTCTAAATTCCTTAAAAACAAGATGTCAAATTTTCTCAAAATTTATATTAAATTCCTTACAAAAAGACATTTGGAAACCTCAAGATTATTGAATAAACTAAGAGACCCCAAGATTTTTTTGAATTCGTAAAAATTAGCCACTTGGGGCCTCAATATTTTCTTATATTCCTTAAAAAAATGCCAATGTCGTCAAGAAAAATTTTAAATTCGTTAAAAAAAGACACTAGGAACCTTAAGCTTCTCAAATTACTTGAAAAAAGACACCTAAAATTCTTTTAATTAAATACTTGGGGTCTTCAAGATTTTCTAAAAAAGTAAAAAAAGCACTAGGGGCCCCCGAAGTTTTTTTTTAATTCTTTCAAAAAAGACAGGGACCTCAAGATCCCCCAAAGTTCTTTTAAATTGCTTGAAAAAAATATACCAGGAGCAAGGGCTAGGGAGAAACTTTCAAATTCCTTAAAAAAAAGGACGTCAAGCCCCTAGGGTTTTTTTTAATTGTTTAAAAAAGACACCAGGGGCCCTTTAAAATTCATAAATTACTTCAAAACAGATATTACGGGCCTGCAAAATAAATAATTAAATAATTAGGAACCTCAAGAATATAAAAAAAAAACTTTAAAAAAATTCAAGTCTTCCAAAATTCTTTTAGATTCTTTCAAAAAAAGAGATTAAGGACAACAAGATCCGTCAAATTATACGAAAAAGGAAAAACCACGGGCGCCCAAGATTTTTAAAATTCGTCAAGAAAAGACACTTGGATCCTTAAAAATTCAAAAAAACTTTAAAAGAGCACTAGGGCCCCTCAAGAAATTCTTTAAAAAAAGACGAAGACCTCAGGGTCGCAAGGTTCTTTAAAATCACTTGGAAAGAAAGATACTAGGAACCTTAAGCTTTTCAAATTACTTGAGAAAAGATACCTAAGATTCTTTTAATTAAATTCTTGGGGTTTTCAAGATTTTCTCAAAAAGTAAAAAAAAACACTAGGGACCCCCGAAGATTTTTTTAAATTCTTTCAAAAAAGACAGGGATCTCAAGATCCCCCGAGGTTCTTTTAAATTGCTTGGAAAAAATATACCAGGAGCAAGGGCTAGGGAGACACTTTCAAATTCCTTAAAAAAAAGGACATCAAGCTCCCCTAGTTTTTTTTTTAATTCTTTAAAAAAGACACCAGGAGCCCTTTAAAATTCATAAATTACTTCAAAACAGATATTACGGGCCTGCAAAATAAATAATTGAATAATTAGGAACCTCAAGAATATAAAAAAAAACTTTAAAAAAATTCAAAACTTTTCCAAGATTCTTTTAGATTCTTTCAAAAAAAGAGATTAAGGACAACAAGATCCGTCAAATTATACGAAAAAGGAAAAACCACGGGCACCCAAGATTTTTTAAAATTCGTCAAAGACACTTGGATCCCTAAAGATTCAAAAAACCTTTAAAAGAGTACAAGAATTTTTTAAATTCTTTTAAAAAAAGACAAAGACCTCAGGATCCTAAGGTTCTTTAAAATCATTTGGAAAGAAAGATACTAGGAACCTTAAGCTTTTCAAATTACTTGAGAAAAGATACCTAAGATTCTTTTAATTAAATTCTTGGGGTCTTCAAGATTTCCTCAAAAAATAAAAAAAGCACTAGGGACCCCCGAAGATTTTTTTAAATTCTTTCAAAAAAGACAGGGACCTCAAGATCCCCCAAGGTTCTTTTAAATGGCTTGAAAAAAAAACACTAGGAGCAAGGGCTAGGGAGAAACTTTCAAATTCCTTAAAAAAAAGGACATCAAGATCCCCTAGGGTTTTTTTTTAATTCTTTAAAAAAGACACCAGGAGCCCTTTAAAATTCATAAATTATTTCAAAACAAATATTACGGGCCTACAAAATAAATAATTAAACAATTAGGAACCTCAAGAATATAAGGAAAAACTTTTAAAAATTCAAAAGTCTTCCAAAATTCTTTTAGATTCTTTCAAAAAAAGACACTTGGATACTTAAAAATTCAAAGAAACTTTAAAAGAGTACTAGGGCCCCTCAAAAATTTTTTAAATTCTTTTAAAAAAAGACAAAGACCTCAGGGTCCAAGGTTCTTTAAAATCATTTGAAAAGAAAGATACTAGGAACCCTCAGAAACATTTAATTCTACAAAAAAGACGCCAAGGACCCCATTGGATTCTTATAAATTCCTTAAAAAGACACTAGAGACCCTTTAAAATCCTTAAATTACTTAATAAAAAGAAGTACTAGTCTCGGAAGATTATTTTAGATTCTTTCATAAAAGGACGTCAAGAGTTTTTAAATTTTACGAAAAACCAAACACCAGATTTTCCTAAATCCCTTAAAAAGAGATACCAAGGGCGGCCAAGATTCTTTTAAATTCTTATTATTTAAAAGAGACACTAGGACCCCTTTAAAATAATTGAATTACTTAAAAAAGAGACATTAAGAGCCCCCAATATTCTTTTAAATTCTTGGGGACCTCAAGATTATCTAAAAAAACTGAAAAAGCACCAGAAATCCTCAAGAATTTTATAAACTCTTAAAAAAAACAGGGATCTCAAGATCTTTAAATTGATGGAAAAAACATACTAGGAACCCTTTAAAAACCTTAAATGTTTTCAAAACAGATATTAGGGGTCATCAAAATAACTAATTAAATAATTAGGAACCTCAAGAATAGAGAAAAAATTAAAAAATTCAAGATTCTTTTAGAGTCTTTCAAAAAAGAGATTAAGGACATCAAAATCTTTCAAATTCTACGAAAAACGAAAAACCAGGATCCTCCTAAAAAAAGATACAAAGACATTGTGATCATTAAAGATTCTTAAGTTTTTTAAAAAAGACCCCAAAGACCCCCAAGCTTCTTTTAAATTTTTGAAGTTCTCAAAATTATCTAAAAAAAACTTTTGAAAAAGTACAAGAATTTTTTAAATTGTTTCAAAAAAGACAAGGACCTCAGGGTCTCCAAGGTTCTTTCAAATTATTTGGAGAAAACATAGTAGGAACCCTCAGAAACAGTTCCTTAAAAAAAGACGCCAAGGGTCCCTAGGATTCTTATAAATTTCTTAAAAAGATACTTAGAGCCCTTTAAAATCCTTACATTTTGAGATCCTTTAAATTCTTCGAAAAACGAAACACCAAATACCTTCAAGATTTTCTTAAATTCCTTAAAAAAGGAGATGCTAAGGGCGCCCAAGATTTTTTTAATCCTTACAAAAAGGCACTAGGACTCCTAAAGGTTCTTAAATTTGAAAAAAGAAAAACAATAAGCTTCCAAAATTCTTTTAAACTCTTGGGAGCCTCAAGATTGTTTAGAAAATTATATACAAGAGAACTGAAATTCTTTAAATTCTTAAAAAAAAGACGCTAGGAGTTCATTTACAATCTCGGGAGTCTCAAGAATAAAAAAAAAATAATAATAAAAAGCACTACAGTCTCTACAAATTCCTTTAGATTATTTTTTTAAGACGTTGCCTATTTCAAATTCTACGGAAAAGGAAACACTAGGGTCCTTCTAGATATGTATTTCCTAAAAAAATGCATTTGAGGGCCTTAAGATTTTATTAAAATTCTTTAAAAAAATGCCAAGATCGCTTTAGATTCTTAAATTGCTTAGTTATTTAAAAAATATATATTGAAGAAGTTCTTTTAAATTGCTTGAAAAAAGAAGAGCCCTCAAGGAACTTTCAAACTTAAAACGACTTACAAAAGACTCAAAAATGTATAAATTGTTTTGGAGGTTGGTTTGGACTGCATCCACAACGTCATTTCGAAATCGAGAGGATAAACACCATTTTTGGAATAATGCCAAAATTTTTAGTTTTCTAGGATCAAAATATAACCCGAATTGATCGTCTTTAATTTTGTGTGTTGATTGCTACATCGAAAAGAAAAAAAAAGCTATACAGCACTATCCATAACAATAAAATAAATTAAAAAGCGACATTGGTATGTCAAGAATTTTTCAAAATACATATCCTTCAGAAACTGTGTCAGTGTTGACACAAAAGGTGCACAATGAAATCGAAAAACCCCCTAGGTCGCCCCGACGATAAATTTGATAGACCGGAAGCGTAGTACATAGTTATAGCGGTTTCGACTTTAATGCAAATATCAGCACCGTCAAAACAAACATGATTATTGTTTAGAAAACCGTAGTAAACAAGTTGTGATTTTTCACCGCATACCACCACTACTTTATTACACTTCATTCATGGATGAGTCGCAGCTTTTGTCTGACATTCAAAACTCGTGCGTCCTCGCTTCAGCTAATTATTCGACACTTAACACATGCAAGAAAAAGCGTTTGCCGCGATTCGACCAAGTTCGAAATTTTTTCCGCCCGTCATGAATGAGCTCCCCGGCCGCAGGAACAATAAAAGACAAAACAGACAATTTCCATTACACTCCGGCGATAAAAGTAATGAGGTTCGGCAAAAAATCGCGCGTTTTCATCTCTTCTTCGAGAAATTAGCCACATATAATTGCTGGTGTTTTTGCGACGTGTCACCAGACTAGGACAGGCTGGCACCGCAATTCTCGTCACGTGCGTCGCATTATCAACTATTTTATATGCAAAATAGAAGAAGGTTACACTCTCGCTAGTTTATAAAACTTATTGGCAAATTTAATTTTAACTTGTGCCAAGTGCTGAGTACATGCGTCGCTGCAACGAAGACGCTACGTCGAAGGCCGGGCTTGAGTATTATTACTACTATCACCCATAAATCGCCCAATTAACCGGCGATAATTTAATTGACGTAGTAAAGTAATTGAATTCAAAGGCCGCTCTTATTTATTTCACTTGAGCGACGCAGGTATTGCAGGAACGCACCATAAACCAGCAATTAAAATAGTCGCGGTGATTTGTAAGGTTACTTGGCGTCTAAATCGCTAACGCATAAATTCTATCTAACGCGAGAACACGACACTAGGAGGGAACCCGTTACCGCTACCCTTTCAAAGGCCGTAAAACCCACCTTTTAGTTCCTGAGCACGTAATCTCCGAGACTACTGGATCAATTGTTGTCAAATTTTGTCTTAGTAACAACAAAATTTGGCTATTCTGTGTTTGTGGTTTAGCAATGCACTCACAGTTTTAAAAATTACTTATACAATAATGACACTTTTCGTATTTTCGTTTCCTTTCATTCTTCAGTTTTTTCATGTTTCCGTTTTTTGAACTTTAATTTTTAAAATTTTTTAATTTGTGGTTTTTCAGTTTCTCAGTTTTGAATTTTTAGATTTTTCAATTTTCTTTCATTTTTAATTTAATTTTCCCGATTTTTTTTTATTTTCATTTTCCCGATTTTATATCACAATTTTTCGTTTTCTCATTTTCTTTATTTTTTGAATGTTTCTTTAGATTTTATAATTTTTAAGTTTTTCAATTTTGCAATTTTTCCCCCAGTTACCCGATTTTCTGATTTCCTTACTTTCCAGTATTTCGATTTTACAATACATATCTTGTTTTTTCGATTTTGTACTTTTTTGATTTTTAAGTTTCTCAATTTTTGATCTTTGGAATTTTGAATTTTTCGTTGCAATTTTTCAATTTCTTTTTCGTTTTTTACTTCCCGAGCGTAAGCAAAGGAAGTATTGTAATCGAGTCCGTCGGCCGACTCTCTACTTTTACGTTTTCTCGATCTTTCATGACCCCTAGAAGACGAAGAAATAGGTCTCCCATTTCCGTCTGTCTGTCCGTCTGTCCGTCTGTCCGTCCGTCTGTCCGTCTGTCCGTCTGTCCGTCTGTCCGTCCGTCTGTCCGTCTGTTGTCCCGGATTTTTATTAGACAGATAATCTCCGAAAGTACTCGACCGATTGTTGTGAAATTTTGTACTTATATTAAGAATATCATGTAGATGGTAAAACGCTAACCAAAATTTGTCTAATCATCCCCACCACTAATGCGATGACGTCACTTCAAAATTGTACATAGTAAATGGGTTTTCAATTGTATAAAATAACATAGTCCTACACATGTAGTTTACAACTCTGAATCGACTTTTCACCCGAAACGTCCAGATTTTTGAAAAAAAAATCAAAATTATAAAACAACATTTTGAAATTTAATTTTTAATCTGCTAACCAGAATGCGTTGAAATGTTGCAGATGTTTTAAGGCTATAAAGAGCATCATAAATCTTTAGTCAAAAAATATTTGCTTATCCCCTCCAAAAACTTGATGACGTCAGCTCAAAAGTTTGTGGAATAAATCATATCTAAAATGTACAAAATCTGATGAGTCTGTACTTGTGATCTATCACTCCATTCATATTTTTTGGATTTGCATATACAGGGTGACTCAAAAAAATTAATGAATGCGTAAATATATTTTATTGATTTAATCAGGAACTACAAAACCGAATGCTCTGAAATCTTGCAGATGTTTTAAGGTCATAAAGAGCATAATAAATGTTTAGTCAAAATATATTTGCTTATCCCTTCCAAAAACTTGATGACGTCAGCTCGAAAGTTTGCCGAATAAATCATATCTAAAATGTACAAAATATGATGAGGCTGTACTTGTCATTTATCACTCCATTCATATTTTTTGGATTTGCATATACAGAGTGACTCAAAAAAATTAATGAATGCGTAAATATATTTTATTGATTTAATCAGTAACTACAAAACGGAATGCTCTGACATCTTGCAGATGTTTTAAGGTTATAAAGAGCATAATAAATGTTTAGTCAAAATATATTTGCTTATCCCCTCCAAAAACTTGATGACGTCAGCTCGAAAATTTGCCGAATAAATCATATCTAAAATGTACAAAATATGATCAGTCTGTACTTGTGATCTATCACTCCATTCATATTTTTTGGATTTGCATATACAGGGTGATTCAAGAAAATAAATGAAAGCGTAAATTTACTTTACTCACACACACAATAGGCATGCAGTCGTCAAGTTTCCGACAGCGAGGGAAGTACTGTCTAAACTCTTTAGACCAATTTTTCATTATTGATTTTAAAATTTTCCAATTTTTCCACTATTTTATTCGAAAAGTTGAAAAATCGAAAGACAAAATAATCGGAAAAAATTGACACATCGAAAAATTACACTTCGAAGAAGTGAAGAATCGAAAAATAGAGAAACTTCAAAATCGAAAAAAATTAATGGATCCAAAAATTGTAAATTCGAAAAATTATACAATCCTCAGAATTGCAAAATCAAAAAACTCTAACATTGCAAGATCGAAAAATTAAAAAATTAAGAATCGGGAAAATGAAAATCTAAAAATCAAACAATTGAAAAATTAAATAAATGAGAAAGTTTTCAAACCCAATCAACGAAATATATTCTAAAATTGTGAAACTGAAAAAGTTCGTTTCTTCAATTTTTCATTTTTCGATTTTTCAGATTTTCGTTTGCTCAAATTTTTCAAGTTTGATTTAATTTTCCCGATTTTTTCTTAAATTTTCGTTTTCCCGATTTTATATCACAATTTTCCTTTTCTCGTTTCCTTTATTTTTTCAATGTTTCTTTAGATTTTATAATTTTTCAAGTTTTCAGTCTTTGATTTAGTTTTTCAATTTTGCAATTTTTTCCCCAGTTTTCCGATTTTCTGATTTCTTTCAATTTCAATATTTCAGTTTTACAATATATATCTTGTTTTTTCGAATTTGCACTTTTTTGATTTTTAAGTTTCTCAATTTTTGATCCTTGGAATTTTGAATTCTTCCCTTCAATTTTTCAATTTCTTTATTTCCAATTTTTAAACTTTTCAAAGTTTTCATTTCATAATTTTTCGTTTTTTCGTTATTGATTTTTAAATTTTCCAATTTTTCGACTTTTTTTATTCGAAAAGTTGAAAAATCGAATAACTGAAAAATCGAAGGACAAAATAATCGGAAAAAATGACACAACGAAAAATTACAAATCGAAGAATTGAAGAATCGAAAAATAGACAAACTTCAAAATCGAAAAAAATTGATGGATCGAAAAATTGCAAAATCGAAAAATTTTACAATCCTCAGAGTTGCAAGATCGAAAAATTAAAAAATTAAGAATCGAGAAAATGAAAATTTAAAATTCAAACAATTGAAAAATTAAATAAATGAGAAAGTTTTTAAACCCCCAATCAACGAAAATTATTCTAAAATTGTGAAACTGAAGAAGTTCGTTTCTTCAATTTTTTAATTGTGCGTTTTTTCTAGATGTATTACAATTTTTAATTTTTGGATTTTTCAGGTTTTGGTTTCCCTAAATTTTTCAAGTTCTTTATTTTTAATTTAATTTCCCCGCTTTTTTCTTAAATTTTCATTTTCTCGATTTTATATCACATTTTTTCGTTTTCTCCCTTTAATATCTTCAATGTTTCTTTAGATTTTATAATTTTTCAAGTTTTCAGTCTTTGATTTAGTTTCAATTTTGCAATTTTTTCCCCAGTTTTCCGATTTTCTGATTTTTCATTTTCAATATTTCGATTTTACAATACATATCTTGTTTTTTCGATTTTGCACTTTTTTGATTTTTAAGTTTCTCAATTTTTGATCCTTGGAATTTTGAATTTTTCGTTTCAATTTTTCAATTTTTTTATTTCCAATTTTTAATTTTTTCAAAGTTTTCATTTTATGCTTTTTGGGTTTTTCATTATTGATTTTTAAATTTTCCAATTTTTTCACTTTTTTATTCGAAAATTGGAAACATCGAAAAATTACAAATCGAAGAACTTAAGAAGCGAAAAATCGAGAAACTTGAAATAGAAAAAAATTTATGGTTCAAAAAAATGTAGAATCAAAAAATCATGGAATCAGAATTGCTGAATCGAAAAATTCTAACACTGAAAGATCGAAAAATTGAAAAATAAAAAATCGAAAAAATGAAAATTTAAAAATCAAAAAATTGAAAAATTAAATAAATGAGAAAGTTTTAAAACCCAATAAACGAAAAATGTTCTAAAATTGTGAAACTGAAAAGTTCGTTTCTTTCATTTTTCCATTCGCAATTTTTCAATTTTACGATTTTTCTGTTCTTCAATTTTTCATTTTTCAATTTTTCAAGTTTTCGTTTGCTCAAATTTGTGAAGTTCTTCATTTTTAATTTAATTATCCCGATTTTGCTTTTAATTTTCATTTTTCCGGTTTTATATCACAATTTTTCGTTTTCTCATTTCCTTCATTTTCAAGGTTTCTTTAGATTTTATACTTTTTCAAATTTTCCATCTTTGTTTTTTCAATTTCTAAATTTTCAAATTTTTAAGTTTTTAAATTTCGCAATTTTTTCCCCAGTTATCCGATTTTCTGATTTCTTTCATTTTCAATATTTCGATTTAACAATACATATCTTGTTTTTTCGATTTTGCAATTTTTTGATTTTTAAGTTTCTCAATTTTTGATCCTTGGAATTTTGAATTTTTCGTTTCAATTTTTCAATTTCTTTATTTTTAATTTTTTAATTTTTCAAAATTTTCATTTTATACTTTTTAGTTTTTTCATTATTGATTTTTCCACTTTTTTATATTCGAAAGATCGAGAAACTTAAAATCGAAAAAAATTCATTGTTCAAAAATAGAAAATCGAAAAATCATGGACTCATCAGAATTGCAAAATCGAAAAACTCTGACATTGATAAAATTGAAAACTTAAATAAATGAGAAAGTTTTAAATTCCACTAAACGAAAAATGGAAATATTCAAAAATTCTCAAAACTGAAAAAGTGAATTTTAAAAATTATAATTACCATTGCATATTTAAAACGAAAATTGGAAAAATTGCAAACTATGCGATATTACAATTTTTCATTTTTTTGATTTTCAATTTTTCGTTTCCACAATTTTTCAAGTTCTTGATTGTTTCATTTTTATTTTCTCGATTTTATATCACAATTTGTCGTATTATCAATTTATTTATTTTTTCAATGTTTCTTTCGATCTTATAATTTTTAATTGATTTGAATTTTCGAATTTCCAGTTATCCGATTTATTTAATTTTTATTCTTTAAATTTTTGAATTTTTCGCTTCAATTTTTCAAGTTTTTCATTCCCACATTTTAGTTTTTCAAAGTTTTCATTTTATACGTATTTGTTTTTTCATTTTTAATTGTTCAATTTTTCTCTTTTTTGGTTCGAAAAGTTGAAAAATCTACAAATTGTAAAGTCGGAAAACTGAAAAAACGAAAAATTGCAAAATCGAAAAATTGAAAAATTAAAAAACAAGTACATACATGAAAATGTTTTAAAATTCAATTGGAAAATTTGGAAAATTGTAAAATTGTTGAATTGAAAAAGTGATGAAAATAGAAAAAAATCATGAATCGAAGAATTGGAAAAAAGAAAAAACGAATCCAAGCGAAAAATTGGAAAATCCAAAATACATAATCAAGAAACTAAAGAATTAGAATGAAAAAATTGACAAAAGGAATAAATGGAAAAATTCTTAAACCGTAAAATTGAAAAAGGGAAATTTTTAAAAAATTATAGTTATTAAAATATCATGTACATAAAATCAAAACGAAAAATTGCAAATCGAAAACTTGAGGAAACGAAAAATTAAAGAAACAAAAACTTGAAAAATAAAAAAATCGCAAATCAAAAAATTGAAGAAAGTACAAAGTGAAAAATTAAAAAAATAAAAATTGTAAACTCGTCAAATTACAATTCAAAAAATTGTAAAATTTTAAAATGAAAACTAGAAGAGTTGCATATCGTAAAGTTGAACAAACAAAAAAAAATAGAAAAATTGCAAATATTATAAAATGGAAACATTGAAAAATCGAAATTGTAATTGAAAAAATAAAACAAAATAAAAACCGAAACAAAAAGTTCAAAATTAAAAATTGAAAACTCGAGCAACTCAAATAGAAAAATAGCAAAATTTTAAATTTGAAAAATTCACAAGTTGGAAAATTGGAAAATTTAAATTTAAAAATTCTAAAAAATGCAAGTCGAAACCTCAATTTTTCGGTTTTTCAATCCTCAGATTTTATAATTTTAGTTTTTTTTTGTTTAAAATTTTACGATCGAAAAATGGTGAAACCTAAGAAAATAAAATTGCAAATTGAAGAAATGAAAAATTGTAAAATAGAAATATTGAAAATTAAAAAAATCATAACATTCAAAAGTTAGAAAATGAAAAATCACAAACCGAAAAATTAAAGAAACGAAAAATTGATAAAATTAAAATTGAAAAAACAGAAAACTAAAAAATCGTAACATTGAAAAATCGAATAGTTGAAAAAATAAAGAAAATAAAAAACCGAAACGGAAAACTGTTGGAATAACCTTCGACCAATTTTTTCACTTCAGCAGGTATTGCAGGAACGCCATAAACCAGCAATTAAAACAGTCGCCGTGATTTGTAAGGTTACTTCGCGTCTAAATCTCTAATAACATATAAATTCTAACACGACACTCTAGGCGGGAACCCGTTACCGGTAACCCTTCAAAGGCCATAAAACCCGCTTTTTTATCGCAGATAATTAATTAATGTTAACGAGCTGCGCATTTTACGGCTCGACTTAGTCGTTTCTCTTATTTAGCGACTTTACAATCGTAGTAATAATCGCGAGTCGGGCTAAAACCACCGGCGCATCACTCTCACGCGCCCGGAATACCCGCACACAGCAGCAATCAAAAATTCCTGCTATTAAATTCCTGCGAATTGCAATCGCGCTTGAATATTCTCCCCCGGAATGCATGCGCTAGCTAAGTTTAAAATTAGGCGGGCCGTATTGAGGACACGGTGACACGTTTCACTTTTAATAATACAGCCAGCGGTCTTTTCGCCGCCCTATAACTTATCGCTCTGCGAAATACTAATGGAGATTAATTTTTGCCGATATTTCTCGAATTTCACGTGTTTCGCGGCTAGGGGGAGGTGGAGAAAATTCGCCGGTTTCTAGGAGTCGCGGCCTTCACCTTCGAGCGTTCGGAGCCACCGGTAATTAATTGCCGTCGGAGTTTAATTTAAATTATGACCATTTATTATAGATTTGGGTTTTAAAAACGAGTCGAATGGAAAGATCGGCAGGAGAGGAGACAAAAAGTGATTTACGTAATTGGAAAAAAGTGGATAGAAAGTCGGAGTGGCCGAGTGACAGTACACCGAGTGTTGCATTTTTTGGTTTCAAGAGTTTACTGTTTAGTCACTTTGGTCGTTCTGTATAAGAAAACTGTAAATTTCCGAGCGTGACGGGAGAATTTAATCGTTCGCGATAAAAAAAGTCAAGTTTCACTTAAGTTCTCGATTCGTGGTTTCATGATCCGGATTTAAATTCGCGATGTGGTGCACTGTGTAGCAGAGCGGCTCCGAGATGTATTGCAGATGCGTCAGTACGCACCAGACAGACTGATCATATTTTTAATTCAGCGAATGGAAACCACAATTAACATTAAAATAAATTAACAGTGATGTAAACCGCAAAAAGCTTACTTAATTTGCATTTAAAATGATGTGTTGACGGATTAAAACTAAACATTTTCCGTGGCTGCATCCTAAACCAGATTGAATAGTACAACTTCTAAAAACAAGTCGTATAATATCATTGAACATAAAATGGTTAAAGATTTTTGTTCGTTACTTAGAATGGACGAATTCATTTTGGCCTTCTTTTTGGTAGTCGATTCATCAAGCTTGATCAAATACATTGACGACAACACCGATGATGTGAATTGTTCCTCAGCAGGGTATGTGAAAATTTTGCATGTACTCGGAGTAAAAGTCGTTTTGATTTTTTTTGATGCCTTCATGGAAATTTTGATTTCATTATTTTAAAGTAAATATGTATATGTATTTTTGTAACAGAGTAGCACGTTGTACAAATGTTAGTTAAATATCTGGAGAAACCAAATTTAATGCTGATTTTTTTTCAAGAACAAATTGTGAAAAGGTTGTTTTAAATTCCTCGAAAAGAAGATAATACGACCCGCAGACTCTTATAATTCCTCAAGAAGACCCTTGGAGCCCTCAAGAGTCTTTTAAATTCCTTAAAAACAAGATGAAGTTATTTTAAATTCCTCGAAAAAAGACCCTAGGACCTTAAAAATTCCTGAATTACATAAAAAAAATATTAGGCGTCAAGATCAACAAACTTGAAAAAAGGCACCACACACCCCCTAAAATCCTTAGTCTTTCAAAAAAATGCATAACTGACCTCAAGATCCTTTCAAATTCTACGAAATGCCAAATTCTGGGGACTCTCAAGATTCTTTTAAATTCTTTAAAAGAAGACCCTTGGCGCCCAAGATTTTTTTAAATTCCTTCAAAGAGACACTAAAGGTCCCCAAGATTCATATTTAAAAATCTTTAAAAAAATCACAAGGGACTCCTCAAGAATCTTTCAAATTCTTTAAAAAAAGTCAGGAACCTCAAGATCCTTTCAAATTCAATGTTATTTTAAAACGATCTCTCAAGAAATTTTTAATTTCTTAAAAAAGTAGACGGCAAGATTCTTTTAAATTCTTGGGAGCCTCAAGTATATTAAAAAAAATAAATAAAAAAAAACACTAGGGCCTCCAAGATTATTTTAGATTCTTTAAAAAAAATTCGCTAGGAACATCAGGATCCTTTCAAATTCTACGAAAAACGAGACCTCAGGGAGCTTCAAGGTTCTTTTAAAATGCTTGGAAGAAAGATATAGGGGCCTTCAAGATTTTTTTAAATTCCTTAAAAAAGTCGTTTAAGGTAAATTCCTTAAAAAAAACACAAGGAACACTTTAAAATTCTGAAATAACAAAAAATAGATCAGGAGCCGGCAAGATTCTTTTAAATTTTTGAGGGCTCAAGAATATTAAAAAATTTAAAAAAAGGCACCAAGGTGTCAAGAATATTTTAAATAAAAAAAAAAAAGATTTTCAACATCTTTTAAACTTCTACGTAAAACGAGGCTTAGGAATTCTCAAGATTTTTTAAAAATGTTTTTAGGGGCCTTGAATATACTTTTAATTAAAAAAAGGCACCACAGATTTTCAAGATTTTTTCAAATTCCTGAAAAAATCGTCAATATAAGATAAATTTCTTTAAAAAAGACACTAAAAACCCATTAAAATTCTTAAATTGCTTAAAAAAAAATTAGGGACCGGCAAATTTCTTTGAAATTCTTGGGGGCCTCAAGACTATTAAAAAAATTAAAAAAAAACAGCAAGGCCTCCAAGATTATTTTAGATTTTTCCAAAAAATTTGTTTCGCTAGAAACATCAAGATCCCTTCAAATTCTACGAAAAACGAGACCTCAGGGACCTTCAAGGTTCTTTTAAATTCCTTAAAAAAGACGTCAAGGACCCCTAAGATAAATTCCTTTAAAAAAGACACAAGGAACACTTGAAGAAAATTCTGGAATTAAAAAAAAATAGATCAGGGGCCGGCAAGATTTTTTTAAATTTTTGGGGGCTCAAGAATATTAAAAAATTTAAAAAAGGCACCAAGGTGTCAAGAATATTTTAAATTAAAAAAAAGGTATCAACATCTTTTAAACTTCTACGTAAAACGAGGCCTAGGAACCCTCAAGGTTCTTTTAAAATGTTTTTAGGGGTCTTAAATAAACTTTTAATTAAAAGAAAGGCACCACCGATTTTCAAGATTTTTTTAAATTCCTAAAAATCGTCAATTTAAGATAAATTTCTTTAAAAAAGACACTAAAAACCCATTAAAATTCTTAAATTACTTAAAAAAATTAGGGACCGGCAAATTTCTTTTAAATTCTTGGGGGCCTCAAGAATATTAAAAAAAAAATTAAAAAAAAACCCCAAGGCCTCCAAGATTATTTTAGATTCTTCCAAAAAATTTCGCTAGAAACATCAAGATCCTTTCAAATTCTACGAAAAACGAGACCTCAGGGACCATCAAGGTTCTTTTAAATTTCTTAAAAAAGACGTCAAAGGCCGCTAAGATAAATTCCTTAAAAAAAGACACAAGGAACACTTTCAGAAAATTCTGGAATTAAAAAAAAATAGATTAGGGACCGGCAATATTTTTTTAAATTCTTGGGGGCTCAAGAATATTAAAAAATTTAAAAAAGGCACCAAGGGGTCAAGAATATTTTAAATTAAAAAAAAAGGTATCAACATGTTTTAAACTTCTACGTAAAACGAGGCCTAGGAACCCTCAAGGTTCTTTTAAAATGTTTTTAGGGGTCTTAAATAAACTTTTAATTAAAAAAAAGGCACCACACATTTTCAAGATTTTTTTAAATTTCTAAAAATCGTCAATATAAGATAAATTTCTTTAAAAAAGACACCAAAAACCCATTAAAATTGTTAAATTACTTACAAAAAAAGCTGGGGACTGGCAAATTTCGTTTAAATTCTTGGGGGCCTCAAGAATATTAAAAAAATTAAAAAAAAAACACTAACGCCTCCAAGATTATTTTAGATTCTTCCAAAAAATTTCGCTAGAAACATCAAGATCCTTTCAAATTCTACGAAAAACGAGACCTCAGGGACCTTCAAGGTTCTTTTAAATTCCTTAAAAAAGACGTCAAGGACCCCTAACTAAATTCCTTAAAAAAAGACACAAGGAACACTTGAAGAAAATTCTGGAATTAAAAAAAAAATAGATCAGGGACCGGCAAGATTTTTTTTAATTCTTGGGGGCTCAAGAATATTAAAAAATTAAAAAAAAAAGGCACCACAGATTTTCAAGATTTTTTTCTAATTCCTAAAAATCGTCAATTTAAGATAAATTTTTTTAAAAAAGACACTAAAAACCCATTAAAATTCTTAAATTACTTAGAAGAAAAAAAATTAGGGACCGGAAAATTTCTTTTAATTTCTTTTAGATTCTTTCACAAAAAGACGTTAAGGACACCAAGATCTGTTCAAATTCTACGAAAAATGCGGCACCAGGGTTCCTCAAAGTTATTTTAAAATGCTTAAAACAAAGATATAAGGGCTCTAAGAAACCTTTAAATTCCTTAAAAAAGACATTGGGAATTCTTTAAAGGTCTTAAATTACTTAAAAAAATAGATTAGAGGCCCGGAAAATTGTTGAAACAAGAATATTAAGAAAACAAACTTTAAGAAAACCACTAGGGTTTCCCAAGATTATTTTAGATACTTTGAAAAAAAGACATCAAGATCTTTTCTAAAAAAAAGAACACCAGGAACTCTTAAGATCCTTTTAAATTCCTTAAAAAAAATGACGCCAATGGTCCCCTACTTTTTTTAAATTCCTTTTAAAGAAAGTCATTTAAAACACTTTAAAAAGGAGAAAAGACGCCAAGAATCTTGTAAATTATCCCAAAAGAAGACAGGGACCTCAAGATCTTTTCAAATTCTAGAAAAAACGAAACACAACTGACCCTAAAGCCTCTTTTAAATTGCTTCAAAAAAAATACCAGGACTCCTGAAAATTCTTTTAAATTCCTTAAAAAAAAGATACTTTGGACCCTAAAGATTTTTAAATAATTAAAAAAGTTATTAAGAGCCCCCAGTTTCTTTTAAATTTAAAAGAATTTTTTGATCCTATAGTCCTATAGTGCCTTTTTTATACTTTTAATTTTTAATTTTTTAAAAAAACACCAATGGCCGCCAAGAGTTTTCTAAATTCTTAAAAAAACACAGCATAGGTCTCAAAATTCTCTCAAATTCTTTCAAAAATAAATACCAGGAGGCTTCCAAGATCTTTTTAGAAAACCAAACAAATCTTTCAAATTCTTTTAAACCAGAACATCAGAGTCCTCCCAGGATTCTTCCTAATTCATTCAACAACGATACACCAAAAGACCCAACATCTTTTAAATTCTTAAAAAAAAGAACGCCAAAGGGCCCAAAATATTTCAGATTTTTGACCAGTAACTTTTATATGTTACACAAATTTTATGTTCTTCTATAAAAGATCTGTATAATGTTTAACACTTAAAGTTTCATGTAGATGATAACGATTTGGATTAAAACGTAAGATTTAATATGAGTTTAATTAGATGCTGTCATTTTCCACTAATAGACGATTTCGTAGTTTCACAAATAGGTTGATGGTTCAACATTAAATTTCAGAGGGTCCTAGATAACTTTTTTCCTCGTACCAGAATCGTGTATAGACAGTTAGTATTTACAACATTAAAAACAGGAAACTTGATTTCGAGACTAATTTTTGGTGAAATAGTTATAAAACAGCTCAGATTTAAACGGAATTTCGATGTTATTGTGTATACCGATAAGTATTCTGAGAGATCATAAAATCCTTTGTCGGTGACAGGCGCCGCCAGTTCTCGACTACTTACAAATTCTTAATTTATGAGTGTCTACGGTCGAATTGTCTGCCCCAAAAATCAGATAACTTACAGCTGTTAAACAGTCCTCAGTGCGTAAATGACGTTTCTTGAGTGTTTTATTGCGTGAAATTAGCCCCATCTTTCTGGGTTATTTGTTGGGTGCGTTTTCAACAAGTCTGGTTTATGACAATACAATCCCATTGTAGATGTTTCCATTTTGTCACTTTTAACCATCTGTTGTTCATTATTTGACCTCTCACATGACCAGGTTCTGGACCCTCAGCAGCTCTAACCATTACCAACCAAATAACCATTTTTGCGCAAAATAAATAAACAAATCCCATCTTATCGCTTTTCGTCCAGACGCTTATCACGATCAGATTACAGGAGCCATTAGCTTACGAAACCGTTTGTTTATTGAATTTTTGATACCTACTAGGAAATTTCGACACCCGCAACTGCATATCTTTCGATTGTTTGTAGTCTGGGAAACGCATCTCCCTTATCACAGCGTCACAGGCCAAATAAACACCCGAATTCGTAAATTCGACTCGCTTATCGCCCGATTACGAAAGGTTGGGACCTTTATTCCCATTCGCGATATTTCGACACGTGTTTTGATGTCGCTTAATGAAACCCGATTGGATATTGTACTATAAAGAAATATCTTGTGGGATATGGATATTAAGCGCGGCCTTCGCGGGCTGTCATTAAATTTGTCGTGACTTGCAAATCCGCACAGATATTAGAAGAATCGAAGGCGGCGGTTCCTTCCTGGATTTGGTTGGAAGGTGGCTTTGGATGATAAAGACGCGAAGTGCATTTCGGGGAAATGTTTTTGTTTATTTACTTTTTAATCTAATCTGCACGCGAAATGTTTTATCTTGTATTGTAAATAAACTTGGGCGGCCTTGGGATCAGGTGAAATTAGGAATTAAGTTTGACCGGTGCTGTACACGACGCGACAAGATGGTGGCGGTGATTAATGCAACACGTGTCAGATGAATCAGGCTTTGGCTCGTTTTGAGTGCTACAATACAATGTTGCAGGGAAAAGGCTCAGTGCTAGTAATAGTTGCGGTAACAACAACTATTGAGCTAATTGTTGTGGATTGAATTTACCCACGTAGTAATGCTTCGTCAACATTACGCAACTAGTTTATTATACAGTGTCTATTATTAAGCAAATTCAATGTCATATCTACCGTCACAACACTACTAGGGCGCATGCGCTCCAGACGAGCCTCCATTTCTAATTTTAGGTCCTTTATTATCAATTAATATTAAATTACACGCACGACAGGACGTGTTTTTTCAGAAAATATTCAGATTCGTTGAAGTACAAACATTTCCACAGCGACAACATAGTTCAAATTTTGTCAACACCTGTTGTAGGTTGTTGCGTTTTCCATAAATATTACAGAAATGCTTTTCTGTATTTATGTTAATTACTTGCAAGTTTTCATTCAGATAAAAGTCAAGGCAGTTGGGTATTTATGTTATTACGACAAATCGAAGTGGGAAACTAGTTTTTCTTTAGCTCAATAAATTAACTCGATTGAAGTCCTTTAAAAATTACGCTCGTTTCTACATTACCCGGTAATTAGTGTAGGTATGCTAATGCGCCTATTTAATTAATCATTGACTTGATACGCACGCGGTTGCCCCGTCAAAGAAGGCCGTTCTGGATCCGCTAATTGTTTTTGTCAACCCCAATTAACCGTAATTAAAAATAGCTCGCACATCCAGTAGTATAGTTAATGAGGTAGTTGAACTTCACGACTAGACAATTTGTTATTAATCATTTAAGTGCAGACAAACAAACAAAAAACATTTGCATAAGTGCTGTTTAAAGTACCGCATTAGACAGTTTAATTTCGCGCCGCTATATTTTATTTTGACGGCGCAGACTTTCCGAAATTCCGTCAGGATGGTGACACGCCGCACGGAAATCTCCTCATCCCGTGTATAAACCCGACGAGCATTTTCGCGTGCGGATTGAATGAACCGATTAGAGCGATTATAGTAAAGAATAATTAAATCTCTAGGACGCGATTATTCATTCATATTAGGAGTGGCTCGAATGTTACAAAATTGCCGGAGTAAATGTTTCGAATCTACCACGTGTATTAATACGTAGGTATGTACATTCGCCGTGACATTGAATCTTAATTCAATGAAACTATTAATTTTTTACGGAACTGTGGTTTGAGATGTTTCGTAATTGTACGATTGAAAAGTTGGTGAAATTGGCGGAGTGTGGGAACGCGTGGTTTGCGATGTGGAGTGGATAATTATGTAATGGTTGTATTTGGTCACGGTTTCGTCCGGTGATGAATGAGAAGAATTTACTAAATGCAGGTATTTGAAAAAAAAAAACAATGTAATAGTAGGGAATTCCGTGAGGTTTGGATGTTTATGTTGGTTGCGGAATGGCGAAGCGCGGGAGCTGCGAAAGCAGTGGTCGGTGTAGGCTGAATAATTACAATTATTTTGATTAAATTACGTATGTATTATTTAATCGTCATGAAGATTTCAGAAGGTTTTTCGGATATCAAAAATGTCCCTCAAGTTATTTACATTTAATTATATTTATTTAACTTGTAACACTCTATTGGACAACATGCAAATAAAGCGAGTTCAGAATTTATCTACCGAAATTCCCGATTTTTTCTATTCTTTAATACTCTGCTGACTGTATCAAAATAATATCATTCGATTTATCGGTGTCTGAAGATCGAACGGTTTGTTTATCAGGTCTAAGAAAGCCTTGATTCTCACTAAAAAGGTCCAAGGAAACTAATGGTTTGAACCGGAACTCTCACACTTGAACCGTTTTTAAATGGTGAGTCCGTGAACTCAAAAAAAATTTTTGACGAAATATGTTGTGGTTGTGGCACCAAATTTTTTTTTATTCGATAACGGACTGTCCTGAAATTTGCTGTACTTCTTAATTTGAACCTCCTGCAAACGAGTCCGAGTTCAAAATTGACTCACGAAGCTTTTGGAATTTTTTTGAGTATTTTGTGTGATGTTACCCATAGAAAAGTGACATCGTCCCTTTTTTTGGTGTCTGAAATCCGAATGGCAAAGTTATCGGGTACAGATGAGCGTTCATTTTGATCAAAAAACTTCAAGGAATCCAGTGGTTTAAACTAGAAACTGAATACTTGAACTGTTTTGAAATAGTGAGCCCGGAAATTCAAAAAATATTTTTTGTTAAAAATCTCGTCTGATAAATTGCAGTTGTGGTCCCAAATTTTCTTATTTGGTGTCGGAATGTGCTGAAATTTGCTGTTCTTATTAACTTGAGTCTCCTGGATACGAATCCGAGTTCAAAATTGACCCACCGAGTTTTCGGAATTTTTTTGATATTTTGTGTAATGTTATCCTTGGAAAAATGATATCGTTCGTTTTATTGGTGCCTCAAATTGGAACTTCTAAGTTATCCGGTCCAAAAAACAATTCGTTTGGACCAAAAAATTCTAAGGAATCCAATGGTTTAAAGCAGAAGTCGAATACCTGACCCGTTTTCAAATGGTGAGCCCGTAAACTCAAAAAATATTTTTTGTGAAATATCTCGTTTAACAAATTGCAGTTGTGGTATAAATTTTCTTATTCGGTGTAGGAATATTCTGAAATTAGCTGTCCTTGTTAATTTGAACCTCCTGGATACGAATCCGAGTTCGAAATTGGCTCACGAAGTTTTCGGAATTTTTTTAATATTTCATCTAATGTTATCCTTAAAAAAATGACATCGTCCGCTTTATTAGTGCCTCCAATTGGAATTTCTAAGTTATCCCGTCCAAAAAAGCATTCGTTTAGACCAAAAAACTCCAAGGAATCCGAGGGTTTAAACCAGAACTCGAATACTTGAACCATTTTGAAATGGTGAGCCCGTAAACTCAAAAAATATTTTTTGTGAAATATCTCGTTCGACAAATTCCAGTTGTGGTATCAAATTTTTTTATTCGGTATCGGAATGTCTTGAAATTTGCTGTCCTTGTTAATTTGAACCTCCTGGATACGAATCCGAGTTCAAAATTGAGCCACGGAGTTTTCGGAATTTTTTTGATATTTTGTGTAATGTTGTCCTTGGAAAAATGACATCGTCCGCTTTATTGGTGTCTCAAATTGGAGTTTCTAAGTTATCCGGACCAAAAAAGCATTCGTTTAGACCAAAACACTTCAAGGAATTCAATGGTTTAAACCAGAAGTCGAATACTTGAACCGTTTTGAAATGGTGAGCCCGTAAACTCAAAAAATATTTTTTGTGAAACATCTCGTTTGACAAATTCCAGCTGTGGTACCAAATTTTCTTATTCGCTATCGGAATGTCTTGAAATTTGCCGTCCTTGTTAATTTGAACCTCCTGGACACGAATCCGAGTTCAAAATTGACCCACGGAGTTTTAGGAATTTTTTTAATATTTTGTGTAATGTTCTCCTTAGAAAAATGGCATCGTCCGTTTTATTGGTGTCTCAAATTGAAACTTCTAAGTTTTCGGGTCCAAGAAAACATTCTTTTAGACTAGAAAACTCCATGGAATCCGATGGTTTAAACCAGAAGTCGAATACTTGAACCGTTTTGAAATGGTGAGCCCGTAAACTGGAAAAATATTTTTTGTGAAATTTTCTCGTCTGATTAATTGAAGTTGTGACACCAAATTTTCTTATTCGCTATCGGAATGTTCTGAAATTTGGTGTCTTTATTAATTTGAACCTGCTGGATGCGAATCCGTGTTAAAAATTGACCCAGGGAGCTTTCGGAATTTGTTTGATTATTTTTTGTGGTGACCCATAGAAAAGTGGCATCGTCCATTTAATTGGCGTCTCCAATTCGAACGGCCAAGTTGTTCGGTTCAAAAAACATTGTTTTTGATCAAAAACCCTCAAGGAGTCCAATGGTTTAAACCCGAAGTCGAATACTTGAACCGTTTTGAAATGGTGAGCCCGTAAACTCAAAAAATATTTTTTGTGAAATATTTCGTTCGACAAATTCCAGTTGTAGTATCAAATTTTCTTATTCGGTATCGGAATGTCTTGAAATTTGCTGTCCTTGTTAATTTGAACCTCCTGGAAACGAATCCGAGTTCAAAATTGACCCATGGAGTTTTCGGAATTTTTTTGATATTTTGTGTAAAGTTATCCTTAGAAGAGTGACATCGTCCGCTTTATTGGTGTCTCAAATTTGAACTTCTAAGTTATTCGGTCCAAAAAACATTCTTTTAGACGAGAAAACTCCAAGGAATCCAGTGGTTTAAACCAGAAGTCGAATACTTGAGCCGTTTTGAAATGGTGAGCCAGTAAACTGGAAAAATATTTTTTGTGAAACTTTCTGGCCTGATTAATTGAAGTTGTGACACTAAATTTTCTTATTCGCTATCGGAATGTCCTGAAATTTGGTGTCTTTATTAATTTGAACCTCCTGGATGCGAATCCGTGTTAAAAATTGACCCACGGAGTTTTCGGAATTTTTTTGATATTTTGTGTAATGTTATCCTTAGAAAAGTGACATCGTCCGCTTTATTGGTGCCTCAAATTTGAACTTCTAAGTTATTCGGTCCAAAAATACATTCTTTTAGACCAAAAAACTCCAAGGAATCCGATGGTTTAAACCAGAAGTCTAATACTTGAACCGTTTTGAAATGGTGAGCCCGTAAACTCAAAAAATATTTTTTGTGAAATATCTCGTTTGACAAATTCTAGTTGTGGTACGAAATTTTCTTATTCGCTATCGGAATGTCCTGAAATTTGGTGTCTTTGTTAATTTGTACCTTCTGAACACGAATCCGAGTTCAAAATTGACCCAAGGAGCTTTCGGAATTTTTTTGATATTTTGTGTAATGTTATCCTTTGAAAAATGACATCGTCCGCTTTATAGGTGTCGCAAATTGAAACTTCTAAGTTATCCGCTCCAAAAATACCTTCATTCAGACCAGAAAACTACAAAGAATCCAATGGTTTAAACCAGAAGTCGAATACTTGAACCGTTTTGAAATGGTGAGCCCGTAAACTCAGAAAATATTTTTTGTGAAATTTTCTTATTTCAAAAATTGCAGTTGTAGCACCAAATTTTCTTATTAGCTATCAGAATGTCCTGAAATTTGCTGCCCTTATTAATTTAAACCTCCTGAAAACGAATCCGAGCTCAAAATTTAGCCACGAAGCTTTCAGTATTTTTTTAATTAATTTGTGTGATGTTACGTATAGAAAAATGACATCGTCTGTTTTATTGGTGTCTCAAATTCGGACGACTAAGTTGTCCAGTCTAGAAAAGCATCCGTTTTGACCAAAAAACTCCAACGAATCCAGTGGTTTAAACTAGAAGTCGAATACTTGAACCGTTTTGAAATAGTGAGCCCGTAAACTCAGAAAATATTTTTTGTGAAATTTTCTTGTCTCAAAAATTTAAGTTGTAGCACCAAATTTTCTTATTCGCTATCAGAATGTCCTGAAATTTGATGTCCTTATTAATTTAAACCTCCTGAAGACGAATTCGAGCTCAAAATTTAGCCACGAAGCTTTCAGTATTTTTTTAATTAATTTGTGTGATGTTACGTATAGAAAAATGACATCGTCTGTTTTATTGGTGTCTCAAATTCGAACGACTAAGTTGTCCGATCTAGAAAAGCATTCGTTTTGACCAAAAAACTCCGGCGAATCCAGTGGTTTAAACTAGAAGTCGAATACTTGAACCGTTTTGAAATGGTGAGCCCGTAAACTTAGAAAATATTTTTAGTGAAATTTTCTTGTCTCAAAAATTGCAGTTGTAGTACCAAATTTTCTTATTCGCTATCAGAATGTCCTGAAATTTGCTGTCCTTATTAATTTAAACCTCCTGAAGACGAATTCGATCTCAAAATTTAGCCACGAAGCTTTCAGTATTTTTTTAATTATTTTGTGTGATGTTACGTATAGAAAAATGACATCGTCTGTTTTATTGGTGTCTCAAATTCGAACGACTAAGTTGTCCGATCTAGAAAAGCATTCGTTTTGACCAAAAAACTCCAACGAATCCAGTGGTTTAAACTAGAAGTCGAATACTTGAACCGTTTTGAAATAATGAGCCCGTAAACTCAGAAAATATTTTTTGTGAAATTTTCTTGTCTCAAAAATTGCAGTTGTAGCGCCAAATTTTTTTATTCGCTATCGGAATGTCCTGAAATTTGGTGTCCTTGTTAATTTGAACCTCCTAGATACGAATCCGAGTTCAGAATTGCCTTAGGGAGATTTCTGAATTTCATTGATTTTGTAAAATGAAAAATATAGAAAAATGTCATCGTCCACTTTATCGGTATTTCGAAACCAAATGTTGGCCTAAAAATGTGTTTTAAGGAATCCAGTCGTTTAAACCGCAAGTCCGACACTTGAACCGTCTTGAAATGGTGAGCACAAAGTCGAAAACCAGGCAATAATTAATTGTCAGAATTAAAAAAAAATGCAAGAAAGGCTAGTTACATAAAGTGACTTTCACAAAGGCGATTCTCTGAAGGAAGACTCATGGTTTTACCAATGTCGATGAATGCAGGGATGTGAATCACAGACATCAAGCTCTAATTTACGATTATTATTTTTAATTTACATTTTTTTTAATTCTTTTCTTCGTACAAGAATTTAATGCTGTGGTGAGAAATTTTTTTAATGGAAGAAATATTGTCCAAGCATTTTGACCATCCGTAGCAAACATTAAGCCACCAAACAGTTATCAGTTGAAAAAGTCGCTCATTGAACTGAAAAAAAATCTTTTTTTTTGTATAAACATTATCTTCCTTTCAAAAAAAAGACAATTTTTAATTTTAACTTTTATTGAGGCTTGAGAACGTCCTGCTGTTCCAACACAAAACAAAACCGAAACCTGTCGAAACCTTCGCAGCCTCAAATCGTAAAACAAAGTTAGAACAAACCTATTTTTAAAACCATATTTAACATTTCTTCTCGGCAAGTGTTGCGTCACCCTTCAGTTTCTTGTTCATGGTCCGTTTATCCATAATTAGTTCGACAGCTATATTTCAAAAGCCCGTATTTATGATATTCAACTCCACGGCCATAAAATAAATTTTATTAAACACCGTCGCATATAAATTTTTCTGCGAACATATTTCGCGTAACTAAATCTCGATTTCCGGTGAGCTTTCGCAACGTCCACACGCGCATCCCGCGTTCCCCGAAAGCTCTAATCAGGTTGGCATCATCACTAGTTTTAATTAATGAAAGCAATGTTTTCATTTTCGCGAGTAACTGTAGTAAAGCTTAGCGTAAATCCGAGCCTCGTAAACAACTAATTAATATAGAAAATGGCGTGCATCCATTGTGTCCTCACACTGGCTGTTTTATTTTTATAGTTATTAGTCTGCGCGATGTTGTAGTTTTGCCTGGCGTGGAAGCGTCGCTCCGTTTGTTGACGTTTATAAACTTCGCTCTGCGACTTGTCTACACTAAAATGGTGCGTAATATGCCAACACCATGACGTCACATAATATCATTGGAAGGTCGATGTTTTCGAACGGCGACTTTGAACGGGTTACACACATGTAAACATTACAAAACGGCGAGCTGCAGCATGGGCGCCGGTGAGGGGGGGACAGGCCCCGGGCTTTCCCCGGCTTTATCGGTGACATTTTAATAGCAGCTTGTTGAGATATTTTTTCGTATTGTATGGATGTATGTGGTTTTAATTATGGATTGTGTGTTTGTTTGAATTTTAATGGGCGGGCTGTCACGTGTGGAACTCCTGAAGCAACAGAGGGACCCCGGTGGCCACGGAGGTCCAAAAATATTTTGAACTTTTTTTCATTCTGGTAATCACAAATTTATAATTAGTTGTTGTATATGATTTGCACGAAATTATTTTCTTGTAAGAATTTTATTTCTTCAAATTACCCGGATTTTGTTGACAGTTGTGTATTCTAATTTCTGAAAATGACAAATTTCTTCAAAATGTATTGTTTTTTTTTTAATTTTGGTTAACTCAATTCTTTCTTCCTCTAAGATTCTTTCAAATCAAATTATTTCAAAATATCTAGTCCTTAAATTCCTGATTCTTAAAAAAAAGAGATTTTTAAAAACCGTTTCTAAAATCCACAATCTTAAGATTCTTTCGAATTTATAACAGGGCCCCCGAGATTTTTTCAAATTCTGCTAAAACTAAAATATTAAAGGACCCAGGATTAAAAAAAAAAAAAATTAAAACGCCGTAGACCTTCAAGATTTTTTCAATTTCATTCAAACCAAAACTAAGAACCTCCACGATTCTCTAAAATTATTTTCAAAATTAAAATACATATATCTAAAATTCCAGGGGTTCCCGAAATTTTTTCAAATTCTATCAAAAATAAACAAAATACCTCTCAGATTCTGTTACATTTTAAAAACAAAACACAAAGGACCCTGAAAATCTTCAAACTCTAGGGGTCCCGGAGGTCTTTCAAATTCTTTCAAAAAAGGGATCACCGAAGATTCTCTTATATTTGTAAAAAAAAACATTAGGAGTTTACAAGATTCGGTCGAACTCTAGACTTCCTAAGATTCTTTAAAATCCTTTTAAAAACTAAATACGAGGACCCCAAGATTCTTTTCAAATTATGTCAAAAGAATCAAGATTCTTTTAGGAAGATTTCAGTGTTCCGATTTTATATTTTTTGTTTCTTCAAATTCAAATTTATTCAATTTGCGTTTCTTCAGTTTTTCAGTTCGCAATTTTTCAAATTTTAATTTTTCTGTTTCTTGAATTTTACGATATGCAACTCTTCAAGTTTGCATTTAAAAATATTTCAGTTTTTCGATTTTTCAATTTTTCATTTCTTCAATTTTTCGGTTTGCAAAATTTCGTTTCGGTTTTTCATTTTCTTTATTTTTTAATTTTTCGGGTTTTCAATGCTCTGATTTTATAGTTTTTTGTTTTTTGAGTTTTAGATTTTCCAGTTTCATGAGTTTTCGTTTCTTCAATTTTTGATTTGCAACTTTTCTAGTTTTCAGTTTCAATATGTAATAATAATTCTTAAATATTTCAGTTTTTCAATTTAACGATTTTAGAATTTTTCCATTTTCCGCGATGTATTGTATTTTAAACCTTTTTTCATTTATTCGACTTTTCAATTTTTCGAGTTCGCAAATTTTCGATTTTTCAATGTTTCGATTTTACCATTTCTCTTTTTTTCAATGTGAAATTTCTCAATTTTTATTTTCCAATTTTTGTAATTTTGATTTTAAAAATATATGTAAAAATAGCTAGAATTTAAAAAAAATTTCATCTTACAATTTTACTATTTTAGAATTTTTCCAATTTTCAGTGTCTGGATTTTAAAACTTTTTCATTATTTACTTATTCGATTTTTCAATTTTTTGACCTTTCAATGTTTCAGTTTTTCGATTCATGAGTAAAGTTACCAAGTAATTAAGTTTCTCGATTTTTAGTTTTTTTTTCAGAATTAAATCGTAAAACACATATCTAAAATTCAAGGGGTTCCCGAAATTTTTTCAAATTCTATCAAAAATAAATAAAATACCTCTCAGATTCTGTCACATTTTAAAAACAAAACACAAAGGACCCTGAAAATCTTCAAACTCTAGGGGTCCCGGAGGTTTTTCAAATTCTTTCAAAAAAGGGATCACAGAGATTCTCTTATATTTGTAAAAAAAAACATTAGGAGTTTACAAGATTCGGTCAAACTCTAGAGTTCCTAAGATTCTTTAAAATTCTTTCAAAAACTAAATACGAGAACCCCAAGATTCTTTCAAATTCTTTCAAAAGAATCAAGATTCTTTTAGGAAGATTTCCGTGTTCCGATTTTATATTTTTTGTTTCTTCAAATTAAAATTTATTCAATTTGCGTTTCTTCAGTTTTTCAGTTAGCAATTGTTCAATTTTTAATTTTTCTGTTTCTTGAATTTTACGATATGCAACTCTTCAAGTTTGCATTTAAAAATTTTTCAGTTTTTCGATTTTTCAATTTTTCATTTCTTCAATTTTTCGATTTGCAAAATTTCGTTTCGGTTTTTTATTTTCTTTATTTTTTTAAATTTTCGGGTTTTCAATGCTCTGATTTTATATTTTTTTGTTTTTTGAGTTTTAGATTTTCCAGTTTCATGATTTTTCGTTTCTTCAATTTTTGATTTGCAACTTTTCTAGTTTTCAGTTTCAATATGTAATAATAATTCTTAAATATTTTAGTTTTTCAATTTAACGATTTTAGAATTTTTCCATTTTTCGCGATGTATTGTATTTTAAACCTTTTTTCATTTATTCGACTTTTCAATTTTTCGATTCCGCAAATTTTCGATTTTTCAATGTTTCGATTTTACCATTTCTCTTTTTTTCAATGTAAAATTGCTCAATTTTTATTTTCCAATATTTGTAATTTTCATATCAAAAATATATGTAAAAATAGCTAGAATTTAAAAAAATTTTCGTCTTACAATTTTACTATTTTAGAATTTCTCCATTTTTCAGTGTCTGGATTTTAAAACTTTTTCATTATTTACTTATTCGATTTTTCAATTTTTCGACCTTTCAATGTTTCAGTTGTTCGACAATTTTAACGATTCTATAATTTTTCGATTCGTCAGTAATGTTACAAAGTACAGAATTAAGTTTCTCGAGTTTTGGTTGTTCGATGTTTCATTTTTTCGTTTTTTATTTTCATTTTTTCAATTTTTCGGTTTTTCAATGTTCTGATTTTATAATTTTTCTTTTTTTTGCAATATGGAAATTTCTCAGTTTTTCGATTTTTCAATTTTTGATTTCCAATTTTTGGAGTTTTGATTTTAAATATATAATAACTGGAATTTTTAAAATTTTTCATCTTACAATTTTACTATTTTAGAATTTCTCCATTTTTCAGTGACTGGACTTTAAAACTTTTTCATTATTTACTTCTTCGATTTTTCAATTTTTTGACCTTTCAATGTGTCAGTTTTTCGACAATTTTAGCGATTCTATAATTTTTCGATTCATCAGTAATGTTACAAAGTACATAATTAAGTTTCTCGAGTTTTAGTTTTTCGATGTTTCATTTTTTCGTTTTTTTTTTTCTTCATTTTTTCAATTTTTCGGTTTTTCAATGTTCTGATTTTATAATTTTTCTTTTTTTTCAATATGGAAATTTCTCAATTGTTCCATGTTTCAATTTTTGATTTCCAATTTTTGGCGTTTTGATTTTAAATATATAATAACTGGAATTTTAAAAAATTTTCATCTTACAATTTTACTATTTTAGAATTTCTCCATTTTCCAGTGACTGGACTTTACAACTTTTTCATTATTTACTTATTCGATTTTTCAATTTTTTGACCTTTCAATGTGTCAGTTTTTCGACAATTTTAGCGATTCTATAATTTTTCGATTCATCAGTAATGTGACCAAGTACATAATTAAGTTTCTCGAGTTTTAGTTTTTCGATGTTTGATTTTTCGTTTTTTATTTTCTTATTTTTTTAATTTTTCGGGTTTTCAATGCTCTGATTTTATATTTTTTTGTTTTTTGAGTTTTAGATTTTCCAGTTTCATGATTTTTCGTTTCTTCAATGTTTGATTTGCAACTTTTCTAGTTTTCACTTTCAATATGTAATAATAATTCTTAAATATTTCAGTTTTTCAATTTAACGATTTTAGAATTTTTCCATTTTCCGCGATGTATTGTATTTTAAACCTTTTTTCATTTATTCGACTTTTCAATTATTCGATTCTGCAAATTTTCGATTTTTCAATGTTTCGATTTTACCATTTCTCTTTTTTTCAATGTGAAATTTCTCAATTTTTATTTTCCAATTTTTGTAATTTTGATTTTAAAAATACATGTAAAAATAGCTAGAATTTAAAAAAAAATTTCATCTTACAATTTTACTATTTTAGAATTTTTCCATTTTTCAGTGTCTGGATTTTAAAACTTTTTCATTATTTACTTATTCGATTGTTCAATTTTTTGACCTTTCAATGTTTCAGTGTTCCGATTTTATATTTTTTGTTTCTTCAAATTCAAATTTATTCAATTTGCGTTTTTTCAGTTTTTCAGTTAGCAATTGTTCAAATTTTAATTTTTCTGTTTCTTGAATTTTACGATATGTAACTCTTCAAGTTTGCATTTAAAAATTTTTCAGTTTTTCGATTTTTCAATTTTTCATTTCTTCAATTTTTCGGTTTGCAAAATTTCGTTTCGGTTTTTTATTTTCTTTATTTTTTAATTTTTCGGGTTTTCAATGCTCTGATTTTATAATTTTTTGTTTTTTGAGTTTTAGATTTTCCAGTTTCATGATTTTTCGTTTCTTCAATTTTTGATTTGCAACTTTTCTAGTTTTCATTTTCATATGTAATAATAATTCTTAAATATTTTAGTTTTTCAATTTAACGATTTTAGAATTTTTCCATTTTTCGCGATGTATTGTATTTTAAACCTTTTTTCATTTATTCGACTTTTCAATTTTTCGATTCCGCAAATTTTCGATTTTTCAATGTTTCGATTTTACCATTTCTCTTTTTTTCAATGTGAAATTTCTCAATTTTTATTTTCCAAGTTTTGTAATTTTGATTTTAAAAATATATGTAAAAATAGCTAGAATTTAAAAAAAAATTCATCTTACAATGTTACTATTTTAGAATTTTTCCATTTTTCAGTGTCTGGACTTTAAAACTTTTTCATTATTTACTTCTTCGATTTTTCAATTTTTTGACCTTTCAATGTGTCAGTTTTTCGACAATTTTAGCGATTCTATAATTTTTCGATTCATCAGTAATGTTACAAAGTACATAATTAAGTTTCTCGAGTTTTAGTTTTTCGATGTTTCATTTTTTCGTTTTTTTTTTTCTTCATTTTTTCAATTTTTCGGTTTTTCAATGTTCTGATTTTATAATTTTTCTTTTTTTTCAATATGGAAATTTCTCAATTGTTCCATGTTTCAATTTTTGATTTCCAATTTTTGGCGTTTTGATTTTAAATATATAATAACTGGAATTTTAAAAAATTTTCATCTTACAATTTTACTATTTTAGAATTTCTCCATTTTCCAGTGACTGGACTTTACAACTTTTTCATTATTTACTTATTCGATTTTTCAATTTTTTGACCTTTCAATGTGTCAGTTTTTCGACAATTTTAGCGATTCTATAATTTTTCGATTCATCAGTAATGTTACAAAGTACATAATTAAGTTTCTCGAGTTTTAGTTTTTCGATGTTTCATTTTTTCGTTTTTTATTTTGTTCATTTTTTCAATATGGAAATTTCTCAGTTTTTCGATTTTTCAATTTTTGATTTCCAATTTTTGGAGTTTTGATTTTAAATGTATAATAACTGGAATTTTAAAAATTTTTCATCTTACAATTTTACTATTTTAGAGTTTCTCCATTTTTCAGTGACTGGACTTTAAAACTTTTTTATTATTTACTTATTCGATTTTTCAATTTTTTGACCTTTCAATGTGTCAGTTTTTCGACAATTTTAACGATTCTATAATTCTTCGATTCATCAGTGATGTTACTAAGTACATAATTAAATTTCTCGAGTTTTAGTTTTTCGATCTTTCATTTTTCCGTTTATTTTCTTAATTTTTTCAATTTAGGATTTTTTTTTCAGGCTATCACTTTTTCAAGTTTTCGATTTTCAGTTTTTGGATTTTTCAACTTTTCGATATTTTTAATTTTCCAATTTTCCGATTTTTCAATTTTTAAATAGGGGATTTTTCGATGAACTGACTTCAATTTTTCGACTTCTTAGTTTTTCGGTTTTTCAAAGTTTTGAATTTCCAATTTTAGGTTATTAACTTAATATTTTTCAATTTTCAAATTTTTAATTTTCCAAGTTTCAAATTTTCGATTTTTCAATCTTGCAATTTTGCAATTTTCGATTTTAGAATTTTGTAATTTTTTCATTCCATTTTTTCAATTTTTCGATTTCTAGATATTTTTGATTTTTAAAACTTTTCTTTGATTTATAATAAAATAAAACACAAAATATATACTTCTAAGATTCTGTCACAATTTAAAAACAAAATACCACTGACCTCCAAGATTTTTTTCAAACTTAAAAAAAAATGAAACAATACCTCCAAGATTCTGTCACATTTTAAGAACAGAGCACAATGGATTCCAAAGATTCTCACTCTTTCATAAAAATAAAACACAAGGAGTCACCAAGATTCTTTCAGGTTTTTTTTTTAAAAAGATTCAAGATTACCACCAACTTGCAACTTCTTTCAAAAACAAAACAACAGGAATTTCCGATTTTTTTTTTTCAAATTTTGTTAAAACTAAAATACAGAAGAGATCGAAATTTGTTCACAATTCAGAAGCAAAACACAGGGAACCCCAAAAGTTTTTTCAAACTCTTTCAAAAATAAAACACAAGAAACGCCAAAAATTCTTTTATAGTTTTGAGAAAGAAGATAATGGGTGCCTCCTAGATTCGTTCAAATTCTGGAGGTTGGTCCACGAGATTATTTCAATTTCTCTCGAAAACAAAACACCCGGAGTCCCCAAAATGTTTTCAAATTCTATCAATAATAAAACCCAAAATACCTCCAGGATTCTGCCATATTTTAAAAACGGAACACAAGGGGCTCCAAAAATTCTCACTCTTTCAAAAAAATAAAACACAAGGGACGCCAAAAATTCTTTTATAGTGTTGAAAAAAAAAAAGATATTAGTTATGTACTTCCAAGATTCGTACAAATTCTGGAGGTTGGTCCACGAGATTCTTTCAATTTCTCTCAGAAACAAAACACCAAGAGTCCCCAAAATTTTTTCAAATTCTATAAAAAATTAAACACAAAACACCTCCAAGATTCTGTCACATTTTAAAAGCAGAACACGACGGAGCCCAAAGATTCTTCCAAACTTTAGTAAAAAATCTCAAACTCGGAGAATTCCCAAGATTCTTTAAAATTCTTTCAAAAACAAAAACCAGGGGCGCTCAAGATTCTCTTAAATTCGTTCTGGAGCAAAATGTTAGAAATCCCCGAAATTCTTTTAAATTAGTATTTTTCCAAATTTTCCAAAAAACAGGTACTAGGGGGCCTAGGATTCAAGATCGTTTCAGAATAAACTCATCTTTTTAGGAATACCATAAATGACCCCAATTTAAATAAATAAAGTGGGAAACTGTTAAAATTCATATAAATATGTATATACTCACTTCATAGTGTATTAGTTATATTCAAAAAAAGCGGTACTTTCAACTTGAGCTGGAAATTTCTACAAGTGGCAAATAGCTCCACTTATTAACAAATACCCTTTCGGAAAAACTCCAAGTCGGCGCCACTGGTTGCATCCCGAACCCACAACTCCCAGTCATCTCCCCACAAGACGTCCCATATTAATTGTCTACAGTCCACAGCTTCACACGTTGTGTATCAATCCCCCCTCCTCTCGCCTCGCCAACTGCGCTCCATCAGGTTTCCCCGAAGTCGCGTCTGACCTTTTCCGAGTCCTCCACGTGCGAAGATAAATCCAATAAATAAAGCAAATTCGCGCGTTCCACCTATCATCCATAGGTCGGAATTATTGCAACACATGTCTACCGTAGACGCATTTAAACGACGTCGTCGACTTTTCGAGTCGTTCGTTCGTTCAGGCGACGAAAAGCTGACCTCGATTAATATGCTTGCTTGTGCAATACGTATGTAAAAGAGCTAGAACAGCGGGAAAACCAAAGTTCGTTTCGTTCCTCGGATCGTTTAATTAGTGTTGGCACTAAAAGCCGTGAAATCTTGAAATTTTGTGAGTCACTGCACGTGGAGAATGCCGCGGAGGTGGACGAGAATTCGATTTCCTTGTGGTTTTTGCGTTATCTAATGGCGAATTCCTCGAAAAAAGTCGCGATGAATTCGTTGCATGGGTTAGGTGGAATTGATAGTTCGATGATGGCCAGAGATGACGGTCATCGGTTTCTTGTGGCTCTCGATTGGATAATTATTCGGAGTTAATGCGATCTGATGTCATGGAGTGAAGGTCGGAGATATGAATACTTTTCGTGCCAGCCAATAAAAATTCTAACATAAATCATATTTTAAATTTAATGGATGTAATGTAATGCGAGCTGTTGGACAGATAATCTTATTTAATGGTGGAGTGCAACAAAAGCTGCTTTTTATCGTTACGGAACTTTTGCTTTCGCTGATTTATTTTTTATTTATAATCGTTTTATTTATCATTACAAAGTAGCCAAAACTGAGGACAAACGATTTTTCTTCATTACAATTTTGAGAACTGCTTGATTTTGGCAAAAGGACGTCTGACTGACGCTTTTTTATTTTTAAAAGTTTTTGAAAAAAATATGTGAGTATTAGGGTGGACAAATTTGGTTTATAGCACCCGGAAACGTAAAGTAGAATTGCGGAGCACGTGAGCAAGAACCTCCTTGTCTTATTGGTTAGAAAACTCCTACTTTCTGAGTAAGGTTTTAATTTTATTTAAGGAAGTTTTAGGATTTAGGAACTTTACAAACTACTTTCAAAATTAATATTGGATAATACAGAATGATTTTTAAAGGAATCTATTTTTTTATGAAATTAATTTTGAAAATACTGAAAATACCAAGCAATTTCCTAGATTTTTGGTGATTTTCATAGGTCTCTGTTTTGTTTTTGAGAGAATTTGAAAGAATCTCAGGGACCCCTAGCTTGGCCCATTTGTGGAGGTACCTAATGCTCTTTTTCCAAAAATATAGAAGGCTCTTTGGGGACTCCTTGCTTTTGTTTTTGAATGGTGATCGAATTTTCTATCTGATGCTTTTGTAGTTTTTTTTTGACAATTTGAAAAATTTTCGGAGAACTGTGGAAATTTTTTTTAAGAATATGACAGAATCTTGGGGCCACAAAATGTCTTCTTTCTAGAATACAAAAGAATCATTGGGAGTATTTTGTGTTTTGTTTTTGAATTGTGAAAAAAATTATTTTTGACAAAATCTGAAAACATTTAAACGAAAAATGAAAAAATAAAAAAACTGAAAACTCGAAAAATTGAATACTGATAAATTGGAAATCGAAAAATTGAGAAATTTCTATATTGAAAAAAAAAGAAAAATTATAAAATCAGAACATTGAAAAACCGAAAAATTGAAAAAATGAACAAAATAAAAAACGAAAAAATGAAACATCGAAAAACTAAAACTCGAGAAACTTAATTATGTACTTTATAACATTACTGATGAATCGAAAAATTATAGAATCGTTAAAATTGTCGAAAAACTGAAACATTGAAAGGTCAAAAAATTGAAAAATCGAATAAGTAAATAATGAAAAAGTTTTAAAGTCCAGTCACTGAAAAATGGAGAAATTCTAAAATAGTAAAATTGTAAGATGAAAAATTTTTAAAATTCCAGTTATTATATACATATTTAAAATCAAAACTCCAAAGATTCGAAATCAAAAATTGAAAAACCGAAAAATTGAGAAATTTCCATATTGAAAAAAAAGAAAAATTATAAAATCAGAACATTGAAAAACCGAAAAATTGAAAAAATGAAGAGTTTGATTGAATCTTGAAGGCGTTTAATGATTTTTTTTCAAGAATATAAAAAGCTTTGACGACCCCTTGTAATTTGTAAATTGAAAAGCAAAAAAGAAAAAATTAAATTGTCTAGTGATGGAAGAAATGAAAAACGAATAAACTTGGTAATTAAAAAATTTGAAAATTGAAAAATTTTAAAAACCCAGAATTGGATATTCAAAATTTTGAAAAACCGATAAAGCAAGAAATCGAAAAATTGAAGTCGGTTAATTGAAAAATCATGAACTTAAAAACATTGAAAAATCGGAAAATTGGAAAATTAAAAATCGAGAAATTGGCAAATTGAAAAATAGATGACTTGAAAAATTCGATGTTTGAAAAATTATAAATCAAAGAAGTTTTAAAAACCAAAAATATCTAAAAATCGAAAAATTGAAAAACGAAAAAATTGAAAAAATGGAAAATAAAAAAATTGCAAAATTCTAGAATCGAAAACTGCAAAATTTCAAGATTGAAAAATCGAAAATTTGAAAATTGAAAAATATTAACCTAAAATTGGAAATTCAAAACTTTGAAAAACCGAAAAATTAAGAAGTCGAAAAATTGAAGTCAAGTTATTCGAAAAATCCCCAATTTAAAAATTGAAAAATCGGAAAATTGGAAAATTAAAAATATCGAGAAATTGAAAAATTCAAAAATTGAAAATCGAAAACTTGAAAAATTGATGGCTTGAAAAAAATCCTAAAAAAAATTTGAAAATTGAAAAATTTAAAAAACCTAGAATTGGATATTCAAAATTTTGAAAAACCGAATAAGCAAGAAATCGAAAAATTGAAGTCAGTTAATTGAAAAGTCATGAGCTTAAAATTGAAAAATCGGAAAATTTGAAAATCAAAAGTTGGAAAATTAAAAATCGAGAAATTGGAAAATTGAAATATAGATGATTTGAAAAATTGGATGTTTGAAAAATTATAAACCGAAAAAAATAAAAAATATCTAGAAATCGAAAAATTGAAAAACGAAAAAATTGAAAAAATGGAAAATGAAAAAATTACAAAATTCTAAAATCCTTAAACTTAAATACTGAAACCTTGAAAAACTGAAAATTCGTAAAATGAAGGAGTCAAACTATTGAAAAACGGAAAATAATAAATAATATCAAGTAATCGCAAAAATTGAAACAAAAAAACTTGAGAAAATGAAAAATTAGTGTAAATTATTCCGTTTTTAGAATTTTATTTTGTAATTTTTTGATTTCAGAGTTTTCTATGTGGGATTTTCAATTTTTCAATACTACATTTTTCGATTCAAAATTTATTCTTGTATTGTGTACTCCCTCTTAAAAAATTGATGTCGTTATCTCATAATTTTGCAGAATAAATAATTTACCTTCCTTCTCAACGATTTCAAAGAATTCTCGCTGCGCTCCAATTTTAACCGTTTTTTCAAAAAGAGTTTCGCCTCTGGTATGGTTGACATTATTGAGTTACCGCGCTCTTTTGCCTTATTCTTAACCCTGCTCCTGAAGATGCCACTTACGAAAGTGTACGAAACGTTGAGCCCAAAAACTCAATTAACACGGTTCCAACCCGGAAAACGATCATGTATGGACTCCGACCGTGGAAGCCTATGAAAATATGGAAGATTCTTCGGGGCCGAGTGTGTTATTTTTTACCTTTGGGATTCCTTGCGTTTTGCTTCTGAATTGTGAAAAATATTTTCGCTATCTTTTGTATTTTATTTTTGACAAAATTTGAACAAAATTCGGACACTTCTTGTGTTTTGTTTTTGAAACAGGCGGAAAAAATCTTGGGAGTAATCTAGAATCTTAAAAAAAAAAAATTGAAAGATTCTTGGGAGCGCTTTGCAATCACTTTTATTTTGTTTTTAAATTGTGACAGAATCTTAGAAGTATTTTGTCATTTATTTATAAAAATCTTGGAGGTCTTTTGTGTTTTATTTTATCTAGAATTTAAAAAAAATCTATTGGACTTCGAGTATTTTGCTTCGAAAAGATAGAGATAATCTTTGCGTTTTGTTATTGAATTGTGAAAGAATTTTCAGTGTGTTGTGTTTGTTTTATTCGAAAAATTTCTGAGAGCCTTGATTTTGGAAAAAAATTAAAAGAGTTTCGGGGATCCCAAGAGTTTGAAGGAATCGTGGAGGGTAACCTAGAATCTTTTTTTAAAGAATATGATAATTAAATAATGTTTAATTGCATTGTTTGTATAATTTTTGTTTATTTTAAGTTTTCATGTGGAAGCACAAGAAATTCAATCGTATGAATTTAAATAAGTATTTTGGATTTAGTACTAGACTAGTAAGTATGGAGACAACTTTCTCCTAGAAAAAGAAGTGAATTTTTGTATACTTGCACAAACGTTTATTTAGCTAGCTAGTAATTTTAAGCGAAACTTCGGCAAAAGTTGCGTCTTGTTCAGAGAGCGAGTTTATCCGAAATTAGCATTCATAAAAAAAGTTAACCAACTATTCCAAACTATCTACTTGTATTATGCACTTGATAAAGTCGATTTTTCGTGAAGTTCTCGATGCATTCTAATTATACCCATACATTTTCCCGCAACTTCGAAATTCAACTTCATAACACTAATAGATCTCGTCGGATGATCAAAACCATTTCCCGCAACCGCTCCTCGATTGTCCGCGCTACAATTACCTTCAAAATGAAAATAATCCAAAAATAGAGTTAATACATGCAAAACGCATTCATTCTGCCTCGCCTTTAATTTTAGATTTAAAATTTTCAATTAATATACCGACAACGATGCATTTAAAATAAGCCTCCGTAATCACGCACTACGTAGTTGTAACACGTACAGAAATAATGAGTACTTAGTTCAAGGAAAAGATTCCAACCTGCACTACATCGTAGATAAAAAGCGTAGGTACGGTGCGACCTCGCGCAATTCGGGACATCGTCACATAAATTTGCTTTAATCCGAACATCACATTTTGCATAAATTCCCGCAAATAATACGGAAACGCCGAAGGAAAGTCCGTAAAAATTTTAGTGCTCGGAAGTGGCGTCATGAACGTGTCACATATCTATCGCAATGTAAATAAATTCCCCGTGACGGATCTCTTTTTTAACAGGATTAAAAAAATTGATAATAAGGAAACGGGAAAGTCGTAAAGCGACACACTTCGTGGCTATAAAGTGATTTCCTGATGCGTCCGACGAGATTAAATCCTCAATAAAACGGTTTCCTATATTGTTTTCCAATTAGAGTAACGGTAGGGTTTTCGAAGGCAGCGAATAATCTGCATCGACTTGAACTTTAACATCTGACTTTATTTTGAAATGATTTATTAATAGGCGGTTTAAAAACACGACGCGATAAGGATTAAGTCCGACACGTCACCACTGTTATGTTGTTCTTTTTTTCCTCAGAGTTAAAACTTGGACAGTTTTTGCTAATTTCCGCACCGACACTGACCACATGCAAGCCTTTTCGCTTTGCTCGCCTCGACTCCACAAAGAGGTTAATAAAACTCGATCCGCCTTATTGGTCATAATAATAAGGTGAAACGCGGACGCAATATACCGAATATGGTCGGGTCCCCCATATATATAAAGGATGACATATTGGTTCATTTCGAGTTTGAGCTATAGCAGGCAGCCGACTGCATCGAGTCTTACTTGGGAATGTGGAGGAAGAATAACTCAACTTGCCCAGCAAACAAACTTTACATAATTCGACTGGATCCGAGCGAATTCAAGGAAACAACATATGGTCGGCTCGAAAAAACAACTGGAACTCCTCTGCAATCCCGAATTCGGCATGAAAATGTCACAATTGCGTAGACGCGCGCTCGTGGAATTAGGGTCATTAGTGCATCTAAACGCGCTGCACTTTATTAGCTGCCACGAGGAATGATGGGCTAATTTACAAATGGGATGGTCAGAGTTCACTGCGCTACATCATAATTAGAGACAATTTTTCAACATCGCCGCGTGACCGCGAGCCGAGGATATTACGGGCCTGTACGCGAGTGTGAAAAATTGAGGGTCTGATGGGGTTATGAATACGGCGATAAAGTTTTATTTGTTCCGGAAAGCAACAAGTTTTTTTTTAAATATTGAGGGAAACGGGAAAAATGCCATCCTATAAGACTCAGACAGAAGAGATGTCTAAATGTATAGAGAAAGAAATTGAACTTATTAAATAAACTCCAACTCTAATGCAAATTCCATATATGTATGTATGTACTGTATGGTGAATTGTTAAGCGTGGCATTATTCCGAGAAAAACAAAGGTAGTTCCCGAAGGCCAAAAGTGGAAGAATGTGCTCACTTATTAAGAAGAATGTAAGATTATTAAAAGAAAACTACGACTACGGTCTTGAAAAAAATGTAAAAGTGTCTACCTGGTTCTAGAGTTTTTTTTTAAGAATTTGAAAGCATCTCGTTGGCTCGTAGTGTTTTTTTTTTTAGCAAGAATTGAAAAAAATCTTCTCACCCCAAAATTTTTTCAAATTCTTCCTAAAATATCGTAGGGGTTTCCGCAATTCTTTTAAATTCTTGCAAAAAAAAACCTACCAAGAGCTCCCAGGATTTTTTCTAAATTTTCTGACATAAAATGAGAGGAACCTCTCAAGATTTTTTCACCTTGAGATACCAAAAATCTTTAAAAATCGTACAAAAAAAGAAAACACCAGATTCTTTCAAATTCTTCAAATATAACATAACAGGGGTCTCCAAGATTTTTTTAAATCTTTGCAAAAATCCGTCCGGAGCCGACAAGGTTTTTTGAAAATTTTATAACGCAAAGTGACATCGACCCCCAAGATTCTGTTTTATTTTTTTTGGAGATTTTAACGAAATCTAGAAATCTTGAGTTGTTTTTGAGTGAAGACATGACATGTTTTATTTTTGAAGTATTTTAAAGAATTTTGTGGCTGCTGGTGTTTTTTTTTGCGTGACTTTAAAAGAATCTTGGACTCTTCTTGCATTGCTTTTGAAGACCTTGAAAGAATCTTGGAGGCGCTTGGTGTTTTTTTTACAAGAATTTTTTGGAATTTTATGGATTTGCTGTTTTATTTTTGAAGATTTTGAAAATATTTTGAGAGTTTCTGGTGCTTTTTCTTAACAAAAATCTAAAAGAATCTCGTAAAGCTTCAAAATTCTTTCAAAATCTCTAAATAAAATGACAAAAACTTCCCAAGATTCTGTCATATTCTTGAGAAAATAAAACACTTGGGCTTCCTGGTCTTCTTTGAATTAATTCGTGCAAAAAAAATGCCAGTAGCTCGAAGATTCTTTCAAATTCTTCAAAAATAACACAGTAGGAATCTAAAAAAAATCTTGTAGACTCCAAGAATCTTTCAAAATCTTCAAATATAGCAGGGATCGCCAAGTGTTTCTTAGTTTCTTGCAAAAAAAGCGGCAGAAGCCCCCAAGATTTTTTCGAGATCTTCTAACACAAAATGACAGAAACCCCCAAGATTCTTTCAAAAAGGCTGTGAAAACCAAGAAGCCTTTGGATATTTTTTTTTGAAGAATTTTAAATTAATGTTTTAATTTTTCGAGTTCTCGACAATTCGGTTTTTCGATTTGTAGAATTTTTTGTTTTCTCGATTTTTCAAGTGTTCTGATTTTTTAAATTTTACATTTTTGATTTTTTGGCGCTTTGATTGTTCGATTTTTTCACTTCGGATTCCGATTTTTCAGTTTTTCAAATTTTGATTTTTGTTTTTAGTTTTTTTAATTTTTCTGCTCTTAAATCGGTTTTTCAACTTTTGAATTTTTCGATTTCTCAATTAATCGAGATTTCGATGTTTCGATTTTTTGATAATTTTAATTTTTTCAATGTTTCAATTATTAATGTTTCGATTTAGACTTATTTCAATTTCCCGATTTTTCAATCTTTCGACTTCTTGAATTTTCGATTTTTCGATCTTATCGTGTCTCATTTTTTCGATTCTCCGATTTCTCGTTTTTTTGAAAATATAGGTTTTTTGTTTTTCAATTTATCGATTTCTTGAATTTTTTCGGTTTTTTAAATTTTAGATTTCTTGATTTTCTGACGATTCGCTACTTCGATTTTTTGACCATTTGGATTTCGATTTTCAGTTTTTCAATTTTTGATTTTTACAATTTTTTTTAGATTTTTAACTTTTTCTGCTCTTCAATCGGTTTTTCAACTTTTCAGTTTTTCTATTTCTTAATTATTCGAGATTTCTGTTTCTATTTTTTTTTTTACTTTAACTTTTTCAATGTTTCAATTATTAATGTTTCGATTTGGACTTACATATTTCAATTTCCCGATTTTTTAATCTTTCGACTTCTTGAATTTTCGTTTTTTTGGTTTCTCAATTCATTGATTTCTTGAATTTTTTCGGTTTTTTAAATATTAGAGTTTTTTATTTTCTGACGATTCGATATTTCGATTTTTTGACTATTTGGATTTCGATTTTCAGTTTTTTGATTTTTGATTTTTACATTTTTTTTACATTTTTTTCATTTTTCTGCTCTTAAATCGGTTTTTCAACATTTCAATTTTTCGATTTTTTCTCAATTAATCGGGATTTCGACGTTTCTATTTTTTTTTTATTTTAAATTTTTCAATATTTCAACTATTAATTTTTCAATTTCTCGATTTTTCAATCTTTCGACTTCTTGAATTTTCGACTTCTCAATATTTTCATGTTTCATTTTTTCAATTCTCCGGTTTCTCGTTTTTTTGAAATGATAGTTGTTTGGTTTTTCAATTTATCGATCTCTTGAATTTTTTCGGTTTTTTATATTTTAGATTTTTTGATTTTCTGACGATTCGATGTTTGGATTTTTTGACTTTTTGGATTTCGATTTTTTTAGTTTTTCAATTTTTAATTTTTCCAATTTTTTTGTTAAATTTTTTCATTTTTCTGCTCTTAAATCGGTTTTTCAACATTTCAATTGTTCGATTTTTTCACAATTAATCGGGATTTCGATGTTTAAAAATTTTTCAATTTTAAATTTTTCAATGTTTCAATTATTAATTTTTCGATTTGGACATACTGCCCAAAATCGAAAAATTAATAACTGAAAACTTGACCAATTTAAAATTAAAAAAAAAAACGAAACATCGAAATCTCGATAAATTGAGAAATCGAAAAATTGAAAAATCGAAAAACTGAATAGTTTAAGACCAGAAAAATTAAAAAACCAAAAACAAAAATTTTTAAAAAGTCGAAAAGTCAAAAAGTCGAACAATCAAAGCGTCAAAAAATCGAAAAATCTAAAATTTAAAAAATCGAAAACTTGAAAACTCCAAACATCGAAAGATCGAGAAATTGAAATAGCCCAAAATCGAAAAATTAGTATTAATTGCAAAACTTAAGAGCCAAAAAATTTAAAAACAAAAATTTTAAAAATCAAAAATTGAGGAACTGAAAATCGAAATCAAAAAATTAAAAAAATCGAAATATCGAATCGTCAGAAAATCAAAAAATCTAAAATTTAAAAAACCGAAAAAATTCAAGAAATCAATAAATTGAAAAACCAAAAAGCTATAATTTCAAAAAAAAAAAAACGAGAAATCGGAGAATTGAAAAAATGAAACAAGAAAAGATAGAGAAATCGAAAATTCAAGAAGTCGAAAGATTTAAAAATCGAGAAATTAAAATAAGTCAAAATTGAAAAATTAATAATTGAAACATCGAAAAATTTTAAATTACAAAAAAATAGAAACTTCGAAATCCCGATTAATTGAGAAAAAATCGAACAATTGAAATGTTAAACAATCGATTTAAGAGCAAAAAAATGAAAAAAATTAAAAAAAACATTGTAAAAATCAAAAATTGAAAAACTGAAAATCGAAATCCAAATACATAATCAAAAAATCGAAATATCGAATCGTCAGAAAATCAAAAAATTTAAAATTTAAAAAACCGAAAAAATTCAAGAAATCGATAAATTGAAAAACCAAAAAACTATAATTTCCATAAAAACGAGAAACCGGAGAATTGAAAAAATGAAACATGAAAAGATCGAGAAATCGAAAATTCAAAGAAGTCGAAAGATTGAAAGAAAAATCGAGCAATTGAAATTTCTATTTCTCGATCTTTCGATCTCTGGATTTTTCAAGTGTTCGATTTTTAAAATTTTTGGCGGTTCGATTGTTTGATTTTTCGATTTTTCGACTTTTTGGATGATTTTTAAAATTTTTGTTTTTGGTTTTTTAATTTTCTGCTCTTAAATTATTCAGTTTTTCGACTTTTCAATTTTTCGATTTCTCCATTTATCGAGATTTCGATGTTTCGATTTTGGGCTATTTCTATTTCTCTATTTTTTGATTTTTTGACTTCTCAATTTTTCGATCCTTTCATGTTTCGATTTCTCGATATTTCAATTTTTCAATTCCTCGATTTGCTCGTTTTTTTATTACAATTTTCAGTTTTTTGGTTTTGCAATTTTTCGGATTCCCGATTTTAAAATTTTTTAATATTTCAAGTTTTCGATTTCTCGACTTTTCTTGTTTTTGATTTTTTTTTGCGCGAATTTCGAAGAATCTCGGACCCCTCTTGTATTATTTTTGAAGAACTAGAAAGAATCTTGGGGACACTTGGTGTTTTTTTACAAGAATTTTTTGGAATCTTTGGGGTTTTTTTTTGAAGATTTTGAAAATAACTTGCCAATCTAAAAGAACCTCGTAGAGTCCGAAGATTCTTTCAAAATTTTGATATAAAACCCCCAAAATTCTTTCATATTCTTGCTAAAATAGAACATTTGAGGTTCTGGGCATTCTTTTAATTAATTCTTCAAAAAAAAAAAAACACCAGAAGCTCCGAGATTTAAATTCTTCAAAACTATGACACCAGACCCCTTGGGGCACTTGGGTTTTTTTTTTGTAAGAATTTTTTAGAATCTTGGGATGTTTATTGTTTTATATTTGAAGATTTTGAAAGTATCTTAGAAGCTCCTGTTTTTCTTTGCAAGAATTTAAAAGAAACTCGGTGGCCCTTAGTGTTTTACATTAGCAAGATTTTGAAAGAACTGGAGATTTCTGTCGTTTTAAGTTTGAAGATTTTAATAATCTTGAGGTTTCGGGGAGTTTTATTTTTGAAGAATTATAAAGAATCTTTTGGCTGTTGAAAAAACTAGGGGTCCATGGGATTTTTTTTGCAATAATTTTTTAAGAATCTTTGGTCCTCTGTTGTTTTATCTTTGAAGATCTTTGAACACTTTTTTTACAAGAATCTTGAAGGCATCTTTTTTTTTAAGAATTTATAAGAAATCTCGGGAACTCTCGTGTTGTAATCGAGTGACTTGAAAGAAAAAATCTTGAGGGCTTCAGGTATTTCAGAAGAATTTTTAAAGTATTTTGGAATCGTGTTTTTTTTTTTTGAAAATCTTGTTTGTTTTTGTCCAAAGTGCTTTTTTTGCAATAATTTTTAAGAATTTTCTGGTCTCTGTTGTTTTATCTTTGAAATTTTTTAAAGATTTTTTTGCAAGAATTTCAAAGAATATTCTGTTTTTATTTAATTTTTTTAAGAATTTATAAGAAACCTCGTCGGCTCTTGTGCGTTTTTGAGTAATTTGAGAAAATCTTGAAGGCTCGAGGTGTTTTTATTTGCCAGATTTTTAAAAAATCTTTGAGGTTGTGACACTTTTGAAGAATTTGTAAAAATCTTGAGACTCCTAGTGTTTTCTACAAGGATTTTAAAGAATCTTAGGGCTGTTGTGGACTTTGATTTTGAAGACTTTGAAATAAATTGGGGCCCGTGATGTTTTTTTTTTACAATAAATTTTCAGAATCTTCGGGTCTGTTGTTTTATTAATAAAAATTTTGAAAGAATCTTGAGGAGTCCCTACTGTGTTCTTTTTTTTTTTACAAGAATTTATAAATAATTTCGGGGACTCGAGGTGTTTTATTTGTGGAGTATTGTAAAAAATCTTGGGAGTTTCTATCCTTTTATGTTTAAATGTTTAGGTTTTGAAAAATCTGAAATAATCTTACGGACTACTGGTACTTTTTTAATTTTTGAAAGAATTTAAAAAATGGGTGTTCTTGTCTTTTATTTTCATGGATCTGAAAGAATCCTGTAGATTGTGGTCTTTTTTTGTAAAATTTAAAAAACATAGAGGCGGTTCTACAAAATAAGGAAGTGGAATGAGGAGAAAACAATAACGTGAATGATAGATACATATTATAATAAAAGTGTTTATCCGGAACATTTACAATGGCCATAGTGGATAGAAAAAAATATGAACATATTTTTTTTCTGCTCGGGAACACGTCCTTAATATCCATCGTAGTTTCACCGGTTTTGGGTTTTGGGTTTTGGGACCAAGAAAATGCCAATTTGCGCGTAAGTTGATATTTTGTCATAAAGTTGTCAGCACAACAAGAATTTACGGTTACAAGATTCCATTAATGTGCTTGAAATTTAACGATTCAAAATGTAAGTAAGTGATTATTTAATTTCGGCATTTTGATGAAAGTCGTAAAACAGCGATAAAATTCCAAAGTGCTCGTGGTACTTGACCGGCATCGTAAAAAATATTCGCAGATTTATGCATATTGGACAAGACGTTTTTTCTTAAACAGTCACGACGACGTTTCGTATCTTCTAGAATATAAAGTAGGACCCCCATCTAGAAACGTGAATTTTTGTAAGTAAACGAATGACGATGTAGCCAGTCTAAAAATGTATTAAAACCGTCACACCCACAGCCTCTTAAGTTAAAAATCGCGAAATATCCCAGCGGCCACCTCCTCCCAACCCCCACACAAGCCAACCTCGTGCGAAACGCGCCTCCCAGCGCTCTAAAATTAGCCAAACCAGTTTAATATACCTGCCACGACTCGGACCCCCGTCACATCAAAGTGCATTTTCCCCCGATTTTTCCGCCTCCATCGCCAACTCCTATTTTCGGCGCACTTGCATCCGAATCGCCACTACTCCCTGCGACGCACTAGGCTAAAAAAAAGCGCAATTAGCCGCCAACGGTCGTGGGCGTCGCCGCTCCTCTTTATTTCTAAAATGAGAAAATCCCATTAGCCTGAAAGTGAAATTTTTCGGACGCCTTCGGCGCCGCCGAATATTTTTAGTGCACCTGAAATTAGCGCCGCTCCAGAGCCGGAATCGGAAAATCCGTGCTGTTTATGCACACGTGTATCGGAAAGCGGCATTGTCGTTTATTTACAAACACAATCTTATGCCACAATTACGCGCCATACAAAACTCTTGTTTACCAACAAACCGCGAAGCTTTATTTATTAATGAACCCACATTCTGCCGTGATTCGAAATGCGCACTTTTCTGCTCCGCGGATCTGAAAATAATTCTGCATTTGCGTCTTCGGAGGGCGGCTAATTAGGGGATTTAGTTTACTGTATTGCTTTGGAGGGTGGGTGGGGGAGGGATTTTATTTTCGAGTTGATTCGGGGGATGTTTTTCGGTGTCGAGAAGGTGTTTGAGCCAAACGTTATTCAAAAAACATTATTACATATACATACATACATATATCGGAAAATTGAAGCCATTAAATGTTTTGTATTCAGGAGAACGAACTTCGAAAGTATAAATTACTAGAAATCATTACATTTCTTCTACACTCTTTATTTTTCACTCTTCTCGGATTTTTTTTTCTTCTTTCTTGACTTGTTTTTTTCCCTGTCCTCACACTGCTTTTTATAACTTTTTTTACTTTCTCTAGCAAATATTCAGGTCTCGATTAATGACTTCGATGTCTACTTAATTCTCTTGATGTTATTTTTTCGGCTGGAACTTTTTTTCTAAAATTTGTCCCTTCGTTAGCTCAACAATTTTTTCTTTTTCCTACTTTTCCAATTACTTGTTCTTTAAATTTTGCTTTATGTTTCTTAGTAACTGCTTGGACAAAATAAAACAGAGATCACTAAAGAAAAATCCAGCGGTAAGACAAAAATTTTTGACAATGGTACTTTTAATACAATTTTTTCGGTACCTATTGGATTTTTTCTTTATTCATTTTTTCGGTCGTAACTTTTTTCGGGATAAAATAAAGTACTAGAGCTTCAAGAGATTTTTTGAAATCTGCTGTTTTCTTTTTTTTTTTTCGAAGATTTGTTTTCGAGTAATTAGACAAAATATTGAAGGCTGAACGTGTTTTACAAGAATTTCAAACAATCTTGTGTGCTTTTTTTAAATAATTTGAAAAAATTAGGGACCCCTGGTGTTTTTTGAATTAATTTTTAATAATCTTCGGGTCTCTGTTGTTTTATCTTTAAAAATTTTAGAAACATTTTGGGGCTTCTGGTGTTTTTTTTTTACAAGAATTTGACAAAATCTTCGTGTGTTATTTTGAAGTGACTTAAAAAAATATTGAGGGCTCGAGGTGTTTTAGAAGAATTTCAAAGAATCTTGAGTGTCTTCTCTTTTGCAAGATTTTTAGAAAATCTCTGAGGTTATTGTGTTATTTTTGAAGAATTTGTAAACATCTTGAAACTCCTAGTGTTTTTTACAAGGATTTGTCAAAATCTTCTTGGTTTCTGTCGTCGTTTATTTTTGAAAATTTTGAAAGAGTGTTGGGGTGCTTCTGTTTTTTGCAAGGATTTGAAACAATCTTGTGCTTATCTGTTTTTTTTCTTTTTTTTTCTTTTAGAAAGAATTAATAAGAGATTTTGGAGGACTTGGGGTGTTTTAGAAAAAATTTAAAAAATCTCGGGACCTTGGTGTTTTTTTACAAGATTTTTAGAAAATCTCGACGGTTGTTGGGTTTTTGAAAATTTAGAAAGAATCTTGGGACTCCTGTTTTTTTTTTTCTAAAAATTTGAAGTGAATCTTGGGGCTACCTCAGTTTTTTTTTTTTTTTAAGAATGTAAAGAATTGTCGGGGCTCTGGTTCTTGAACCATTTGAAAAATTTTTGAGGGTTCCAGGTGTTTTACAAGAATTGTAAAGAATTTTGGGGCTTGTTGTGTTTTTTTTTTTGCAAGATTCTTTGAAAATCTCCGAGATTATCATTGTTGTGTTCTTTTTGAAGAATTTGAATACATCTAAAGACTCCTGGTGTTCTTTGAAAGATTTTCAAAGAATCTCAAAGAATCGTGTTGGTTTCTGTCGTTTTATGTTTGAAAATTTTGAACGAATCTTGAGAGTTTGGGGTGTTTTGTTTTTAAAGAATTTTTGAACAAACTTGGGGGCCGCTGCTGGTTTTTTCTGCGTTAATTTTTAAGAATCTTCGGGGATCTGTTTTATCTTTGAAAATTTTGAAAAAATCTTGAAGCTTCTGGTCTTTTTTTGCAAGAATTTGAAAGATTCTTGGGGCCACCTAGTTTTTTTTTGCAAGATTTTTAGACAATCTCTGAGGTTGTGTTATTTTTGAACAATTTGGAAAAATCTTGAGGCTTTCGGTGCTTTTTGCAGGAATTTGAAAGAATCTTATTCATTTCTGTCCTTCTATGTTTGAAGATTATGAAAGAATTTTGAGGATTCGAGGTGTTTTATTTTTGAAGAATTTGAAAAAACTTGGGGGCCCATGATGTTTTTTTTTGCAAAAATTTTAAGAATTGGGATTTCTGTTGCTTTTTGAAAATTTTGAAAGAATCTTAGAGGTTTTTGTTTTTTGCACGAATTCAAAAGAATCTTGTGGCTACCTTTTTTTTTAAATAATTGGTGAGGAATTTACGAAGGCTGGAGATGTTTTAAAAGAATTTAAAAAAAATCTTGGACCCCTGGTGGTTTTTTTGCAAGATTTTTAGAAAACTCGAAGGTTGTGCTTTTTTGAAAAATTTTAAAAAATCGTGAGAGTTCGAGGGGTTTTATTTTTGAAGAGTTCTAAAGAATCTTGGGGCTGTTGATGTTTGGTTTGTGAAAAATTAAAAAAAAAATTGGGGCTTTTTTGCAATAATTTTTAAGAATTTTCGGGTTTCAAAATTATTGTTGCGTTCTTTTTGAAGAATTGGAATAAATCTTGAGATCCCTGGTGTTTTTTTTTTTGGAGGATTTTCAAAGAATCTTGTTGGTTTCTGGCGTTTTATGTTTGAAAATTTTGAACGAATCTTGAAAGTTTGGGGTGTTTTGTTTTAGAAGAATTTTAAAGAATCTTAGATCTATTGTTTTCCCTTTGAAAATTTTGAAAATCTGAGGTTATTATTTTTGAAAAATTTGGAAGAATCTTGTTAGTTTTTGTCGTTTTATTTTTGAAGATCGTGAAAGAATTTTGAGGATTCGAGGTGTTTTATTTTTGAAGAATGTGAAAATACCTGGGGGCCCAAGGTGTTTTTTTTTTTAATTTTTAAGAATCTTTGGATCTCTGTTAATTTTTTTTAATTTGAAAATTTGTAGGATATTTCGGATGGCTCTTGTGTGTTGTTGTCGAGTCATTTGAAAAAATATTGCTGACTTGAGGTGTTTCAGAAAAATTCTAAAAAATCTTGAGCTCTTGGTGTTTTTTTGCAAGATTTTTAGAAAATTTCGGTAGTGGGTTTTGAAGAATTTTTTAAACTCTTGAGAATTCGAGGTGTTTTATTTTGAAGAATTTTAAAGAATCTTGGGGCCACTGGTGTTTTTTTTTTAAGAATTTGAAAGAATTTTGGGGCTACTTTTTTTTCAAAGAATTAAATTTACTTGTGAGTGTTTTTTTAGCCATTTGAAAAAACCTTGAGGGCCCGAGATGTTTTGGAAAAATTGTAAAGAATTTTGGGCCTCTTCGTGTTTTTTTCCAAGATTCTTAGAAAATCTGAGAGTTTGGGGTGTTTTGTTTTTGAATAATTTTTAAGAATCTTCGGAGATCTGTTGTTTTCTCTTTGAAAATTTTCAAAAAATCTTGAGGCTTCCGGTGTTTTTTTGCCAGAATTTGAAAGAATCTTGGGGCTACCTGTTCTTTTTTAAAGAATTTATAAAAAAATCTAGGCGGGCAAATGGTGTGTTTTTTCTTGAGAGCTCGAGATGCTTTAGAAGAATTTTAAAGAATTTTGGGGCCTCTAGTGTTTTTTTTTTGCAAGATTTTTTGGAAAATCTCTGAGGTTGTGTTATTTTTGAAGAATTTGGAAGAATCTTGTTAGTTTCTGTTGTTTTATTTTTGAAGATTGCGAAAGGATTTTGAGGATTCGAGGTGTTTTATTTTTGAAGAATTTAAAAACACCTGGGGGTCCAAGGTGTTTTTTTTACATCAATTTTTAAGAATCTTTGGATCCCTGTTAATTTTTTTTAATTTGAAAATTTTGATGAAATCTGCGGCTCTGTTTTTTGCAAAAATTTGAAAGAATTTTGTGCCTACCTGGTTTGTTATTTCGAGCCATTTGAAAAAATATTGCTGGCTTGAGGTGTTTTAGAAAAATTCTAAAAAATCTCGAGCTCGTGGTGTTTTTTTTTTGCAAGATTTCTAGAAAATTTCGGTAGTGGTTGTTGAAGAATTTTAAAATCTCTTGAGAATTCGAGGTGTTTTATTTTGAAGAATTTTAAAGAATCTTGGGGCTTCTGGTGTTTTTTTAAGAATTTGAAGGAATTTTGGGGCTACTTTTTTCCAAAGAATTTACTTAAGTGTGTTTTTCAAGCCATTTGGAAAAACCTTGAGGGCCCGAGATGTTTTCGAAAAATTTTAAAGAATTTTGGGGCTCATGGTGTTTTTTTTACAAGATTCTTAGAAAACCTCTGAGGTTGTGTTATTTTTGAAGAATTTGAAAGAATCTTGTTTGTTTCTGTCGTTTTATTTTTCAAGATTATGGAAGAATTTTGAGGATTTGAGGTGTTTTATTTTTGAAGAATTTGAAAGTACCTGCGAGCCCGAGGTGCTTTTTTTACATAAATTTTTAAGAAATCTTTGGATTTATGTTAGTTGTTTTATTTCGAAAATTTTGATGGAATCTTGGAGGCTCCTGTTTTTTGCAAAAATTTGAAAGAATTTTGTGCCTACCTTTTTTTTGAAAATTTGAAAATTTGTAGGATATTTCGGATGGCTCTTGTGTGTTGTTGTCGAGACATTTGAAAAAATATTGCTGGCTTGAGGTGTTCTAGAAAAATTCTAAAAAATCTTGAGATCTTGGTGTTTTTTTTTGCAAGATTTTTAGAAAATTTCGGTAGTGGTTTCTGAAGAATTTTAAAAAATCTTGGGGCTCCTGGTGTTTTTTTTAAGAATTTGAAAGAATTTTGGGGCCACTTTTTTTCAAAGAATTAAATTTATTGTGTGTGTTTTTTTTAGCCATTTGAAAAAACCTTGAGGGCCCGAGATGTTTTGGAAAAATTGGAAAGAATTTTGGGGCTCTTCGTGTTTTTTTCCAAGATTCTTAGCAAATCTGGGACGTCATTTTTGTGTTCATTCTGCAGAATTTGGACAAATCTTGAGACTCTTGGTGTTTTTTTTTTCAAGGTTCTGAAAGATTCTTGTTGGTGTCTGTCGTTTTATGTTTGAAAATTTTGAAAGAATCTTGAGAGTTTGGAGTGTTTTTTTGCAAGATTCTTGGAAAATTTCTGAGGTTGTGTTATTTTTGAAGATTGTGAAAGAATTTTGAGGATTTGAGGTGGTTTATTTTTGAAGAATTTGAAAGTACCAGTGGGTCCAAGGAGTTTTTTTAACATTAATTTGGTTCAGAGATCCAAAGATTTTAAGAATCTTTGGATCTGTTAATTTTTTTTTATTTGAAAATTTTGATGGAATCTTGGAGGTTCCTGTTTTTTGCAAAAATTTGAAAGAATTTTGTGCCTATCTGTTTTTTTTTCTGTTTTCTAAAATTCTAAAAAATCTTGAGGACTTGGTATTTTTTTTTTGCAAGATTTTTAGAAAATTTCGGTAGTGGTTTCTGAAGAATTTTAAACTCTTGAAAATTCGAGGTGTTTTATTTTGAAGAATTTTAAAAAATCTTGGGGCTCCTGGTGTTTTTTTTAAGAATTTGAAAGAATTTTGGGGCTACTTTTTTTTTCAAAGAATTAAATTTACTTGTGTGTGTTTTTGTAGCCATTTGAAAAAACCTTGAGGGCCCGAGATGTTTTGGAAAAATTGTAAAGAATTTTGGGGCTCTTCCTGTTTTTTTCCAAGATTCTTAGAAAATCTGGGTGGTCATTTTTGTGTTCATTCTGCAGAATTTGGACAAATCTTGAGACTCCTGGTGTTTTTTTTTCAACGTTCTGAAAAATTCTTGTTGGTGTCTGTCGTTTTATGTTTGAAAATTTTGAAAGAATCTTGAAAGTTTGGGGTGTTTAATTTTTAACATTCTTCGGAGATCTGTTGTTTTCTCTTTAAAAATTTTGAAAAAATTTAGGCGGACAGATGGTGTGTTTTTTCTTGAGGGCTCGAGATGGTTTAGAAGAATTTTAAAGAACTTTGGGGCCTGTAGTGTTTTTTTGCAAGATTCTTGGAAAATCTCTGAGGTTGTGTTATTTTTGAAGATTGTGAAAGAATTTTGAAAGTACCAGTGGGTCCAAGGTGTTTTTTTTTACATTAATTTGCTTCAGAGATCCAAATATTTTAAAAATCTTTGGATCTCTGTTAATTTTTTTTTTATTTGAAAATGTTGATGGAATCTTGGAGGTTCCTGTTTTTTGCAAAAATTTGAAAGAATTTTGTGCCTATCTGGTTCGGTTTTTTTTCTGTTTTCTAATATTCTAAAAAATCTTGAGGTCTTGGGTTTTTTTTTTGCAAGATTTTTGGAAAATTTCGGTAGTGGTTTTTGAAGAATTTTAAAGAATTTTGGGGCTCATGGTGTTTTTTTAACAAGATTATTAGAAAACCTCGGGTGTTCTTTTTGAAGAATTTGGACAAATCTTGAGACTCCTGATGTTTTTTTGCAAGATTCTGAAAAATTCTTGTTGGTCTCTGTCGTTTTATGTCTGAAAATTTTGAAAGACTCTTGAGAGTTTAAGGTGTGTTGTTTTAGAAGAATTTTAAAGAATTTTGGGCCCCTGGTGCTTTTTTGCAAGATTCTTAGAAAATCTGATTTTTGAAGAATTTTAAAGATTCCTACAGCTGTTTGTGTTTCATGTCTTCTTAATTCTCTTGATACTCTTTTTTTCGCTTAATTTTTTTTTCTTTTTCCTATTTAGTTGTTTAGTTTCTTGAATTCTTCGAGTCCATTTGACGAATGGATATCATGTTTCTGGTCAAAATGCAACAGAGATCGCCAAAAAAAAGTCCAGTCCAATTTTGGATTATGAAACTTTTAATTACAGTTTTGTGAGGCCATCTAATTTCAAAATAAATGAATTAAAAGTCGATGCATTCCTTGTCAATCGATTTCGTATCAGTTTGATTAGGTCGTGTCTATATGCGATTCGATAACTGGAATGTTCTGTTCCCGAAAATTCTGTCGCCACTAATCACAATTCAACTTCGATGACTTGACTCATTTATTACGCGTACTGCAATAGCCGTAGCCATTCAGAAACGTCAAGATCGTTCTAGTGCAGTTGACATTAAATGCACTTTTTCATTTTTAGTGGTATGCGGATGATCACATGTAAACCATTTGCGGTATTTGCAAATTCGACGAGACGCACTATAGCCAACCAAAAATTAAAATTTTAACGTTAATAAATAATTAAAGGAAAAATTCCCACGCTGAACTCGCACAAAGGAAATGGAATTTAATGTGTGACCCACTGTATTGTCACATGCTTAGGCCAAGGTCATTACGTTTTTTATTAATTGAAGGCCGAATACGATATTTTGAGGTATCATTAAACTTTGTATGAAATTAATTATTTAAATGATTTCTTTAGGGGGCTTAATGAGAATTGCGCAGTAATAATAAACCGAAAAAAAGCACGTGTTGTAAAATTTTGAAACCGCCAGCTGTCGGATTTCGTCCAAAGTAGAATGGAAAGTGCTAAAATTTCAATAACACATCTTCGACTACAGGTTTTGCGAGTTTTTGCGCTTCGCGTTTCTTTGGTCGTTTTTTCCGAAGTAGGAGCGCCATTTTGGGAAAAGTCGAACTTCGTACCACCACTCAGAGATAAGTTTTATGAGTGTAGATTAGGGTATATTAGAGTGCTATCGCACGGCTTAGTCTTTCAGGTAGACCAATAAAAAACTCTCGGAATATTCCATTTCGATAATTACAAAGTCAAATGCTCTAATCTGAATAATCCCGATAAAAGTGGCTCGGTACCACTCCGGTACGCAGCATCGCGCTCATTATTCATCCGATCGGTTAATTCAGTGTCTCGAAAGCTACATTTTAACAGTGACGCCATAAATGTTAACTTACACCGTTTCGAATTGAATTGATTAATAGTTAAACGGGTTAAATAATTTGAACTTGTCTTATAAATATACAAAACGGGTTTCTAGGCGAGCAGCGCCTCGTCTTTTTGAGGTGTATGTTGTGCAGTTCTCTACGCTTATCTTATCACGAGTGTTGAAACTGAAGGGTTATCTTCCAATCACATGCCTCCTGCGTTGCCAAGTCGCTCCGCCAGATTGTGTGCCACGAACGCCTGCACCATCGCCTGATCTTTGCCCCAGAGGAGTTCCAAAACTAGTCCCCGCGATATCGCTTTTCTGCTCCGGTTAGGCGCATTTTTCAAAGTTCGGTAAGCGGTAAAAGTGAATTTTACTACTTACTTACTTACTGCATAATGCATTCGGTCGTTTTATGCAATTCGTGCCGAAAAAAGCGCACTAGTCACTCCGGCCTTTGAAGAATTTCATGATGCAATTCATTTTCTAATTTCGTGGCGTACGGCGACGAAAATTGCTTTAACACACATTGCGTCTTCGAGCTTGCGTAAGAGAAAATGCTAGAGATCGACATGGCGGTGGGATCGTCTTACGGCTTTCGAAGGACGCGGTTTTCCTTTTTGATCTGGTAAAAGTGAAAATGCGGAGGAATGCGCTTTTCCTTTTTCGCTGGGTGCAGGAAGTCGGGGTTTGGTGGAAAAAGGGCGACTTTTGACATTTGAGGACTAGGCAGAATGTGGGTTGGAGGACGCCGGCGACGTTGGTTACAATGTGATTGAGGACTTGTAGACGACGAATAAATAAAACTGATTTTTTTTTAATTAATGGTGTGACTAGAAAGCTAGTTGGAATTTTTAAGAAATGGTTCTTTTAGCATATTTTTTTTAATTCTGTCTGTGCTGCACGAGTAATAAGTAGGTTAAAATAACTCTGACAAACTCAGTTCACTATTTTCATCCCCATTATTTCACTGGAAGAATCTTATTCAATTTCTAGGTCATCGTCATCATGTGATTCTGAGTTCATTTTTTGAAAATTTTTCAAACACAAAACATATGGAGTCATCGAGAGGGGTCCCAGAGAATCTTTCAAATTATTTCTAAAACCAGACATAATATGTCCCCGAGATTCTTTCAAATTACTTCAAAAACAAGAAGGAGATCCTCGGAATACTTTCAAATTACTTCAAAAACATTCTGTTAAACTACGTCAAAACACAGAACATAAGGGATTCTCGAGATTCTTTCAAACTACTTCTAAAATAGAACCCTAAGAATTCCCGACATTCTTTCAAACTACTCGAAAAACCAGACTAAAGGGGGCCCGAGATTCTTCCAAATTACTTCAAAAGCAAGACATATGGAGGCGTCGAGGGGTCCCAGAAATCCTTTCAAAATTTTTTCAGAAATCGGAGATAAGATGTCCCCGAGATTCTTTCAAATTACTTCAAAAAGAAGAAAGAGATCCTTGAAGTGCTTTCAAACTACTTGAAAAACAAGACAAGGAATCACCAAGATTCTTTTATATTACGTCAAAAGCAAAACAGAAGGCGTTCCCGAGATTGTTTCAAACTACTTCAAAAACAAAACCAAAGGATTCCCTGAGATTATTTCAAACTACTTCAAAAACCAGACAAGGATTTCCTGAGATTCTTTCAAACTACTTCAAAAATAAAGCCCAAGGAGTCCCCGAGATTCTTTCAAAATACTTCAAAAAAAAAACTCAAGGATTACCCGAGATTCTTTCAAATTCCTTCAAAACCAAAACCCATAAGGTTCCCAAGATTTTTTCAAATTACTTCAAAGACAAGACATCACGAGCATAGCGGATGGGATTTCCTGGAAATCGGGAATTTTCCAGAGGTATCAGTAGCTGTGGTACACCAGAGCGCCGGTGCTCGAATACAAATTTTATATAGGTAGGTACTTTTAAATGAAATCAAATTTTGGGCCCCGAGATTCTTCCAAATTATTTCAAAAGCAAGATACATGGAGTCCTCGAGAGGAGTGAAATCCCAAAATTGAAAAAACGGGAAGTCTAAAAGTGAAAAATCGAAGTCGAGAAATCGAATCGAAATACTAAAAAATCCCAAAACTGAAATATCGAAAAATTGAAAAATGGAAGAAAAATTTAAGATCCTCAAAATGAAGAAATCCCAAAACTCATAAAAATCGAAAAATTGAAAAATCGAGAAATCGAGAAAAGGGAAGATTAAAAGATCGATTGATCGAGAAATTGACAAATCGAAAATTGAAAATTTAGAAACGTCAAAACTTAAAAACGCAAAAAATTTAAGAAACGAAAAATGAAACTTCGGAAATTGAGAAATCCGAAAATGAAAAAATCGAGAAATTGCAAATTTAAAGAATCGGGAAATTGAATCGAAACTTTGAAAAATCTCAACCTGAAATATGGAAAAGTTGAATTACCGAAAAATTAAAAAATTGAAAATTCCCAAAACTGAAATATCGAAAAACTGAGAAATCTAAACTTGCAAAGTCGAGAAAAAAAAATCCGACAAACCGAAAATTCGAAAATTGGGAAATCGAAATCTCGTTATATATAAAATTTTGATTAAGTATGTGATAAGATAAGACTGAATTTGGCAAATGACATAGCCGCTAAGAAAATAGAGGGTGGGTGGGCGGGGCTAATTTGTGATAAGATCAGACTGACTTTGGCAAATGACATTCGCTCTAAGAAAATAGAGGGTGGGTGGGCGGGGCTAGTACTTGGTAAGATAAGACAGATTTTGGCAAATGACATTCTCTGGAAAAATAAGGGGCGGGTGGGCGGGCCTAGTACCTTATTTGTTAAGATAAAACTGATTTTGGGCCTGTGAAATTTAAAGGTGTTAAATTGCAAATGTCCATAGTAACGAGTTAAATTCCAAAGTCTACCTGAAATGCGTAAAATATGATGAGTTTTTATTTGTGATTTATCATTGCAATTGGTGCCCGAACCCAAATTTTATATACTTTTAAATGAAATCAAATTTCGGCTCCTGAGATTCTTCCAAATTACTTCAAAAGCAAGACATATGGAGTCCTCGACAGGGGTCCCAGAGATTCTTTCAAATTATTTAAGTGGAGAAATCCCAAAAATTGAAATATGGAAAAAATGAAAAGTCGAAAAATTGAAAATTTAGAAAAGAATTGAGAAACTGAGAAATCGCGACGCATTGAAAAGTCGAGAAATCGAGAAAAGGGAAAAATTAAAAAATCGATTAATCGAGAAACTGACAACTCGAAAATTGAAAATTTAAAACATCAAAAATTAACAACTCGAAAAATTGAAAAATCCTAAAATTGAAACTTCGAAAATTGAGACATTCGAAATGAAAAAATCGGGAAATGGAAAATTTAAAAAATCGAGAAATTCAAGAATCGAAACATCGAAAAATCTCAACCTGAAATATGGAAAAGTTGAATTACCGAAAAATTGAAAAATCCCAAAACTAAAATATCGAAAAACTGAGAAATCTATACTTGAAAAGTCGAGAAATAACCGAAAATTCGAAAAATTGGGAAGTCGAAATCTCGTATATAAAATTTTGAATAAGTATGTGATAAGATAAGACTGATTTTGGCAAATGACATAGCCGCTAAGAAAATAGATGGTGGGTGGGCGGGGCTAGTATGTGATAAGATCAAACTGACTTGGGCAAATCACATTCGCCCAAAGAAAATAGAGGGTGGGTGGGCGGGGCAAGTACTTGTTAAGATAAGACTGATCATTTTTGAAAAAGTTGCTTAAAATTCTCAAAAAATTCAGAGATATAGATCCCGATATGGTGATTCTAAAAATAATACAGCGTGTTTTTGGTCACGGAGCACTATTTTGGAAATATTCGTTATGAAATTCGACATTTCTGACATTTCTAAAAATTTTGATATTTCATTGGATGATTCTGGAAAAACTGTTTGAGTAATCAAAGAAATGAGGCCGGAGGTGACTTCTTCGACATTTAGTTTTTCAGATTTTCGGTTTTTCAGCGTTAATTTTTCCAAAAATCTCGATCTAGAATGAAAATTCAACACGGATTCATAAACCGCAAGTTCAGGGCTTTATTATTTTTAACATTTAAACAACATTTATTCGACAAAATTTTAAGATAATAACTTTAAAACGTTTGTAAGGTTTCATCAAAGCACACAATTTTGCTTTCAAAAATGTTGCTATACATTTCTAATTTTTTTCCAATAATTATGGATTCCTAGGTAAAAACTAATACAGATTCATAAACCACAGATGAATAGGGTAAAACTATGGTATGTCAAAAAATGACAAATGTAAAAGCAAAAATATCAAGGACATTTTAATACGATTTTTAATAAAATAAGTGCGAAGTGACAAGGAAAATGCGAAAATAGTTTTCATGCAACAGACTTCAAAGAACAGGATTTTCGAAATTTGGATCATCTTCAACAAATTTTTTACCTTATTTAAGCCGTTTATTAACTCTTGGAAGAAGAAAAAAATTACATAGGAACCAGTTGACTGTTACGCAGAATTAATCAAACATGATCGCAAAGCATGAAACTATGACACTGTAAAGTTTGAAGCTTGTAACTCATTATTGTTTCATAGCTAGATAAATTAATGTCTGAATTCCACCGTGTGTTGCCTATGCGTAAAATATTTCTAACGTGTACGTCATACATAAGTTTCAGCTTTTGTCATACTCGTACTCTTGTGGTGTACAAATCTGCTTTGAGTTTTTTCCTTAGACATACAAATTGTTTGATCAATTATTGGTTTATTGTCATTGTTTTATTATTAATATTACACTGCACGTGTCGGAATTGACATACGTATCCATAATGAGAAAACTTGCTGGAAATACAAGTGTAAACTTGCTCTTTATCAATGCGTATGTATTTTTAAAGCAATTACTAATCCGTTGACCATTTTTTAACAAAATTTATGTAAAATTTGACGTTCATATTTTACTGTCGAAACATTACATTTATATTTTTTAACAACGTAGGTACTTTATTTTTAAATAACATTTTTTAATACAACACTGCCATCAACATTTACAAATGGACCGCGTTTTTTTTACAAAAACGAAATTTTGCGTGGGGTTTGCACACACAAACATTGTGTGGCGTGTTTGAAATTGGCCGAATATTTGGAGGTCGCAAATTAAAGAACTTGGAGTTCGAAATTTTAACATCGGCATTAATTATTTTAAGCTTCTCCTATGGTCATGATCATACGCCTTATTTGTACGTGCTCTAGTTTCTAATTTTTTTACGGACTTTACGTCTTTATTTTCTTTGTAACTTCAGGTTCTATGCTTCTTATAGCTGTTTTAAACCTTTCCCAAAAATTCATGACGTTGTCTACAATTTTGCTCAGTAAATTGTATTCAAAATTGCAAAATAGTACGTTTTCTACCTGTTTTACCATTTTATCCATGTTCCAAGTTTCTTGTTGTAAAAAAAATAGCTATGTATATTAAGAAAAAACAGGGAAAATATAAGCCCCGCCCACCCACCCTGTCTCTATTGTGATGAATTTTTTTATTCGTCGTAGACCGGGGAGGGCGGAGCTTAACTGCTAAATCCTTATTTTTCTACGAGAAATTACCATGCCAAACATGGTTTAAAGTAATTGTATTGTTCAAAGAAGATTATGTTTATTAAGAGAAAAACAAAGCCAAAAATTTTATTCCACCCATACCCGCCCCGACCTCAATTCTCAATTGTGGTGAATTTTTCATTCATTATCAGATCCAGGGGCGGGGCTTAATTCCAAAATCCGTATTTACCTACAAAAATTACCATTTTTAAACATGTGTTAAGTTTCCAAGAATAAAAAAATCATCACAGTTGAGATGGGGTGGGTGGGCGGGGACTATTTTTGGCCTTTTTCTTCTTAATGTACGTAGTATTCGTTGAACATGATATTCAAAAACATGTTTTTAATTTCTTGTAAAGAAATAAGTATTTTGCAGTTAAGCTCCGCCCCATTGGTTCACGGCGAATAAAAATATCATCACACTTGAGATAGGGTGGGTGGGCGGGCCTACATTTTACCTTTTTGTTTTAATATGTATAGACTTCTTTTCACAAGATAAAACTTACAACATGTTTAAAATGGTAAATTTGTATAAAGAAATATCGATTTTGCAGTTAGGCTCCGCCCCATTTTAACCATGTTTTAAGTTTCTTGTTTTAAAAAGATGACCGTGTATGTTAAGAAAAACAAGGCAAAATATAAGCCCCGCCCACCCACCCTGTCTCAATTCTGATTATATTTTTTATTCGTCGTAAGCCGAGGGGCGGAGACTAATTGCAAAATTCTTATTTTTCTACGAGAAATTACCACGTGAAATATGTTCTTAAGTAATCGTGTTATTCAAAGAAAATAAATGTCCTAATTGAAAAAGAAACCAAAAGAGCAGCCCCACCCATCCGTGGTGATCTCAATCGTGATTAATTTTTCATTCGTTTGCATACCGAAGGGCGGAGCGTAATTGCGAAATTGATATTTTCCTAAACAAATTTACCGTTTTAAACTTGTTTTAAGTTTCTTGTTGTGAAAAGAAGACTGCACATATTAAGACTTAACGGAAAAATATAAGCCCCGCCCACCCACCCAGTCTCAATTGTGATGATATTTTTCTATTCGTCATGAGCGGAGAAGGCAGAGCTTAATGATAAAATCCTTATTTCTCTACAAGAAATTAAAAATATGTTTTTGTGTATCGTGTTGTTTGAAGATTACTAAGTATATTAAGAAAAAAATAAACCCCACACATACTTGCCTCGATTTCAATTTTAATGAAGTTTTCATTCGTTGTCGGATCGAGGGGCGGGGCTTAATTGCAAAACCCGTATTTACCTACAAAAATTACCATTTTAAACAAGTGTTAAGTTTCCAAGAATAAAAAAATCATCACAATTGAGATGGGGTGGGTGGGCGGGGTCTATATTTTGTCTTTTTTTCTTAATGTACATACAAATTATTCTTTGAACAACACGATACTGTAAAACATATTTTATTTTCTTATAAAGAAATAATTATTTTGCAATTAAGCTCCGCCCTCTTGCTTCACGACGAATAAAAAAAATCATCACAATTGAGACAGGGCGGGTGGGCGGGCTTATATTTTGCCGTTTGCTTTTAGTATGTGTAAACTTCTTTTCACAAGATGAAATTTAAAACATGTTTAAAATGGAAAATGTATGTAAGGAAATATTGACTTTGGAATTAGACTCCGTCCCATAATTGCGAAATCCATATTTCCTATCAAAAATGTACCATTTTAACCATGTTTTTAGTTGCTTGTTGTGAAAGTTTGCCATGTATATTAAGAAAAAAAGCAAAATTATAAGCCCCGCCCACCCGCCCTATCTCAATTCTGATGATTTTTTTTATTCGTCGTAAGTACCCTGTGAAATATGTTCTTAAGTAATCGTTATACAAAGAAAACTAAATGTATCAATTAAAAAAGAAATTCAAAAAAGAAGCCCCACCCATCCGTCTCGACCTCTATCATGATGAATTTTACATTCGTTTGCATACCGAAGGGCGGAGCATAATTGCAAAATCTTTATTTCCCTAAACAAATTTACCATTTTTCACATGTTTTCAGTTTCCTGTTGTGAAAAGAAGACTGCACATATTAAGACTTAAAGGCAAAATATAAGCCCCGCCCACCCGCCCAGTCTCAATTGTGATGATTTTTTTTATTCGTCATGAGCCAAGAAGGCAGAGCTTAATTATAAAATCCTTATTCCTCTACAAGAAATTAAAAATATGTTTTTGTGTATGATGCTGTTCGAAGAATACTAAGTAAATTAAAAAAAAATAAACCCCACCTATACTTGCCTCGATTTCAATTTTAATGAATTTTTCATTCGTTGTCAGATCGAGGGGCGGGGCTTAATTCCAAAATCCGTATTTACCTACAAAAATTACCATTTTAAACATGTGTAAAGTTTCCAAAAATAAAAAAATCATCACAATTGAGATGGGGTGGGGGGGGGGGTTAATATTTTGACTCTTTTCTTGATGTACATAGTATTTGAACAACTCAATACTCAAAAACTTGTTTTTTAATTTATTGTAAAGAAATAAGTGTTTTGCAGATAAGCTCCGCCCTTTTGCTTCACGGCGAATAAAAAAAAATCATCACATTTGAAACAGGGCGGGTGGGCGGGCTTATAATTTGCCGTTTGGTTTTAATATGTGTAGACTTTTTTACAGAAGAGGAAACTTAAAACATATTTAAAATGAAAAATTTGTATAAGTAAATATAAATATTTCCTTGCATAAATGTACCATTTTGACTATGTTTTAAGTTTCTTGTTGTGAAAAGATGGCCATGTATATTAAGAAAAAAAGCCAAAATATAAGCCCCGCCCACTCGCCCTATCTCAATTCTGATGATATTTTTTATTCGTCGTAAGCCGAGGGGCGGAGATTAATTGCAAAATCCTTATTTTTCTACGAGAAATTACGCGTGAAATATGTTCTTAAGTAATCGTGTTATACAAAGACAACTAAAAACTAGTAATTAAAAAAGAAAATCAAAAGAGAAGCCCCACCCATCAGTGATGATCTCAATCGTGATGAATTTTTCATTCGTTTGCATACCGAAGGGCGGAGCGTAATTGCAAAATCGATATTTCCCTAAACAAATTTACTTTAGACTGCACATATTAAGAAAAAAAGGGAAAATATAAGCCCCGCCCACCCGCCCAGTCTCAATTGTGATTTTTTTTTATTCGTCGTAAGCCGAGGGGCGGAGATTAATTGCAAAATCCTTATTTCTCTACAAGAAATTAAAAATATTTTTTGTTCAAAGAAAACTAAGTATATTAAGAAAAAAATAAAGCCAAAGGTTAAGCCCCACCCATACTCGTCTCTATTTCAATTTTGATGAATTTTTCATTGGTTGTCAGATCGAGAGGCGGGGCTTAATTCCAAAACCCGTATTTACTTAACAAAAATTACCATTTTAAACATGTTTTGAGTTTCCGGGAATAAAAAAATTATCACAATTGAGATGGGGTGGGTGGGCGGGGTGTATATTTAGCCGTTTTCTTCTTAATATGCATAGTATTCCTTGATGAATAACACGATATTCTATCATTTAATTTCTTGTCAAGAAATAAGTATTGTGTTTTAAGCGAAATGAATGATAAACAACAGAAATTAAAGCATTTTGCTTTATTTTGTAGAACATCATGTGACACGAAGTGTAAATGGACCAGAGTTCAAAATCCGTCACTTGGTTGAAAAATTTTCCATTTTGATTACCCACTGACTTATCAGAGCAACTGTTTTGCTGGATATTATTGTCATTCTTCGTAATTCCAATTAACAACGTCGTTCGTCTATGTCGAAAAAACGCTGTGGCCAGACGGTCTCCTTGTCCCACTCCACCTGTTATACCTCTCGCCGCCGCAGATTTCCCTTGTCTTCGTGTCGGCGGCGGCGCGTCAAATCGGCCGTAGTTAGCCAGAAACCGATTAAATTTAGAGCCGATAATGCGGCCGGCAATATTTTTAGCCCCGCGACACCTCTTGTTGGATCTTCGCGCCTTTGACAGCACTAATAGCCGCGCTAACTCTCTATAAATACCGCCATTTGAGTCGGAAAATTTATTTCGGGGATTTGTCGTTAATAATTTTTTATGACAGCTCATTTCGGAGCTAATTCCGGTAGCCAGCGCGGTATTTTTAGCCTTAGTTGTGGCGAGATCGATCTCTTGCCGTTTCGCCAAAAGGTGTTTCCGATTTTCCTTCGAACGCGAAGATTTAGCGTCTCTCGGATTTGATTTTCTTTCTCCTCCTGCCGATAGTTTAAGTGCGTCACTGCTTGCGTAACGCCGGAGCTATTTCGAGTCGTTTCTCTTATAATTTGAGATTGTCATGGTTTTCAATTATTTATCGCGGGGAATATGTGTCGAGGCGAAGCTTTATACGAGCAGTTGCCGGGATACCTGATTGCTTGCTGTCAGTCCTTTCGCAGTTTGCTCCTCGGCGCTTTGTGGCTTCGAAGCCAGCCCAGTCTGCCTGCCGCATAATAAACCGACGAATACAATTGTTGCGATCTTGCTTGCCGCTTTGCATTTTTATTCGGGGCTTTTTCTTCGCTTTTTCTTGTTGTTTCGATTTCTGAGGCGGTTTGACGACGCCGAGTTACGCGGACGCCCATCGGCCCGGTCTACTGCAAAATTAAAAGAAGGTAATTGCGTCTGATTCGGTATTTTTAGAACGTCTTGTACACATATAGGTCATCCGATAATAAAACGTCAGCGGCGGAGTGTATGCGTTACGCGGGGCGCGAGCGAGTACACGAATTTTTTTTATTCGTCGCAGGAATACACAAAACTCGAATTACAACAAAATCATTATTTGTGTTACTGTTTGTTTAAAAACAGTGTCTTTCAAAGTCGGGAACAAGAGATAAAAATTAAACGATCACCATAAAATTTACTCAGAAAGTTTAGACGTGTTTGAAGTGTATGAGCTGTTGCGCCGTCATGCTGAAAATATCCATTCTACAATTCGTCAGGATCAATTTGGTCGATAAATTTCTTATAACAACGAATAATTTTACATTGAGTAGATGACTAGAAAAAAAAACATTAAAATTACAACAGGTCCATAATGTGTGACATATTATACGAAAAAGTGAGGTTAAGTTGTATGCATACGTCACAGTATTTACAAAAAATCAGGGCCAACTTCATGACTTTTTCAAAACATTCGATATGATTGTTGAAATAATATTTAGTTTACTTGGAAAAAACTCAACATACTTCGGAATTGTATGTGTTCATTATATCTACCGAGGTCACAAAAAAGAAGCAGACGGCGAGAGATAAGAAAAGGATCCGACAAATATTAAAAAAAAAAAAATTCGAATACTACATATTTACTGTCTTCGGGATTTTATATCACAATTTTTGGTTTTTTATGTCCTTTATTTTTTGCAATTTTTGGATTTCCAGTTATCCAATTTTTCAATTTCTTTAATTTTCAATATATCGATTTTACAATACATATCCCGTTTTTCCGATTTTTGATTTTTCGTTTCATCAATTTTTGAAGTTCTTAATTTCCAATTCTCTTAGATTTTTCAAAGTTTTCATTTAATACTTTTTCCTTTTTTCATTTTTGATTTTTCAAATTTGCAATTTTCCCATTTTTATAAATCTAAAAAATTGAAAATCGAAATACTAAACAAACGAAAAATGGAAACATTTGAAAACTAAAAATTGAGGAACTTAAAATCGAAAAAATTAATGAATTGAAAAATTGAAAACCCAAAAATTGGAAAATGGATAAATGATAGAATTGTCAAAATTGTAAAGTAGAAAAACTAACATTGGAAATTCGAAAAATTGAAAATTTAGCATCGGGAAACTGAAAAATTTTGCAAATCGGATCAACGGAAAATGAGACATTGTAAAATCGTAAAACTAAAAAAGTGAATTTTAAAAATTATGATTATTATTGCATATTAAAAACGAAAACTAGAAAAATTGCAAACACATTTTTTTATTTTTCGTTTTCTTAACTTTTTAAGTTCTTGATTTTTTCATTTTCCTGTTTTTTTATTTTTATTTTTTTGTATCACAGTTTTTCGTCTTATCATTTCCTTTATTATTATAATTTTCGATCTTTCACTTTTTAGTTCCTCGATGTTTCAATTTTGCAATTTTTGGTTTTCCAGATATCCGATTTTGCGATTTCTTTAATTCTTAATATCTCGATTTTACAAAACATATTTAGATTTTGCACTTTTTCGATTTTTAGGTTTTTCAATTTTTAACCTTTCGAATTTTGAATTTTTTGTATCTTCAGTTTTTCATGTTATTTTTAAATTTTTCGTTTTTTCATTTGTGTTTTCTTCTCAATTTTAAAATTATGCAATTTTTCCATTATTTTGACTTAAACAGTTGAAAAATCAAAAAATTAGAAGTAAAAAACCAAAAAATCGGAAAAAATTAATCGAATCGAAAAGTTGGAAATCGCAGAAATTTTGAAGTCGAAAAATCATCGTCAAAATTTGAAAGTCGAAAAACGACTATTGCAAGATCGAAAAATTAAAAATCGAAAAATTCAAAAATCGAATAAATGAAAAAATCCATGAAAAATTCTGAAATCGTAAAATTCAAAAAGTGAAATATTTTGAAAATTTCTGTCAATACTTAAAACGAAAATTTGAAAAATTGCAAATCAAAAATTCAAGAATGGAGAAACTGAAAAATCTAAATTTGAAAAAAAAATGAATTAGAGAATCTGAAATTAAAAATCAGAACATTGAAAAACCGAAAAATTCCAAAAATTAAAGAAAGAAAAAAGAAAAATTAAAAATAAAAAACTTTAGTTTTTAAGATCTCGATTTTACAAAACATATTTCGATTTTGCACTTTTGCGATTTTTAAGTTTCTCAATTTTTGACCTTCCGAATTTTGAATTTTTTGTATCTTCAATTTTTCATTTGTGGTTTCTTCTCAGTTTTAAAATTTTGCAATTTTTCCATTATTTTGACTTAAAAAAGTTGAAAAATCAAAAAATTAGAAGTCGAAAACCAAAAATCGGAAAAAATTGAAAAACTGAAAAACTCAAAAATTGCAAAATTGTAAGTAGTCGAACCAAAGAAATGAGGAATTGAAACATTAAATTACTAAAAAAAATTCAGAGACTTACAAATCGAAAAAATTAATCAATTGAAAAATTGGAAGAAAAAAAACGAATCGAATCGAAAAATTGGAAAACGCAAACATTTTGAAGTCGAAAAATTATCGCCAAAATTTTAAAGTGGAAAAACTAATATTGAAATATCGAAAAATCAAAAATTGAAAAATTACATATCGTAAAATTCAGAAAGTGAAATATTTTGAAGATTACTGTCATTACTTAAAACGAAAACTAGAAAAATTGCAAATCAAAAATTCAAGAATGGAGAAACTGAAAATCTAAATTTGAAAAAAAAAAGAAAAATTAAAGAATCCAAAATTGAAAAATCAGAAGATTGAAAAACCGAAAAATTCCAAAAATTGAAGACTCGTGAAATTTTAAGTCGAAAAATCGCAAAATCAAAAACTTGAAATATCCAAAAGTTTGGAAAAACGAAAAACTGAAAAATTTTTAAATGAAAACTCGAGGAGTAAAGTCAAAGAAACAGAAAAAAATGAAAAATTGAGAAATGGCAAATCGAAAAAATGAGGAAACGAAAAATTGAAAAAAATTGAAATTGAAAAAAAAAAAACAAAAAATTATAAAATCGGAGGACCGAAAAATCGAAAAATAGTAAAAATAAAACAAATAAAAGACGGAAACGAAAAATAGCAAATCAAAATTTTGAAAAAAATGACATTGAATAATAGAATATTTGAAAAATGGAAATATTCTAAAACCGTATAGTTGAAATACTGAAATATTTTAAAAATTATTATTGTCACATATTTTAAATAAAAAAAACCTTTGATCTCAATGATCTAAAATTGAAATAACGAAAAATTGAAGACATGAAAAATTGAAAAATCGAAAACTCGTTAAACGCAAAATGAAAAATTACAAAATCTAAAAATTGAAACAACTAAAAGTTGGAAATTCGGAAAACTAAAGAACTTAAAAATGAAAACTTGGAATTGCGAATTGAAAAATTGAAACATCGAAAAATTGAAAACCTAAAAATTGAAAGTTCGAAAAATTTAAAATTGAAAAACTAAAAATTCGGAAAATTTGCAAAATCGAAAAATCGAAGAACTGAAGAAACGAAAAATCGAAACATTGAATAACTACAAATCGCGAAATTTAAAAATCGAAAAGAAGAAAAAACGAATCGAATCGAAAAATTCGAGAAACCAAAAATTATTAAATCGAAAAATTATAGAATCGTCGACATTAACTGATAGATCAGATCTGGAGAAACTGAAAAATTAAATAACAAAATTGAAAAACTAAAAAATTGATTAAATGGAAAAGTTTTAAAATCCAATAATGGAAGGGAAATGGAAACATCCTAAAAAAAGACCGAAAATTTGAAAAATCATGAAACTGAAAAATCTACAATTGAAAAAACCAAAAAGTAATAAATTTAAAAGTTGGAAAATCGAAAAATTGAAAACCGAAAAATTGCAAATCGAAGAATTGAAAAATTTCATATTGGAAAAAGAAAAATGATTTGAATCAGAACATCGAAAAACAGAAAATTTGAAAAAATGAAGAAAATAAAAATAAATAAATTCAAAACTCGTGAAATTACAAATCGAAAAAAGGTGTAAAATTGAAAAATTGAAACGAAAATTTGAAAAAAATGAAATTAAAAAAAATATGTAGAATCGCACATTGAAAAATCGAAAAATTGAAAAACTTAAAAATTTAAAGTTAAAAAAATTAATTAGTCGAAGAACAAAAAAATCGAAAAAATTGAAAATTGAATAACTTAAATCGGGAAACTTAAAAATTGAAGAAATTTAGTGAATCGAAAAATTGAAGAGAAGAAAAAAAAAACGAATTGAATCCAAAAATTCGAAAACCAAAAAATCGTTCAATCAAAAAATTATAGAATATCAACATTGAACATTGAAAGATTAAATATCGAGAAACTGAAAAATTAAATAACAAAATTGAAAAACCATGAAACTGAAAAATCTAAAATTGAAAAAACCAAAAATTCAAAGATCTAAAAGTTGGAAAATCGAAAAATTGAAAACCGAAAAATTCCAAATCGAACAATTGAAAAATTTCACATTGGAAAAAGAAAAATGATTAAAATCAGAACATTAAAAACAGAAAGTCTGAAAAAAATGAAGAAAATAAAAATAAATAAATTGAAAACTCGTGAAATTACAAATCGAAAAATTGCAAAATATAAAAATTGGAACATCCAAAAGTTAGGAAATCGAAAAACTGAAAAATTAAAAAATGGAAGTCCCGAAGTGCTGCATATCCTAAAATTGAAGAAGCAAAAATAGTGAAAAATTGAAGAAACGAAAAATTAAAAAAAACTGAAATTAAAATAAATATACAGTATCAGTACATTGAAAAATCGAAAAATTGAAAAACTTAAAGTTCGAAAAATTAATAAATCGAAGAACAAAAAAATCGAAAAAATTAAAAATTGAATAACTAAAAATCGGGAAACTTGAAAATCGAAGAAATTTAGTGAATCGAAAAATTCGAAAACCTAAAAATTGTTAAACCAAAAAAATATAGAATATCAACATTGAACATTGAAAGATTAAAAATATCGAGAAACTGAAAAATTAAATAACAACGTCGAAAAATTGAAAAATCGACCTAATAATAAGTTTTAAAATCTAATAATTGAAGGGAAATGGAAGAATCCTAAAAAAATCAACGAAAGATTGAAAAATCCTGAACCTGAAAAATCTAAAATTGAAAATACAAAAAAATTAAAAAAATCTAAATTTGGAAAATCGAAAAATTGAAAAATTTCACATTGGAAAATGAAAAATGATTAAAATCAGAATATTAAAAAACAGAAAATAAAAATAAATAAATTGAAAACTCGTGAAATTACAAATCGAAAAATTGCAAAACATAAAAATTGGAACATAGAACATCCAAAAGTTGAAGAAACAAAAAAAACTAAAAAATTGAAGAATTGCTAACCGAAAAAATGAAGAAACGAAAAAGAGAAAAAATTGAAGTGGAAAAAATATTGAAAAATCAAAAAATTACGAAAAACTACAAATCGAAAATTTGAAGCGTCGAATAAATGAAACATTTTTAAAGTCCAATGCGTAAAAAATGCAAAGATTCTAAAATTGTAAAACTGAAAAATGATCTGTATTTTAAAAAATATTGTTGTTATTATTTATTTAAAATGAAAACTAGAAAAATTGCAAATCAAAAATAGAAAAAAAGAAAAATTGAAAAATCCTGAAACTGAAAAATCCAATATTCAAATAGCGAAAAACGAAAAGAATTTAAAAGTTGAAAAATTGAAAACCTTAGATTGCTCATCGAGAAATCGAAACATCCAAATATTGAAAAATTTCACATTGAAAGAAAATGACAAAATCAGAACAATGAAAAAAAAAATTTCCGAAAAATTGAAAAATCGTAAATTGAAAACTCGTGAAATTACAAATCGAAAAATTGTAAAAGTAAAAAAGCCGAAACGAGAAATTGCAAAGCGAAAAATAGAAAAATTAAAAATTGAGAACTTCGAAAAGTTGTGAAATCTACAATTTGAAAAACTGAAAAATTTTAACTTAAATGATTAATTTTCAAAAAATATAATATCTAATTTGAATATATTGGTGTAGATTATTACATTTTAAACCTGATATATTTACTTTCAATAAATTGACCCTCAAGAGCGATTAAATCTTGTGTTTAGATGTCATTCGTAAACAGAGTGAACGCCAGCGGCCCACAGCGCGATCCCTGCGGTACGCCAGATTTAACAAGCACAGGATTTAGTAATAACCAACCAAAAGTGATGTCCATCAACTATGAAACTTTCAGTTCGATTGACCAAGTGATCGTCAAATTCCACAGCATTAATGTGTGTCTTAAAATTTTATGGGTGACTATTACGAGCTTTAGAAAAGTCTGTATAAGGAGAATCGACTTAGAGACCGTTTCCTGTTGAGTTAATTATATAATTTTGACGAAGCCACGTCCATCTGATTAGGCAACAAACGGCCGAAAATGACGGTTATCAGCCTCATTCTAGTCTGGTTGTCGCAAATATTAATCATTAATGTTTGCAGCAAAGTCCACATTTTTACAGTCATAGTAAACTTCATTGATTTCTAGACTGTGGGGGAGTAATTTACGCTTCGCCTGAAATTTATAGCTTGAATGGTAACAGTTCCATTTAAAATAGAAGCCTGAGCATAATTAGGTTGAATACGAGAAAATTAGATCCAAGAACACGATCAATCAGTTTCAATTAGTGGCGACGTCAAAAGTAGCGTATTCGTTAGTTCTGTAGTTGTTGTAGTTGTTGTAGTTGTTCTTCCAGCGAATCTAATCTCCTTTTTTTGTTTCAGGTATGAGTCAATCTAGCGCTTATAGCCAAAACATGCCGTCTAGTAGGTGAGCCGCTGTTTATGTTATTATTTATATTTGAGCGCTGAACCTTGATGGTGGTGTCACATGTTCGTGTTTGTTTTTATTTAATTGTGAACTTCTAAAAATACTCGGTCGAGTTGTACATCGACGGCCGGTCGGTTCCGTGCGATGGATACCCATCATCAGTCAAGCAACTTAACAGGGTTAACTTTTGGCAAACGCAAAACGAACGAGGTACTGCCATGTGCTTACACTAAGCTTTATTAATAGATATGAAAATAAACTTAGGCCACCTTCCTGCCAGATTCCAGACATTTGCATATTCCGTACCGCCGTGCTTGACTGCCAAGTTTTGAAGACACTTATAAGTTGCGTGAAATTTTTCACGTTGCAGGACTTTCAAAAAAAGCGTGACGAATGTTTTCGTGGAAGTGTTAATTTTACTTTGTTTCTTAGGACAATGTCAAACGATTAAATTAAGATCGCGCCGGGATCATTTTAGAGTTGATTCACGGGCGATGACGCTCGGACTGTTTTGTTACAGCCGGCTCAAAGGAGGAATTATTGCCGAGGTTCTGGGAAGAATTTTTCGCTTTGGCAAATATTTGGGTAATCGGGAGGGATTACGTCGGGTTCGCGGCACCTGGTAATCGCGCGTGGCGGGGTTATTAAGAGCGGAAAATTTTTTATTCGTCCCTGCATTTTTTAACAACTGTTTTTGCTAAAGATTCTATGACATCGTTTTTTCGTTATACATCTTTTCAAATTTTTTGAAACATCAAATTAATTTTGATACTTATATCATATATAATTAGTTCAATGTTAATTGTGGACCAAGTTTTACAAATTTCGTGAAACACTTCAAAGATTTATTGGATTTGAAGGTAAACGAAGAACAATGTTGTTGTCTCGGTGGGAATCGAACCCCACGCCTCCCGCTTGTCGGGCAGGTATCCTGACCACTAGACCACGAGGCCACCTATCTTTCTCCGCTTACCAACATGTTATTGTGCCGCCACAGATTTATAGGATATTGAAGGAACAATTTATCAATATTTTTTTTATTCGTCCCTTGTGGGTGGTCAAATAATCTTGGTGGATTTTTCGACGAAGGTTTTTTGTTGAACAATTTGGGACCCTTTATTCGTTAATTTATTAATTTATCAACTTTTTGGAAAGATTAAATTCATTTTGATATTCATATTGTTTGGAGGTTAAATTACCGGCGAGATCAGGTTTGGTCACATCTAGTAGACCTAGTGTTTGGTCAAGCTTACTCATGTCAGCTCAGGTTTAGTTGGGTTTGTAGGTTTGTTTGATCTACTGGTCAGGTTTGATTTAATCTAATTAGGTTAATTTTTGTGATGTTTCAGTTCTTAGATACATACTTCGATATTTCAGTTTTGGAATTTTTCAATATTTCGACTATTTGTATGTGTAGTTTTCTCAATTTTTCAATTTTTGTTGTTTCGATTTTAACCTATTTCCATTTCTCAATTTTTCGATTTCGACTTACTGACTTTCGATTTCTCGATTTCTTGATTTGATGTTTGATTTCTCGGTTTTTCGATGTTTCGATTTTTCAATTTTTTGATTTCCCAATTTTTCGTTCTTTCAGTTGTGGAAATAGTATTTGGTAAGATAAGACCAATTTTGGCAGATGACATAGCCTCTGAGAAAATAGGGGGCGGGTGGGTGGGGCTAGTACTTGGTAAGATACGACTGATTTTGGCAGATGACACATCCTCTGAGAAAATAGGGGGCTCACCCTCCATTTTCTTAAAGAGTATATTGTTTGCCAAAAATTGCCTTATTTAAGCAAGTACTAGCCCCACCCACCCGCCCTCTATTTTCTTAGGGATATGTTATTTACTAAAATCAGTTTTTTTCCTAGCAAATACTAGCCCCGCCCACCCGCCCTCTCTTTCCTTGCAGGATATGTCATTTGCCACAGTTAGTCTTATCTTGGCAAGTACTAGCCCCGCCCACCCGCCCTCTAGTTTCTTGGAAAGTATGTGATTTGCCAAAATCAGTATTATATATCTTAGCAAGTACTATACTGTATATTGAAATAGCAAAATAAATGATTAAACAATAATTAAATAGTGCTTGCTAAGATAATACTGATTTTGGCAAATCACATACCTTCCAAGAAAATAGAGGGTGGGTGGGCGGGGCTAGTACTTGCTAAGATAAAACTGATTTTCGCACTTTTGACATTTTCAACTATTTTTCAACTATTTCAGAAAATCAGTTGAAGACATATTTTTGTAATTTCCAAAAATTTTTTGTCTGAAACAGTTAAAAGACGATCTGATCCAACGGAAAATAGTTGGCTTATAGATAATTTTTCGCAGATTACGAATCTAAAATATTTTTCACGATTTGTCTTCAAATAACTGAGAAATGCGAGAAAAGGACTCCAAAAATTCCCAACATTTTCAAAAAATTTTAAACCGTTCCAAATGGCTTTATTTGAGAGGAAAACATTGAGTTTCTAGTTTTATAGAATACTAATTGCAAATTTACCTTATGAAATACTAGCCCCGCCCACCCACTCACCCTCCATTTTCTTAAAGAGTATGTCGTTTGCCAAAAATTGCCTTATTTAAGCAAGTACTAGCCCCACCCACCCACCCTCTATTTTCTTAGGGATATGTTATTTACTAAAATCAGTTTTTTTCTTAGCAAACACTAGCCCCGCCCACACGCCCGCTCTTTCCTTGTAGGATATGCCATTTGCCACAGTTAGTCTTATCTTGGCAAGTACTAGCCCCGCCCACCCGCCCTCTAGTTTCTTGGAAAGTATGTGATTTGCCAAAATCAGTATTATATATCTTAGCAAGTACTATACTGTATATTGAAATAGCAAAATAAATGATTAAACAATAATTAAATAGTGCTTGCTAAGATAATACTGATTTTGGCAAATCACATACCTTCCAAGAAAATAGAGGGTGGGTGGGCGGGGCTAGTACTTGCTAAGATAAAACTGATTTTCGCACTTTTGACATTTTCAACTATTTTTCAACTATTTCAGAAAATCAGTTGAAGACATATTTTTGTAATTTCCAAAAATTTTTTGTCTGAAACAGTTAAAAGACGATCTGATCCAACGGAAAATAGTTGGCTTATAGATAATTTTTCGCAGATTACGAATCTAAAATATTTTTCACGATTTGTCTTCAAATAACTGAGAAATGCGAGAAAAGGACTCCAAAAATTCCCAACATTTTCAAAAAATTTTAAACCGTTCCAAATGGCTTTATTTGAGAGGAAAACATTGAGTTTCTAGTTTTATAGAATACTAATTGCAAATTTACCTTATGAAATACTAGCCCCGCCCACCCACTCACCCTCCATTTTCTTAAAGAGTATGTCGTTTGCCAAAAATTGCCTTATTTAAGCAAGTACTAGCCCCACCCACCCACCCTCTATTTTCTTAGGGATATGTTATTTACTAAAATCAGTTTTTTTCTTAGCAAACACTAGCCCCGCCCACACGCCCGCTCTTTCCTTGTAGGATATGTCATTTGCCACAGTTAGTCTTATCTTGGCAAGTACTAGCCCCGCCCACCCGCCCTCTAGTTTCTTGGAAAGTATGTGATTTGCCAAAATCAGTATTATATATCTTAGCAAGTACTATACTGTATATTGAAATAGCAAAATAAATGATTAAACAATAATTAAATAGTGCTTGCTAAGATAATACTGATTTTGGCAAATCACATACCTTCCAAGAAAATAGAGGGTGGGTGGGCGGGGCTAGTACTTGCTAAGATAAAACTGATTTTCGCACTTTTGACATTTTCAACTATTTTTCAACTATTTCAGAAAATCAGTTGAAGACATATTTTTGTAATTTCCAAAAATTTTTTGTCTGAAACAGTTAAAAGACGATCTGATCCAACGGAAAATAGTTGGCTTATAGATAATTTTTCGCAGATTACGAATCTAAAATATTTTTCACGATTTGTCTTCAAATAACTGAGAAATGCGAGAAAAGGACTCCAAAAATTCCCAACATTTTCAAAAAATTTTAAACCGTTCCAAATGGCTTTATTTGAGAGGAAAACATTGAGTTTCTAGTTTTATAGAATACTAATTGCAAATTTACCTTATGAAATACTAGCCCCGCCCACCCACTCACCCTCCATTTTCTTAAAGAGTATGTCGTTTGCCAAAAATTGCCTTATTTAAGCAAGTACTAGCCCCACCCACCCACCCTCTATTTTCTTAGGGATATGTTATTTACTAAAATCAGTTTTTTTCTTAGCAAACACTAGCCCCGCCCACACGCCCGCTCTTTCCTTGTAGGATATGCCATTTGCCACAGTTAGTCTTATCTTGGCAAGTACTAGCCCCGCCCACCCGCCCTCTAGTTTCTTGGAAAGTATGTGATTTGCCAAAATCAGTATTATATATCTTAGCAAGTACTATACTGTATATTGAAATAGCAAAATAAATGATTAAACAATAATTAAATAGTGCTTGCTAAGATAATACTGATTTTGGCAAATCACATACCTTCCAAGAAAATAGAGGGTGGGTGGGCGGGGCTAGTACTTGCTAAGATAAAACTGATTTTCGCACTTTTGACATTTTCAACTATTTTTCAACTATTTCAGAAAATCAGTTGAAGACATATTTTTGTAATTTCCAAAAATTTTTTGTCTGAAACAGTTAAAAGACGATCTGATCCAACGGAAAATAGTTGGCTTATAGATAATTTTTCGCAGATTACGAATCTAAAATATTTTTCACGATTTGTCTTCAAATAACTGAGAAATGCGAGAAAAGGACTCCAAAAATTCCCAACATTTTCAAAAAATTTTAAACCGTTCCAAATGGCTTTATTTGAGAGGAAAACATTGAGTTTCTAGTTTTATAGAATACTAATTGCAAATTTACCTTATGAAATACTAGCCCCGCCCACCCACTCACCCTCCATTTTCTTAAAGAGTATGTCGTTTGCCAAAAATTGCCTTATTTAAGCAAGTACTAGCCCCACCCACCCACCCTCTATTTTCTTAGGGATATGTTATTTACTAAAATCAGTTTTTTTCTTAGCAAACACTAGCCCCGCCCACACGCCCGCTCTTTCCTTGTAGGATATGCCATTTGCCACAGTTAGTCTTATCTTGGCAAGTACTAGCCCCGCCCACCCGCCCTCTAGTTTCTTGGAAAGTATGTGATTTGCCAAAATCAGTATTATATATCTTAGCAAGTACTATACTGTATATTGAAATAGCAAAATAAATGATTAAACAATAATTAAATAGTGCTTGCTAAGATAATACTGATTTTGGCAAATCACATACCTTCCAAGAAAATAGAGGGTGGGTGGGCGGGGCTAGTACTTGCTAAGATAAAACTGATTTTCGCACTTTTGACATTTTCAACTATTTTTCAACTATTTCAGAAAATCAGTTGAAGACATATTTTTGTAATTTCCAAAAATTTTTTGTCTGAAACAGTTAAAAGACGATCTGATCCAACGGAAAATAGTTGGCTTATAGATAATTTTTCGCAGATTACGAATCTAAAATATTTTTCAAGATTGGTCTTCAAATAACTGAGAAATGCGAGAAAAGGACTCCATAAATTCCCAACATTTCCAAAAAATTTGAAACCGTTCCAAATGGCTTTATTTGAGAGGAAAACATTGAGTTTCTAGTTTTATAGAGTATTAATCGCAAATTTACCTTATGAAATGCTAGCCCCGTCCACCCATTCACCCTCCATTTTCTTAAAGAGTATGTCGTTTGCCAAATATTGTCTTATCTTAGCAAGTACTAGCCCCACCCACCCACCCTCTATTTTCTTAGGGATATGTTATTTACTAAAATCAGTTTTTTTGTTAGCAAACACTAGCCCCGCCCACCCGCCCTCTCTTTCCTTGTAGGATATGTGATTTGCCACAATTAGTCTTATGTTAGCAAGTACTAGCCCCGCCCACCCGCCCTCTAGTTTCTTGGAAGGTATGTGATTTGCCAAAATCAGTATTATCGTAGCAAGTACTAAATTGTATATTGAAATGGCAAAATAAATGATTAAACAATAATTAAATAGTACTTGCTAAGATAATACTGATTCTGGCAAATCACATACCTTCCAAGAAAATAGAGGGTGGGTGGGCGGGGCTAGTACTTGGTAAGATAAAACTGATTTTCGCACTTTTGACATCTTCAACTATTTTTCAACTATTTCAGAAAATTAGTTGAAGACATTTTTTTGTAATTTCCAAAAAATTTTTGTCTGAAACAGTTAAAAGACGATTTGATCCAACGGAAAATAGTTGGCTTATAGATAATTTTTCGCAGATTACGAATCTAAAATATTTTTCACGATTTGTCTTCAAATAACTGAGAAATGCGAGAAAAGGACCCCAAAAATTCCCAACATTTCCAAAAAATTTTAAACCGTTCCAAATGGATTTATTTGGAAAACATTGAGTTTCTAGTTTTATAGAATATTAATTGCAGATTTATCTTATTAAATACTAGCCCCAGCCACCCTCCCTCCCTCCCTCTCTTTTCTTGCTAGTACTTGGCAAGACAAGACTGATTTTGACAAATGACGTCCTCTGGGAAAATGAATGTGTCAATTTATTTTATTAATTAAATCAGGAATGGCTCACTCCATTTTCCCAGAAAATTTTGGGAATACAACAGGTAAATACTGGTAATTTTAATATTACACTGCACCAATCCAAGTCGATATACGTGTCCTTGCAAAAATGTTCATGTCGTTATCGTAAAATTCTGAAGAGAAAAAACTCAACTCAAAAATGATGGATATATTTCTCCACTTTTGTTTTTCGATTCTTCAGTTTTGCGATTTTTGATTTTTCAGTTTTTCGATTTTTAAAATTGTTTCAATTTCATGATATTTTGAGGTTTCCTTTTCTTGACTTCTCGGTTATTCGATTTATAAAATTTTTCGACATCGTTGTACCAATTTGTCGATTTTTCAAGTTTTCAATTTCTAATTTTTTTCAGTTTTTGGATATTTTAATTTTTTGTTAGGTTTTCCAATTTTTCAATTTTCAAAATTTCTTGTTTTTCGATTTTTGATTTTATTGATTTTTCAAATTTTAAAACTGAAATTTCGATTTTTCAATTTATCGGTATTGCACAATTTCAATTTTTCGATCGTTCGATCTCTCGATATTTCGGTTTTTCAATTTTTCGATTTTTAAAATGTTGATTTTTGAATTTTTAATTTTTCAAATTTTTCGATTTGTAAACTGATTGCGTTAAATAAAGTGTACTTAGGTTTGGACAAGTTAGGTTTGATCAGGTCAGAGTAGTTTTTGACAAATCAAGTAAGGTGGAGATCGAATAATTTATAGAAAGAAAATAATGATTTATCTGTTTTTTCACCAACGGTTTAACAGATTTTCCGAAAATGCTGTAAGAAAATAATACTGTCAATAATTAACAGTATTAAGAGTAGTCACCAGAATGACGAGGGGGTGGGCGGGCGGGTCTATTGCTTGCCTATAAAAGACTCTCGAGGAAAAAGTTAAAATTAGCCCCGCCCACCCACCCGTTCTCTTTTTTTTTTCTAAATTAATAAATAAATCTTATAACAAATAGTACAACAAAAAAGTTACAATTAGTGCTTTTTTTACAGCCTAATTTCTATCAGTTACTTACCAATTAAAATGGTAAATTTTTGTAGAAAAGTATAGATTTTGCAATTAAACTCCGCCCATATATTTGACAATGAATAAAAAATTCGTGGCAACTGAGATAGGAACAGGTGGGTGGGGCTTAATTATTGGCTTCTTTTTCTTAATGTAAATCCATTTTCAACAAGACGATATTTAAAACATAATTCTAACCTGAAATTTACCATTTCATATTTTAAGCATTTTATTGTTGAAAGAAGGCTATATACTAAGAAAATCAAAGGATCCCCTCCCCTTATCAATTGTGATGAAATTTTTATGATCGGAGCCCACGTTTGAGGGATGATCGCTTGCTAGGTAAATCCTATTAAAAGTTACACAATGATTCACTTGCCATCCGTTAGTCCATCTTTATTTTTACCTTTGATATTTAGTTTTTGGAAAAAAAATGAGTATTGTACAAAAAATTAGAAACTATTAAAATAATAATTGTTATGAAATTTAGCTAACGTATTGAAGTTCATAAAATAAATCCCAATTAAAATCTGTGAAATAAAATGTGGTTCTTGAAACCGCTGATATTTTGTATTACTTCCTATTGGAAGCTAAGGAAGTATTGTTTTAGCGACGTTTTATAACCTCTAGAGTATGAAAAAATAGATTCTCCGTTGCCGTCTGTGTAGTTTCTCTGTGGTCTGTCGCCACTCCGAAACTATCGCACTGATTATTAACATAAGGTATTTTAGATGTTTGCAATATCGTCTAGATTAGTGAAACGCGTACTAAAACTGGTTTAATTGTCTCCACTAACAATTTAACAAATTCCTGTACTTGCGGTTTATGAATCCGCTCTCCAAATTTTCCTACGAAAATCAAAATAACGTTTTTTATAGCAAAAGAGGATAGAGTTGTCATGTTCTATGTTTAGAGCGAAATTTTAGTAATAAAATTGTGCGATGACGTCATTAAATAAGCGGGGACGCATTTATAAAGCAAATTTTATTTTTTTCCGATAACCCATGTGCTTGAGGTCAACAATAATTGGTGCATTATTATACCCCAGATGAAGCAGCACTCAACAGCGTAAATTTCAAGGAGATTTACTCAGCGAAATTTCGCGATGACGTCGCCAAATGTTTGGTGGGGTGAACCGACAAACCAGCGGCAACCTCTCCATCGTCCGTGGAATTTTAACGCAAACTTGATTAACCTCTTCTCCGCAATTTTAACGGTCCATCGAAACAAGAGCAAATCGCTGTGAGCGCGTCACGCCGATTATCAATTTCTCGAAGCGTCAGCAGCCACGTTGCTCCCTCGCCTCGGTCGCGAATCAGTGCCGATGATGATTTATCTCCGGTTGACAATCACCTAAGTGGCGCGGATTTACTTTCCTGACATATCACGAGCATAAAGTAGTTATTGCGACGAGAGCAAGGAGCGGTTTCACGGCTCGACGGGCGGACAAGCGCAAGGACGAGCCGAGGCCCGGGGCAACAGGTGGGTGGCCCCACCCGCGCGACTTTAGACAGGACCTGCAGGATAATAGGGCCTCATATTTTCGACTTGCCGACCAATTAAGCGCACTTCCGAGCCCACGAATAATTAACACCCTCCGCTTGATTTTTGTGCGTGGATTAACTGACATTTAGGCGGCGTTACGTAAGTCGGGACGAGAGCGAGGTGCCGATTACTTCACGCTCCGACACAATGTTTAGAAGAGGCCGGGGGCAGAATTCGAGCCGGAGTGCACGACGAAATCATCGCCTAAATACATCTCATTACGGGATTGGGCCGACGGGAGGACGCGGCGAGGGGCGGAGGTGGCGCTTGAAAATGGATGCTGGTCTTCGAGGTTTCTTTGACGGGTTTTGACACGATTTTTACGCGAAATATCAAACACATTTTCCACAGACGGCGTTTTCTCTACCAGATTGCAGATTCTTGCACTAACACTAAAAAAAAGAGGTTTTATTCTACAAAATTATGATGATTATGGTGATGCGGAGTTGACCGAGGATTCGCTCGAGGTCCGATTATCTTTTATAATGACTTTACTACTTTATTGACGCTCTTAAACCTGAAGAATTTTTACTGGTTACGTAAAAATAAACAACATTATTAATTGAACTAGTACACAATATGAATCTTTTTAGAATCATCAAAAATGAGAATACATACACGTTTCTAATTTAATTTAATTTTTATTAAACGACGAATCTGTTTTGGACGCGTAGTTTTTTCAAATTTGTTAACATTTGCGATGCCAGGGGTTAAATGCTTGATTTCAGTTTGATCAGGTTCGGTCAGATCTAATCCGGCCAAGGTTTGGTAAGGTTTAACCAGTTCGAGTCAGGTCAGGTTTGCTTTGGTTAGGAGAAATCAGGTCAGGTTGGGTTGGAAGAAAGAAGTTCAAGATTCCAATTTTGTTTCACTTTTAGAATTAGCAACCTCGGACTAAATATGTTTTTTTAGAAGTAGCAGTCTCGGAGCGTAATAGTGTTTCACTTGTAGAATTTCTAGCAATCTAAAACATCTCGGTATTCCATTTTGTTTCGGGTTTAAAATTAGTGATTTCGAGTTCTAAATAAAAACACTTTGCTTTTAGAAGTAGTATAATACAGAATATAGAATCCAGAGATTCCGATTTTGGTTAGTTTTTAAGAAGTAGGAATTCCAGAGGCTAAAATTTTCAATTTTATAGAAAATATGTACACAACAGAATAAAGAACCTAGTGATTCGAATTCTGTGACGTTTTTGGAAATAGAAATCTCGAGGGATAATTGAGTTTTTACTTTTAGAAGTAATAAATTAGCTTCCGAAATTTTGTTTCGATTTTAGAAATAGCATCCATAGAATAGAGATCCTCGTTATTCCGATTTTGTATCGTTTTTAGAAATAACATTCTCGGGGGCGTAAATTTGTATTTTGTTTTTAGAATTGGCAATGTCGAGGGTTAATTGTCTTTCGATTTTATAAATAACAATTTTGGATAATGTTTTATTTTTGAAGGAACTCGTAAAATTCTCGAAAGTCCCTTGTGTCTCGAGTGTTTTGTGTTTTTCGTAACAATTTGACAGAATCTTGTGGGTTTCTGATGTTCTCTTTTGAAAAAATTTAAAATACACTGGGGGTCTCTGGTGTGTGATTTTAGGAAAAAATCTAAAGAATCGCCGAGGTCCTCTATGTTTTTTTAATGAATTTAATAGAATTTTAGCGTTATTTTGCATTACAACTGGTGGGAAAAAATTTTGGAACATCAGGTGTCTTTTTGTAAGAATCCGAAGAATTCGAAAGAATCTTGGGAATTCCTGGTGTGTCTTAGAACTAATTTGAAAGCAACTGGTGTCTTATTTTAGAAGGAATTTGAAAGAATCTCAGAAGCCTTTTTTTTCCTAATAAATTTAATAGAATCTCAGGGTGATTTAGCCTTACAACGGGTTTAAAAGAATTCTGGATTATCAGGTGTTTTTTTTTAAGAATTCGAAAAAATCTAGGAAATTCGTGGTGTTTTTTAGAACAAATTTGAAAGCAACTGGTGTCGTATTTTAGAAGAAATTTGAAAGAATTCTGGAACAGGTGTTTTTTAAGCATTTGAAAGAATGTTGGGAATTCCAAGTGTTTTTTTAGAACTAATTTGAAAGCAACTGGTGTTATTTTAGAAGGAATTCGAAAGAATCTCAGAAGTCCTCGTTGTTTTTTTCCCCCTAATAAATTTGATAGAATTTCAGGGTAATTTAGCTTACAACGGGTGTAAAAGAATTTTGGAACATCAGGTGTTTTTTTTTAAGAATTCGAAAAAATCTTGGAAATTTCTAGTGTTTTTCGGAACTAATTTGAAAGCAACTAGTGTTTTATTTTAGAAGGAATTCGAAAGAATCTCAGAAGTCCTCGTTTTTTTCCCTAATAAATCTGATAGGATCTCAGGGTGATTTAGCTTTACAATAGGTGTAAAAGAAATTTGAAACATCAGGTGTTTTTTTAAGAATTCGAAAAAATCTTGGGAACTCCTGGTGTTTTTTAGTACTAATTTGAAAGTTACTGCTGTCTTATTTTTGAAGGAATTTGAAAGAATTTTGTAACACCGGGTGTCTTTTTTAAGAATTTGAAAGAATCTTGGGAATTCCTAGTGTTTTTTAGAACTAATTTGAAAACAACTGGTGTCTTATCTTAGAGGAAATTCGAAAGAATCCCAGGAGTCCTCGTTGTTTTTTTTTCCTAATAAATTTGATAGAATCTCAGGGTGATTTAGCTTTACAACGGGTGTTAAAGAATTTTGCAATATCAGGTGTTTTTTTTTAAGAATTCGAAAAATCTTGGGAATTCCTAGTGTTTTTTCAGAACTAATTTGAAAGCAACTGGTATGTTATTATAGAAGGAATTTGAAAGAATTTTGGAACACTGGCTGTCTTTTTTAAGAATCGTGAAAGAATTTTGTGAATTCTTGGTGTTTTTTAGAACTAATTTGAAAACAATTGGTGTCTTATTTTAGAAGGAATTTGAAAGAATTTTGGAATACCGGGTGTCTTTTTTTAAGATTTTGAATGAATCTTGAGAATTCCTGATATTTTTTAGAACGAATTTGAAAGAATTCGAAGGAATGTACCTTTTTTAAATAAATTTGGTACAATCTCAGGATTATTTTGATTTACATTTGGTGTGAAAGAATTTTGGAACACAATTTTAAGAATTTGAAAGAATCTTGGGAATTCTTGGTGTATTTTTTAGAAGGAATTCTAAAGAATCTCAGTAAACCTCGTTGTTTTTTTAATAAATTTGATAGAATGTCAGGATTACTTTGCTTTACAAAGGGTGGGAAGGAATTTTAGAACACTGGGTGTCTTTTTTTAAGAATTTGAAAGAATCTTTGCAATTCGTGGTGTTTTTTAGAACTAATTTGAAAGCAAGTGGTATCTTATTTTAGAAGGAATTCGAAAGAATCTCAGAGATCTTCGTTGTTTTTCTTTTTTCTTTTTTTGTAATAAATTTGATAGAATCGCAGGGTTATTTTTCTTTACAACGGATGGGAAAGAATTTTGGAACATCATGTGTCTTTTTTTATAATTCGAAAGAATCTTGTGAATTTCTGTTGTGTTCTTAGAACTAATTTGAAACCAACTGGTATCTTATTTTAGAAAGAATTCGAAAGAATATGAAAGGTCCTTGTTTTTTTTTAAATAAATTTGATAGAATCTCAGGGTGATTTAGCTTTACAACGGGTGTGAAAGAATTTTTGAACATCAGGTGTTTTTTTTAAGAATTGGAAAGAATCTTGGGAATTCCTGGTGTTTTCTAGAACTAATTTGAAAACAACTGGTGTCTTATTTTAGAAGGAATGTGAAAGAATTTTGGAACACCGGGTGTCTTTTTCTAAGATTTTGAAAGAATCTTACGAACTCCTTTGTTTTTTAGAACTAATTTGGAAGCAACTGGTGTCTTATTTTAGAAGGAATTCAAAGGAATCTCAGCGGTCTTTGGTCGTCGTTTTTTTTTGTTTTTTTTTTTTTAATCTGATAGAATCACAAGAATTATTTAGCTTTACAACGGGTGTGAAGGAATTTTGGAACATCATGTGTCTTTTTTTAAAATTCGAAAGAATCTTGTGAATTTCTGGTGTGTTCTTAGAATTAATTAAAAACCAACTGGTATCTTATTTTAGAAAGAATTCGAAAAAATATCAAAGGTCCTTGTTTTTTTTTTTTAATAAATTTGATAGAATCTCAGGGTGTGAAAGAATTTTGGAACATCAGGTGTTTTTTTTTAAGAATTCGAAAGAATCTCGGGAATTCGTGGTGTTTTCTAGAACTAATTTGAAAACAACTGGTGTCTTATTTTAGAAGGAATTTGAAAGAATTTTGGAAAACGGGTGTTTTCTTTAGGAATCTTGGGAATTCCTGGTGTTTTTTTTAGAGCTAATTTGAAAACAGCTCATGTCATATTTTAGAAGAAATTCGAAAGAATCTCAGAGGTCCTTTGTACTTGATTTTTTTTTAAACGAGTTTTAAACAGGGTACCTAGTCTTTTGTTTTAGAACGAATTTATAGCAATCTCGGGAGGCATGTGTATTTTTTTTTTTAATGAATTGAAAGAATCTCAGGGGTTGTGTTTTAGAATAAACTTGAAAGAATATCCAGGGTCTCTGTTGTTAGTGTTTTATTTTAGATCTAATTTCAAAGAATGTTGAGGGTTCCTGGTGTTAAATATTTTCAGACACGATCCTGGACCTTTGTGGGCATAGAAACCGCTCCATTCCCAGGAGGATCATTAAGTCATAACCCGAAAAATGAAATAGGGTACGAAGTAGTAAATACATTCTGTATACACATTTCACTTTCAATAAATATAAAAATTTGTTGGACTTGAGTTTCTAAATTACGTTTTCCCTATACAAGTGTCCGCCGAAGCCCGATTTCGTTTCACCCAGATTCAAATCTGCATTCTGCGCTGGCCGCGCCGACGAATCAATTATCTCTCACATAATTTAATTTAATTATCTCCAATAACTACAATAAAACAATCCTCGTTAGACATAAAAAGGCCATAAAACTCGCCAACTTGCATGCCTATCTAAGCAGCCATCTGGAAACGTCCGTAAAAACGTTCATAATCCTCATTAGTATCTTTTTGAGTAGTTTTCAAGCAAGAACAATCCCGCAGATCGCTTTCGCTCGATCGAACCAACCCGAACGTTTCCTTTTTTGGTCTCCAAGTCTAATTACGAGGAATATTTGTCACGTAATAAATATTTGGCTTTTATGAATGGCCTTAACCTTTCGGCGAAGTTTGTAAATTCTGTGCGAATTGGTTAATAAACAAAATATTTATCGCCGATACTAATATGGCTACGGTTTTACACGTGATCGTCAAAACCACATGTGCATGCCATTTGAAATATGTATTACATTTGCGTTTCATCTGCGAGCGAAAATTTCGACGATCGGTCGTCAACTTGACCTCAAAAAGCAGTCGCCGAACGTTTCCTAGACGGCAAAAAAGCTTTATGTAACGCTTTTATTATTTTCGTTGATTTTATTTTATGACTCCTCGGCCGGATTCCTTAAAGTAAATGCCAAATTAACCATGACATTATACGTTTTATATTCTGTAGACATTTTCTCCTGACGATCAAGTTTCTCCGTGGCGATCAATCATCATCACGCTTGCAGGAATTCACTCGGTTTATGAATAAATTAATAGTCGCCGAAATTCAAAGCCAGGATGTCGGTCGGTGCGTGTTTGCTCCGTTCTTCCTGAATCAACTCGACTTCCAAGTTTGCGCAACAATCAAAATGTGTACATAATAGCGAAAAATAGCCGAAATTAAAGTAATTCGAGCACACGTACGAATTATGCTCAAAAACTTCAAGGATACAAGCTGAAATTGGTTAGTAATAAATTATTAACAAAGTCGCGGCTTGAAAAAAGAACCTTCACGAGTTACGTATGTTACGTAATTTAATGGCTTCATCATACAATACGTCGCAAAATTTGCTTTGCTCTGCTGGAAAAATCCTCGTGTAATAACTTCGGTGTTTCGTATTTGCTTTTTTAATAAGACGTTAGATAAATAAAGGAAGTGGGTACGTTGTGGGAGAAGAATGTAGTCACTGATGTCGCATCATAATTTCGTGAATTCGTACTTCGAAAATTCACGCTGCTGACCGATATTCGGAAAGTTTCCGTACCGACTTGTCCGGAATTGAATTTTTCGCGTTCTTTCACGTGACAGCTTTTTTGGTGGTTCAAGGTTCTTTTTTTGGAATTAGTGCTCGAGTACTTGTCGAGTGTAAATTATCAACAGACGTGCGGTTTTCGCTAATATTTAATAAAATTTATATCCGGAGTAACGCATTATCATTAAAAGAGTAATGCAAAGTAGATTTTTGCACACAAATTGTCTATAAATAAGCACTATTTGGTCAAAGTGGGCGTGGCGTTGGCCGCCTCATTGAAACAAGAGCTGGAATTAAGTTGTCAAAGTCGGGTCGCATGCCAACGCTCTGGCGTAGTACATGTGCGCTTCAAGGTGGGCGGCAAATTTAAAAACACTAGATTTTCAGTGAACTTTTTTATTTATAATTCTATTATATATTTAAAAATTAGAAGATTCTGGTCTACTTCTGGTAATAAAATTAACCCTCCAGATTGCTATTTTTAAAAGCGAAACACAATTATTCCCCGAGATTGCTACTTCTAAAAATGGACAAAGTTGGAATCTGGAAGCTTTTTTTTTGTTGTTTCTTACTTCTAAAACGAAACACAATTACGCCCCCGAGATTATTTCTAAAATTGACAGAAAATCGAACTAACGAGGATTTTTATTCTATTTCATTCTATCTCCAAAAATATAAACAAAATTAGTCCTGAGATTCCTACTTCTAAAAACAAAACACAAAATTAATTTCTATTTCTAAATTTCTTTAAAAGATACTTTTGGGGGCTCGAGTTTTTTTCGAATTCTTAAAAGACACCAGGGATCCCCGAGAATATTTTAAAATCTCAAAAAAAAACATGGGGATGCTTGAATTTTTTTCAAGCCCTGATATTAAAAAATAGAACATTGGTGATCTCTGAGATTCTTTCGAATTCGATCCAAAACAAATTACCAGGGACCCCTAAGATTTTTTAGATTTGTAAAAAAAGGACCTGATTTTCCAAAATTGTTTCAAATATTAAAAAAAAAAAACACATTTAGGGCCGCAGAAAATGTTGGAAATTCTTTCTGAAATAGAACCCCCAAGGATCTTCGAGATTCTTTCAAATTCTTAAAAAACCACAACATATGTAGACCCTAGAGATTCTTTCAAATTCGTTTTAAAAAAACCTCCCGAGATATCCAGGATTCCTTCAGATTCTTTAGAAAACACTGGCAGGTCTTGAGGTTCTTTCAATTTTTTAAAAACCAACAGGAACCCCCAAGATTATTAAAAATTCTTAAAAAGAAAAACCAGGGACCTCCAAGATACTTTTAAATTATTAAAAAAGAAAACAAAACACCTGAAATCCCAAAGATTCTTTGAAATTCTTAAACGAAAACATCAGGGACTCCCAGGACTCTTTTAACTTCGCCCAGAGGTCCCAAAATTCTTTCAAATTCAATCCAAAACAAATTTCCAAGGACTCTTATGATTTTTTAGCTTTGTAAAAAAGAACAAATATTAAAAAAACACATTTTGGGCTTCAGACAATGTTGCAAATTCGTTCTGAAATAAAATCCTAGGGACCTTCGAGATTTTTTCGAATTTCTTTTCAAATTAAACACCAGGGAGGCTCAAGATTCTTTTAAATTCTCAAAAAACAACCACATAGACCCTAGAGACTAAACACCAGGGGGTTTCAAGATTCTTCCAAATTTTGAAAAAACACCAGGTGTTCAAAAGATTCTTTCACATAAGTATATTAAAAAAAAAAAAAACACTTGGGGTCCCAGAGAGTGTTGCATAAGCTTAGCAACCTTTGAGATTCTTTCAAATTTCTTTTAAAATTCAACACCAGGGAGCCTCAAGATTCTTCCAAATTTCTTAAAAACAACAACATAGACCCCAGAGATTCTTTCAAATTCGTTGTAAAACAAACACCAGGGATCGCCAAAATTCCTTCAGATTCTTTAAAAAATAAAAAAAAAACCTAGAGATTCTTTCAAATTTGTTCTATCAGTCTAACTATACACTAGATGGTTTGAAATAAAAAAATATAAGCTATAAAAGTATTTTAAAATCTTCAAAATAAAAGAAAACACCAAGAACCCACAAGACTCTTTCGAATTCGTAAAAAAAAAACACTCTTGTGTCCGGAAATTCTTTAAATTTCCTTACACAAGAGTAAATAAAACACCATGGTTCTCCTGTTCTGAAAAAATCGCAAGGACCCGCAAAATTTTTTCAAATTCTTAAACTCCTAGGGACTTTGGAGATTTTTTGGAATTCCTTTTAAAATTGACCAGGGGAGTTTAGATTCTTTCAAGTTCTTAAAAAACAACGACGTAGATCCCAGAAACGTTATCAAATTCGTCCTTAAAAACACCAGGGACCCTAAAGATTCCCTCAGATTCTTTAAAAAATATCAAGAATCCTTGAGATTTTGACAAATTAGATACCCTCTAAGAAAAGAGAGGGTGGGAGGGTGGGCGGGGTAGTACCTGTAGACTCTAGAGATTTTAGAAGTTCTACAGACTCAAGATTTTAAAGATTCTAGCTATTCCACGGATTCAAAAGATTAAAAAAAAATTAGAAAATCCAGAAATTCCAGACTTTCCGGAGATTCTAGGCATTCTACCAATTTTAAAGACTAGAGATCTTATCGATACTAAAGATTATATAAAATCTACTGCTTCCGGACGTTCTATATACTTTAGCGAAGCCAAAAGACCCACCCGAATCTTTTTTTCGGATTTCGAAGAACCTAGAGATTCTAAATATTTTAGTTATTATAAAGCTTCTGCAGGGAATCTAGAGATACTAAGGATTCTAGAGATTTTGGAAGTAGGATAAATTCAAGAGATTGAATTTGATTTGATTATTTTTTAGATATACATTTTGTTTGTTAATTAATAAGGAAAATTTTTTAAGTTTTCAATTCTCGGATTTTTACTTTTTTTGTTTTTTTCAGTGTTTCGAATTTTTCTCATCCTCAATTTTTAATTTTTCCTTTCTCCAATATTTTTAGTTTTTCGTTATTCCACCTTTGAGATTTGGAATATTCACAATTTTTCTATTTTTGAATTTTCATTTCAATTATTTGTGTTGCATTTTTTTTGAAATTTCAAATTCAAAAATTTTGCTTTTTCATTTTTTTTAAATGTTCAGTTTTTCGATTTTTAATTTTCCGTTTCCGCAATTTTTTGAGTTTTTATTTTGCATGTATCCATTTTACGAAGAAACACATCGAAAATACAAAAGTAACATGAAAAAAAATCCTATTTTACAATTTTTCACAATTTCAGTTCGAATAAACTTCTACTTTTTGTCCAAAAATGAAAAATGCAAAAACGACAACTTGATTATTTAAAAGTTAAAATTTGAAAAGACTAAAAATTGGAAACTAGAAAATCTGTGAATCAAAAAATTGGAGATGAAAATTTAAATTATCGTTTAATTCAAATAAGGGAAAATTAAAATATCTACAAATTGAAAAATTCCAAACATGCAAGAAATGAAAAAATGCAGATCGAAAAACCGAAAGAAACGAAAATTTGTAAGATGAAAAATCTAAAAATCCGAAAAATTGAAAACTGGAAAACTTGAAAGCGAAATATTATAAAATCGAAAAAGTTAAAAATCTAAATATGAAATTTTGAAAAACTTAAACAAATTCGAAAAATTGTAAAATTCAAGAAAAATCGGAAAAACGAGAAATTGCAAAATCGGAAAACTAAAGAATTTTATGAGTGCTATTAAAAAAATGCTGAATCAACACAACATAAATAAAGGCGGTGAAAGCAACTAAAAATTAATCTGTCAAGAAAAATTTAAATATAAAAATTGAAATATCCAAAAACTGTAAAATAGTGAAAATTTCAGTTTTAATAAATTTATTTTTTCGAAATATTTAAATCAAAAATCTGAATCTGGGAAAATGAAACTTTAAAAATTTGAGAACTCCAAAAATTTAAAAGCTAAATTAAAAATTGAAATCTCGATTAATTGAAATAAGGAAAAATTAAAATACTTATCTGCAAATTGAAAAACTGAGGAAGTTCAAAATTGAAATATCGAAAAATTGCAAAGGAAAAATCTGGGACACCGAAAAATTACAAAATCAAAAAATAAAAAATTCCAAAAAATGTAGGTAAAATTGAAAAATTCAAGAAACAAAAATTCACAAATGGAAAATATGAAAATATTAAATATCGGGAAACCGGAAAATCCAGAAACTGAATAAACGATATAGAAATTGACAAATCGAGCTGCATGACTGTAAAATCGAAGAATTGTAAATTAAAAAATTTAAAAAATCAAATACTGCAATCAGAATTTTGAAAAACGTAAAATTGAAAACTCTAAAAACTGAGAAATCATAAAATTCATAAAAATTATAGATAAAAGCAAATACTGTGTTAATATGAAAAAGGACCTACTTTTACACCTTCTAGCGGTTCCGAATCGCGGTAAAACTGAAATTCTAAAATAATTGTGGAGAAATGTCCAAGTTTTAAATTGGTCTCCCTGCTCGCAATAAACTCCGGCAGCTTGTAAACCTCCGTGATTCAATAAAGGCACGTACTAAGGGTCTTTAAGTAATGAATGACCAACATCAATTAAATCGGTCATAGCGGCCCGCATACCGCCTAAATCCGATCTCCCATTTCCGATCAAGAATCAATTCACTTAACGTGAATATTTCATTGCGGGACAAATCTGAAAATAATTGCCATCCGCTTACTCTCGAATAGTTGAATACGCTAGAAACAGGCATTCTTTGGATTTTTTCTCGGTCTAAATTTAACCCGCTCGTACGGTAATAACCTTTTGATTCCGCACATACATGAATGTAAATTAGCGGATTCTAGTTTGTTTTCGATATTCAAAAATTACATCGACTTTTCCTCAGAATTCGGGCTATTTTTAGCTGGTCGCTTTTTAATAATAAAACCCTGGCAACAATTCGCGTGGTAGGACGGCGCGAAACTATGTTGCTTCGGGCTAAGAGTGCAGTTTAATAACGGATTATTCGACTCTTCGGCTATATAATTTCTATTAATAAGGCTACCCGCCGTTGCATTTAATATCGGGTAATTTGACTGCTTTGTAATTTATATCACCAGTTTACGAAACGCGGAGCTCAAAGTTCAAACGCGTTTCCACTAATGACATCATCCGAGACCGCCGGGAAAGGACCAAGACGCACTCAAAATGAAAACACGCAGTTTGTTGATTTTGCAGAATTACGATAAAATTAGCTTCCATTTGGAAAAACTGGGCGCTGGCCAAGAAGTGACGTCACGGATTGTGACGTAGTGTTAGTTTCGAAATCGGTGTGAAGAAAGGGTCGGAGCTAAGACCTTTCCTCATTGTTGAGTACATGAGTGATTTATTACGAAATCTAATTGAAATCGCATCAAATCGGACAAGCCCAGACGGTTCCACGATTCATTCAATCCCAATCGTTATTATCTACATGAAAATTTAAGTGTCGAACATTTATACAGATCTTTTATAGAAGAACATAAAATTCACGTAACGTATAAAAGTTATTGGTCAGTCTTTCATGCGACATTGAACACTAAATTTGGTTTGCCGACTGACACTTGTGCAATAAATGACTAAACTTATGTGACGATGACCCAGAAAGAGCGATTTTTGTGGTGTACTGTTCTTAGAAAAAATCTTGAAATTGAATGGATTTTAAAGAGCCTGTGATGTCTTAGTTTTGGAAGTTTGGTGAAATTTTGGGGGTGTTTGTTAGATTTTTTAATGAGTATGAAAGGATACTGGGTATTTGAAACATTCGTTAACGTTATTGTTGTTTTTTTTTTAACGAATTATACAGAGTTTGGAGGTCCCCTATGTGGTCTTTTAATAAGTTTGGAAAAATATTTAAGGTCCCGGAATTTGAAAGAATCTTAGAACCACTGTTGTTTTATTTAAGAAGGAATTACAGAGTCCTGTTTTTTTTTATGAATTTAAAATAATCTTAAGGGCTCCGAGTGTTTTTTTTTTTTTTTCAATTTAAAAGAATTCCTGGGTTTGTTTTAGAACGAAATTTAAAGAATCTTGGTACCTTTTATTAGTACTATTAAACAATAATTAAATAGTACTTGCTAAGATAGTACTGATTTTGGCAAATCACCTACTTTCCAAAAAAAAAGAGGGTGGGAGGGCGGGGCTAGTATCTGCTAAGATAAGACTGATTTTGCAAAATGATATACCCTCTGCCAAAAATTGTCTTATTTTAGCAAGTACTAGCCCCGCTCACCCTCTCTCTATTTTCTTCGGGGGTATGTTATTTGCTAAATCAGTTTCTTTCTTAGCAAATACTAGCCCCGCCCACCCGCCCTCTCTTTCCTTGTAGGATATACCATTTGCCACAATCAGTCTTTTCTTGGCAAGGACTAGCCCCACCCACCCGCCCTCTAGTTTCTTGGAAGGTATGTGATTTGCCAAAATCAGTATTACCTTAGCAAGTACTATATTGTATATTGAAATGGCAAAATAAATTATTAAACAATAATTAAATAGTACTTGCTAAGTTAATACTGATTTTGGCAAATCACATACCTTCCAAGAAAATAGAGGTCGGGTGAGCGGAGCTAGTATTTGATAAGATAAAACTGCTTGTCGCACTTTTGACATTTTCGACTATTTTTCAACTATTTCCGAAAATTGGCGAGAAAAATGACACCAATTTTTCGTAATTTCCAAAAATTTCTTGTCTGAAACAGTTAAAAGACGATCTAATGCAACGGAAAATAGTTGGTTTTTCGCAGATTACGAATCTACAATATTTTTCACGATTTGTCTTCAAATAACTGAGAAATGCGAGTAAAGGATTCCAAAAAACCACAAAATTTCAAAAAAAACTTGGAAGCGTTCCAAATGGCTTTATTTGAGAGGAAACCATTGAGTTTCTAGTTTAATAGAGTACTAATCGCAAATTTATCTTCTGAAATACTAGCCCCGCCCACCCACCCTCTATTTTCTTAAAGAGTATGTCATTTGCCAAAAATTGTATTATTTTAGCAAGTACTAGCCCCGCCCACCCTGTCTTTATTTTCTTCGGGGGTAATTTTATTTGATAAAATCAGTTTTTTTTCGTAGCAAATAGTAGCCCCGCCCACCCGCCCTCTCTTTCCTTGTAGGATATGTCATCTGCCACAATCAGTCTTATCTTAGCAAGTACTAGCCCCGCCCACCCGCCCTCATTTTCTTGGAAGGTATGTGATTTGCAAAAATCAATATTATCTTAGCAAGTACTATATTATATATTGAAATGGCAAAATAAAGTTTTAAACAATAATTAAATATAGTACATATTTCCTAAGATAATACTGATTTTGGCAAATCACATACCTTCCAAGAAAATAGAGGGTGGGTGGGCGGGGCTAGTATTTGCTAAGATAAGACTGATTTTGGCAAATGACATATCCTCTAACAAAATAGAGGGTGGGTGGGCGGGGCTAGTATTTGATAAGCTAAAACTGATTTCGCACTTTGGACATTTTCGACTATTTTTCAATTATTTCCGAAAATTAGCGAGAAAAGCGAGAAAAATTTTGACGATCTGACCTAACGAAAAACAGTTGGCTTATAGATAATTTTTCGCAGATTACGAATTTAAAATATTTTTGAAAATTTGTCTTCAAATAACTGAGAAATGCGAGGAAAAAAACATTGAGTTTCTAGTTTTATAGAGTATTAATCGCAAATTCATGTAATGAAATTAGTAGCTCCGACCACCCAACCACCCTCTATTTTCTTAAAGAGTATGTCATTTGTCAAAATCAGTCTTACTCAGCAAGGACTATATTATATACTGAAATGGCAAAATAAATTATTAAACAATAATTAAATAGTACTTGCTAAGTTAATACTGATTTTGGCAATTCACATACCTTCCAAGAAAATAGAGGGCGGGTGGGCGGGGCTAGTATTTGACAAGATAAAACTGATTGTCGCACTTTTGAAATTTTCGACTATTTTTCAACTATTTCCGAAAATTGGCGAGGAAAATGACACCAATTTTTCGTAATTTCCAAAAATTTTTTGTCTGAAACAGTGATCCAACGGAAAATAGTTGGTTTTTCGCAGATTACGAATCTAAAATATTTTTCACGATTTGTCTTCAAATAACTGAGAAATGCGAGGAAAGGATTCCAAAAAACCACAAAATTTCCAAAAAAACTTGGAACCGTTCCAAATGGCTTTATTTGAGAGGAAAACATTCGAGTTTCTAGTTTAATAGAGTACTAATCGCAAATTTATCTTATGAAATACTAACCCCGCCCACCCACCCTCTATTTTCTTAAAGAGTATGTCATTTGCCAAAAATTGTCTTATTTTAGCAAGTACTAGCCCCGCCCACCCTCTCTCTATTTTCTTCGGGGGTAATGTTATTTGCTAAAATCAGTTTTTTTCTTAGCAAATAGTAGCCCCGCCCACCCGCCCTCTCTTTCCTTGTAGGATATGTCATTTGGCACAATCAGTCTTATCTTAGCAAGTATTAGCCCCGCCCACCCGCCCTCATTTTCTTGAAAGGTATGTGATTTGCCAATATCACTCTTATCTTAGCAGGTACTAGCCCTCTCTTTTCTTAGAAGGTATGTCACTTGCCAAAATCGGTCTTATCTTAGCAGCTACTATATGTATAATAGCTAATATATACATATAGAATCTCTATAGTATCTCTAGAATCTCAAGAATCTCTCGCATCTCTGAAATTTCTTTTAAACTTTATAACTCCTAAAATATATAGAATCTCTAGAATTTTTTTGAATCTCGGGAACCGCCGTAGTTTTTAGAATATCTGGATTTTCTAGAATCTTTTGAATTTCTATAATCTCTAGGATCTTCGGAATTTCTAGCTTTATAATAACATTAATAACTAAAATATATAGAATCTCTAGAATCACTAGATTTCTAGAACCTAGTGAGAGATACCAAAGATTCTAATGTTTGTGTATCTAGTATGTGGCCAGCTCATAGAATGTGAAAATGCAGGCTTCCCATTTCCATCTGTCTGTTGCCTTTCACTGAATTGAATACTCTTAAAATAAACTTTATGGGTTAATTCATTAAAGAACTATGATATGATAAGTTCAAGGATTCTTGAAAGTAAAAGGCTATTTTTTAATATTGTAAGTTTTTGAGATTTGGGAAGTTAATTTTAAGTTTTTTTTTAATTAAAAGTACAACTGGCGTCAACACATGAAAAAAAATTCTTAAATTTTATAATTTCACCAGCGCTCAAAATCTTGTTTTCCTGTGACGCAGACGTGTTAAAAATTAAAAAAAATATGTATAATGACGTTAATTCAAATTGTTAATAATGTTATAAATATTATCAGATTACTATCACATTCGAGCCACTTTTTAAAATTCCATTAGAAGAACAAGTTCTGCTAAATCTTATAATATGCATTTAAAATATTTTTGATAGCCTTATATGTAAAAGAAAAATATCAAAAGTTATTTAGACAGAACTTTCCTACCCCCTCAAGTATATGCGAACAAAGCAGATTCTTCTAAAAATTATAAAATCTAATTTTGCGAATATTTTGCATATATCAGATAGAATTTATTCGACAAATTTATTTTTTTTCTAAAAATCTGTAACTAGGGTAAAACTCAACACGGATTCATAAACCACAAGTGCAATACAATGTAATTTTATAAATAAATCTACTAGAATCTATTGAAATTCTAAAATCTCGGGAAAACAAGGGCGATATATCACAGATTATCACAAATAGTTGAATCAGCTTATGTCACAGGCAAAAAATCAAATTAGATAAAGTAATTGTAAAGGAGTAGCACAGGGATCAGTTTAGAGCCTTGGAAAAGCTGAAAAGAGGTTTGAATCAAACGACCTAAAATTAAACTCCGAAAAATCAATGATTTTAAGTCTAAAATTTAAAACTATAAACTTGGACAACAGTTGTCAAATCACAGGAACGAACTGACCAAGGAATTTCTGTTTTTAGTGTACCTACCTAATAAAAAATGAGACTAAAAATTTCTCAATTATGGTTTTCGCTACGTTTCCTTCTACCAAAATATCAAAATTAACTTGATGAATTTTTTAAATTAACACCCGTTACATATTTACGATCAGCTTTAACCAAAGTTTTAGAGAAAACAGCAAAAATTAACAAATAAATTAAAACAAACTACTAGACAAAAATGTTAAGTTAGATTAATTTACATGAATTAAATTAAGCCAGATTGCACAATTACGTTCTTATGCATTTAACTTTATGCCAGATTTTGGATGTTGTGTTTTTAAATAAATTGATTCTTGCGAAATTTTGGGATTATTTTAAGAAAATCGTGTAGATGGGCCAACGCCAACCAAAATTCATTAATGTAGGTTTTTGGCCCAAACTTCAAAATCCTGCAACAAAGTATTCCAATGTCGCTTAGATTGATTACACGGCCAAATATCTTCAGGTAAATTTTGAAAATTCCTAAAGGTCGTGTTTTTAACATCGGTAGCTCGAATTAATTACTAGCGGAATGTCTTTATGATTGATGGTTGCCTCCGTCCTCGTAATTCCTCGTTGGCTACAACAGCGATCATTAAAACACACACAGTAGGTGTATCTCCAGCAAATTAAGTGTCCCTTGTTTGGGTCCTGTAATAATTGAAACCGTACGAATTACGCGCAGTCTTTGTTAATTAACGGAAATTAATGGATTACGCCTATATTTAATAAGCATTTCGGTACAATTATCCGCTTCCTGGACTAATTTGCTTTATTTCGCGTTATTAATTATTTAAATAGGAGATCGTTGTCCGTAATCGAGCGTATCTGTATCTATTCATATCCGCGCAGCTCCGTAATTCGGCGTCCGTTTGTGCGCATATTGTATGTGTTTTTTTAAAGCCCGTGTTTCATTACCGATACGATGGAGTGGACGTGGAAATTCGAAATAGAAGGCCTCGACATCAAAGATTCGGTATTTAGCAACCTGTAGAGAACGATGGGAGGCAGAGACAGACAGAACGTTGTGGTCACATGTGATGTAATCAAACTGTCAATTAGATAGGCTTGTGTTTAATTAGATTCGGGGTCGTCACGTCTGTGAGCTGCTACCCCGTCGCGACATCACTCATTAATTACTCTTGCAAATTCCAGCGACTGTTTCAAAAATTTCAAACAAGAGCGTCATTACTGAGCTATTCTTAATAACTGGGTGCGCTTTTTCGATGCGATGCGATGCTTTGTTGACTTGTAGCATCGCAAAGTCGAAAAAGTCTTAAGGCGAGGCAGAGCGCCGACTTTTGACATTTCAAAACTAGCCGGAATGTGGGCTTCCAGGATCCAGCGGCTCAACTTACTATGAAATAAAATTAAATGGATGTTTGTTTTTTAAGCGAAAGTCAGATTCAAATTTGAACACCGCTTTTCCATTGAAGTGAAAGAGCATGACGTCATCGTAAGTCATACGCAACTTCAGAGCTTTACGAATTTCTTCAGGTTATTTTCGTTCAGACCGCTTTTACTCTTTTTCAAACACTGTTATTTATATAAATTTTGCCTGTTGTCTCGGGATTACTAAAGATAGTGATTTCATCATGTTCTGGCTACAAATTAGATCTTCGGAAAAATCATTCACTTTTCTCCTTCAGTAAATAATATCCAACTACAAAATTCGTGTTCAATTTAAATCGAACCACAGGCAAAAAAATAAGTTCACATTTTAAACAGACTTTCAGGAAAAAAGACTATTTAAAACCCTTTCAAGATTCTTTTATATCCCTAAAAAAGATGTTAGGGATCCTCAAAATTCTTTCAAACTGTTTCAAAAGCAAAATAACAAACGTTTTCTAAGGTTTTTCAGGGAGCCCCAAGATTCAGTTACTCTTTCAAAAACAGAACACCAGAGGTCCGCAAGATTCTTCTAAATTCTTTCTAATATAGAATACCGGAGATCCCCAATAATATTCTTTCAACTTCATTCTAAAACAAACCACCAGATTCTTTCAAATTCATTAAAAAAAAACTTCCTTGGTGCCCCAAGATTGTTGTAAATTTGTTCTAAAACAAAACAGTTGGAACCTTCAGTAAATATTCTTTGAAACAAATCCATTAAAAACTACACAAGGGACTCTCCAGATTCTTTAAAATTCCTTTTAAAATAAATATTCCTTAAAAAAGACACTAGCAGACCTTAAGTAAGATTCTTTTCAAACACTTTCATTAAAAAAAAAAAAAACGGGGAACCCCAAGATCTTTTCAAATTTTTGCAGACACAAAATCAAAATATCAGGGACCCTCTACAGTTTTTTTTTTTCAAATTGTTCTAAAAATTCTTCATTAGAGGAGCCCAAGATCCTTTCACATTCTTAAAAGATACACACCCAAGCCCCCAAGATTCTTTTCACTTTTTTCAAAAACAAAACACCAGAGGTCTCCAAATTCTTCTAAATTCTTTAAAAAATAGAACACAGGAGATCCCAAGTTTCTTTTAAATAAAAAAACTACACCCGGGGCCCTTATGATTATTTCTAATTGATTCAAACAAAAAACTTTTGGTGTCTCAAAATTGTTCTAAAAAGGGATCCTCAATAATCTTTCAAACTCGTTGAAAATACGCACCAGAGACCCTTGAGATTCTTTCGAATTCTTTCTAAAATGAAACACCAGTGGCTCCAAAGATTCTTTCAAGTTCATTGAAAAAATTCTCAAAATTTCGAGAAATACTAAGATTTTGAGAGAAAAAAAAAATTCGAGATGTTTGTTCAGATTTGAAAGATTTTTAAAATTTTCCTTCAGAGATGGATGCAATCTTTTTCAGTTAAGATAAAAAATTAAGATGTTGAAGAAACACTCAACAGTTTACCAAAATCATGAATAAAAATCTTAAAATTTTCAATAAAATGGAAACAGAATCTGGTTTTTGAAAGAATAATTCAAGAGATCAGAACTCAAAATTTTGAGAATTTTTCTTCTATACCGGTTGTCTGGAGAATTATTTTGTCAAAATCGATCTTGGTGTAGCAGGTACTAGCCCCGCCCACCCACCCTCTCTTTCCTTGTAGGACATGTTATTTGCTAAAATCAGTCTTATCTTAGCAAATACTAGCCCCGCCCACCCGCCCTCTGTTTTCTTGGAAGGTATGTGATTTGCCGAAATCAGTCTTATCTTAGCAAGATCTATATAAATATTGAATTATTATTAAACAATAATTAAATAGTACTTGTAAGATAACTTCCAAGAATATAGAGGGCGGGTGGGCGGGGCTAGTAAATTGCTAAGATAAGACTAATTTTGACAAATGATATACTCTTCAGAAAATAGAGGGTGGGTGGGCGGAGCCAATATTTGATAAGATAAGACTGATTTTCGCACTTTTGACATTTTCGACTAATTTTTAACTATTTCCAAAAACTAGTTGAAGACATTTTTTTGTAGATTTCGATATCCAGAAGTCCTTTTCAACTTGGTTCCTTCGGAACTTGTTAGTTTTTTTCCCAAAATCGCTAATTGAAACATAACAGTTTTTACAGTTTCGTCAAAATCGCTCGATTTAAAAATTTTGTACGTAGATAAAAATGGAAATCATTATTAATCCCTCCCACCCGCATTCTGTTTTCTTGGAAGGTATGTGATTTGCCAAAATCAGTCTCATCTTAACAAGTAGTAGCCCCGCCCACCCGCCCTCTGTTTTCTTGGAAGGTATGTCATTTGCCGAAATCAGTCTTATCTTAGCAAGAACTATATATACATATTGAAATGGCAAAATAAATTATTAAACAATAATTTAATAGTACTTGTAAGATAACTTCCAAGAAAATAGAGGGCGGGTGGGCGGGGGGGCTAGTGCATGCTAAGATAAGACTGATTTTGGCAAATGCCATATGCTCTAACAAAATAGAGGGTGGGTGGGCGGGGCTAGTATTTGAAAGGTAAGACTGATTTTGGCAAACCACATACCTTCCAAGAAAATCAAGGGCGGGTGGGCGGGGCTAGTAAATTGCCACGACAAGACTGATTTTGGCAAATGATTTACTCTAAGAAAATAGAGGGTGATGGGCGGGGCCAGTATTTGATAAAATAAGATGGATTTTCGCATTTTTGACACTTTCGACTATTTTTCAACTGTTTCCGAAAATTAGCTGAAGACATTTTTTTTGTAGATTTCGTAATTCAGAAATCATTTTCCGCTTGGTTTCTTCGAAAATTCCTAGTTTTTTTTTTGCCAAAATCGCTAATTGAAACATAGCAGTTTTTACATTTTTTTCAAAATAGCTCGGTATAAAAATTTTGTACGTAGATGAAAAAGGAAATCATTAATAATTCTTGTTTCAGAAAATATAAATTTCAAGAATGTACTTTGTGATTTCATATATTTACACAAATGTTTAAAATTTAGGTACTAGCCCCGCCCACCCGCCCTCTATTTTCTTAGAGAGTATCTCATTTCCCAAAATCGATATTATTTTATCAGAAACTAGCCCCGCCCGCCCGCCCTTTATTTTTTTGGAAGGTATGTGATTGGCCAAAATCAGTCTTATCTTATCGAATCCTAGCGCCGCCCACCCACCCTCTATTTTTTAGAGCATATGTCATTTGCCAAAATTACTTAGTTTTATCGTAGCAAATACTGATAACAAACTTTTACAAAAAAAAAAATAATTAAAATTTGGAAACGTTTACGAGCTTACTTATATGCCCAAGGCAGGATTTTTTTTATTTATATATATGTATATGTAAGTTTCTCAAATCTTAACATTTCGTAAAGACTTTGAGTAAATTATTCTTAAGTAAAAAAAAACTTGACAATTCAAGGAAATTTGTCGAAGATCTTGATGGTTAAACTTACATTGTGAGAACAAATTCTGAAAGTAATGGGGGAAAAATCGCAACAAATTCCAAGTCATTGAAGAAAATTTTTTATGTTGAATTTTTCTTAATCTTTTAAAATTTTTTGCCAAAATTGTGGCTCGTATTCTTGGAAAAACATACCCCTAAATAATTCAAGGAATACAGTCAGGATATTAACAAAAATTTTGACTTTTTTTCTCATGGCAGTGGCGTAGTCCTCCTTTTTTCTTTAAGAAGGAAAATCTAAAGATCTTGAAAATGAATTAAAAGACACTCAAAAAAACTTTTTAACGACATTGAGATTTTAAGAAAATATCTGAAATAACCAGTTAAAAACGGTGATTTTTCTTGTAAATTGAGGGTTTGAAGATCTTAACTTTCTTCTCAAGAGATTAGCGAAATTGAAGATCAATTATAATACATATAGAGCTTGGTTTTGCGAATTTATTATTTTTCTAATGAAAGAATGAAAATCCAGTAGTTTCCAAAAATCTGTCAAAAGTTGCATTCCTTCGAGTCTGAAAACTAGCAGATAAAATTGTTTAGACAGAACTTCCCTCGCCTCTGAATTACAGTCAAAAAAATCCAATTTTGTTATCAACATGTTTTAGCATAGGCACATTATAGCAATTTGTTTTGAATTCTCAAAATTTTGGAAAAACAAGGGTGTTTCGTTGCTTCGAACGAAATTTTTGGATATAAATTTTCATTTATTTATTAATTTTATAACAAATGTATCGACTTTATTGTTGTTCTGAAACTTCTATGTCGGTTCACTGTGACGATCGCCAAATAACTATTTTCATATTCGAACCACTGAATCTTTTGAATACTTTGCCCCACGCGAAGAACCACGGCAACAGAACAAAGCCTGGTCTGCACGGGACATAAAAACTTAATTTAAAAATATTGTTAAATAATAAAGTGATTTAACCGTGAGATCATCAATTCTAAAATAACTTTTATTTAATATCCAGAGTAAGTGGCAATAAAATGGGACTAGACTGTTAATCTGAAGCAATGAACATACTTCAACCGTTATGATGGTTTATTCAATTGTAAGTTATAGGTAATATTTTTAAGTGTTATTTCCATTAAATGTTATAGACCAAGAACAATGAGGATGCTTTACACCTAAATTAATGCCACTACAACCTCACGGTAACGAAAAAAAATTACACGACAAAGTTCTGGAACGACTTCTTTTAGTAACCGCCTTTAAATATTGGAACAATCCCAACCTCTCACCAACCCAACAATCAAACTTTCTTTCACTTAAGCGGAACCCGAGATCCGGCTATCGATTTATGCCATCCTCGACGTCTTCATTAGCCCGTCTTCGCGGAAGCATAAACTCAAGGTAGACCTCGCCGTTGAGGACTTTGCGGTTGCGTTTGCGTGTGTGCTAACCGCAGAGTGAGTTAATCGCCGCTACTCCGAATCGCCACCGGTGTTGAGGCTCGTAATAGCAGACGAAAAGAATTTCGACAGAACTAACTGCACCGTGCATTCGTAACGGCCACGAAGACTCGCGGCGCAAGATAAGGAATCGTTGCCGTTGAGGTCGAATTTCTCGGTCTGGTAAGCGCTGAAGGTCGCCGAAGATGGACAACCAAAATAAAAGACCGGGATGAACCGTTAACTCATTACGGCTCGAGCGGATTCAGGTTGGGGGATTTTGGCGGATCTCGGTTTAATTGTCGGCTCGTGGGCGAGCGATTTACATATCGGACGATATTTCATTTTTGAAAGCTGCAGTTATGGAGGCCTTGGGGATTTTGGTACAGAGGTAATGGGCACAATGCAACTTTGTAATACAACGTAGGTATGTGTGGTACAATTGGAGTTTTATAAGTAGCGTGGAAGATTACCGGTATTCACGGAAGTGGTAGTAAAGAAAATTGTTCTCAAAATTTTAAGTTTTGTCCCTGACCTCAGACTCGACAAATCGTGGTCGAACTTTCTAATAAAGTCTCAAACCTTTCCACGCCAACTCCACGTTCAGGTGCGCTCGTTTGCAATAAAATAAATTTTTTAAATTAATTTTGCATTTAAACCTGTTATTCTTGCGGTGGTTTCTGGATGTACAAATAACATTCTAGCACTTTTGACGTCATTTGTTGACTCATAGCTACAGCATCCGTAAATAAACAAACCCTTGTCATGGGAAAAATAATTCCGAATTTTAGATTTCTGTTTTCGAACTTGGAACTTTGAGCCGTGATTTTGATTTTTTGCGAATGTACACTGATCGATCGCACTCGGTTCAGTGTTGTCAAAGGTTTGAACTCCGTTTCCCAATTTTCACTTCATCGTTCGACGACTTGATCATTCTGTTATAGTAATCTTTTATCTATATCTTTCTCACATTATATTACAATCGATCGACATTTCCATTTGATTGAAAACGTACTTAAAAGCTCATATTAGAAATTGTTGATCATTATCATGTCAATCAATTGCTTTTCCATTGGGCACTGGCTCCCATTAATAATACTCGCCTATAATGTATTTTTTTCTCTGTTTGTGTTGTATTTCAAAAACTGATAACTAGAGTTCTACTTCTTTTGACAAATTATACAAATATAGAACTACTTTGTCGAGCAAATAAAGCGTCGGGAGTTGGGTTTTATGACGTCCATCAAGTACTATTAGCGCTATTTTTTAATCGGTCAAGATTGATAGCTCAAATACACCTCTGCAACACGGCCATTACTAATTCCCGTACTAATCCAAACACACGCTAAGATATTTTCTTGAATTTTTTATAAGAAGCCTTGAGGTAACGTAATGCGACAGGGCGCAGCGGTTCGGCAACGGAGGCGATCGAAATTGCTTTTTTCAGCCACGACGTGACAATGAAGTTCGTCGAATTTAAACAAAACGTACTGTAATTATTTACGGAAATTTTATAACCGGAAATTATTATCTAATAAAATGAGCAACAGACAGACTGACGGAAACGGGGACTTATCAACTATTCCATTATTAGAGAAACAAACTCCAAATATTCTAATAAGATTTCTATATAATCTTAGATTTGTTGTTGTGTAGACCCTAAAACTCTCACTAGAATTTGTCTATTCATCCCCACCAAAAATGTGATGACGTCATGTTAACACTATTGCACGGTGACTATGCAAATTGATATCGTTGTTACTATATCTACCCGCACAATTAAATTTTATAATTAATTCAAGAAACAGATTTGTTTGATTGTGAAAGAACCTTAGAAGCCCATAATTTCTATCAATTTTGAAAGGAACTTGAAAAAAATTCTTGAACTTTTGGTGTTTTGTTTTTGAAAATTTTTGAAACAATTTTTTTTTAATCTTAATTGTTTCACAGAATTTTAGGGACCCCGAGCATCTTAGAATCCCCAATGTCTTTTTTTATTTGAAAGAATCTTGAGCGCGGTACTTGTCCTTTAATTTTGAAAGAAACGTTTTAAAACATTTCGGGGACCCCTGGAGTCTTTTTTTGGAAACGTTTTAAAGGAATCTTAAAGACTTCAAGATTCCAATTGTCTTTTTTTAAGAATTTGAAAGACTCTTGGTTCCCACGGTGTTTTAATTTTGTAAGAAATTTAAAAAAATCTCAGGAATTCTTAGTGTTTCGTTTTTGAAACTTTTTAAATGTTGTAAAATAATCTTGGAAACTTTTGTTGTCTTAATTTTAAAAGATTCTCTAGTGTCTTTATTAAGAAATTGGAAGAATTCTGGGAGTTATTTTGTCTTTATTTTGAAGTAAATTTAATAGAAATCTTGAAAGCTTTGGTGTTTTTGAAAGTTTTTAAAAGAATCTTAGGAACTCTTGGGAATTTTTTTTAAAGAATATGAATTCTGAAAGAAATTTGAAAAAATCTCGACAACTCCTTGTATTTTGATAATTGACCTGTAGTATCTTTTTTTTTAGAGAATGTGACATTTTCTTGGAATTTTGAGAAAACCCCGGGTTCTGTTTTATCTTATCAAATACTAGCCCCGCCCACCCACCCTCTATTTTCTTGGAAGGAATGTGACTTGCCAAAATCAGTATTAACTTATCAAATACTAGCCCCGCCCACCCACCCTCTATTTTCTTGGAAGGGATGTGATTTTCCAAAATCAGTATTAACTTGGCATGTACTAGTTAATTATTGTTTAATAATTTATTTTACCATTTCAATATATAATAGAGTACTTGCTAAGATAAGACTGATTTTGGCAAATCACATACCTTCCAAGACAATAGAGGGCGGGTGGGCGGGGCTAGTCCTTGCTAAGGTAAGAGTGATTGTGGCAAATAACGTATCCTGCAAGGAAACAGAGGGCGGGTGGGCGGGCCTAGTTAATATTCCATTATATAAATTTGCGATTAGTACTCTATGAAACTAGAAACTCCTGTTTTCCTCTCAAATAAAGCCATTTGGAACGGTTTCAAATTTTTTGGAAATTATGGGGATTTTTGCGGTCTTTCCTCGCATTTCTCAGTTATTTGAAGACAAATCGTGAAAAATATTTTAGATTCGTAATATGCGAAAAATGATCTATAAGCCAACTATTTTCCGTTGGGTCAGATCGTCTTTTAACTGTTTCAGACAAAAAATTTTGGATATTGCCAAATATTTTGCTCACTTTTCTCGCTAATTTTCGGAAAAATAGTCGAAAATGTCAAAAGTGTGAAAATCAGTTTTATCTTATCAAATACTAGCCCCGCCCACCCACCCTCTAGTTTCTTGGAAGGTATGTGATATGCCAAAATCAGTTTTATCTTAGCAAGAACTATTTAATTTTGTTTAATAATTTATTTTACAATTTCAATATATAATACAGTACTTGCTAAAATAAGACTGATTTTGGCAGATGACATATCCTACTAGGAAAGAGAGGGTGGGTGGGCGGCGCTAGTATTTGCCAAGGAAAAAAACTGATTTTAGCAAATAATATACCCCCGAAGAAAATAGAGAGAGGGTGGGCGGAGCTATTACTTGCTAAAAGAAGACAATTTTTGGCAAATGACATACTCTTTAAGAAAATAGAGGGTGGGTGCGTGGGCGGGGCTAGTATTTCATAAGATAAATTTGCGATTAATACTCTATAAAACTAGAAACTCAATGTTTTCCTCTCAAATTAAGCCATTTGGAATTTCAAATTTTTTGGAGATTGTTGGGATTTTTAGGATTTTTGGTGTCCTTTCGTCGCATTTCTCAGTGATTTGAAGACAAACCATCAAACATATTTTAGATGCGAAAAATTATCTACAACCCAACTATTTTCCGTTGGGACAGATCGTCTTTTATCTGTTCGGACAAACAAATTTTGGAAATTACGAAAAATTGTTCAAACTTTTCTCTCCTTAATTTTCGGAAATAGTTGAAAAATGGTCGAAAATGTCAACAGTGCGAAAATCAGTTTTATCTTATCAAATAGTAGCCTCGCCCACCCACCCTCTATTTTCTTGGAAGGTATGTGATTTGCCAAAATCAGTATTATCTCAGTAAGTAATATTTAATTGTTATTTAATAATTTATTTTGCCATTTCAATATATAATATAGTACTTGCTAAGATAAGACTGATTTTGGCAAATCACATACATTCCAAGAAAAGAGAGGGTGGGTGGGCGGGGCTAGTACTTGCTAAGGTAGGGCTGATTTTGGCAGATGACATATCCTACAAGGAAAGGAAGGGCGGGTGGGCGGGGCTAGTATTTGCTAAGAAAAAAACTAATTTTTGCAAATGACACTCCTCTAAGAAAATAGGGGTGGGTGGGCGGGGCTAGTGTTTGCTAAGATAAGAAAATTTTTGGCAAATGACATACTCTTTAAAAAAATAGAGGGTGGGTGGGTGGGCGGGGCTAGTATTTCATGAGATAAGTTTGCGATTAGTACTCTATAAAACTAGAAACTCAATGTTTTCCTCTCAAATAAATCCATTTGGTGGAACAGTTTCAAATTTTTTGGAAAAGTTAGGGATTTTTGGAGTCCTTTCCTCGCATTTCTCAGTTATTCGAAGATAAATCATCAAAAATATTCTAGATTCGTAATCTGCGAAAAATTATCTATAAGCCAACTATTTACTGTTGGGTCAGATTGTCTTTTCACAGTTTCAGACAAAAATTTTTTGGGAATTACGAAAAATGATTCTCCCTTTTCGCGCTAATTTTCGGAAATAGTTGAAAAATAGTGGAAAATATCCAAAGTGCCAAAATCAGTTTTATCTTATCAAATAGTAGCCCCGCCCACCCACCCGTACCCTCTATTTTCTTGGAAGGTATATGATTTGCTAAAATCAGTATTATCTCAGTAAGTAATATTTAATTGTTATTTAATAATTTATTTTGCCATTTCAATATATAATATAGTACTTGCTAAGACAAGACTGATTTTGGCAAATCACATACCTTACAAGAAAATAGAGGGCGGGTGGGCGGGGCTAGTACTTGTTAAGGTAGGGCTGATTTTGGCAGATGACATATCCTACAAGGAAAGAAATGGCGGGTGGGCGGGGCTAGTATTTCATAAGATAAATTCGCGATTAATACTCTCTATAACTAGAAACTCAATGTTTTCCTCTCAAATAAATCCATTTCAAACAGTTTCAAATTTTTTGGAAATCTTTGGGATTTTTGGAATCCTTTTCTCGTTTTAGATTCGTAATCTGCGACAAATTATCTGTATAAGCCAACTATTTTCCGTTGAGTCTTTTAACTGATTAAAAAAAAAATGGAAATTACGAAAAATATTTCTCACTTTCCCCGCTAATTTTCGGAAAATAGTTGAAAAATAGTCGAAAATGTCAAAAGTCAGTTTTATCTTCGGGTTCTGTTTTATCTTATCAAATACTAGCCCCGCCCACCCACCCTCTATTTTCTTGGAAGGTATGTGATTTGCCAAAATCAGTATTATCTTAACAAGTACTATTTAATTCTTGTTTAATAATAGAATCTTAGGGAACACTTATGTCTTAATTATGAAGGACTTTTAATAAAAATCTTGAAAGCCCTGGTGTTTTTCAAAGTTTTTTTAAAGAATTTCGCGGAACCCTAGGGTCTTTTTTTTAAGAATGTGATAGAATTTTGAGGTCTCTTTGTGTCGTAATTTGAAGAAAATTTATTTAAGTATCTTTGGGAGCCATGGCGTTTTATTTTGGAAATGTTTTAAAGGAGTCCTAAGGACCCGTAGTGCATTAAGAATCCCTAGTTTCCTTTTTTAAGAATGAGAAAGAATCTTAAAGATCCAAGGTGCTTTTAGGACCCTTCTACTCTTTCTTAAGAAACTAATAAAACCTTAGGGAACCCTTGAAAGGAATTCGAAAGATTCTCAGAAATCTCTGGTGTTTTGTTTTAGAAAAATTTTAAATGCTTCTTAAAGACCTCTAGTGTCTGAAAAGATTTCCAGTGTGTTTTTTTAAGAATTTGGAAAAATACTGGGAATCTTAATTTTGAAGGAAATTTAATAGAAACCTTGGAAGCCTTGGTGTTTTTGAAAGTTTTTAAAAGAATCTTGGTAACCATTGGGATTTTTTTTTAAAGAATTGAATTCTGAAATCAATATGAAAACATCTCGGGAACCTCTCGTATTTTGATAATTGACCTCTACTCTCTTTTTTTAGAGAATGTGACATTTTTTAGCTAAAATTAGTTTTTTTCTTATCAAAAACTAGCCCCGCCCACCCACCCTCTATTTTCTTAGAAGATATGTGATATGCCAAAATCAGTTTTATCTTAGCAAGTACTATTTAATTATTATTTAATAATTTATTTAGCCATTTCAATATAGAATACAGTATAGTACTTAGATACGATTGATTTTGACAAATTCATTACTTTCCAAGAAAATAGAGGGTGGGTGAGCGGGGTTAGTATTTCATAAGATAAATCTATTAATCCTCTATAAAACTAGAAACTCAATGTTTTCCTCTCAAATAAAGCCATTTGGAGCTGTCCAAGTTTTTTGGAAATTTCGTGGTTTTTTGGAGTCCTTTCCTCGCATTCTCAGTTATTTGAAGACAAATAGCGAAAAATATTTTAGATTCGTAATCTGCGAAAAATTATCTCTAAACCAACTAAACAACAAATTTTTGGAAATTACGAAAAATTTGTGTCACTTTTCTCGCCAATTTTCGGAAACAGTTGAAAAATAGTCGAAAATGTCAAAAGTGCAACAATCAGTTTTATCTTATCAAATACTAGCCCCGCCCACCCGCCCTCTATTTTCTTGGAAGGTACGTGATTTGCCAAAATCAGTATTATCTTAGCAAGTACTATTTAATTATTGTTTAATAATAGAATCTTAGGGAACCCTTGTGTCTTAATTTTGAACTTTTAATAAAAATCTTGGAAGCCCTGGTGTTTTTTAAAGAATTTCGCGGAACCCTAGGGTCTTTTTTTTAAGAATGTGATAGAATTTTGAGGTCTCCTTGTGTCCTCTTTTGAAGAAAATCTTTGGGAGCTACGTGTAATATTGGAAATGTTTTAAAATAATCTTAGGGTCCCTTGTCTTTTTTTTTTCAAAGAGTATGAATTTTGAAAGAAATTTGAAAATAACTGACCTCTAGTATCTTTTTTTTTAAGAATCTGAAATTTTCTTGGAATTTTGAAAAAAACCTGTGGTTCCGTTTTGATAGTTTTTAAAAAAATTCAAGGGACCTTTAGGGTTCTTTTAGAGTGTGACCGAATCTTTAGGACCCCTTGTGTCGTAATTTTGAAGGAATTGAAAAAATCTTGAGACCTCTTTAATGGTGTTTTGAAAAGATTTTAAAAGGATCTTAAGGACTCCTTGTTTCTTGAGAATCCCTGGTGTGTTTTCAAAAATATGAAAGAATCTTTGGGGTCCCTGATCTTTGTTTTTGAAAGAATTTGAAAGAATCTTTGAAACCCTTACGAATTTTTAAATATCTTGGGGTCTCCGGCATACTAATTTTGAAAAAATAAAATAAAAATATAAATCTTGGAGATCTTTAGACAAATAAAAATTTTAAAATTTTGTAATTTATTTATCCAAGAACCTGAACTAGTTTTATTCTCGGGTATGAATAACTTTAGACGGATTTTCATAGTATCTGTAACGCTTTTAAAGCTTGTCGATTAAATTGTTAAATTAAGTTTTTTAAAAAAATCTTTTTGACTAATAAAAACATTAGCAATAGAAATGTTGAAACTTTTGCGTTTGACAGTGATCTTCCTCACCTCATAAAACCTATTGAAGAATTCAGCCTTCGTATCTGTCGACATCTTCATAGCCCATCGTGATCTTGATATGATCAGATAAGTGTCCAGCTTACCCAGAATAATAAAATAACCCATAAAACTGCGAAATTTGCTCGCTTCAGGTCAGTGCAACAACCACTTATAAAAACCGTCCCAAGAAAGTAATATTCCGAGTCAATAGTAGAGGTCTAAAATTGGCTTCGGCGTCGTTTTCAGCCGCAAGAGCTCAAAAGTATGCGGTATGTGGATTTAGAAAGTGCTCGGGCAGGCAGCATCGGTGAAATGAGTAGATCGGAGCCTTTGGGCATGAGGAGTCTGATGGTCCAGGAAGTGACCGCGGCCACAGGTGATGATGTATCGAGCCCCAGCGGCCCTAATTAACCTGTTCTTGCATAGTCATTAGCTCACTATTTCCCACTACTCCGAATTTATTCACAACTTTTACCGTATTGACGTATGTGGTTTAATCAATATGATTAGGCGATCTAACATGTTCATTAATGACAGCTGCTGGAGATACAACTGCTTCATTCAATTATCGGTTTATGTGTTTCTTGATGGCATTCTTTTAAACAGTTTATTGTCGCATTGTGGAAATTAATGTCGAGTGCAAGGTGTGGTTGCTAAATCGATCCAATCAACGACGGAGAGAGTATTTTTTGAGTTCTATATTAATATAGTTTTTCTTTGCAGGTGAGTAACCACATTGCTGCTGGGTCGGGTGTCTGTCTGGACGCGGTAAGTCGATGCGACTGTGTTTGTTTAAACGAGTGTAAGTGGAGAATAGAAAAAGTAGTGTAGATAAAAAAACAGTGAGTGATGTAAGTTTGAAAGTTTAAGTGGCGACATATCTATTTATATTATTTTTTAAGAATTGTAGATTGATTAAAATATATATATAGCAAGTACTCAATTGAAAATCAAGTTGGCGTAGAGCAAAACGCAAGCGTTTTATTAATTCATACTATATATATGTCTATAATTGACATTTCCGTGTTGTCAGCTGTTATCGATTAAATTTTAGCTTTTTGTGGATATACGTCACAAGGTATATAAAAGATCAAGGCCGACTTGATCACTTTTTACTTCCCGAGCGTAAGCAAAGGAAGTATTGTAATCGAGTCCGTCGGCCGACTCTCTACTTTTACGTTTTCTCGATCTTTCATGACCCCTAGAAGACGAAGAAATAGGTCTCCTATTTCCGTCTGTCTGTCCGTCCGTCTGTCCGTCCGTCTGTCCGTCTGTTGTCCCGGATTTTTATTAGACAGATAATCTCCGAAAGTACTCGACCGATTGTTGTGAAATTTTGTACTTATATTAAGAATATCATGTAGATGGTAAAACACTAACCAAAATTTGTCTAATCATCCCCACCACTAATGCAATGACGTCACTTCAAAATTGTACATAGTAAATGGGTTTTCAATTGTATAAAATAACATAGTCCTACACATGTAGTTTACAACTCTGAATCGACTTTTCACCCGAAACGTCCAGATTTTTGGAAAAAAAATCAAAATTATAACACAACATTTTGAAATTTAATTTTTAATCTGCTAACCAGAATGCTTTGAAATGTTGCAGATGTTTTAAGGCTATAAAGAGCATCATAAATCTTTAGTCAAAAAATATTTGCTTATCCCCTCCAAAAACTTGATGACGTCAGCTCAAAAGTTTGTGGAATAAATCATTTCTAAAATGTACAAAATATGATGAGTCTGTACTTGTGATCTATCACTCCATTCATATTTTTTGGATTTGCATATACAGGGTGACTCAAAAAAATTAATGAATGCGTAAATATATTTTATTGATTTAATCAGGAACTACAAAACCGAATGCTCTGAAATCTTGCAGATGTTTTAAGGTCATAAAGAGCATAATAAATGTTTAGTGAAAATATATTTGCTTATCCCCTCCAAAAACTTGATGACGTCAGCTCGAAAGTTTGCCGAATAAATCATATCTAAAATGTACAAAATATGATGAGCCTGTACTTGTCATTTATCACTCCATTCATATTTTTTGGATTTGCATATACAGAGTGACTCAAAAAAATTAATGAATGCGTAAATATATTTTATTGATTTAATCAGGAACTACAAAACGGAATGCTCTGACATCTTGCAGATGTTTTAAGGTTATAAAGAGCATAATAAATGTTTAGTCAAAATATATTTGCTTATCCCCTCCAAAAACTTGATGACGTCAGCTAGAAAATTTGCCGAATAAATCATATCTAAAATGTACAAAATATGATCAGTCTGTACTTGTGATCTATCACTCCATTCATATTTTTTGGATTTGCATATACAGGGTGATTCAAGAAAATAAATGAAAGCGTAAATTTATTTTACTGATTTACTCAGGAACTACAAAACCGAATGATTCGAAATCTTGAAGATATTTTAAAATTATCATAAGCATGGTAAATTTTTGATCAAAACGTATTTGGTCGTCTCCCCTAAAAAAATTTATGATGTCACCACAAAATTTTGCTGAAAAAATCCTATCTAAAATGTACAAAATATGGTGAGTCTCTTCTTGTGATTTATCATTCCATTCAAATTTTTTCGATTTGCATATACAGGGTGACTCAAAAAAATTAATGAATGCGTAAATTTATTTTATTGATTTAATCAGGAACTACAAAACCGAATGCTTTGAAATCTTGCAGATGTGTTAAGGTTATAAAGATCATAATAAATTTTTAGTCAAAATATATTTGGTTATCTTCTACAAAAAACTGATGACGTCAGCTCAAAAGTTTGCCGAATAAATCGTATCTAAAATGTACAAAATATGATGAGTCTGTACTTGTGATTTATCATTCCAATCATATTTTTGGATTTGCATATGCAGGGTGACTCAAAAAAATTAATGAAGGCGTGAATTTATTTTATCGATTAATCAGGAATTAGAAAACCGAATGCTTTGAAATCTTGGGAATATTGTAAAGTTATTATAAGCATGGTAAACTTTTGTTCAAAATGTATTTGTTCATCCCTCCTAAAAAAATTGATGACGTCACCCTTAAATTTTGCTGAATAAATCCTATCTAAAATGCAAAAAATATGATGAGTTTGTACTTGTGATTTATCATTCCATTCATATTTTTTAGATTTTCTTAAGAGGTGGTTCAAAAAAATTAATGAAGTCAATTTATTTTAATTAAAGGCAACACTTATTATTAGTATTACACCCCAACCAACCCAATTTGGTAGACACAAAATTTGTTAAGGGAAAAACTCGGTTGAAACATAAGGGTAGCACGCTTATTTACATCGACTTTAACATTACAGACCTGCATTTGTTTTATGCGCTCACTTGGTTCCGCGAATGTGAAATAGACATGTTTATAATCAACCCATTGTGAATTTCACCGTCAAGAATTAAAATAAAACCCAATGTTTTATATAATAAGCGGAAGTCGAAGCAATAAAACCGATGGTCGTTTTGTTTACAGTTTCTCTATTTGACTCTCACGTATGGTGTTACGCCTGTCATCTTAAATTAAGAATGTTTATACATACACGATTTTCAGTTGCCTCTGATACGTATACGTGAGTAAATTGTTTCGTTATTTTATTGATTATTACAAATCAATATTTAAAACGACCCAATTCATTTTCCCGAAAATTTGAGAATATAATAATTTTATTCTTAGTATTACACTACATCTATCCCAACTGATATACGTGTCCTTGCAAAAATGTTGATGACGTCATCGCATTTTTTTTTTAAATTCCCACTACAAAAATGTAATGAGAAAAAAAAAACACAATAGGCATGCAGTCGTCAAGTTTCCGACAGCGAGGGAAGTACTGTCTAAACTCTTTAGACGAATTTTTTCATTGAACGCCCGACGAAATATCGAGAAATCGAATAATTGAAAAATTGAAGCATGAAACGTCGAGAAAACCTGAAAGTAGTAAAAATCACCACATTTCAACTTAAACCGTCAGCACTATTTTTTCTCGTACTGTGTAAAGAAAACAACACAATAAATCTTTTGAGTAGTCGTTGCATTCTAAATTTACAGGGTATTTTTTCGCAATATATTGCAGTGTGCCCACATATCACCAACATTGCTCGTATTTTACAGTCTTGAACTTTGTTAAACCCCATTTCAATTAAAATTATCGTGAGTAAAAAATGAAAAAATGTCTCATAATTTTCGTAAGCCGTATTAAAATTCTAAAATTAAAAATGAGTTAAAAGGGGCATCCGGAAACACTAAAAGCAATCTGAAATCGATTTTGTTGTGTTCGAAAAACGCGTTTCCTTGCTGACGTTATTTAATCCACAAAGAACGTTTATTTTCTAAGTAATGCGGTTAATTTGCCCCGAATCGTCGCGATGTAGATACTGAAGCGTCTACAGTATGTTTGTTATTCGGCGGAAATTGGTTGTGTTAATTTATTATTGATGATAACCAAATTTAATTTTCCTTCTAGAAAATTTGTACGTTTCCACGCTATCATTTACATTAAACAGAAAGAATGTCGAGGTTCCAACTTGGTACATTATGTATAATCAATCCACTCACTAAAAGCTTTTACTCGCAGATATTGTAAGATTTTTTTTTAATAATATAAAGCTTTTATTTCGTGCTTTTTATAATAATTGCTTCGTAAGCGCGTCTTTATTAAACTAATGTCTTTCGGCGCTTATCGTCGGTCGGAAGGGTTTAGTATATTAATAAATAGTATCCGGTTTGAAAAGCCCGGCAAATTTCGACGACGAAGGTCGTATTTCAGCTGAGTGCAGCTAAGGACCATACATCAACGTAGTACAGACTTTACATTAGCCATTACAAGAAACAGATTCCAGGCGAAGAGACAATTCGTAAATCGGATTAAGAGCTGTGATCCCGAACGATCCATTACTTGGAGCTGGCGCCAGCGTCCGGGCCGGAAATCTCAAGCGATGTGATAAGCATTGCACTACCTGCGCTTTTCCTACTTTCCAGTTCACTAGGGGAAGATTTTTTAAAGCTTTCAGAAATCGTAACATCGTTAGGGCTTTTAACTCGCGTAACGTTTTATTCCTTGTGCAATATACATGACGGATCCGGGCTGACAAAATCAATCACGTACATACGTATACACGAAAATTGTTAGTCGAGCTTTGTTGGATGAAAGTACAAAATTATTATTAGAAAAACGGTATTTTTGTCTTGATAATTAAGGTTGACCAGACGACCGCGCTCCAACCGTCAGCTGAATACTACGAATCTAAACAAATTTGCGACATAACGTCCACACGAATCGGTTGTTTCATCGACATGAAAATAAATTAGATTGGCGCCTTTAATTGAAATTGGAACTAGTAAAAACAAATGTGACAAATTCAAAAATATAGTAATGATAAAAATTTGGACACCTTACGTATCAACCAGGTTGAGAACTTCCATCTAACACTACTTCGGGATATTTTTCCCAGCCCTAGATACTTGCAGAAACTTTTGCACTCGAAGTTCACTTGTCGCTACCAAAATAAGGACTTCACTCTTACAGAGCTCAGGCGGGCAATAGGAGCAAAAGTTTCCTGGGAGTCCACTCTTGGACTATTTTCAATCATTATGCCAAAAATATGGGAACAATTACGGCGACGCCCGAGAACTTAAAGTTTTATTATAATGTGAGGTAGGAATTTTTGGAGAAACGAAGCCGAAAATGACTTCTGGAAATAGAAATCTAGAAGAAATTGTGTTCAACTAATTTTCACAAACAGTTGAAGAATGGTCGAAAATGTCAGAAGTGCCAAAATCAGTCTTATCTTTTCAAAGACTAGCCCCGCCCACCCACCCTCGATTTTCTTAGAGCATATTTTCGGAAAATAGTTGAAAAACAGTCGAAAATGTCAAAAGTCAGTTTTATATTCGGGTTCTGTTTTATCTTATCAAATACTAGTCCCGCCCACCCATCCTCTATTTTCTTGGAAGGTATGTGATTTGCCAAAATTAGTTTTATCTTAGCAAGTACTATTTGATTATTATTTAATAATTCATTTAGACATTTCAATATAGAATATAGTAAAACTGAAATTAGCAAATCACATACCTTCCCAGAAAATAGAGGGCGGGTGGGTATTTACTGAGTTAACATATATCTTGTAAGAAAACGAGGGTGGGTGGGCGGGGCTAGGATTTCATAAGATACATTTGCCATTAATACGCTATAAAACTGGAAACTCAGTGTTTTCCTCTCAAAGTCATTTGGAACGGTTTCAAATTTTTTGGAAATTTTGGGGATTTTTTTGAACATTTTCCACGCAGTTCTCTCAGTTATTTGAAGACAAATTGTCAAAAATATTTTAAATTCGTAATCCGTGAAAAATTATCTATAAATAAACTATTTTCCGTTGAAACAGATCGTCTTTTAACTGTTTCAAACAAAAACATTTTTTGAAATTACGAAAAATGTTTCTCACTTTTCTCGCTAATTTTCGGAAATAGTTGAAACATAGTCGGAAATTCAAAAGTGCGAAAATTAGTATTATTTTATCAAATACAAAATCAGTCTTATCTTAGCAAGTACTAGCCCTGCCCACACGCCCTCTGTTTTCTTGGAAGGTATGTGACTTGCCAAAATCAGTTTTATCTTAGCAAGTACTATTTCATTATTATTTAATAATTTATTTAGCCATTTCAATGTAGAAAATAGTACTTAAGCCAAGACTGAAATTGGCAAATCACATACCTTCCAAGAAAATAGAGGGCGGGTGGGTATTTACCGAGGTAAGACGGATTTTGGCAAATCACATTTCTTATAAGAAAACGAGGGTGGGTGGGCGGGGCTAGGATTTCTTAAGATAAATTTGCGATTAATACCCTATAAAACTGGAAACTCAGTGTTTTCCTCTCAAAGCCATTTGAAACGGTTTAAAATTTTTTAGAAATTTTGGGGATTTTTTGAACATTTTCCCCGCAGTTCTTAGTTATTTGAAGGCAAATTGTCAAAAATATTTTAGATTTGTAATCCGCGAAAATTATCTATAAGCCAACTATTTTCCGTTGAAACAGATCGTCTTTTAACTGTTTCAAACAAAAAAATTTTGGAAATTACAAAAAATGTTTCTCACTTTTCTCGTTAATTTTCGGAAATAGTTGAAACAGTCGGAAATTCAAAAGTGCGAAAATTAGTATTATCTTATCAAATACTAGCCCCGCCCACTTACTCTCTATTTTATTGGAAGGTATGTGATATGCCAAAATCAGCTTTATCTTAGCAAGTATTATTTAATTATTCTTTAATAATTTATTTTGCGTTTCAATATATAATATAGTACTTCATATAATAACACTTATTTTGGCAAATCATATACCTTCCAAGAAAATAGAGGGCGGGTGGGCGGGCCTAGTACTTGCTAAGGTAAGACGCATTTTGGCAAGTGACATATCTTCTAAGAAAATAGAGTCTGGGTGGGTGGGCGGGGCTAGTTTTTCATAATATTTCATTGCGATTAATACTCTGTAAAACTACAAACTCAATCTTTTTTAAATAAAGCCATTTGAAACGGTTTCAAATTTTTTAGATTTTTGGAGTCCATTCCTCGCATTTCTCAGTTATTTGAAGACAAATCGTCAAAAATATTTTAGATTCGTAATCCGCGAAAAATTATCTATAAGCCAACTATTTTCCATTGATTCAGATCGTCCTTTAGTTGTTTCAAACAAAAAAATTTTGGAAATTACGAAAAATGTGTCACTTTTCTCGCTAATTTTCGAAAATAGTTGAAAAATTGTCGCAAATGTCAAAAGTGCGAAAATTAGTATTACCTTATCAAATACTAGCCCCGCCCACCCGCCCTCTATTAGAGGACATGTCATTTGCCAAAATCAGTCTTATCTTATAAAGTATTAGCCCCGCCCACCCGCCCTCTGTTTTCTTGGAAGGTATATGATATGCCAAAATCAATTTTATCTTCGCAAGTACTATTTAATTACTGTCTAATAATTTATTTTGCCATTTAATATATAATATAGTACTTACTAAGATAAGACTGATTTTGGCAAATCACATATCTTGTAAGAAAATAGAGGGTGGGTTGGCGGGGCTAGGATTTCATAAGATAAATTTGCGATTAATACCCTATAAAACTAGAAACTCAACGTTTTCCTCTCAAAGCAATTTGGAACGGTTTCAATTTTTTTGGAAATTTTGGGGATTTTTTTTTATCATTTTCCCCGCAGTTCTCAGTTATTTGAAGACAAATTGTCAGAAATATTTTAGATTCGTAATCTGCGAAAAATTATCTATAAGCCAACTATTTTCCATTGAGTCAGATCGTCTTTTAACTGTTTCAAACAAAAAATTTTTGGAAATTACGAAAAATGTTTCTCACTTTTCTCAGTAATTTTCGGAAATACATAGTTGAAAAATAGTCGGAAATTTCAAAAGTGCGAAAAATAGTATTATCTTATCAAATACCAGCCCCGCCCACCCACCCTCTATTTTCTTGAAAAGTATGTGATTTGCCAAAAGCAGTCTTATCTTAGCAAGTACTATTTAATTATTATTTAAAAATTTATTTAGCCATTTCAATATAGAATATGGTACTTAAGATAAGACTGAAATTGGCAAATCACATACCTTCCAAGAAAATAGAGGGTGGGTGGGTGGGGCTAGGATTTCATAAGATAAATTTGCGATTAAAACCCTATAAAACTAGAAACTCAACGTTTTCCTCTCAAAGCCATTTGGAACGGTTTCAAATTTTTTGGAAATTTTGGGGATTTTTTTGAACATTTTCCCCGCAGTTCTCAGTTATTTCAAGACAAATTGTCAAAAATATTTTAGATTCGTAATCCGCGAAAAATTATCTATAAGCCAACTATTTTCCGCTGAGTCAGATCGTCTTTTAACTGTTTCAAACAAAAAATTTTTGGAAATTACGAAAAATGTTTCTCACTTTTTTCGCTAATTTTCGGAAATAGTTGAAACAGTCGGAAATTCAAAAGTGCGAAAATTAGTATTATCTTATAAAATACTAGCCCCGCCCACCCACCCTCTATTTTCTTGGAAGGTATGTGATTTGCCAAAATCAGTCTTATGTTAGCAAGTACTAGCCCCGCCCACCCGCCCTTTGTTTTCTTGGAAGGTATTTGATATGCCAAAAGCAGTTTTATGTTAGCAAGTACTATTTAATTATTATTTAATAATTTATTTAGCCATTTCAATATAGAATATAGTACTTAAGATAAGACTGAAATTGGCATCTCACATACCTTCCAAGAAAATAGAGGGCGGGTGGGTGGAGTTAGTGTTTGCTGAGATAAGACGGATTTTGGCAAATCACATATGTATCTTGCAAGAAAATAGAGGGTGGGTGGGCGGGGCTAGGATTTCATAAAATAAATTTGCGATTAATACCCTATAAAACTAAAAACTCACCGTTTTCCTTTCAGTCATTTGGAACGGTTTCAAATTTTTTTGGAAATTTTGGGGATTTTTTTGAACATTTTTCCCGCAGTTCTCAGTTATTTGAAGACAAATTGTCAAAAATATTTTACATTCGTAATTTGCGAAAAATTATCTATAATCCAACTATTTTCCGTCGAGTTGATCGTCTTTTAACTGTTTCAAACAAAAAATTTTTGGAAATTACGAAAAATGATTCTCACTTTTCTCGCTAATTTTCGGAAATAGTTGAAAAATAATCGGAAATGTCAAAAGTGCGAAAATTAGTAATATCTTATCAAATACTAGCCCCGCCCACCCACCCTCTATTTTCTTGGAAGGAATGTGATTTGCCAAAAGCAGTCTTATCGTAGCAAGTACTAGCCCCGCCCACCCGCCCTCTGTTTTCTTGGAAAGTATGTGATATGCCAAAATCAGTTTTATCTTAGTAAATACTATTTAATCATTATTTAATAATTTATTTAGCCATTTTAATATAGAATATAGTACTTAAGATAAGACTGAAATTGGCAAATCACATACCTTCCAATAAAATAGAGGGCGGGTGGGCGGGGCTAGTATTTGCTGAGGGAAGACGGATTTTGGCAAATCACATATCTTGTAAGAACATAGAGGGTGGGTGGGCGGGGCTAGAATTTCATAAGATAAATTTGCGATTAATGCCCTATAAAACTAGCAACATTTTCCTCTCAAAGCCATTTGGAACGGTTTCAAATTTTTTGGAAAATTTGGGGATTTTTTTGAACATTTTCCCCGCAGTGCTCAGTTATTTGAAGACAAATTGTCAAAAATATTTTAGAATCGTTCCGAAATATTGTCTACAAGCCTACTATTTTCCGTTGAATTTTCCGTCTTTTAACTGTTTTAAACAAAAAAATTTTGGAAATTACGAAAAATGTTTCTCACTTTTCTCCCTAATTTTCGGAAATAGTTGAAAAATAGTCGAAAAGTCAAAAGTGCGAAAATTAGTATTATCTAACCAAATACTAGCCCCGCCCACCCGCCCTCTATTTTCTTGGAAGGAATGTGATTTGCCAAAATTACTCTTATCTTAGTAAGTACTATTTAATTATTGTTTAATTTCTTTTCCATTTCAATATATAATCTAGTACTTGCTAAGATAAGACTGATTTTGGCAAATGACATACCTCCTAGGATAAATACGGGGCGGGTGGGCGGGGCTAGTACTTGCTACGGTCGAGCTGAATTTGGCAAATCACATTTCCTACAAGGAAAGTGAGGGCGGGTGGGCGGGGCTAGGCTTTCCTAAGAAGAAGCTAATTTTAGCAAATAACATACCCCTTGAGAAAATAGAGAGATGGCGGACGGGGCTAGTACTTACTAAAATAAGTTTTTGGGAAATGATGGGCGATTAATACTCTATAAAAGTAAAAGTTCAATGTTTTCCTCTCAAATAAAGCCATTGGGAACGGTTTCAAATTTTTGGAAATTTGGGTGATTTTTGGAACATTTGCCTCGCATTTCTCAGTTATTTGAAGACAGATCGTCTATACTCAGTAAGCTAGGAACTTTGACGTTTCCGAAAATTTTTTTGGAAAATTTTGGTTATTTTTCACTCGATTTTCTTGCTTACATAAAGGAGAAATAGCAAACAAAAAAATCAAACTAGAAATGTGCGAAGAATTGTCTATACATATATTATATCAATAAATCCAGAAAAAGAACTCTACTCAAAAATGCATTCATTATATGGTAGTGCGATTTAAAAAAAATTTAAGTTGGCCTTGTATTTCGAAGAAAAAAATATATCTGATTAATTCGCATCATTTAATTCTTTATTCTGTAGATTATTCCACTTTCCCCCAAGTCATGAAGCTTTTGAAATTGAACGTGGTATCAATAAACAAATTTCCATTAATAGTTAATTTCCCATACACCCAGTCCTGAAAATCTTCTTTAACACCCAATATCAACATAAATTCTCCCATAAATTCATACCAATTTATAACCACAGGCGCTTCCCTGCTTTGCTCTCTATATTCTTTCGTTCTCCTTTTCTGTTCGTTTTCAAAATTTTCAAAAATCTAGATTATAACATTCCCTTTAAGACTTCTAACCTTTCTTATTAAAATGTGATAGCTGCAATTTACTAACACAAACTCGGCTTTGCCAATCATATTTTAGAATCAGGAAATTCAAGACTCGCTATCCGCGCTTCCCACGTTTTTCGGTTGGTCGTTCAGTATGACCTCATCGCTCCGTCGTAAAGTCCAGTTTTATCGCGGTGGAAACATTCGTCGCTCCAGCGTATTGCTCCATCATTATCTCGCCTTATCAGGGAATTACGCTTCTGGTCTTATTTCCACAGTCATGTGAGCCGTTTTTATTATTCAATCCGAGCTTAACTCCTTCGGGGCGTCCGTGGGAATCCAGTGTTTTTCGTTTTTAAAAATTTCCACTTCCTTAACATGTGTTTACCGAATGGTTACGATTGTGATGGATGACATTTTATTATCAAACCGTAGTAATGTTTATTGAGATCTGCGTTTACTAATTTTATCACTATTTACACATTTATTTTATGATAAATTATTTGACGTGACGTAAGTCCTGAACCTTGCTGCAGAAGCCGAGATAAGTGTCCGGATTGCATTTTTCGAGGATAATTGACGGGATTAACGCAAGAAATTAGGACGTCTTGGAGCGTGTGATGAATGCCACCTGTCCACGATAATGCGCCACATCCTCGATTCGAAATATTTCGGGAAGCTACGAGCAATTAAAATCTCTTGTTTCCGATAATGTTATGGCCGTTTTATCGTATTCAAACGTAGCTGTTTTCTTTCCGGCGAGCGGCTCCGGAATTTGTTTTGGAACTTTCGACGAAAAAATCGTGTAATTTAGCCTCATTAGCGGCCGTAAATAGCTACAAATCTAAACTTCAATGAGCACAAATCGGTAATTAATTTAATTCCATTATCCAGACGAGGTGGGCTTATCTCGTCGAACGGAAGCTCTCGCCAGGTAGAATCCGACTCGGTATAATATAGTCGATCTCAACCCCCTTCCGCTATTACACTTGTATTAGTTGCACCTTGTAGGGGATCTCGTCTAATTAACAAGCTAAAGTGAACTGCTCTTAATCCTGCAATCACCGGCTGGGTTAATTAACGACTGCCTGATCGGATTTCCGCGACGCAGATTATCTCATTGTCAGTCGGGAATTATCCCGGTTAGTCGACTAACTGCGTTATATCGCCATTATTGCAGATTTATTCTACCTGTTGGATTTATTTTATCCTGGAAGGTTACAGACGGCTTCTCGGAACCGATCTACGCAAATTCGAGCTGAACAGAGACGAACGCATCTAATCTACGCCGATAAATCAATGCAAACGCGTTTCATGACTCTTATCAAATGTACAAATATTTCTGCGTTCGCTGATAAAACAAATCAGAATAAGTTTAATTAAAATTGGTGCCACGAACGAAATAATTTTTTTTTTTCAAAATTTGCGTAAACCGCTAGACAAATAAATACACCACGAGGCCAAAAGCAGCACGAGTCCGAACCCGACTTTTACGACCGTTTTTGTTGATATTTTGTGGTTATTATTTAGAAAATTTTCCACAAGAATCGTCAAATATGTAACAACACTTCATATTTTGATAACATGAATGGTCCGCGATTATAGGCGGTCTTAAAAGGAAGGACATTACGTCGTGTTTCGCAAACGTCGCGAGATAAGGAGATTAAAAAATTCCGCTTTTGTGAAATTTGCGAAATTCGTCAATTTTGCCGAGTCGACCGACATCCGCGAGCTTCTCCAGATAATTCTGTGTCAAAGTGGGTTTAATGTGCTGATGTCTGGGAATTTTGTTTTGCATGTTTGATAAAATTGGTTCGTCCTTACTAGAGTCTTAACGATAGAATAAGCTTTTTGCCAAGGAGAGCAAACTTTTCGGGTCAAATTTTAAGCATTGTGCCACTTTTGAGCGATTTTCTAGCTAAGTACAGATAAGACAAAAGGATCAGCGGGAGACTTTTCACGCTTTCTTTTATTTACGGAAGATACAACGTTAATCTTTTTCTTAAAATAAAAATCATTGTTGCGATTTCCAGGATTTGGGTCTTCTTAGCCTTGATTTTTTCGCTATGTTGTTGATTTGGCTACAGATAAGGTGAAACTAAGTTTCTTCTTGGAAAGTACCCCAAGATTCTTTCAAATTCTCTCAAAAACTTCATCCTTGAGATCCTTCCAAATTTTTTCGAAAAAAAAAACACCAGGAGTTCCCAGGATTCTTTTAAAATCTTGCAAAATTATAAAACACGAAAAGTTTCCAAGATTCGTTCAAATTGTTTAGAAAATAAGGCAGTAAGGTTCTCGAAGTTTCTTTAAAATTTTTAAAAAATATATATTGTATATAAAAGTAGAAGAAATTCTTTCAAATTCTAAAAGTAGTAAATAACCCAAGATTCTTTCAAACTCTTTAAAAACAAAACACGTCTGACCCCCGAGATTCTTTCAAATCCATTCAAAAACAAAACTAGAGGGCAACTAAGATTCTTTCAAACTTGCTATAGCATAAATCACCCGGAACCTCCTAGATTTTGTATCAAATTCATTAAAAAATAAAATAGCTTCAAAGATTCTTTCAAAAACAAAATTCTTTAAATTTTTTCAAGAACAAAACGCCAGGAAGATTCTTTTAAATTCTTAAAAAAAATTAAAAGAAGCCTTAAAATTCTTTCAAATTCTTCCTAAAGTGAAACACTAAGTCCCAAGGTTTTTTTCAAACTCTTTCAAGAATAAAACTAGCAACCCTCTTATTCTTTCAAATTTGTTACAAATTAAATAATCCGAAGTCCCACGAATTTTTTAAATTCTTTAAAAAATAAAACCGAGATTCTTTCAAATTCTTTCAAAAGTAAAACACTATTGATGCTTTAGAATTCATATGAAAACATAATACTATAAAGCTCCAAGATTCTTTCAAATTATTTACATTCAGTAGTATTCTTTAAATTCTTTCAAACATAAAACTTTTCACAGTTTTCAAGTTCTTTAAATTCAGTAGATTCTCTTAAAAAAAAGATAAGAGGAGGGCCAAAATTTTTAAATTCTTTCAAAAGTAAAACACCATTGCCCCCAAGATTCTTTTAATTCTTTCAAAAATAAAACACCAGGGGCCCTCGAGATTCTATTTCATTCAAAAACAAAACACCACAGAGCTGTCAAGATTTTTTCAGATTCTTTAAATTCAGTAGATTTCCTTAAATTCTATAAAAAAAAAAAAATATGAGGAGACCCGGGATTCTTTCAAACTCTTTAGAAAACCAGTGAAATTCTTTAAAATTCCTTGTTCAATAAATCATCAGGGCTAACTTAAACTTTAAAATCTTTGCGCCAAGATTTGTTCGGATTCATTAAAAAAAAAAACAGTATCGATCCCCAAAATGATTCTTTTAATTTTTTTTTCAAATCAGAACACTTGAAATTACCAGTTTTTTAAAATTCTGTCAAAAATAAAACATCAACGGCTCCCGAGATTCTTTCAATTTCATTCAAAAGCAAAACACTACTGATCTCCCAAGATTCTTTCAAATTCTTTCAAAAACAAGTCATCAGGGATTCTCAAGATTTTTTTAAATTTTTACAAAATCAAAACACCAGGAGCCCTCAGGACTCCTACAAATTCTTCCAAATTCTTCCTAAGATCAAACACCAAATGTCCCAAAGTTTTTTCAAATTCTTTCAAAAACAAAAGTAACAACCCTCTAGATTCTTTCAAATTTGTTATAGAATAAATAACCCGGAATTCCCCAGATTCTTTAAATTCTTTAAAAAACAAAAAAGCACTAGAGGCCCTCGAGATTCTTTCAAATTCTCCCAAAAGTAAAACACTATTGATCGCCGAAATTCTTTCTAAACTAAAACACTGTTAACCTTCGAGATTCTTTTAAAATCGTTCTTTAAATTTAGTAGATTCTCTTAAAAAAAGAAAAGAGGAGAATTAAAATTTTAGCAGTAATTTTTTTTTCAAAAATAAAACACCAGAGGCTCCCGAGATTCTTTCAAATTTCATTCAAAAATAAAACACTACAGAGCTTTCAAGACTCTTTCAAATTCTTCAAATTCTTTCAAAAACAAAACACCATGGATTGCCAAGATTTTTTTTAATTCTTTCAAAATTAAAACAGCAGGAGCCCTCAAGATTCCTACAAACTCTTTGGAAAATAAACAGGAGGGGCTTGAAGATCCTTTTAAATTCTAAAAAAAAAAAAAGAAGCCTCAAGATTCTTTCAAATTCTTCCTAAAGTATTTCAAGAACAGAATTAGCAACCCTCTAGATTCTTTTAAATTTGTTATAGAATAAATAACCCATAATTGCCCAGATTCTTTAAATTCTTTCAAAACTGACACACTAAGTATTAACCCCCGAAATTCCTTGAAATTCTCTCTAAAATAAAGCAATAGAGACCTCCAAGAACTTCTTAAATTCTTTCCAAAATACCGGGAGCCCTTAAGATTCTTTCTAACTTTTTCGAAAATAAGGCAGTAGGACGTCCAAGATTCTCTTGAATTCTTTCAAAAAACAAAAGTTTAAGGAGCCCCAAGATTTTTTCAGATTTTTTCAAAATAATAGCACTTGACCGCTGAGTTTCTTTCAAAATCTTTCAAAAAATGGGGATTTCCAAGATTCTTTTAAATCTTTCCAAAATCAACACACCAGGAGACCCTAAGACTCTTTGAAACCCTTTCAATAATTTTTTTTTTTCTTTTAAATTTGTTATCGAATAGAACACATTTTTCGATTATCCAATTTTTCCATTTTTCGAATTTTGCATTTCTCGATTTTTCAAATATTCGATTTTATGTTTCTCACCCTCGATTTTTCGATTTAACTATTTTTTAATATTTCGACTATTCGGCCTTCCAACGTTTCAGTTTTTAGATTTTTCGTGTATTAGATCTTTGGTTTATCAATTTGGATTTTTCTTTTTCCAATTATTCGATTTTTCAGTTTTTCGATTTTCCAATTTTTCGACTTTTCGAGGTCTCTATTTCTCTGTTTTTCAAATTTTCGATTTCGTTTTTCTCACCCTGGATTTTTCGACTTCTCTATTTTCAATTATAAGAATTTTTAGATTTTCAGTTTGTCCAATTTTCAATTTATCAATATTATAACCTTTTGAATTCCAAAATTTCTGACCTCCAATTTTTCGTTTTTTTAATTTTTTTTTAAGCGGAAAAACACAGAGATTGAAGAATCCAGAAATTACAAAACGCCAAAATCTAAAAATTGAAAATCGGGAAATTGAAAGCTGCGTTTAATCCAATTCTAGAATCTTCAATTTTTAACTTTTGCGACTTTTCAATTTTTGTATTTTCCGATTTATCGCCTTTTGGATTTTTGTCTTTGCCATCCTCGATTTTTCGATGTCCCAATTTTTCGATTATAAAAAATTTTCGATTTTTTAATTTTTAAATACATATATCAATTTTTCGATTTTTCAATTTCTGGATTTTTCTGATTTTCGATTTTCCAATTTCTCGATGTTTTGATTTTTCAATTTTTGGATTTCCCAATTTTTCGTCGTTTCAGTTTTGAAATATTTCAATTTTAGTTTTTCAGTTCGTCAGTTTTTCGATTTTTCGTATTTTCGAATTTTTAGATTTTTCAATTTGCCAATTTTTCGATTGTTTTGTTTTGATTTCTCGATTTTTGGATATTTCGGTTCTTCAATTTTTTGACATTTTAATTTTTTCAATTTTTAAATTTTAGATTTTTCGATTTCCGAGTTTTCGATTTTTCAAATAGTTAATTTTTTGATAAGTATTTCAGTTTTATGATTTTTCACTTTTTTTTAGTTTTACTTTTTTCGATTTCCCATTTTTTCGTCATTTCGGTTTGAAATTTTTCGAATTTGGTTTTTCAGTTCCTCAATTTTTCAATTTTTCAAATGTTTAAATTTTTGGCGGATATTTCGGTTTTATATATTTTTTTTGGGGGTTTTTAAATTTTTTGATTTTATGTTTCGATTTTTTGACTTCGATTTCTCGAAGTTTTAATTTTTTGATTTTTCGGTTTACGATTTTTAGGCTTTTCGGCTTTGATTTTTCAATTTTTCGATTTTTTAATTTTTGCGATTGTTAAATTTTCGGTTTCTCGGTTTTTCGTTTTTTCCGCTTTCAGCGATTTCGATTTTTCAGTTCTTTCATATTTCTATTTTTCGGTTTTTGGATTTTGTTTTTAAATTTTACATTTTTCGGTTTTTCAGTCTTTCGATTTTATGATTTTTTGATGTTTCGATTTCTCGACTCTTCGATTTCTCTATGTTTCAGTTTTTGAATTTGTCGATTTCTCGGTTTTTCGATTTTTTTGACTTTTCGGATTTTCGATTTTCAATTTTTCGCCATTCCAGTTTTGAAATTTTCCAATTTTATTGAAATATTTCAGTTTCAGTTTTTCAGTTCGTCAATTTTCCGATTTTTCAGATTTTCGAGTTTTCGGTTTTTCGGATTCGATTTTCCAATTTTTCGATGTTTTGATTTTTCAATTTTTCCATTTCCCAAGTTTTCGTCATTTCAGTTTTGGAATATTTCAATTTCAGTTTTGAAATATGTATTTTAATTTGAGTTTTGAAATCTTTCCATTCAGTTTTTCAGTTCGTCAAGGAGATTCTTTCAAACTTTTTCGAAGAGAAAACACACTATTGACTCCCTAGATTCTTTCAAGTTCATTCAAAAACAAACCACTACAGAGCTCCCAAGATTTTTTCAATAGAAGGGACCTCGAATATTCTCTTAAATTCTTAAAAAAAAAGATTCAAATTCTTTCAAAAGTAAAAGACCGAGGGCTCCAAGATTCTTTCAAATTTGTTGTACAACAATTGGCTTGGAGCCCCCGAAATTCTTTAAATTAAAATAAAACAATAAGGGCTTTCAACATTGTCTAAGATTCTTAAAAAAAATGAATTTTTGAAATTAAATTATTCCAAAAAAGAGGTTCTAAGATTGTTTCAAAATCTTTCAAAAAAGACACAAGAGACCTCTATGATTCTTTAAAATTCTTTAGAAAATGAAGCAGTGTTTTCAAGATTTTTTTAAATTAGTGATGATACCAACCTTTGGCAAATTTTTTTGAAAGTATGTCAGTAAAACACTAAATCGCTATGATTTCTGTGAATTTCTTCAAGTATGTTCTTTCAGTTTTTATTTTCGGAAAATACTTTGGTTATTTCTTAATTTTCTTGGAATGATTTCCAGAAGTCGCCCTTTAGTAAGTGGTTTTATTTTCTTGGCATCATGTACCAGTTTTATACACATTAATAAGAAAAATTCCAGCCGGCATCAAATCCTATTATTTTTTGTAGTTAAAATTATACAAATGTTGTTAACTTTTAAGGGTGGTCGATAACTTTTCTTTCATTGTCTGCCGACTACATTTTCCAGTTAAATTTAGTCGTGAATTTCTCTTTTTACTGGTAGTTTTTCAAATCCAGAAGGCCACACTCGTCCTTTGATCTACTATAGTAATCAGGACAACGGAATAACGCAGCGAATTTTAATCAGTTCTACTGATGTTCTCTACATTTTTTCGTGTCGTCATTTCCCACCACTGAAGTATATAACTCTTCGCGACCCTTTCCCGACCCACCACTCCGGGAGCGGCGCCTCTGCCCACCACCACGTCCAGATTCTCCATAATCCCCACACACAATTAGCGCTTATTATGTCTTATCCTTATCTCAGCATCTAACGACAATGATTAATTAAAGACCGTTGTTAGCAGCGAGGGTTAATTGGCCGCTGATGAGCTTGCGTGCGCCAATCGGTGTATTCCAGTCCTCGGGCAGAAGATCCTCTGTTCTGCGGAGTCTTTCACCCGGAGCTAATGTATTAATTTCGCATCACACAGCCAGCACAGTCCGGAGAGCGGCAAATTGCTTCCGACGGCGCTCCGGGTAGTGGCGCCAGGTATCCTTGGAGACGTCGACCGCCGGCGGGGTCGCCTGGCAACCAGCGTCGCTACGCTCGCAGCCGAAATGCCCTACCTGAAAAAGGTGAATTGGACAAATATAGAAAAAGTATTTACGTGTATATTACATGCGTGGTCTACGGCCGCTAATTCGACGCTAAATTTAGAACGCGATTTTTTGTTGCAGCACGCGGACAATGCATTTGCATAATTATATTTTTTTAAAGCGCCGCAGGGGCTGGATTTTTGTTTAATTAATGGCGGGAGGGTGAATTATCCAAATGGAAGTTCCGAGTATGGATGGGCTAAAAATACCGCGGGACCATGAAAATACATACGTCTATTATCGGTATTGGGGGATTTCGTAACGTCTTATTTGTATTTGGAGCTGTTACGAAAGTCTTACGTATTCTGATTGCCAATTGCGGATCGAGATGCTGAGGAATGGGTCGTATTTCTGGGGTCTGGAAAGAGATCGGAGCCCGTAGATTCGATCGGCGCCAAAAATAATTTTGTGCGAGGTTTTCTTTACCTGGAAACGTCGTTCACGAATGAGCCGAAGAACCACGGATGGAGGGTCGCTCCCTGTGGAACTCCAGTACTATGTACGCTTGTGTCTTAAATAATTAAGTGTTTAGTTGAGTTGTTGCTTTCAGAATTTACAGATTTTAATTTTTTGAACTAATTTTTCTATTTTTCAGTTTAACAATATCTAAATGAGTACGGTGAAATTCTCTTGTTTTGTAAATTTCTTGCCCAGATAAGACTGATTTTGCCACATGATATACCGTCTACTCTTTATGTTCTTAGAGAGTATGTCATTTGGCAAAATCAGTCTTATCTTGGCAGATACTAACCCCGCCCACCCACCCTCTTTTTCCTTACAGGAATTTCATTAGCCAAAATCAGTCTTGTCTTAGCAAGTATTAGCCCTCTAAGAAAATAAAGAGCGGGTGGGTGGAGCTACTGCTTGTCAAGATAAAGCTGATATTGCCAAATAACATAACGCTTTAAGAAAATAAAGGGCGACTGGTTGGGTGCTAAGATAAAACTGATTTTGGCAAATCACATACCTGTTAAGAAAGGAGAGGGTGGGTGGGCGGGGCTAGTACCTGCTAAGATAAAACTGATTTTGGCAAATCACATATCTTCTAAGAAAAGAATGGGCGGGTGGGCGGGGCTAGTACCTGCTAACATAAAACTGATTTTGGCAAATCACATATCTGTTAAGAAAAGAGAGGGTGGTAGCAGATGACGTATTCTATAATTCTAATTCTATAATGAAGAATATTTTAGATTTAATAATAATAATAATAGTATTTTATTCCAGCAGACAATAGTCTATAGTGGATTACTTTCCAACACACAGTTTCACAAATTTTAAATATATATATAAAAAAAAAATACAAAGTACAATACAAATTTAACAAAAAAAAACAACGAAATTAATTAATCACATTAAAACTATTACACTTATGATAAATAAAGGGCAATAAAGGCTGTACATCATAATACACAATTTTCACATAAGGCTAACAAAATTTTTTTGTTCTTAATAAAATTTTGGAAAAAAATGTCAACATCTACATCATTTTTGTTTGAAATATGGTTATACAATCTACAACATTTAAGTATAGGACTATTGTAATGATGATAGGTGTTTGGAACATCATAATTAAGTAAGAGGACATCTACTATTAAACCTTGGGACGTTAATATTAATGTTCTCTAGCAATGCTGAACATTTTATTTGGCCTGTTAAAATCTTTTGCAAGAAAATTAGTGATAAAACATTTCTTCTCGCGTTAAGAGAGCTCTCTTGGACTGTTAACAAAAGATTTCTTTGGTCACAATGTCTCTCTGGGTATCGATTGTACTTTTTAAAATAAATATATTTTGAAAACTTACGCAATACGTTTTCCATTGGATTGATATAATTGTGATGATGTGGTTAAAATATGAGGAGTGAATGACATGGACTTATCTATAACAACACCTAAATCTACCAGTTGATCACATTTTTGCAATATAAACCCATTTATATTATAAAAAAATTCGATGTTACTATTTTTCCTCGAAAATGAGATAATTTTACACTTGTCTTTGTTTAGATTTAATCGTTTTTTTTTGACACCACATTAATGTTTTGTCGATGTTTTCTTGCAATTTTAAACAATCCTCTTTGCTATCTATAACACTTGCAAACTTCAAATCATCTGCATAAATGAACGTCTTAGAAGAAATTGAATTGACCACATCGTTATAAAAGATGATAAACATTAAAGGTCCTAAATTAGATCCCTGCACTACTCCACTGGTTACTAAGTATGTTAGAGACCTAAATCCACGATGTTGAACAAACTGTTTTCTTCCCGTTAATAAAGACCTCATCATTACGATTAATTTATTCTGTAAGAAATTGAATTAAATTATTTTATGAAAAGACACTAGAGGCTCCAAAGCACTTTCAAATTCTTTCCAAACAGGAATACCTAGAACCTCAAGATTGTTTTAAATAAAAAAGAACTGGGTCCCAAAATTAACTCAAAAACAGGTCAGGTCAGTGTTTTAACTTCAAAGATACTAGCCCCGCCCACCCACCCTCTCCTTTCTTACAGGGTGTGTCATTTACCAAAATCCGTTTTATCTTAGCAGGTATTAGCCCCGCCCAGCCACCCTCTCTTTTCTTAACAGGTATGGGATTTGCCAAAATCAGTTTTATCTTACCAGGTAGTAGCCCCGCCCACCCACCCTCTCTTTTCTTAGAAGGTATCTCATTTGCCAATATCAGTCCCATCTTAGCAGATACTAACCCCGCCCACCCACCCTCTTTTTTCTTAGAGTAATTTCATTAGCCAAAATCAGAAAATAAAGAGCGGGTGGGTGGAGCTACTGCTTGTCAAGATAAAGCTGATATTGCCAAATAACATAACGCTTTAAGAAAATAAAGGGCGGGTGGTTGGGTGCTAAAATAAAGCTGATTTTGGCAAATCATATACCTGTTAAGAAAAGAGAGGGTGGTGGGCGGGGCTAGTACCTGATAAGATAAAACTGATTTTGGCAAATCACATATCCTCTAAGAAAGGAGAGGGGGGGTGGGCGGGGCTAGTATTTGGTAAGATAAAACTGATTTTTGCAAATCACATACCTGTTAAGAAAAGAGAGGGTGGGTGGGTAGGGCTATCACTTGCTAAGGTAAGACTGGCTTTAGCAGATGACGTATTCTATAATTCTAATTCTATACTGAAGAATATTTTAGATTTAATAATAATAATAATAATAATAGTATTTTATTCCAGGAGACAATAGTCTATAGTGGATTACTTTCCAACACACATTTTCACAAATTTTAAATATATATTAAAAAAAAATACAAAATACAATACAAATATAACAACAACAAAAAAAACTATTACACTTATAATAAATAAAGGGCAATAAAGGCATAACACACAATTTTCACATAAGCCTAACAAAATTTTTTTGTTCTTAATAAAATTTTGGAAAAAAATGCCAACATCTACATCAGTTTTGTTTGAAATATGGTTATACAATCTACAGCATTTAAGTATAGGACTATTGTAATGATGATAGGTGTTTGGAACATCATAATTGAAAGTAAGAGGACATCTACTATTAAACCTTGGGACGTTAATATTAATGTTCTCTAGCAATGCTGAACATTTTATTTGGCCTGTTAAAATCTTTTGCAAGAAAATTAGTGATAAAACATTTCTTCTCGCGTTAAGAGAGTTCTCTTGGACTGTTAACAAAAGATTTCTTTGGTCACAATGTCTCTCTGGGTATCGATTGTACTTTTTAAAATAAATATATTTTGAAAACTTACGCAATACGTTTTCCATTGGATTGATATAATTGTGATGATATGGTTAAAATATGAGGAGTGAATGACATGGACTTATCTATAACAACACCTAAATCTACCAGTTGATCACATTTTTGCAATATAAACCCATTTATATTATAAAAAAATTCGATGTTACTATTTTTCCTCGAAAATGAGATAATTTTACACTTGTCTTTGTTTAGATTTAATCGTTTTTTTTTGACACCACATTAATGTTTTGTCGATGTTTTCTTGCAATTTTAAACAATCCTCTTTGCTATCTATAACACTTGCAAACTTCAAATCATCTGCATAAATGAACGTCTTACAAGAAATTGAATTGACCACATCATTGTAAAAGATGATAAACATTAAAGGTCCTAAATTAGATCCCTGCACTACTCCACTGGTTACTAAGTATGTTAGAGACCTAAATCCACGATGTTGAACAAACTGTTTCTTCCTGTTAATAAAGACCTCATCAATCAGGAATACCTAGAACCTCAAGATTGTTTTAAATAAAAAATAACTGGATCCTAAAATTAACTCAAAAACAGGTCAGGTCAGTGTTTTAACTTCAAAGGTACTAGCCCCGCCCACCCACCCTCTCCTTTCTTACAGAGTACGTCATTTGGCAAAATCAGTTTTATCTTAGCAGGTATTAGCCCCGCCCACCCACCCTCTCTTTTCTTAACAGGTATGTGATTTGCAAAACTTAGTTTTATCTTATCAGGTATTAGCCCCGCCCACCCACCCTCTCTTTTCATAATGGGTATGTGGTTTGCCAAAATAAGTTTTATCTTATCAGGTACTAGCCCCGCCCACCCACCATCTCTTTTCTTAACAGGTATGTAATTTGCAAAAATCAGGTTTATCTCAGCGGGTACTAGGAATTATTACTTGAAACCCCCTCGTCAATATCCTGTTTCAACTGTTAATTCATTCTACTATTTTAAAAAGATTTTTATGAACTATCGATAGTTGTGTTTTCTCTTTCCTTTGTAAAATATCATACTTACCTAGTTCAAACTTGATAAATATGAAATCCATCTCTGAAATTTACTAGCAGTTATTGGTGGCACCCCTTTTATGTCACCAAATAAAGTTAAGAATGGTTTGTGATCTGTTAGCACTGTAAAATATCTACCTAAAAAATATTGAGATTTTTTTTTAAGAATTTGAAGTGTATGAACGTGTTTTTTCCTAGGAATTACAATAATGTCAGATGTTCCTGGAGTTTTTTAAAGAATTTGAAAGAATTTCGGTGGTTCCTCATGTTTTTTTAGGAATTTATGCAATTTTGGCAAATCACGGATCCTCTAAGAAAAGAATGGGCGGGTGGGCGGGGCTAGTATTTGGTAAGATAAAACTGATTTTTGCAAATCACATACCCTCTAAGAAAAGAGAGGGTGGGTGGGCGGGGCTAGTATTTGGTAAGATAAAACTGATTTTTGCAAATCACATACTTGTTAAGAAAAGAAAGGGTGGGTGGGTGGGGATATCACCTGCTAAGGTAAGACTGGCTTTAGCAGATGACGTATTCTATAATTATAATTTTATACTGAAGAATATTTTAGATTTAATAATAATAATAATAGTATTTTATTCCAGGAGACAATAGTCTATAGTGGATTACTTTCCAACACACATTTTCACAAATTTTAAATATATATTAAAAAAAAATACAAAATACAATACAAATATAACAAAAAAAAAAAAATTACACTTATAATAAATAAAGGGCAATAAAGGCTGTACATCATAATATACAATTTTCACATATTATTTTAAATTCTAAATAAATTACGCTAGAAAATTCCGACATTCTAATAAATTCCTAAAAAAACAAGTGGAACCCCCGAGGTTCTTTTCAACTGTGAAAGACAAACTCTGAGATACAAAATACACTAATATTCCTCCAGATTTATTAACTCCCAAAAAACACGAGGAATCCCTGAGATTTTTTTCAATTCTTCCAAGTAGCTAGAGTGTCTTTATCAATAATTGAATAATTCTGTTTTACTTTAGTCAAAACCCTGGAAATAAACGTAATTGTTTTTTCATCATTGTTTTTATGGTTAAAAAAACTAGATTTTCTTCAATAAAAAAAAACACCAGAATCTCCGAGATTTTCTTTTAATTCTTTCATAAACAACACACCAGGAAAATCCGAATTTTTTTTAAATTTTTAAAAAACACCAGGAACGCCCGAAATTATTTTAAATTCTAAATAAATTACGCTAGAAAATTCCGACTTTTTTATAAATTCCTAAAAAAACAAGTGGAACCCCCGAGGTTCTTTTAAACTGTGAAAAACAAACTCTGAGAAACAAAATACACTAATATTCCTCCAGTTTTATTAACTCCCAAAAAACACGAGGAATCCCCGAGATTTTTTTCAATTCTTCCAAGTAGCTAGAGCCTCTTTATCAGTAATTGAATAATTCTGTTCTACTTTAGTCAAAACCCTAGAACTAAACGTAATTGTTTTTTCATCATTGTTTTTATTGTTAAAAAAAAACGAGATTTTCTTAAATAAAAAAAAACACCAGAATCTCCGAGATTTTCTTTTAATTCTTTCATAAACAACACACCAGGAAAATCCGAAATTTTTTTTAATTTTTAAAAAAACACCAGGAACGCCCGAAAGTATTTTAAATTCTAAATAAATTACGCTAGAAAATTCCGACTTTTTTATAAATTTCTAAAAAACTAGGAGGAACCGCCGAGGTTCTTTTAAATTGTGAAAAACAATCTCCGAGATTTTTTTCAATTTTTTGAAGAACCAGACACGTGAACCACCGAAGATTATTTTAAATTATAAAAAAAAAACATCTAGGACTACCGAGATGGTTTTAATTAAAAAAAATGCATTAGTATTCTTTCAGATTCTTATAAACTCCCAAAAACAACGGGAGGAATCCCCGAGATTTTATAAATTATTATTAAAAGACAAGATTTTTTTCAATTCTTCCAAATAAGTAACTAGACCTTTATCAATAATTGAATTATTCTGTTGTGCTTTAGTCAAGATCCTAGAAATCGACGTAATTGTTTTTTTTTTCTGCATTCCTCGGGAAGCAATCGACGACTATTTGGTGAATAATGAAGTACTGACTTTGAATATTTTCATTACTTAACCTGTTTGTCGACTGCATTGATTGATCATAGGCATTTCCGGAGAATGTCGGTGAAATGAGATCGTTAACCTGTGAATCGGTACAGGCTCTAATTTTATAGGAAAAAGGACTCCCAATTTTAAAAACGAACATACTATTTGCGACTATTACAAAAATATACGGGGCACTCTTTTAGACGCTCCTCGGCCGCATCATTGCAAACACCAGCCACGATCTACTGAATCAAACCCGGCTTACTTTTTTACAGTCGGACTAAATTAGTAAATTTTAAAATCAAGCGTTATATTTTTCCACGATCGCCTACACATGTTCGCAATCGTGTGTGACCTTAACAAATTCGCACTCACAGTTCCTATTAGCTCATTCAATTAGCCGCGTTACAACACCAGAAGAAGATGTTAATTTCATAATTACACGAAATTTAGTCGTCGGCCACGGTCACCCGTGCCCAACTCCAACTCCAACTCCAACTTAACAAAAATCACCAGACACACAATTTAAACAAAACCGAAAAAAAACAGTGTCATATGCAAATTGCGCAAAGTGCATTTAGGTTAACAGGTAGTGGTTTTATTGCCGCGTCGTAAAAGCCGTATCGTTGTACAAAAGTGCATATTTTCAAGGCGGTTGCACAAAACCTTGCAATACCCTTGCTGCAACTGCAATTTTTCGCTCTTTTCCAACGTTCAATATAATAATCGTGAGCGCTCGTCAGCGTTCCACGCAATGCGTACCATCCTATTTTAAATTCCATGGTCAAACACCCATTTAAAATAAATTTAAACACGTTTCATGAAAAAAACCGCATCGGATCACGCGCTCATTTCATAACCGGAGTATTCATGAACAGGTGCTATTTTTGTAATTGATTCTGGCCCGAAAGCAATCTTGAGGTGGTGCGGTCGAAGGGTTGAGGAGGGTGGGCGGGTTGCTTTGTGCTGGCTGCATGGAGCCGGGACTGATTTTTGTTGAAAATGTGGATTTCCGAGGAGCGTGGGAGAAAGGGGTTCAGCTATTGTAAGTGCCTGTCACGGTTGCAGATGGCCGATAGACGAAAGACCGGCCTTTGTTTGGCGTGGGAGTATGAATTTGCACATGTAGAATGCATATGCTGCCCGTGTACCATTCGAATTGACGGCAAAAAAGGATTGGCCGAACGCAGAGGACGGGATTAACGGGCCGCAAAATGAATATCTTGATCTGGGGGAATTTGAGACGTGAATGGGAATGGCCAGGAACGTGCATGTTGCACCGATATTTATATGATTTTTTTTATTTTTATAATTAGAGTTTTTTTGACAATAATAATATTAATGATAATCCAGATATAAGAACACTCCATAATTCTATCCAAGAAACCATTAATTAATTTATATGTACATAAAACGTAAGTTGCGAAATATTCTACCTTTTATTAGGGACATAAAATAAATATAATTTAACACACCTTGAGTACTATCAAAATGAACATGTTGTAATTTTATTTAAGACCCACCGCTGACCCGGAAATGACCGGCATTCAGGCAAGACTTCTATCATTACGGGTACTAAGACCAAGTAATGATATGAATTGATTAGATTAACAGAACAACTTTCGAGATTCTAGAATTACAGCATACAAATTAGTCTGCTATTATTCTCTAATCTCTATAACACAACAATTAAACGAATATTATTAAATTCAGAACTGTACCGTTTGGTGTAGTGTAACATTTTCCCACTTTGAAGTTTGAAGTCAAAAATCACCTTAAACCTAAATTTTTGAAATAATCAACTGACTTAAGCACGCTATTATTTAAAGTATACAACAGTTCTAAAGTAATAATTTTTCCACTTACACCGCATTTATGAATATTAAACAACCAGACACCTAATTTCTAAGCAAGATTTCTTAACAAATCGTCGTCGGTCTGTATATTTTGAGATCATCGCATATAACAATGAATTGGTTAAATATATATACAGGGTTATTATAAATATAAATGTTTCTTTCATCGTAGGTGGTTTAAACGAAAGCGGGAAACTGATAATCGAAACTTTTTTATGATGTGAGAAATATTTATAATAACCCTGTATATTAATAAAGATTGGGAAATAACAAAGCATGGACTATGAATTTGCGGTAGTTTAAAAGTTAAATCTCCGGAGTTCCTTGCGTTGTTTTCAGCAGAATTGACTAACAAGAGTGAAGTTGGGTTTTTCTTTTTGAGAATTTGAAAAATCTCGGATACTTCTGGTGATTTATTTTTGAAAAAATTGAAGAAAATCTCAGGGGTTCCGGGTGTTTTTTGGTTAAGAGTTGCAAGTGATTTTGGTGTTCTGTTTGTGTTTTTGAAAAAACTGAAGAAACTTCAATCTTGGAGGTTCAGGTCGTCTTTTTTTCCAAGGAATTTGATTGAATCCTGAAACCCCGCGGTATTTTTGTAAGAATCTGAAAGTTTTTGGAACTGTTTAAAATAATACTGGTGGGAATTCCTGGTGTTTTTAAAAGAATCTTATGATTCTTCGTTTTTATAAAAATGTTGGGGTTCCTGGAGTTTATTTAAAAAAAATATTTAGAAGAATCTCGGTAGTTCCTAGTGTTTTTTTTTAAAGGATCAAAAATGTTTTTTTTTTAGATTTTAAAAGAATCTCGGAAGTTCTTGGGGTTTTATTTTTGAAAGAATTGAACAAGATCTCGGACGTTCTTGCTTCGTTTTTAAAAGAACTGAAAAGAATGTTGGAGGTTCATGTATTTTTTTTTTAAGAATTTGAAAAAATCTTATGTTCTTCATGATTTATTTTTGAAAAAAAAAATGTTTTTTGAAGAACTTAAAACAGAATTTAAAAAAATCACGGATCATTCTGGTGTTTTGTTTTTTTAAAATTGAAGAAAATTTCGGGTGTTCCTAGCGTTTTTTTTTTTAAGAATTAAAAATAATCTCTGAATATTCTTGGTGTTCTGTTTTTCAACTAAAAAAGAATCTGTTTTATTTTGGAAAGAACTGAAGAAAATTTCAGGAGTTCCTAGTACTTTTTTGAAAATTTAACAGTGTCTTGGTGGTTCATATAATTTCTTTTCTCAAGTACTGGATGGAATAATTAAAAATAATCTAGAATATTCCTGGAATTATATTTTCCTAAGAATCTCGGACTCTCTAGTGCTTTGAATTTGAAAGTATCTGGAGATGTTTTTTCTTCAGAATTAATTAGAATTTGTTTAAGTAATTCTATAAAATCCTGGCACACCGCGGTATTTTTTTAAGAATTTGAAGTGTATGAAGGTGTTTTTTCCTAGGCATTACAATAATGGCAGAGGTTCCTGGAGTTTTTTAATGAATTTGAAAAAAATTTCGGTGGTTCCTCATGTTTTTTTAGGATTTATAAGAATCTCGGAGGACTCCCTACTGTTTTGTCCTTTTTTTTTTTTAATAATAATGTATTATAAACTTGAGGCTTCAAAAAATTTGAAGAAATCTGGGATGTTTTTGATGATTTATTTTTTAAATAAACGAAGAAAATCGCAGGGGTTCCAAGTATTTTTTTTTGAAGAACTTAAAACAGAATTTAAAAAAATCATGGATCATTCTGGTGTTTTGTTTTTGAAAAAATTGAAGAAAATTTCGGGTGTTCCTAGCGTTTTTTTTTTAAGAATTAAAAATAATCTCTGAATATTCTTGGTGTTCTGTTTTTCAACTAAAAAAGAATCTGTTTTATTTTGGAAAGAACTGAAGAAAATTTCAGGAGTTCCTAGTACTTTTTTTGAAAATTTAAAAGTGTCTTGGTGGTTCATATAATTTCTTTTTTCAAGTACTGGATGGAATACTGGGACTCCGTTGTATGTTTTTAAAGGATTGTAAAGAATCTCGGGGGTTACTCGTCTTTTTTTTTGAGAATTTAATCTGAAAAGAATTTCGGATGTTTCCAGTTTTTTTTTTTAAGAACTGAAAAAAATCTCGAGGTTCCAAGTGCTTTGTTTTTCAAAAAATTTTAAATAATCTTGGTGGTCCTAAGTGGCTTTTTAAGAATTTAAAAAAAATCTTGAAAAATAGTGACCTTCTGTTTTTGAAATGGAAAAAAAATCGGGTGTTCCTGGGGTGTTTTCTTAAGAATTAAAAATAATCTAGAATATCCCTGGAATTATATTTTCCTAAGAATCTGGGACTCTCTAGTGCTTTGAATTTGAAAGTATCTGGAGATGTTTTTTCTTAAGAATTAATCAGAAATTGTTTAAGTAATTCTATAAAGGATTTGAAGTGTATGAAGGTGTTTTTTTCTAGGAATTACAATAGTGTCAGATATTCCTGGAGTTTTTTAAAGAATTTGAAAAAAAATCGGTGGTTCCTTATGTTTTTTTAGGAATTTATACGAATCTCGAATGTTTCTAATGTTTTGTTTTAGGATTTATAAGAATCTCGGGGGACTCCCTACTGTTTTGCCTTTTCTTTTTTTAATAATAATGTATAAGAAACTTGAGGCTTCAAAAAATTTGAAGAAATCTGGAACGTTCGTGATGATTTATTTTTTAAATAAACGAAGAAAATCGCAGGGGTTCCAAGTATTTTCTTTTTTTTTTTGAAGAACTTAAAACAGAATTTAAAAAAATCACCGATCATTCTGGTGTTTTGTTCTTGAAAAAATTGAAGAAAATTTCGGGTGTTCCTAGCGTTTTTTTTTTAAGAATTAAAAATAATCTCTGAATATTCTTGGTGTTCTGTTTTTCAACTAAAAAAGAATCTGTTTTATTTTGGAAAGAACTGAAGAAAATTTCAGGAGTTCCTAGTACTTTTTTTGAAAATTTAAAAGTGTCTTGGTGGTTCATATAATTTCTTTTTTCAAGTACTGGATGGAATACTGGGACTCCGTTGTATGTTTTTAAAGGATTGTAAAGAATCTCGGGGGTTACTCGTCTTTTTTTTTGAGAATTTAATCTGAAAAGAATTTCGGATGTTTCCAGTTTTTTTTTTTAAGAACTGAAAAAAATCTCGAGGTTCCAAGTGCTTTGTTTTTCAAAAAATTTTAAATAATCTTGGTGGTCCTAAGTGGCTTTTTAAGAATTTAAAAAAAATCTTGAAAAATAGTGACCTTCTGTTTTTGAAATGGAAAAAAAATCGGGTGTTCCTGGGGTGTTTTCTTAAGAATTAAAAATAATCTAGAATATCCCTGGAATTATATTTTCCTAAGAATCTGGGACTCTCTAGTGCTTTGAATTTGAAAGTATCTGGAGATGTTTTTTCTTAAGAATTAATCAGAAATTGTTTAAGTAATTCTATAAAGGATTTGAAGTGTATGAAGGTGTTTTTTTCTAGGAATTACAATAGTGTCAGATATTCCTGGAGTTTTTTAAAGAATTTGAAAAAAAATCGGTGGTTCCTTATGTTTTTTTAGGAATTTATACGAATCTCGAATGTTTCTAATGTTTTGTTTTAGGATTTATAAGAATCTCGGGGGACTCCCTACTGTTTTGCCTTTTCTTTTTTTAATAATAATGTATAAGAAACTTGAGGCTTCAAAAAATTTGAAGAAATCTGGAACGTTCGTGATGATTTATTTTTTAAATAAACGAAGAAAATCGCAGGGGTTCCAAGTATTTTCTTTTTTTTTTTGAAGAACTTAAAACAGAATTTAAAAAAATCACCGATCATTCTGGTGTTTTGTTCTTGAAAAAATTGAAGAAAATTTCGGGTGTTCCTAGCGTTTTTTTTTTAAGAATTAAAAATAATCTCTGAATATTCTTGGTGTTCCGTTTTTCAGCTAAAAAAGAATATGTTTTATTTTGGAAAGAACTGAAGAAAATTTCAGGAGTTCCTAGTACTTTTTTTGAAAATTTGAAAGTGTCTTGGTGGTTCATATAATTTCTTTTTTCAAGTACTGGATGGAATACTGGGACTCCGTTGTATTTTTTTAAAGGATTGTAAAGAATCTCAGGGGTTACTCGTGTTTTTTTTTGAGAATTTAATCTGAAAAGGATTTCGGATGTTTCTAGTGTTTTTTTTAAGAACTGAAAAAAATCTCGAGGTTCCAAGTGCTTTGTTTTTCAAAATTTTTTTAAATAATCTTGGTGGTCCCAAGTGGCTTTTTAAGAATTTAAAAAATTCTTGAAAAATAGTGACCTTCTGTTTTTGAAAGAATTGAAAAAAAAGTCGGGTGTTCCTGGGGTGGTTTCTTAAGAATTAAAAATAATCTAGAATATTCCTGGAATTGTATTTTCCTAAGAATCTGAAAAAATCTCGGACTCTCTAGTGCTTTGTTTCTAAAAGAATTGAAAATCATTTCGGGGGTCTTTGCTTTATTTTTGAAAGAAGTGAATTTCGGGAATTTCTAGTGCTTTTTTTCTAGAATATAAAATTATCTTGGAGGTTCATGTAGTTCAAGGAATTTGATAGAATCCTGGGATCTAGCGATGTTTTTTTTTTAAGAATTTGAAAGTATCTGGAGATGTTTTTTCTTAAGAATTAATCATGTTTGTTGTATTTTTTTTTAATAATATAATGTATAAGAAACTTGAGGCTTCCTTGAGTTGTTTTTCAAAAAATTTGAAGAAATTTGGGATGTTCTTGATGATATATTTTTTAAATAAACGAAGAATATCGCAGGGGTTCCAAGAATTTTTTTTTTTTTTGAAGAACTTAAAAAAGAATTTGAAAGAATTGAAGAAAATTTCGGCTGTTCCTAACGTTTTAAGAAATAAGTATAATCTCCGAATATTCCTGGTGTTTTGTTTTTCAACTAATTTAGTAAAATCTCAAGGACGCCTAGTGCTGTTTTTGAGAAAACTGAAAAGAATCTGTCTTATTTTGCAAAGAATTGAAGAAAATTTTAGGAATTCCGAGCACTTTTTTCGAAAATTTAAAAGTATCTTGGAGGTTCATATAATTTCCTTTTTCAAGTAATTTAATGGAATCGTGGGACTCCATTGTATTTTTTTAAAGAATTTTAAAGAATCTTGAATGATCCCAATCCTTTATTTTTGAAAGAACTGAAGAAAATGGCGGGGTTTCTATTGTTTTTTTTAAGAATTTGAAAGTCTCGAAAAATAGTGACCTTCTGTTTTTGAAAGAATTGAAACAATTTTCGGGTGTTTCTAGGTTTTTCTTAACATTTAAAAGAATCTAGAATATTCCTGGAATTTTGTTTTCCTAAGAATCTGAAAGAGTGCTTCATTTCTAAAAGAATTGAAGGAAATTTCATGAATTCCTGGTAGTTTTTTGTTTTAGAATTTAAAATACTTAAATGTAAGTTTTTTTTCCAAGGAATTTAATAGAATCCTGGGACCCCCTGGTGTTTTTTTTTTTTTTTTAAGAATTTCAAAGTGTCTGGTTATTTTTTCTTAACAATTCATATTAAGGTTTGTTACCAATTTAAAAGAATTTCGACGGTTTCTGGTGTTTTTTTTTAATTTGAAAGAATTTCGGGGCTCCTACACATTTTTTAAGAACCCAATGTTTCGGTGTTTTGTTTTTCAAAGAATTTGAAAAAATCCCTATCGTCTCTAGTGTTCTTTTTAAGAATTTCAAAGAACATCGGGGTCCCTGGTATTTCAAGGTGTCTTATTTTTGAAAGAATTAACGAACATTTTGGCGTTCCTAGTGTTTTTCTTCCTTGAGAATTATAAACGAATCTCGAATATCCCTGGTGTATTGTTTTTCAAAGAACTTGAAAAAACTTTGGGGGTTTTTAGTGCCTTTATTTTTAAGAATTTACAAGATTTTCGGATGTTCTTGTTTTGTTATTGGAAAAATTGAAAAAATCTCGAGGTTCCGAATTTGAAAAAATCCCAGAGTCTCGAAGGTATTTTTTTGAGTTTAAAAGTATCACCGGGGTCCCTAGTTTCTACTTAAGAATTAAAAACAAATCTAGTATGTTCCTGATGTTTTGTTTTTCAAAGAATTTGGAAGAAACGCGGGGGTTCTGCATTTTTTTTAAGAACTTCCAAGAATTTCGGCGGCTTAAATTATTATTTTTTTGTTTTTGAAGAATGGGTTTTTTTGAGAATTTAAAAGAATCTCGGGGATGACTGGTGTTTTTTTCAGGTCTTTTTTTTGTGAAACAATAGTCTTGAAAATAGAGCAACATTGTCCATATTAAGCCACGAACTTTTCAACACGACGTTTTCGCAATGGAAAAATGACGTGATTGTAGAAATTTGTTGCCATCTTTTAATGAATGCCAGTTTTGAATGAAGTCTGAATGGCAGTAATCAGAGCAGTCGGACGCGCTCGGACAAACTGTTCATACAGCAATATACACTGGTATTCAGAGAATGTGTAGCAGTGTTTATTCACGGAGCATATCGTTGATGAAATGCGGCAAACAAGATAATGTACCGAACAAGATATGAATGGTTTACGACACATCTTCCGCAAATTACCGAAGGATAGCTGAAACTCAAATCAACAAGAAATAAACTAATTGACTATGCTATTTTTAATCCCAGCATTGTTATCTTAATTTATATTATATTTGTCAGAGTCCGAAAAATGCTAAAAATCCCCGCACATCTCGTCCCGAAAAAGAAAATCCCGCCGCGAAACTGCACCTAATAAAAATTCTAGGGAATCCTGCGGCAAGTACATTAACAGAGAGCAGACAATCCCATTCCTCCGGTCGAGTCCTATCGCGACGCAACCAATTTGTTGGTTGCCGCTGCTCCTTTTATGACATTCCGGCAGCTCTCCGGCTTCAAATTAGAGTTGTAAGTTAATTAATGATACATGCGACGCGAACAAGCCTGCACTCGAAAATACCGATGTCGGAGTGGCAAAACGGAGCTAAATAAAGCAATGAAGGGCATAAAATTCCGTCTAAGATAATTAGTCGCGTGCCGAGAGGCAGTGAATGGAAAGATTTCGAGAAATGAGAATGAAAGCAACAAGTGTGCGAACTACGAGCGTTCGCATCGACTGCTTTCTTGTACTGAATAAGGATCAACGGTGCGATTTCGAGGATTTTCCACTTCGCGTCGCCGCTCACTGCCAGGATAACTCGGCTATGTATTACACGTATACGCAGGCACTTATCCACTTCGCTTCGAACGAATTTTAAGTGGACTGTGATGGGTTTCTGCGGGACGGCGACGAGGAGGGATACTTTGAAGGCACCAAGATCTACAGGGTGACTGCGGAAGATCAAACGATCTGTCTCTATTTTTCCAAAGCATCTGGTAAAGTTCCACTTTTGACATTGCAATCATTTTTTATATCCAACGTGACGAGTGATCTGTTACAAATATTTGCAAATTTCACAAAATAATTCTCTGACGAGTCACTAGAAATACAGAGTGTTCATTTTATCTGTTCACGCCTGAACATTTCTGCATAGGCAGCCCATGGTGTTCCTGCAATTGAAAAAATCTCGGGGTTCCTGTTGTTTTGTTTTTTAAAGAATTTAAAACAATATCGGTAACCCCAAATGTTTTTTTTAATAATTTAAAAAAATCGTTGGGGGTTCTGGTGTTTGGTTCTTCAAAAAATAAAAGAAAATCTCGTTTGTGTTTTTTTTTTAACAATAAAAACAAAGATGAAAAAGGTTTTTAAGTTATTTAAATAGAACTTTCTTTATTGCTGCAACAATTTTACAAAATTTCTCGCCAAATTTTATTTCGCGCGATTTTTTTTGCTATGACATCTACAATGTTAAAAAACAGCTTGAGGTTCTTTCCAATTTTCCCTCCAAAAAACTAGCAGGGCCTCTTGAGATTCTTCTAATTATTAAAAAAAAAATCAAAACCTCATGAGATTCTTCCAGTTATTTGAAAAATAACACGTCAAAGACCCTGGAGATTCTTTAAATTATTTCACATATAATACCTCAGAGGCCTCCGAGATTCTGTTATTTATTTTAAAAATAACACTTCAAAGACCCCCGATTTTTCCAATTTTTTAAACAAAGAGCCAACCATCAGGATCCTCTGAGATTTTTTCAATTATTTCAAAAATAACACCTGAAAGGGTCCTGGGATTTTTTGCAATGTTTTAAGCCAGGAAGAAACGATTATGAAGTCCCGAGATTCTTCCAATTGTTTAAAAAATAACTCCTCAAAGTCCCCCGAGATTTTTTTAGATTATTTCAGAAGTAACACACCAAGGATTTCCAAGATTCTTTCCAATTCTTTAAGCTAAGAACAAACCACCAGAAACCCCCGAGATTCTTTCAGTTATTTAAAAAATTACACCTCACACGCCCCTGTGATTTTTCCAATTTTTTAAGCAAAGAACAAACCACCAGGATCTCCTGAGATTCTTTCAATTATTTCAAAAATAACACTTTAAAGGTAGCCGAGAATATTTTCAATCTTTAAGCCAAGAAAAAACCATGAGGAACCCCGGAGATTCTTTCAATTATTTCAAAAGTAACACCTCAGAAGCCTTCCAGATTCTTTCAAATTATTTCAAAAATAACACCTCAAGGTGTCTGAGATTCTTTACAATTTTTTAAGCAAGGAACAAACGATTAGGAACCCTGGAGATTCTTTTAAATATTTCAAAAATAACACCTGAAAGGCACCCCGAGATTCTTCCAGTTATTTAAAAAATAACGCTTCAGAGGCTGCCGAGATTGTTTCAATTATTCCAGAAATAACACCTCAAAGGCCACCTAGATTTTTTTAATTATTTAAAAAATAACACTACAAAGGTTCCCGAGATTCTTTCCAATTCATTACGCCAAGAACAAACCCTCAGAAGCCGCCGATATTTTTTCAATTATTTCAATAAATAACACTTCAAAGCCCCCCGAAATTCTTTAAGCCAAGAACAGACCATCAGGAGCTCCCGAGATTTTTAAAATTATTTAAAAAATAACACCTCAAAAGGCCCTCGAGATTATTTCAATTATCTCAAAAATAACACGCCAAAGACCCTGGAGATTCTTTAAATTATTTCACAAATAATACCTCAGAGGCCTCCGAGATTTTGTTAGTTATTTTAAAAATAACACTTTAAAAACCCCCGATTTTTTCCAATTTTTAAACAAAGAGCCAACCATCAGGATCCTCTGAGATTCTTTCAATTATTTCAAAAATAACATCTCAAGGGGTCCTGAGATTTTTTGCAATTTTTTAAGCCAGGAACAAACGATTATGAACCCCCGAGATTCTTCCAATTATTTAAAAAATAACTCCTCAAAGGCCTCCGAGATTTTTTCAAATTGTTTCAGAAGTAACACCAAGGATTTCCAAGATTCTTTCCAATTCTTTAAGCTAAGAACAAACCACCACAAGCACCCGAAATTCTTTCAGTTATTCCAACAATAACTCCTCCTGAGATTCTTTCAATTAATTAAAATATAACACTTTAAAGGTAGCCGAGAATATTTTCAATCTTTAAGCCAAGAACAAACCACGAGGAACCCCGGAGATTCTTTCAATTATTTCAAAAGTAACACCTCAGAAGCCTTCCAGATTCTTTCAAATTATTTCAAAAATAACACCTCAAGGTGTCTGAGATTCTTTACAATTTTTTAAGCCAGGAACAAACGATTAGGAACCCCCGAGATTCCGAGATCATTTCAACTAGTTAAAAAAAAAACACTTCTGAGACCCCCGACATTCTTTCAATTATCCCAAAAATAACACTTCAAGAGGCCTCCGAGGTTCTTTATATTATATATTTCAAAAATAACACTTCAAAGGCCGCCGAGATTCTTTCCAATTCTTTAAGCCAAAAATAAACCACCAGAAAAAGAGTCCGAAATTCTTTCAATGATTTCAAAAATAACACCTGAAAGGCACCCCGAGATTCTTCCAGTTAATTAAAAAATAACGCTTCAGAGGCTGCCAAGATTGTTTCAGTTATTCTAGAAATAACGCCTCAAAGGCCTCCGAGATTTTTTTAGTTATTTAAAAAATAACACTTCAAAGGTTCCCGAGATTCTTTCCAATTCATTACGCCAAGAACAAACCTTCAGAAGTCGCCGATATTTTTTCAATTATTTCAAAAAATAACACCTCAAAGGCCCCCGAAATTCTTTAAGCCAAGAACAGACCATCAGGAGCTCCCGAGACTCTTAAAATTATTTCAAAAATAACACCTCAAAAGGCCCTCGAGATTATTTAAATTATCTCAAAAATAACACCTCAAAAAGCTCTCGAGATTCTTTCAATTATTTTACAAATAACTTCTCGGAAACACTCGGGATTTTTTCCAATTTTTAAGGTAAGAACGAACTACCAGATGCCCCCGTGATTCTTTTAGTTATTTAAAAAATAACACCACAGAGGCCCCTGCGACTCTTTCCAATTCTTTATTTAAGCCAAGAACAGACCACCAGGAGTCCCCGAAATTCTTTCAATTATTTCAAAAATAACACCGAAATCCTTCCCAATTCTTTAAGCGAAGGACAAACCACCAAGAGTGCCCGAGATTCTTTTAAATTATTTCAAAAATAACAGGTCAAAGTTCCTCGAGATGCTTTCAAATATTTCAAAAATAACACATCAAAAGCATTCTAGATTCTTTCCAATTCTTTAAACTAAGAATAAACGACTAGAAATCTCCGAGATTCTTTCAATTATTTCAAAAATAACACCTCAGAGACACTCGAAATCCTTTCCAAATCTTTAAGCTAAGAACAAACCACCAAGAGTACCTGAGATTCTTTTAAATTATTTCAAAAATAACACCTCACAGTTCCTCGAGATACTTTCAAATATTTCAAAAATAACACCTCAGAAGCATTCTAGATTCTTTCTAATTCTTTAAACTAAGAATAAACGACTAGAAATCTCCGAGATTCTTTCAATTATTTCAAAAATAACACCTCAGAGGCACTCGAAATCCTTTCCAATTCTTTAAGCTAAGAACAAACCATCAAGAGTGCCTGAGATTCTTTTAAATTATTTAAAAAATAACACCTCAAAGTCCCTCGAGATGCTTTCAAATATTTCAAAAATAACACCTCAGAAGCATTCTAGATTCTTTCCTATTCTTTAAACTAAGAATAAACGACTAGAAATCTCCGAGATTCTTTCAATTATTTCAAAAATAACACCTCAGAGGCACTCGAAATTCTTTCCAATTCTTTAAGCTAAGAACAAACCACCAAGAGTGCCCGAGATTCTTTTAAATTATTTCAAAAATAATACCTCAAAGTCCCTCGAGATTCTTTCAAATATTTCCAAAATAACACCTCAGATGCATTCTAGATTCTTTCCAATTCTTTAAACTAGGAATAAACGATTAGGAATCCCAGAGATTCTTTCAATTATTTCAAAAATAACACCTCAGAGGCACTAGAAATCCTTTCCAATTTTTTAAGCTAAGAAAGACAAACCACCAAGAGTGCCCAAGATTCTTTTAAATTATTTCAAAAATAACACCTCGATATCTCTCGAGATTCTTTCAAATATTTCAAAAATAACACCTCAGAAGCATTCTAGATTCTTCCCAATTCTTTAAACTAAGAATAAACGATTACATATCTCCGAGATTCTTCAATTATTTCAAAAATAACACCTCAGAGGCACTAGAAATCCTTTCCAATTTTTTAAGCTAAGAAAGAACAAACCACCAAGAGTGCCCGAGATTCTTTCAATTATTTAAAAAATAACACCTCAATGTCCCTCGAGATTCTTTCAAATGTTTCAAAAATAACACCTCAGAAGCACTCTAGATTCTTTCCAATTCTTTAAACTAAGAATAAACAATTAGGAATCCCCGAGATTCTGTCAATTATTTAAAAAATAACACGTCAGAGGCACTCGATACCCTTTCCAATTCTTTGAGCTAAGAACAAACCACCAAGAGTGCCCGAGATTCTTTTAAATTATTTCAAAAATAACACCTCAAAGTCCCTCGAGATTCTTTCAAATATTTCAAAAATTACACCTCAGAAGCATTATAGATTGTTTTCAATTCTTTAAACTAAGAATAAACGATTAGGAATCCCCGAGATTCTGTCAATTATTTCAAAATAACACCTCAGAGGCACTCGAAATCCTTTCCAATTTTTTAAGCGAAGCACAAATGTTTAGGAACCCTCGACATTCTTTCAATTCCAAAAATAACACCTCTGAGTCCCCCGAAATTCTATCGATTATTTGAAAAATAACACTTCAAAGGCCCCTGTTAATCTTTCCAATTCTTTAAGCCAAAACAAATCTCCAGGAGTGAGATTTTTCTCAAGTCTTTCAAAACGAACCATCAGGAACCCCTGAGGTTTTTTCCAATTGTTTCCAAACGATACCACCAGAAATCACCAGGAAACTCCTGAGACTCTTTCAAATTCGTTTTAAAACAAAACACTAGGAGGCCCCGAGATTCTTTCAAATTAGATATTTGCAACCAAAACACCAGGGACCTTAGAGTTGATTTGAAATACTAAGGGATACATTCTTTCAAATTCGTGCAAAGATAAAACACCCTTTACCCTCGAGATTCCTTCGAGTATTTTCAAAAACGAACCTCCAAGTTGTTCCAGGATTCTTTCAAATTCGTTCTAGTACAAAAGAGAATGAAGAAATTATTAGGAGCTCCTACGATTATTTTAAATTCTTAAAAAAATCACGATGGGGAAAAAAGACATTTGGGGTCACTAAGATTATTTCAAAAAAGACTATGAAACTTTGAGATTCTTTTAAACTAGAAGCCTTTTTTCAACCCTTTAAAAAAACAGGATTGTGGCGATTTTTGAAAATTCTTCCCGAAAAATCTTTCATATTTAAAAAAAAGACACTAGGCGCCCCCAAGTTTCTTCCGGAAGTAAAAATAAAAAAAAATGAGGCAAGAAATTTATAAAATAGGAATTGTTGTGATCGATTTTTCACGACATTTCAGTCTTGGCTTTTAGTGAAAAACTACTTACAAGAAAAATCAATTTAATTGAAGTTTCTTTTCTTAACCTATAAAATAGCACTTTGCGCCCGATATAAATACTTAAATAAAATAAAATAAATAAAAATGTGTGTTAATGTATTTTTTTTGCTTGCAGGTGAGTGTCTCGTTTTTGAATTGTCATGCCTTTGGAATTGGTAAGTTATAATTATAACTATTTCTATCTGTGTCGCTTGCAAAAATCAATCATGTTACTGGAAAAATAGAAAGTCGTACGACAAAAACGGGAAATACTTTGGTAAATTTTAAACAATGAATAGATCTAATTTCGTCCGTAAATAAATAAAGTGATGTAATTATGAGATTCTTTTGTATTTCGGATTTGAGTACATTCTGCTTGACAATACAATACTTAATATATTTTTCGCTAGAAAAAATTTAATGGTGTTAAATCTGAGTATCTGACAATTTTGTTTACAAATTCCTTGGAATACACAAAGCGGAATTTTTGAGTTTTCATGTTCATAGTGTTTGAGCGAGATGCAGCTATCGAAGGACAAAGATGCGAATCCTCCACAATTAGCACATGTTAAAAGTCAACAAAGCGTTGTTAATTATCACACTACTGCAGATATTTGAAAGCCAAATTTCATCCGAAATTCATGCCAATTCGCGTTCTGAACAATTTCCGAAAGCTCCATAACTGCACACGAATTCTTGCCGCGGCCCAGTCAAAGGTCGCAATGAAAGTGAATTACGAGGAAACAAAGAACGTAAAGTCATTACCAGCACGAGCAACACCTACGAGAATATTTGCGAAATAAATTTAAAATTATTCCCAGTAAGCATTCAAGAGTGACCTCAGCCACATTCTAACAGGCGAACTCCATATATCTCGTGTTGACAAGCGAGTTAGAGCATAAAAAAATGTTGTGGAATTTCGCGCAGACCGTGAATTTTTTAAATCGGCAGTGTGGCGGTGGCATAATCTAAATTCCTGAAGTTTTTTGATGTCCAATACACAATAAAAAGTTCGTCGTTGCCGGTTGAGTGGACAAAATGTGGAGTCTTTTCAGAAAATTGCATAAACGGTTTAGGCCTGCCACCGACAATGGCTCATAACGTATTCCACGGCAGCATATCTGATACACGAGCAACTGAATGCAATGATGCATACGGGAGGAGGTTTTGCATACAAAGGACTCGAGCGCTGTTTTTGGACATTTCGTACCGAATTTCGCATCTGCGTGCCATCGGGGCCATTGTCGGCGGCTGCACGCAACGTTATGCCGAAGGATTGCATGAAAGGATTGTGATTGGATAATAGGAGAATTAGGTGAAGGGCCGCTGACAAACACGGCTGTCATTTCGGGCCACAATTCTCGTCTGTAGCCCCATTGATGTTTATAATACGAGGTTTCATTTTAACCTTTAGGGTGATTTTGTAGTTAGTTAATGAGAATTTCTGGACGAATGCTAGCAATTTCGTTACGTTGCGTTCCTGCAAGTCTTCAGAATGGATCAGTCTGTTGATATAAACGCGATTTTTCAAATAACCCCACCAAAAAAAATCAAGCGGTGTCGAATCCGGTGACCTGGCAGGCCGCTCAATACTCAACCATCAAAATCATCTTTGTTTAGCTTTTGTACCAAATGGATTTTGTATGGGTAAAACTTTTCCTTTTTCATTATTGTTTGAATTGATCTTCTACTAACATTAAGGGCATTTTCATTATTTGTAGCAGCTTTTGGACATTTTTACTTCCCGAGCGTAAGCAAAGGAAGTATTGTAATCGAGTCCGTCGGCCGACTCTCTACTTTTACGTTTTCTCGATCTTTCATGACCCCTAGAAGACGAAGAAATAGGTCTCCCATTTCCGTCTGTCTGTCCGTCTGTCCGTCTGTCCGTCTGTCCGTCCGTCTGTCCGTCTGTCCGTCTGTCCGTCTGTCCGTCTGTTGTCACGGATTTTTATTAGACAGATAATCTCCGAAAGTACTCGACCGATTGTTGTGAAATTTTGTACTTATATTAAGAATATCATGTAGATGGTAAAACGCTAACCAAAATTTGTCGAATCATCCCCACCACTAAAGCGATGACGTCACTTCAAAATTGTACATAGTAAATGGGTTTTCAATTGTATAAAATAACATAGTCCTACACATGTAGTTTACAACTCTGAATCGACTTTTCACCCGAAACGTCCAGATTTTTGGAAAAAAAATCAAAATTATAAAACAACATTTTGAAATTTAATTTTTAATCTGCTAACCAGAATGCTTTGAAATGTTGCAGATGTTTTAAGGCTATAAAGAGCATCATAAATCTTTAGTCAAAAAATATTTGCTTATCCCCTCCAAAAACTTGATGACGTCAGCTCAAAAGTTTGTGGAATAAATCATATCTAAAATGTACAAAATATGATGAGTCTGTACTTGTGAACTATCACTCCATTAATATTTTTTGGATTTGCATATACAGGGTGACTCAAAAAAATTAATGAATGCGTAAATATATTTTATTGATTTAATCAGGAACTACAAAACCGAATGCTCTGAAATCTTGCAGATGTTTTAAGGTCATAAAGAGCATAATAAATGTTTAGTCAAAATATATTTGCTTATCCCCTCCAAAAACTTGATGACGTCAACTCGAAAGTTTGCCGAATAAATCATATCTAAAATGTACAAAATATGATGAGCCTGTACTTGTCATTTATCACTCCATTCATATTTTTTGGATTTGCATATACAGAGTGACTCAAAAAAATTAATGAATGCGTAAATTTATTTTATTGATTTAATCAGGAACTACAAAACCGAATGCTTTGAAATCTTGCAGATGTTTTAAGGTTATAAAGAGCATAATAAATTTTTAGTCAAAATATATTTGGTTATCTTCTACAAAAAACTGATGACGTCAGCTCAAAAGTTTTCCGAATAAATCGTATCTAAAATGTACAAAATATGATGAGTCTGTACTTGTGATTTATCATTCCATTCATATTTTTGGATTTGCATATGCAGGGTGACTCAAAAAAATTAATGAAAACGTGAATTTATTTTATCGATTTAATCACGAATTACAAAACCGAATGCTTTGAAATCTTGGGAATATTTTAAAGTTATTATAAGCATGGTAAACTTTTGTTCAAAATGTATTTGTTCATCCCTCCTAAAAAAATTGATGACGTCACCCTTAAATTTTGCTGAATAAATCCTATCTAAAATGCAAAAAATATGATGAGTTTGTACTTGTGATTTATCATTCCATTCATATTTTTTAGATTTTCTTAAGAGGTGGTTCAAAAAAATTAATGAAGTCAATTTATTTTATTGATTAAATTAAAGGCAACACTTATTATTAGTATTACACCCCAACCAACCCAATTTGGTAGACACAAAATTTGTTAAAGGAAAAACTCGGTTGAAACATAAGGGTAGCACGCTTATTTACATCGACTTTAACATTACAGACCTGCATTTGTTTTATGCGTTCACTTGATTCCGCGAATGTGAAAAAGACATGTTTATAATCAACCAATTGTGAATTTCACCGTCAAGAATTAAAATAAAACCCAATGTTTTATATAATAAGCGGAAGTCGAAGCAATAAAACCGACGGTCGTTTTGTTTACAGTTTCTGTGTTTGGCTCTCACGTATGCTGTTACGCCTGTCATCTTAAATTAACAATGTTTATACATACACGATTTTCAGTTGCCTCTGATACGTAGGTATACGTGAGTAAATTGTTTCGTTATTTTATTGATTATTACAAATCAATATTCAAACGACCCAATTCATTTTCCCGAAAATTTGAGAATATAATAATTTTATTCTTAGTATTACACTACATCTATCCCAACTGATATACGTGTCCTTGCAAAAATGTTGATGACGTCATCGCAATTTTTTTTTAAATTCCCACTACAAAAATGTAATGAGAAAAAAAAACACAATAGGCATGCAGTCGTCAAGTTTCCGACAGCGAGGGAAGTACTGTCTAAACTCTTTAGACCAATTTTTTACTATATTAAAAAGTCTCGATCTAAAAGTTTACTATTTTGGACAGGTTTAAGTTTCTTGTTTTAAAAAGATAGCTACGTATGTAATAAAAGAAGTAAAATATAAGCCCCGCCCACCCACCCTATCTCGATTGTGACGATTTTTTTTATTCGTCGTGAGTCGGGAGGCGGAGCTTTTCTACAGAAAATTTCGATGTGAAACATGCTCTTAAGTAATCGTATTTTTAACGAAACTATGTTTTGAGGAAAAAAGAAGGCAAAAGATTAAATGTCACCTATAACCGCCCCGATCTCAATTGCGATGAATTTTTCATTAGTTGTCAGGCCGAGGGGCGGGGCGTAATTGTAAAATCCATATTTCTCCATAGAAATTTACTACTTTGATAAAGTTTTAAGTTTTTGGTTGTGTAAAGAAGACTACGTATCTTAAGAGAAAAGTACAAAATATAAGCCCCGCCCACCCGCCCCATATCAATCGGGGGCGGAGTTTAATTGCAAAATACTTACTTTTCTAGAACAAATTACCACCTCAAATACATATATTTGAGTATTCAGTAACAAAGAAAACCATAGATTAAAGCTTTATACCCGCCCAGATATCAATTGTGTTGAATTTTTCATTCATTATCAGACCTAGAGGCGGAGCTTAATTGCACAATCTATATTTCTCCACAAAACTTTACCCTTTTAAAAACATATTTCAGATGATAATTTCTTGTAGAGAGATGAGGATTTTGCAACTAAGCTCCGCACTCCGACTGACTATGCATAAATAAAAATCATCGCGTTTGAGATCGGGTGGGTGGGCGGGGCTTATATTTTTGTCCGTCTTTCCTTAATATACTTAGTCTGTTTCCCTTACAAAAAACTAAAACATGTTTAACTATAGTGTTTTCAAAGCAAACTATATCAAAAAAAGGCCCCATTCAAATTGTGATGTTACACCGAGAAGTGAAGCTTATTACAAAATCCGTATTACAAAAATTCACTATTTAGGGCAGGTTTTAATTTTCTTGTGAATAGAAAACTACGTATGTTAAAGAGGAGCAAAATATAAGCCCCGCCCACCCACCCGATCTTTATTGTGATGATTTTTTTATTCGTCGTGAGCCGGGAGATAAAGCATAATTGCCAAATCCATATTTTTCTACAGAAACTTGCTATATGAAACATGTTTTTAAGTAATCGTGTTAAAAAAAAAAACATGTTTTGAGTAAAAAAGAGATCCAAATATTAAATGTCACTCATGCCTGCCCCGATCTCAATTGCGTGAATTTTCCATTGGTTGTCAGAACTAGAGGCGGAGCATAATTGCAAAATCCATATTTCCCCATTGAAATGTACCCTTTTTGAATGTTTTAAGTTTCTTGTTGCGAAAATAAAGCTGCGTATATTAAGAAAAAAGGGCAAACTATAAGCCCCGCCCACCCGCCCTATCGCAATTGTAATGATTTTTTTTATTCGTCGTCACCCGGGAGGCGGAGCTTAATTGCAAAATCCGTACTTCCCCATAGAAATTTATCATTTTGAATATGTAAGTTTCATATCAAATCCATATTTCTCTACAAAATTTTACTCTTTTAAAAACATATTTCACATGGGAATTTTTATGGAGAAACGAGGATTTTGCAACAAAGTTTCGCTACTCCGGCTCACGATGAACTAAAAAAAAATCATCACTTTTGCGGCAGGGTGGGTATATTTTGCTCATTTTTTCTTAATATACGTAGTCTTCTTTTCCTTATAAGAAACTAAAAAAATGTTTAACTATTGTGTATTATTTTCGACATGTTTTAAGTTTCTTGTTGTGAAAAGAAGGCTACGTATGTTAAAAATGAAACAAAATATAAGCCCCGCCCACCCACCCATTCTTAAATGTGATGATTTTTTTATTCGTCGTGAGCCGGAAGGCGGAGCTTAATTGTAAAATGCGTTCTTCGAAATGCGTTCTTAGAAAATTACAATTTTGAATATGTTTTAAGTTACTTGTTGTGAAAAGAAGACTACATATATTAAAAAAATGGCAAAATATTAGCCACACCCACCATCCTATCTCAATCGGTGGGCGGAGTGTAATTGCAAAATCCATATTTCTCTATAAAATTTTGCCCTGTTAAAAACACATTTCACATAGGAATTTTTTGGAGAGAGATGAGAATTTTGCAACTAAGCTCCGCCACTTCGACTCACTATGAATAAAATAAATCATCACGTTTGAGAAAGGGTGGGTGGGCGGGGCGTATATTTTGTCCATTTTTTCTTAATGTACGTAGTCTTCTTTTCCTTACAAAAAACTAAAACGATGTTTAACTATTGTGTATTATATTTGACATGTTTTAAGTTTCTTGTTGTCACCCAATCTCAATTGTGATGATTTTTTTATTCGTAGTGTGTCGGGAGGCGGAGCTTAATTGCAAAATCCATACTTTTCTACAGAAAATCGCAATGTGAAACATGTTTTTAAGTAATCGTGTTTTTTAAAGAAACTATGTTTTGAGTAAGAAAGAAAACCAAAGATTAAATGTCACCTATACCCGCCCGGATATCAATTGCGATGAATTTTTCATTCGTTATCAAGTTCGAGGGGCGGAGCATAATTACAAAATCCGTATTTCCCTGTAGAAATTTATCATTTTGAATATGTTTTAATTTTGTTGTTGTGACAAGACGACTACGTATATTAAGAAAAAAAAAAGGCAATATATAAGCCACATCCACCACCCTATCTCAATCGGAGGGCGGAGCTTAATTGCAAAATCCATATTTCGCCACAAAATTTTACCGTTTTATAAACATATTTCAGATTGTAATTTCTTGTGGAGAAATGAGAATTTTGCAATTAAGCTCCGCCACTTCGACTCACTATAAATACAAAAATCATCACGTTTGAGATTGGGTGGGTGGGCGGGGTTTATATTTTGTCCATTTTTTCGCAACATAGGTAGTTTTATTTTCCTTACAAGAAACTAAAAACGATTAACTATCGTATTATTCAAAGACGACTATATTAAAAAAGGTCCCGATCTCAATTGTGATGAATCTTTTATTCGTGAAGTCGAGGGGTGAAGCGTAATTATAAAATCCAGATTTCCCCACAAAAATTCACTATTTTGGATAGGTTTTAAGTTTCTTCTTGTGAAAAGAAAGCTATGTATGTTAAAAAGAAGCAAAATATAAGCCTCACCCACCCACCCTATCTCAATTGTGATGATTTTTTTATTCGTCGTGAACCGGGAGGCGGAGCTTAATTGCAAAATCCGTACGTCCCCATAAAAAATTACCGTTTTGAATATGTTTTAAGTTTCTTGTGAAAAGAAGACTACGTATATTAAGAAAAAAGGGCAAAATATAAGCCACATTCACTACGCTATCTCAATCGGGGGCGGAGCTTAATTGCAAAATCCATATTTCTCTATAAAATTTTACCCTTTTATAAACATATTTCAGATGGTAATTTCTTGTGGAGAAATGAGGATTCTGCAGCTAAGCTCCGCCACTCCGACTCACAATGAATAAAAAAAATCATCACGCTAGCGATTGGGTGGGTGGGCGGGGCTTATATTTTGTCCATTCTTTCTTAACACACGTAGTTTTCGTTTCCCAACAAGAAAGTGAAAATATCTTTTAACTGTCGTGTTGTTCAAAGAAAACTCTGTATAAAAAAGGTCCTGATCTCAATTGTGATGCATTTTTCATTCGTTGTTAAATCAAGGGGTGCAGCGTAATTATAAAATCCAGATTTCCGCACAAAAATTTACTATTTGGGACAGGTTTTAAGTTTCTCGTTGTGAAAAGAAAGCTACGTATGTTAAAAAGAAGCAAAATATAAGCCCCGCCCACCCACCCTATCTCAATTGGGATGATTTTTTGTATTCGTCGAGAGCCGGGAGGCGGAGCCTAATTGCAAAATCCGTACTTCCCTATAGAAAATTACCACTTTGAATATGTTTTAAGTTTCTTCTTGTAAAAAGAAAACTACGTATGTTAAAAAGAAGCAAAATATAAGCCCCGCCCACCCACCCTATCCCAATCGTTAGCCGGGAGGCGGAGCTTAATTGCAAAATGCGTACTTCCCCATTGGCGTTTATCATTTTGAATATGTTTTAAGTTTCTTGTGAAAAGAAGACTACGTATATTAAGAAAAAAGGGCAAAATATAAGCCACATTCACCACCCTATCTCAATCGGGGGGCGGAGCTTAATTGCAAAATCCATATTTCTCTATAAAATTTTACCCTTTTATAAACATATTTCAGATGGTAATTTCTTGTGGAGAAATGAGGATTTTGTAACTAAGCTCCGCCACTCTGACTCACAATGAATAAAAAAAATCATCACGCTAGCGATTGGGTGGGTGGGCGGGGCTTATATTTTGTCCATTCTTTCTTAACATACGTAGTTTTCTTTTCCCAACAAGAAAGTGAAAATATCTTTTAACTGTCGTGTTGTTCAAAGAAAACTCTGTATAAAAAAGGTCCTGATCTCAATTGTGATGCATTTTTCATTCGTTGTTAAATCAAGGGGTGCAGCGTTCTTATAAAATCCAGATTTCCCCACAAAAATTTACTATTTTGGACAGATTTTAAGTTTCTTCTTGTGAAAACAAACATACGTAAAAGAAGCAAAATATAAGCCCCGCCCACCCACCCTATCTCGATTGCGATGATTTTTTTTATTCGTCGTGAGTCGGGAGTCGGAGCCTAATTGCAAAATCCGTACTTCCCCATAGAAATTTATCATTTTGAATATGTTTTAAGTTTCTTGTGAAAAGAAGACTACGTATTTCTCTATAAAATTTTACCTTTTTATAAACATATTTCAGATGGTAATTTCTTGTGGAGAAATGAGGATTCTGCAGCCAAGCTCCGCCACTCTCGACTCACAGTGAATAAAAAAAATCATCACGCTAGCGATTGGGTGGGTGGGCGGGGCTTATATTTTGCCCAATTTTTCTTAATATCGTAGTTTTCTTTTCCCAACAAGGAAGTGAAAATATCTTTTAACTGTCGTGTTGTTCAAAGAAAACTCTGTATAAAAAACACCTCGTCTCAATTGTGATGAATTTGTCATTCGTTGTGTGCGGTTAACATTAAATACATTGAAAATTTTGTGGAATTTTAAGAAAATTTCGAATTAAAAATGGCATCAGAATTAAGTAGTGAATCATTAGGAGACTATTGGAAACTATACTACAAACAGGTTTAATTTTGTCAACAAAAACAATTTTAGATCTTCAGGAGTACTTTTTAAACGTTAGCGATTAGAAATTTTTGTGTACATAAAGATTCTCACAAGATGCGTTAGAAAATAAGTATTTTCAGTGAAATAAGACCGAGACAAGAAATAGCAACTGCACTTCAGTTTAGGTCACTTCTTAAAAATTTACGTGTAATTCAGTGCTTCCAAAGTACACACAGTAGGGGAAGTTATACACTAGCAAATGATGAAAATATATCAGGAATAAAAGATTTACCACTCGACTGTTTCTCTTGAAAAACTTTCCTTCTACCAAAATGTTAAAGTTAAACTAGATGAATTTTTTAAATGCACACTTGTTATACATATAAGAACACAACTAACAAATGCAATTTTGCCAAAAAATATTTTATTCATTGAGGGTCATTGACCAATTGACCCCATCGACGAGCCACCACTGTCGTACAGCGAATATCTTAAATATGGCCTTAGTAGGTTATTTCCAGTAAACATCAGTGTGTTGTTTGTCGAGAAGTTTTATCAAAAGGAAATATGAAGCCATCGAAGTTATTTCGACATTTAAATTGCAAACATCCAGACAAGATAGACAAACCTGTGGAATTTTTTTAAAAGAAGCTAAACTCTCCGAACAAGGAGTTGGACGAATCTACTGATATTTTAAACTGTGAGTTGTATGAGCTGTAGCACCATTTTGTTAAAAGTATTCTTCGCAAACCATACAAACAATACATTTTCACTGTAATTCTGAATCCAGAGCGTTACGATAATTGCAGATACTGAATCCGTTTTTAGGGAATTCTTCCAAGATTCCGAGATTCCGGTAAACTTATTGAAACATAGCGAATAATAATTGTCGCTTCGGTTTAGACCGGGACGTTCGTGACGTCACGAGATGGTCGTGCTCTATTTGCTTTTTTTAGATACGGGCACGCTGCTATTTTATAGAACTGTCAAGAACAAATCCACCCTACCTGTGTCCATGTGACGTGCGACTACTGCTTTTGAGATGTGCTAAATAATGTGCCAGCTTCATGTAAGCGAGGCGTCAAATGAAAAAAAAACTTGCTCGTGTGTGCATGCACATCTAACGGTCGAAAACTGAAAAAATCGCGTATAAAGGTTTTATAGGAATTTTTGTAACCTTAAGCCAAAAAATTGCAAATAGTCCAGCCTAATTAATTAAGTCCAAGCCGCTTTTTCCCGCTGCATGCCATTATCATAATGAAACGAAAGACAAGAATTACGCATCTAATTACATTATGTGGAGAGGATGAAAACGAATAATGAAAAAATTATCCTTTTCACTTTCAATAAAATAAATGTTCCTTCAATCGAGCCAGTCAGCCATATTTCACTGGTCAATTACCCGATTACTCAAGAACAATTTTACGGCCTCCATGATTGTGCATACAAACGATCCGCCGTCTGCTCGAATCCGGACCTGCACTATGAATGCCTACGTTGCTTATCAAACCTGCTTACGTAACGATTCCCCAGATAAAACTTACACTTTACGACTTAATGCACCTGGTGGCCTTCGTGTAATCGACGTATTTTTGAAAATGAGCACTGGCTTGTGGTAGGTCAGGCATTTTCAGCGCTCGAATATGCAATCCAGCGAATTGTTAAACAAAAATCCCGAATAAAACACACAGTCCGTTCAATGTCGACCGGTTTTGTGGAGGCTTTATGATTATTCATCGTCGGGTATCAAACACGCGGCGATTCGTTTTTCAAATATTTTTATTAAGCACGTGTTATAGCTTTCGGGCTAAATTTAAAAAAGGCTTGTGATTCGGCTCAAAGATGGAGTGAATTTCAACTAGACGGTGTAGCGCGTGTTTGTAAAAGTGAGCTGCGACATCGTCATTTAATTAACAATGAGTTGAAAGAGTTATCTATGTACTTTATTTTTAATATAATTTATTTACGTTCATTTAATTCCAGCGAAAAACATGTTGTCGGACGTACTATTCCTCTTTTTCTGCGATTATTTGTACGCTCGTTTATTACAGTTTCATAAACAGACTTATTTAGTTGAGAATTAAGCGGAGGACGGAGTGTTGCTTTAGATTCGCTACTTTGGAAAAATATGTTTTCGACGCGATTTTTTTACATATTGAAATTTGATGAATAGCTAATAGTTATCTGTGCACGTTTTAATTTAAATGAGGGTTTTTTTGCGTGGTGGTGAGTGCAAGCGGGCAATTTTTTGCTTGTATTAATAATGACCTGGATATCGCTGTTGTGGTTAAAAAAATTAATAAAATTCTGCGCCAAATTAATCAATGGAGATGGATTCTAGTAGTTTTTTTAGAGGGAAATTTATGTGGAAATCAAATTACACATGAGCGAGAATAACAAATAAAGCGTGATTTTCAAATGTATCAGAATTGGAACTACAACAAGCAATTAATTTTTTGATAAAATAAAAAAAGTCGTGGGCGGCACTTCTTCACCACTGGGCTAACAAAAACGACCCAAATTTATAGAATTTATTTAACTTCCAATTTTTTTTATGTGGTGGACTGTCAGGTGACAGTTTAAAAGCTAGTTAACAATTCAAAACTACTGATAAATTTTAGGAGGTGATAACTGCTTTGTCACGATACTAGTCGGAGTGATAATAATTGTGATGTTATTCATTTATACACACAGCCACGAAAGACATCATCGATCGTCTAATCTAACCCTACTTTTTCACGTCATAAACTCTCTTGATAAGTGTTACATTGTACGTATCAAAAATATACATCCACCCACCCACATTGATCTCGCGGGTAGTAATAGTAAAATCGTGTTTGAGAAGCGCAAACAAGTTGACACGTTTTTTGTATTAATAAACTGTCCTCTCATGAATATTTATTAAATTTTTCTTGGAACATCTGACGACAAATGCGTAACAATTTATTAAAACCTAGTCGCGAGGACGCAATACATTATGAAACGTCGCCACAAGGAAGGTGAATTGAACACCTATTCGGTCTTAATTTATATCTTTAATGATTTTATCTAACAAGAACACGATAAGTAATGCGGTTATCGGTCACCCCACCGCACGTGATTTTTCGGACGACAATTCCACGACTTCGTGGTACTTCACGCCTAGATTCGGACGATTGACTCCTAAAATAGATCAAGTTTTGCGACCACAACCCAACTTTTCCTTCCCCAATTCGGCAAAACGGTTTCATTTTCCCTTGCCACAAAGACAAGACTAGCGTAAACCGCATTCGCAATGTCAGTAACTCTACTCCCCGTGACTCAGCAGTGCATTTAGTTGCCAAGGTCAAGAATTCGCTTAATTTTTTTCGAAGTGCCAACCTCTCCTTGGAAGCAGAACGTGAAATCAGAGATTTTTTTGTAACGTCAAGTTTTTGAGCAAAATAAATTTTGAAAAATAGTTACAACTTTTTATTATTTGTGATGAAGACCCTTGGAATGATCCATTTTAACAGATAATGAAGAATTCAGCTAGATTTTGCTGAAAATTATAGTTTGATTTCACAAGACGAAATTCAAATTGGCGACATTCTCAGGTTACAATATTTATTTCTTGTCTACGATTTAAACACAGAGTTGACTCTTACGTCTGGAGTTTTTTAAAAAGCGTTGACTGAGGTGAAGAGCAAGAATCCAGACCACAATTTTTGCTATTTTTATTGAACAGCTGTTCATAAACAAAAACACATTACAAGTTTTCGAGATTCTTTTAAATTCTTTCAAAAACAAAATAAAAGGGACTCCCGAGATTTTTTCAAATTACATATCTCAAAAATAAGACTCCAAGAGATCAGTCCTCGAGATTCCTTCAAATTCTTTTAAAATAAGGCACTATACGGGGTGTCTGGAAAATGACAGGCTAACTCCTCAGTACGTTATGTACGTGGGTTTCGGGAGTCCGAAAAAAAAATTATAAAAAAAACATGATGTACAGAGTCATCAAAATTGATTGAGAGAGTTGGTAAACCTGAACTTGAATAATTTGGTTTATTAAGTTGTATAAAAGTATTAGCTGTCAGATTTGAAATTTCAAGTTTCAAATTTCAAAACTCAGTGGCGTCTTTTTTCGACTTTTTTTTTTGGTAAAAACATTAATTGTCAGATTTGAAGTTTCTAATTTTTGTCACGCCACTGAATTCATTGCCATATAACCTTAAACAAATCTGTCATAAGGTTGACAAACTTCACGACAAAAACAGGGGGTACCAACTCTCTCAATCAATTTTGATGACCCTGTAGATTACGAAAACAACGTAATTTTGGGTGGACCGGATTGTTAGTGTCTACGAATCAAAGATCGATTTTGGAAAATGACACACCCTCTAAGAGAATAGTGGTCGGGTGGAGCTAGTATCTGCTAAAATCAGTTTTATCTGAGCAGCCACTAGCCCCGCCCACCCACCCTCTCTTTCCTTATAGGAATCTCATTTGCCAAAATCAGTCATACCTTGGCAGATTTCTATTCCCGCCCACCCACCCTCTCTATTCTTAGAAGGTATGTCATCTGCCAAAATCAGTTTTATCTTAGCAGCTACTAGCTAGGATAAGACGAATTTTGGCAAATGACATATGCTCTAAGAAAGCAGAGGGTGGGTGGGTGGGGCTAGTATTTGATAAGATAAGACTGATTTTGGCAAATCGCATACCTTCCAAGAAAATAAAGGGCGGGTGGGCGGGGCTAGTAAATTGCTAAGATAAGACTGATTTTGGCAAATTATATACTCTAAGAAAACAGAGGGTGGGTGGGCGGGGCCAGTATTTGATAAGACTGATTTTCGCACTTTTAACATTTTCAACTATTTTTCAACTATTTCCAAAAATGAGTTGAAGACATTTTTTGTAGATTTCGATATCCAGAAGTCATTTTCAGCTTAGCTTCTTCTAAAATTCCTAAGTTTTTTTCCAAAATCGCTCATTGAAACATGGCACTTTTTACAGTTTCGTCAAAATATCTCGATATAAAAATTTTGTACGTAGATGAATAAGGAAATCATTATTAATTCCTGTTTCACAAAATACGAGATGATTATTTTAAGAATGTACTTTGAATGTTTAAAATTTAGGTACTAGCCTAAATTTTTTTTGCCAAAATCATTGTTATTTTAGCAGCTGACATTTTCCTTAAGACATTGAGTAAATTATTCTTAAGTAAAAAAAAACTGTCCGAAGAACTTGATAATAAAACTCAAAATTTTGAGAACAAATTCTGGAAGTTATGGGGAAAAAATTGTAGCTCTTATTCTTGAAAAACAAATAATTCGAGGAATAGTCAGGATATTAACAAAAATTTTTGATTTTTTTCTCATGGCAGTGGCGAAATTCTCCGTTTTTCTTTAAGAAGAAAGATGTTGAAAATGAATTGAAAGACACTCAGAAAACTTTTTCATTGACATTAACGCAAATCAAAAAAAAAAAAATTGAAATAAACAGTTAAAAACGAAGAATTTTTTTGTGAATTGATGTTTTTGAAGATCTTAACTTTCTTCTCAAGAGATTAACGAAATTCAAAATCTATTATAATATAAAAAAGTTTGGTTTTGCGAATTTAGTATTATTTTTTTAATGAAAAATGTAAATCCATTAGTTTCCAAAATCTGTCAAAAGTTGCAATCCTTCGAGCCTGAAAACTAGCAGATAAAATTGTTTAGATAGAACTTCCCTGGCCTCTGAATTACAGTCAAAAAAACCTAATTTCTTATCAACATTTTCAGCAAGGGCACATTATATCAATTTGTTTTGAATTCTCAAAATTCCGGAAAAATAAGGTAAGCCATTAACCAATAAAATATTTTTCGAAAAAATAAATCAGTTTGTTCTCTTGGTATTTCGTTGCTTCGGACGAAATTTTTGGATGGAAATTTTCATGTATTTATTGATATATCGACTTTATTGTTGTCCTGAAACTTTTATGTCGGTTCATTGTGACAATCACCAAATAATTATTTTCATATTCAAACCACTAAGAAAATAGTGCTGTCAATTTTTGTTTGAGCAGCTACTAGCCCCGCCCACCTACCCTCTCATTCCTTAGAGGCATCTCATCTGCCAAAATCAGTCTGACATTGGCAGATACTAGACCCGCCCACCCACCCTCTCGTTTCTTATAGGGTATTTCATTTGACAAAATCACTCTTGTGTTAGCACTTACTAGGCCCGCCCACCCACCCCCTCTTTCCTTAAAGGGATCTCATCTGTCAAAATCAGTCTCACATTGGCAAATACTAGATCCGCCCACCCACCCTCTCCTTTTTGGTGACTGTTAGGATAAGACTGATTTGACAAATGAGATTCCTCTAAGAAAATAGGGGGCGGGTGGGCGGGGTTAGTACCTGCTAATGTAAGATCGATTTTGGCAAATGACATATTCTATAAGAAAAGAGAAGGTGGGCGGGGCTAGTAGCTGCTAAGCTAAGAGTGATTTTGGCAAATGAGAAACCCTCTTAAAAAAAGATAAGATAAGGGTGATTTTGGCAGATCAGAAATCCTCTCAAAAACGAGAGGGTGGGTGGGCGGGGCTAGTACCTTGTAAGATAAGAGTGATTTTGGCAAATGAGAAATCTTCGAAGAAAAGAGAGGGTGGGTGGGCGGGTAAGGTAAGAGTGATTTTGACAAATGGGAAGCTTTTTTTTTAATAAAATATTGAGGAATCTCAGAATTATTTTACAACAAAACACCAGAGACTCCCGAGATCCTTTCAAATTCTGATAAAATAAGAAACAAATGTTCCCAATATTTATTCAAATTCTTTTAAAAACAAAACACAACCGATCGTCGAGATTCTTTCAAATTATCTAAAAATAAAATACCAAGATTCCAGTCCTCGAAATTCTTTCAGATTCTTTTGAAATAAAGACATCAAGGTGTTTTTTTTTCCTAATTCCTTTAAAAAAACACTGGCAGTCCCGATATTCTTAAAAAAATGTTACCCAAGATTCTTTCAAATTTTTCAACATTAAAACTAGGGACCACCAAGATTCTTTTAAATGTTTTAAATTAAAAAATGACATTAAAAAAACCCGCGATTTTTTAAATTCTTACCTTGGCAGATACCTGGCCCGCCCACCCACCCTCTCTTTCCTTAGAGGCATCTCATCTGCTAAAATCAATCTGACATTGGCAGATACTAGCCCCGCCCACCCACCCTCTCTTTTCTTAGAGGCTATTTCATTTGCCAAAATCACTCTTATCTTAGCAGTTATTAGGCCCGGCCACCCACCTCCTCTTTCTTTGGAGGGATCTCATCTGCCAAAATCAGTCTGACATTGGCAGATACTAGGGCCGCCCGCCCACCCTCTCCTTTTTGGTACCTATTAGGATAAGACTGATTTGACAAATGAGATTCCTCTAAGAAAATAGGGGGCGGGTGGGCGGGGTTAGTACCTGCTACTGTAAGATCGATTTTGGCAAATGACATATTCTATAAGAAAAGAGAAGGTGGGCGTGGCTAGTAGCTGCTAAGCTAAGAGTGATTTTGGCAAATGAGAAACCCTCTAAAAAAAAGAGGGAGGGTGGGTGGGGCTAGTACCTGATAAGATAAGGGTGATTTTGGCAGATCAGAAATCCTCGAAAAAACGAGAGGGTGGGTGGGCGGGGCTAGTACCTGGTAAGATAAGAGTGATTTTGGCAAATGAGATATCCTCTAAGAAAAGAGAGGGTGGGTGGGCGGGGCTACTAGCTGCTAAGACAAGAGTGATTTTGGCAAGTGGGAAGCTGTAAAATTCTTAAGCTTTTTTTTTTAATAAAATATGGAGGAATCTCAGAATTATTCTATAAGAAAACACCAGAGACTCCCGAGATTCTTTCAAATTCTGATAAAATAAGAAACAACTGTTCCCGAGATTCTTTCAAAGTATTTAAAAATAAAACCCCAGATTGCAGTCCTCGAAATTCTTTCAGATTCTTTTGAAATAAAGAAATCAGGGAGTTTTTTTTCTTAATTCCGTTAAAAAAACACTGGCAGTCCCGATATTCTTAAAAAAATGTTACCCAAGATTCTTTCAAATTTTTCAACATTAAAACTAGGGACCACCAAGATTCTTTTAAATCTTTTAAATTAAAAAAAGAAAACCCGCGATTTTTTAAATTCTTACCTTGGCAGATACCTGGCCCCCCCACCCACCCTCTCTTTTCTTATAGAGCATTTCATTTGCCAAAATCACCCTTATCTTAGCAGGTATTACACCTTTAATCTTCTTCTTTCTTGTTCTTTTTTCAAATAGAATTTTCAAAATTTTTTATAATTTTATCTAAATGGATTATTTTCAATTTCGCATTCCCTATGAAAGTGCAACTTCATCCTGGACACTTTGAGGGAGTTTTTGAGTTCATTTTAGGACCCCTTTTTTTTCTTGAGGTTCTAGGTACTCCTATTTGGAAAGAATTTGAATGTGCTTTGAAACCTCTAGTGTCTTTTTCATATAATAATTTAATTCAATTTCTTAGAGATTATGTCATTTGCCAAAATAAGTTTAATCTTAGCTCCGCCCACCCTTTCTCTCTTTTCTTAGAAGGTATCTCATTTGCCAAAATCAGTCTTATCTTAACAGGTACTAAACCCACCCACCCACCCGATCTTTTCTTGGGGGTATGTCATCTGCCAAAATTAACCTTATCTTAGCAGGTACTAGCCCCGCCCACCCGCCCTCTCTTTTTTTGTTCCTGTTAGAATAAGATTTATTTGGCAGATGAAATCCCTCTAAAAAAAGAGAGGGTGGGTGGGCGGGGCTAGTATCTGCTAAGATAAGAGTGATTTTGGCAAATGAGACACACGAGGAACGCCGATATTCTTTCAAATTTTTCAAAAATAAAACTAGGGACCACCAAGATTCTTTTAAATCTTTTAAGTTAAAAAAAAGACGTACTTAGGAAACCCGAAATTTTTTAAATTCTTAAAAAAACGATTCTAAGAACTGTAAGACTCTTTCAATTCTCTTGTTAAACAAAACACTAGCAGATTAAAGATTCTGAAAACGGCAGGAACTCCAAAGATTTTTTAAAACATCAAATATTTCAAGGTTCTTTCGAATTCGTAGAAGGCTGAGGTGTCGAAAACCTTGCGACTTTTAGACGATTTAGCAACTGCTGTTCATGTTGAAACAAAGTTAAGTTTAATTTTTAGTTTCCGTTGAGATATTATGTGCGCTCAGACAATATTTGATCCAATACTTAGTGAATAAGTTGTAGAATAAGTTAATTTTGAACAAAACTGAGTTAATTATCTGAATATCGTAGGCACTGTTGATTGCAATAAACATAGTTCCACACAAAATTAAGCAATATATAAGCAAATAACCAAGGGGAAAAATGGCCTCTCAGCAACATACGTAGTGCTTGAAGTGTTTATGTTTATACATCGGAAGATTGTCACGTAGAAAAATATTTGATTTTAATGAAATCCGGATAAACGTCAGACACAGAGACAGACTTGATTACAATACTTAGCTCACGCTCGGGAAGCAAAAATTAGCAAAGTCGCGACTTCTTAGTCCCTTTTTACAACGTTTTGGATCGTATTGTAATAACAAGGACCAACGAAGCTTTGAAAAGCTTGTTACTCAACACTGGTTGTTAAAATTGAAAATCTATCAATACTTTTCTAATTCCCGTATTGCTATTTTAACGAATCGACAAATATAATTCTTCACCATTTATGAACCTGAAAACGGCACCTATCCCTCGATTGATTGACGGCGGCGTACTCCAACCGTTCAACACACGCCACTCCGCCACAAACAATATTCCACCGCTTCAACACTGTTTACAGCGCCGGATTAAATAGCAACCAACAGGTGCTAATCTTTCCGAAGGATCTGCACAACCCGAAGAAACGCACTTTTTCAGAAGCGCCCGCCTATCTACAAACATCTTTGTGAAATAATTCATCAGAAGACGAGAGAGCCGAATTGCGTTGTATCTTTGAAGGTTGGCAGTTCGTGCACACCAGAATACACATTTAAATTTGTACAAGCAAACATTTCAAAATGTATACCCAGAAAATTTACACATTCCGATAATTTGCACATTAAAAAGTTACAAACAGAAATTCAATGGAGCGTTCGTAATACGGCGAGTGCCAATTCGCGAGAAGACTCAATAAAAGCTTATTTACTTTTATATTTGAGGCCGCATTGTGCGAGGACGCGTCGCCATGACTCTGAACCGTGAAGAAAGTCGCGAATATTTAACGTTTCGTTCTGTGCTTTACTCATTCGTTCAAAGTTCACTTATCTTGGAGACGATGCAGTGCGTCATTGCAGTGAATCATAAAATGCATCGCGGATTGTTATTACCGTGTGGGACGTTGGTTGCTCTGGATTTTCGAAGAGATTTTTTCGGCACGATAACGGAAACCTTGGCTCTTGTTAACATTGGACTTGGTAATTATCAACTGCGTCGAGGTATTTTGACACTGTTGTTATTAATTACGCGGTTGTAGCCTTCCAGTTTTTTTTTTAATTAAATTATGCGGCACGAAATACGATGGGTTTACTACCGAGACCCCATTAACTGGTTAAAAATGAATAAAATTAATAGTCGGTGCCCATTTTTGAAGTGGGGGAATTACTATCGCCGAGGGAATCGACGACACAGATCGTCACGCTACTTCATAGTATGGGCAGCACCTACAGGTGTCCCAAAATAGATCCAATTAAATAAAAAAGGAATTAATTAGCACTCGATTTTTGTGCGAATGCTTTGTGGTTCAGTTTGGTCTCTTTCACAAAATGAAAAAGTTTGCTGATTTAGTTTAATTGTTCAGATTAGTTCTAAAAAAATCCAGTCATACGGAGAACCAAATCCAGGCAATAATTAGTGCGGCAATTAATGTCAAATGCGAGTAAAAGTTGTCCCAAGGAGATTTATGTATTTTTTTATTAAATTGACATTCAAATGAGCCACTGCCGAAATGTCAATAATTGCAGTTGATCAATATACTGAAAATTTTGAAAATTTGACACTATTTAAAAAATCAGCCTAATCGCGTGTTATTTTAAAATTTAAAATTAATACCGTTGGAAGACGATTCTCATTTCAAAAAACACACAATTTCCACAACTCCGGCCGCAAGGGGTGACCTCCTCCCCATCTCCCTCGCCGCTTCCGTCCGACCTAGCTGACCCAATTTCGAATTCACAATAATTAGCACGACCGGTTCGTGTGTTATGATAAAGCCGAGACACAGTTGCGCAGTTAACAGACAATAAATCCGGAGTGACCTCCCACGGGCGCTCGCGAGATGGTCGGGAGGTGCGACGTTAAGATGCAAATGATCCGGCCGGAGCCGGCCACGCACTCACCGGATTACCGCAACCGGGATAATTAGGCCGGTGCATTAAAGCTCCGCGGTGCTAACCTTCTTCGGATCTGGTTTATGTAACGCGTTCGTTCGCTCCGATCCGAATGTCGACCATGCTTTTATTATTTTTTTACAATTCTTCTTTTTGAGTGTATATATTTTTATTAGTAAGAACCATTTTTGCTAATTTTGAAGGTTTGTGTCTTTTTTTTTTAATATTTAAAAAAATCTCGGAAATTCCCTGTCTTTATTTTATTATTCCCGATGTTTTGTCTTTAAAAATCTTGAAAACATCTTGAAGTTCGTATTGTCTTTCTATAAGAATTTAAAAGAATCTCGGGTCTCCTTGGTGTCTTCCTTCTAAGAATTCAAAAGGTTTAAAATAATCTCAGTCGCCCCTACCGTTTGTTTTTAAACAAATTTGACAGAATTGCTGGTGTCCTACTTTATTTTAAAAGAATTTGAAAGAACCTCTAGGATTGGACTCTCAGTGTTGTCTTATTTTTGAAATAATTTGAAGGATTCTCGGATTTTCTCTCTTTTCAGAAGAATTTAAAAGAATCTCAGGAGCCTTTAGTTTTTTATATTTAAAAGAATTTAAAAAAGCCTCGTTCTATTTTTTGACTTAGCACGTCGAGATCTACCTTTATCCCAGAATTTTTTGGGAATTTTCAGTTCAACTTTTCCAAACGCTCCATTTTTCAATATTTCCCCATTTTCCAGTTTTCGACTGTTTTTAAACAATTTTAGAAATATAGGTAGACATTTTCTTGTAGATTTCGACCTCTTGAGGTTACTTCCGGCCACATTTCTTCGATAAATCCTACCATTTATTCAGAATCGACAACTAAAATGTGTCAATTTTTAGAATTTTTTGAAAAAAATTAATTTGAAACGGAATGTTTCTAAAATACTCCTCTGGTATCATAAACACACTATATTTTTGGAATCAGCACGTCAAGATCTATATTCTACAATTTTTTGGGAACTTTTAGACAGATTTTTCAAAAGTTAAATTTTTCGATACTCCCTTATGAAAATTTAGACCCTCTTTTGACCATTTGGGAAATTTAGTTAGACCTTTTCTTGTAGATTTCGACCTCTAGAGCTTACTTCCGGCCTCATTTCTTCGATAAATCCTAGCATTTATTCAGAATTTTGAAGATTTTTTGAAAAAAAATAATTTCAAATGAGATATTTCCAAAAATCTTGTTCTGGGACCATCAACACGCTTTTGTTTTCGAATCAGCACGTCGAGATCTATATTTCAGAATTTTTCAGGAATATTCAGTACCAAGTTTTCCAAATGTTCGATTTTTCAATACTCTTCCGTTCTGAAATTTTCTACTACCTATTTTTCGACGATTTTAGAAATTTAGTTAGACAATTTCTTGTAATTTTCGACCTCTAGAAGTTAGTTTCGGCCGCATTTTTCGATAAATCTTACCATTTTTTCAGTATCCAATTGAAATGTGCCAATTTTTAGAATTTTTTGAAAAACATTAATTTCAAACGGAATACTTCTAAAATATTCCTCTGGGATTATAAACACACGATATTTTTGGAATCAGCACGTAAAGATCTATATTGTACAATTTTTTGGAAACTTTTAGACAGCTTTTTCAAAAGTTCAATTTTTCGACACTCCCTTATGAAAATTTAGACTCTTTTTTGACCATTTGGAAAATTTAGTTAGATCTTTTCTTGTAGATTTCGAACTCTAGAGCTTACTTCCGGCCTCATTTCTTCGATAAATCCTACCAGTTATTCAGAATCGACAACTAAAATGTGCCAATTTTCAAGTTTTTTTGAAAAAAAAATTATTTCAAATGGTATATTTCCAAAAATCTTGTTCTGGGACCCATCAGCACGCTTTTGTTTTCGAATCACCACGTCGAGATCTGTATTTCAGATTTTTTTAGGAATATTCAGAATAATTTTTCTAAATGCTCCATTTTTCAATACTGAAATACCTCTGAAATTTTCTACTATTTTTGGCGATTTTCTAAAATTAGTTAAAGACATTTTCTTGTAACTTTCGACCCCTAGAACTTAGTTTCGGCCTCAAATCTTACCATTTTTCCGAAATCGTCAACTGAAATGTGCCAATTTTTAGAATTTTTTGAAAAAATTAATTTCAAACGAAATATTTCGAAAATCCTCCTCTGGGACACTCTATATTTTTGATATCAGCACGTCGAGATCCATATTTTTAAATTTTTTGGGAATATTCAGTACAATTTTTCCAAATGCTCCGTTTTTCAATTCTCGCCCCTTCTGAAATTCTCTACTATTTTTCGACGATTTTTGAAAATTAATTAAGACATTTTCTTGTAACTTTCGACTTCCAGAACTTAGTTTCGACCTTAATTCTTACCATTTTTCCAAAATCGTCAATTATTGAAAGGTGCCAATTTTTAAAAATTTTTGAAAAAATTAATTTTAAACGAAATATTTCGAAAATCTTCCTCTGGGACCATGAACACACTATATTTTTGGAATCAGCACGTCGAGATTTATATTTCAGAATTTTTTGGGAATATTTAGTAAAATTTTTCAAAATGCTCCATTTTTCAATACTCTCCCCTTTTGAAATTTTCTATTTTTCGACGATTTTCGAAAATTAGTTGTAGACATTTTCTTGCAAACTTCGACCTCTAGAACTTTGTTTCGACCTGAAATCTTACCATTTTTCAAAAATCGTCAAGTGAAATGTGCCAATTTTTTTAAAAAATTAATTTCAAACGAAATATTTCGAAAATTTTCCTCTGAGACCATAAACACACTATATTTTTGGAATCAGCACGTCGAGATCTATATTTTAGAATTTTTTTGGGAATATTCAGTACAATTTTTTAATACTCTCCCTTTTTGAAATTTTCTATTTTTCGACGATTTTCGAAAATTAGTTCAAGACATTTTCTTGTAAGTTTCGACCCTTAGAACTTAGTTTCGGCCTCAAATCTTACCATTTTTCCAAAATCGTCAAGTGAAATGTGCCAATTTTTTGAAAAAATTAATTTCAAACGAAATATTTCGAAAATCTTCCTCTGGGACCATAAACACACTATATTTTTGGAATCAACACGTCGAGACTAAACTTATAGTATAGAATTTTTTGGGAATATTCAGTACAATTTTTCAAATGCTCTATTTTTCAATACTCTCCCCTTCTGAAATTTTCTACTATTTTTCGACGATTTTCGAAAATTAGTTAAAGACATTTTCTTGTAACTTTCTACCTCTAGAACTTAGTTCCGGCCTAAAATCTTACAATTTTTCCAAAATCGTCAATTGAAATGTGCCAATTTTTAGAATTTTTTGAAAAAAATAATTTCAAACGAAATATTTCGAAACTCTTCCTCTGGGACCATAAACACACTATATTTTTGGAATCAGCAGGTCGAGATCTACATTTTAGAATTTTTTGGGAATATTCAGTACAATTTTTCCAAATGCTTCATTTTTCAATACTCTCCTCTTCTGAAATTTTCTACTATTTTTCGACGATTTTCGAAAATTAATGAAAGACATTTTCTTGTAACTTTCGACCTCTAGAACTTGGTTTCGGCCTCAAATCTTCCCATTTTTCCAAAATCGTGAATTGAGATGTGTCAATTTTTAGAATTTTTTGAAAAAATTTATTTCAAACGAAATATTTCGAAAATCTTCCTCTGGGACCATAAACACACTATATTTTTGGAATCAGCAAGTCTAGATCTATATTCTACAACTTTTTGGGAACTTTTAGACAGCTTTTTCAAAAGTTCAATTTTTCGATATTCCCTTACGAAAATTTCGACCCTTTTTTGACCATTTGGGAAATTTAGTTCGACATTTTCTCATAGATTTCAACCTCTAGAAGTTACTTTCGGCTTCATTTCTTCGATAAATTCCACCAATTTTTAGGATTTTTTGAAACATTTTAATTTTAAAGAGGATATTTCTAAGTCATGGTGTGCAATAAATGCGTTATTGTTTACGAATCAGTATGTCTACATGTATATCCCAGACTTTTGTGGGAATTTTTCCAAATGCTCCATTTTTCAATACTCTCCCCTGCTGAAATTGTCGACGGTTTTTCGACGGTTTTAGAAACTTAGTTAAAGACATTTATTGTAGATTTCGACCTCTAGAAGTTACTTTCGGGTTCGATAAATCCTACTGTTTTTCCAAAAGGGTCAAGGGAAGTGTGCCAATTTTAGCACTTTTTTTTGTTAAAATTAAATTTCAAACCGGACGTTTCTCCAAAATCTTGCTCTGAGACCATAAACATGTTATATTTTTAGAATCAGCACGTCAAGATCTATATTCTTCAATTTTTGGGAACTTTTGGACAGCTTTTTCAAAAGTTCAATTTTTCGATACTCCCTTATGAAAATTTAGACCCTTTTTGACCATTTAGGAAATTTAGTTAGACCTTTTCTTGTAGGTTTCGACCTCTAGAGCTTACTTCCGGCCTCATTTCTTCGATAAATCCTACCATTTATCCAGAATCGACAACTGAAATGTGCGAATTTTAAAGATTTTTTGAAAAAAAATAATTTCAAATGGGATACTTCCAAAAATCTTGTTCTGGGAGTATCAACGCGCTTTTGTTTTCGAATCAGCACGTCGAGATCTATATTTCAGAATTTTTTAAGAATATTCAGTACAATTTTTCCAAACGCTCCATTTTTCAATACTCTCCCCTTCTGAAATTTTCTATTTTTCGACAATTTTAGAAATTGTGCTATACATTTTCTTGTAATTTTCGATCTCTAGAAGTTAGTTTCGGCCTCATTTTTCCAGTATCCAGTTGAAATGTGCGAATTTTTAGAATTTTTTGAAAAAAATTAATTTCAAACGAAATATTTCGCAAATCTTCCTCTGGGACTATAAACACACTATATTTTTGGAATCAGCACGTCAAGATCTATGTTCTACAACTTTTTGGGAACTTTTAGACAGCTTTTTCAAAAGTTCAATTTTTCGATACTCCCTTACGAAAATTTCGACCCTTTTTTGACCATTTGGGAAATTTAGTTAGACATTTTCTATGGATTACAACCTCTAGAAGTCACTTACAGCCTCATTTCTTCGATAAATTCCACCAGTTTTCCAAAATCGTCAATTGAAATGTGCGAATTTTTAGGATTTTTTGAAAAATTTTAATTGTAAAGGGAATATTTCTAAAAATCATTCTGTGGAACCATAAATGCGTTTTTGTTTACGAATCAGCATGTCTTAAATCCCAGAATTTGGTGGGAATTTTTTGTTACAACTTTTCCAAACGCTCAATTTTTCAATACTTCTCTATTTTGAAAATTTCGACTGTTTTTCGACGATTTTCGAAATTTACTCAAAGACATTTTTTTGTAAATTTCGACCTCTAAAAGTCACTTTCGGCCTCATTTCTTCGATTTTTTTAGAATCGCTTTCAATTTTGTATATAGGACCTAATTTTTGCACCCTCAGTTGATTTTTAGCCATAAGTTAAAAATTAATTAGTTACTTTTGTCCATAGCACAAATCACAAAGGACCCGAGCCAGCAATAACCGCAAAAAAATCCGTAGACCCAGAAACAACCACCTGTGCATCTAAAGTATTATACGAACTGTTGTGTTTTTAACAACCGCCCACCTCACTTCAAAAGCTCCCGTCCCTCATTTTCCAATCCCCCCGCCTCCTCCAATAGCCCCAATAAATCCGGCCCTAGCCCGATTCGGCGAATAAAACACAATGCAGACGCAAAAAGGCCGTCTGACAGGTACTAAGTAACACTCAAGGAACGAAATCAACAGGTTTGTGGGTCGTATCGCGATACAGATACCTGTGTTTTTACGAGCTCGTAACATAATAGCTTCTGGGGGGTTGTAAAACATTTAGTGGTTGCCGCTACCGATTGTTGTGCGGCACGTGGATTGTTATGGTAAATTAAGACGTTTCCTGCGGGCCGGCGAGACCTTATTAAGTCCTTCGAGATCCTTCGCGGCGTAATTGCGACGTTATTGCACGCAATCTCTAATCGACTCGCGCCGAAAGGGTAAATTGCTCGTTCCGCAAATGCGACTCGGCTCGATTTGATTCTAATTAGCTGACCCAATTTCCGATTTATAATTACCGGCGAGGGGAAAAGAAGCCGAGGACTGCGATTAATTAGATCATATGCACTTTTTCGATGTCTGAAATAACTTCGGGGAATTTTATTACGGTCTCGTATTTACTTTGCATAAAGTGCACTCAAAATTGACTTCGGGTTGTTGCATAAGAGCGTGGCGTTTGAAAACGTCGAACGATTACTTTTTGTAGTCTGCGTCGGGTTTCCAGGGAGTGTGGTGATTTGTCAGGTGTCGGCGACTGAAATCAATCACCGGGGGGCGAGTTTCAACCCCCTGCTTCGATATCATCGAATGTCCAGGCGGTGTCAATGCTTTGTCCTGCAGTGCAGACTATCGAATGTCGGGGGTGTCTTTGCTGTTCCGTTGCATTTATCAAGCGTTAATAAGACGCTGGAAGAGTCGGGTTACCTCCATTCATCCTACATTAGGCTTTTATTTATAGTGATCAACGCTAACGACATTAGTTCTTTATTTTTCCCCGGCGTCCTCCACCTGTAATGGACGCCAAATACTAATGGGGGCGCGATTGCCACCACACGTGAAACTTTTATGTTGTTCTACGGGGATGATTACCAATTTCAAATACCCATGTAGTTTATGAATCCGTGTTGACTTTCACTGTGAGACGGCAAAATAAAAAAAGAAAAACGTTTTGTTTGGAACAAATTTGAAAGGGACCCTTGAGATTCTTTCGAAAAAGGCACGAAGAGCCCCAAGATTCATTTAATTTAACAAAACACTTGGAGTCATCGATTTTTTGAAATTCTTAAAAAAAAGAGACTAGAGACTCCGGATATTTTTTTTTTTCAAAAACAACACCTCAAAAAAAAACACAACGAACTCGGTAAGACTTTCAATTTCTCTTTTTTAAATAGAACCACCACGCCCCCCGAGATGCTTTCAAATTCTTCTGAAAATAATACTGCATTCTTCAATTTTTTTTGTAAAAGTAGTGGCATTATTTCAGTTGACGATTCTGGAAAACTGGTAGGATAAATCGAAGAAATAAGAAATAACTTCTAGAGGTTGAAATCTACAAGAAAATGGCCTTAACTAAATTTCGAAAATCGTCGAAAAATAGAAAATTTCACAAGGGGAGAGTATTGAAAAATGGAGCATTTGGAAAAATTGTATTGAACATTCCTTAAAAATTCTGAAATATAGATCTCGACGTGCTGATTCGAAAACAAAAGCGCGTTGATGGTCCCAGAACAAGATTTTTGGAAATATCCCATTTGAAATTTTTTTTTTTCAAAAAATCTTCAAAATTGGCACATTTCAGTTGTCGATTCTGGATAAATGGTAGGATTTATGGAAGAAATGAGGGCGGAAGTAAGCTCCAGAGGTCGAAACCTACAAGAAAAGGTCTAACTAAATTTCCTAAATGGTCAAAAAGGGTCTAAATTTTCATAAGGGACTATCGAAAAATTGAACTTTTGAAAAAGCTGTCCAAAAGTTCCCAAAAATTGAAGAATATAGATCTCGACGTGCTGATTCTAAAAATATAACATGTTTATGGTCTCAGAGCAAGATTTTGGAGAAATGCTCGGTTTGAAATTTAATTTTAACAAAAAAAAGTGCTAAAATTGGCACACTTCCCTTGACCCTTTTGGAAAAATAGTAGGATTTATCGAACCCGAAAGTAACTTCTAGAGGTCGAAATCTACAAAAAATGTCTTTAACTAAGTTTCTAAAACCGTTGAAAAACCGTCGACAATTTCAGCAGGGGAGAGTATTGAAAAATGGAGCATTTGGAAAAATTCCCACAAAAGTCTGGGATATACATGTAGACATACTGATTCGTAAACAATAACGCATTTATTGCACACCATGACTTAGAAATATCCTCTTTAAAATTAAAATTTTTCAAAAAATCCTAAAAATTGGTGGAATTTATCGAAGAAATGAAGCCGGAAGTAACTTCTAGAGGTTGAAATCTATGAGAAAATGTCGAACTAAATTTCCCAAATGGTCAAAAAAGGGTCGAAATTTTCGTAAGGGAATATCGAAAAATCGAACTTTTGAAAAAGCTGTCTAAAAGTTCCCAAAAAGTTGTAGAATATAGATCTAGACCTGCTGATTCCAAAAATATAGTGTGTTTATGGTCCCAGAGGAAGATTTTCGAAATATTTCGTTTGAAATTAATTTTTTCAAAAAATTGGTACATTTCACTTGACGATTTTGGAAAAATGGTAAGATTTGAGGCCGAAACCAAGTTCTGGAGGTCGAAAGTTACAAGAAAATATCTAACTAATTTTCGAAAATCGTCGAAAATTAGTAGAAAATTTCAGAAGGGGAGAGTATTGAAAAATGGAGCATTTGGAAAAATTGTACTGAATATTCCCAAAAAATTCTATAATATAGGTCTCGACGTGTTGATTCCAAAAATATAGTGTGTTTATAGTCCCAGAGGAAGATTTTCGAAATATTTCATTTGAAATAAAATTTTTCAAAAAATTGGCACATTTCACTTGACGATTTTGGAAAAATGGTAAGATTTGAGGCTGAAACTAAGTTCTGGAGGTCGAAAGTTACAAGAAAATGTCTTTCACAAATTTTCGAAAATCGTCGAAAAATAGAAAATTTCAGAAGGGGAGAGTATTGAAAAATGGAGCATTTGAAAAATTGTACTGAATATTCTTAAAAAATTAGTGGCATTATTTCAGTTGACGATTCTGGAAAACTGGTAGGATAAATCGAAGAAATAAGGCGGAAAATAACTTCTAGTGGTTGAAATCTACAAGAAAATGGCCTTAACTAAATTTCGAAAATCGTCGAAAAATAGTCGAAAATCAGACCTTGACGTGCTGATTCGAAAAATATAGCGTGTTTTTGGTTGCAGAGCAAGGTTTTAGGAATATTCGGTTTGAAATTCAATTTTTCAAAAAATTCCAAGAATTGACACATTTCAATTGGTGATTCTCGAAAAATGGCAGGAAATGCCTTAACTAAATTTCCAAACTTGTCGAAAAACGGTCGAAATATTTAAACTAGGGAAGTATTGAAAAATGTAAATCGAATCGAAAAATTGAAAAATCTAAAATTATTAAAATCAAAGTCGAAAAACTGTAACATTGAAAGATCGAAAAATTGTAAAAATACTAATTATTGTTACATATTTCAAATGAAAACTCGAATTGCAAATCAGAAATTGAAGAAATAAAAACTTGAAAATTTTTACATTGATAAAGAAAACTTATTAAATGAAAACATTGAAAAACCGTGATATTGAAGAATTAAAAATCTAAAGACTGAAATACGTATTCACAATTGGGAAAATCGAAAAAGTGAAAAATTTTAAAATGAAAATTCAAACTGTTACATGTAAAATTGAAGAAACAAAAAAATGAACAATTGAAAAATTACAAATCTAAAAATTAAAGAAATGCAAAATTGGAAAAAAGTTAATGTAATTGAAAAAACAAAAAATTATAAAACCGGAATTTTAAATCGAAAAATTGCAAAATCTCAAAAAAAGTCGAAAAAATCATATAAACGAAAAGATGAAAAATCTAAAAGATTAAAAAATTTAAAAAATGAGAAAACGAACTGAAATAATAAAAAAACAAGAAACTGCAAAATCCAAACAGTTAAAAAATCGAAAAACTGAAATGTTGAAAAATAGGGAAATCAAAAATTTGGAAAATAGAAACATCGAAAATTTTGAAAATCGAAAACCCGGATAGTTGAAAAATGCAAAAAGAAAAACAAAGAAATTGACTATTTGAAAAATCCAGAAATTGGAACATTGCTAAAACTGAAAAGCCGAAAAGTTGAAAAATCGAAAAACGGAAAAATTAAAGTTTCGAAAAACTGAAAAATCCAGAAATTGAAAAATTCAAAAAATTGACTTGTCAAAAAATTGAGAATTCGAAAAATCAAAAACTCGAGAGGTCGTAAAACGAAAAAATCCACAAATCGAGTCGCATAAAATCGAAAAATTAAAAATCGAAAACTCGAGAAATTTTAAATCGAAAAATTGCAAATTCTAAAAGAAAGTCGTAAAAATCATATGATCGAAAAAATGAAAAGTCTAAAAAGTTAAAAAACTGATAAATTTAAAAAACGAACCAACATCAGGAAGAAAAACTGAAAAGGTGAAGAATTGGTAAATCGAAAATTTGAAAAATTGAATCGTCAAAAAATTGGAAAATCGAAAAACGAAAAGCGGAAAAGTTGAAGAATCTAAAAATGAGACTTGAAATCGAATAATTGAAAAATTAAAATGTTAAAAAATTAATAATTCGAAAACTTGAAAAATCGAGAAATCGAAAAACCGAAAAACTGAATAATTAATTGAAACATCGAGAAATCGAAATAACAAACAAAGATGGAGAAATCAAAAACTCGAAAAAATTCTGGAATTCAAACCTTGACGTGCTGATTCGAAAAATATAGCGTGCTTATGATCCCAGAGCAAGATTTTATGAATATTCGGTTTGAAATTAAATTTTTTCAAAAAATTCTAAAAATTGGCAAATTTCAATTGATCATACTGGAAAAATGGTAGGATATATCGAAGAAATAAGACCGAAACTAACTTCCAAAGGTCGACAGTTACAAGAAAATGTCTTTCACTAAATTTCGAAAATCCTCGAAAAATAGAAAATTTCAGAAAATGGAGGATTTGGAAAAATTGTCTTGAATATTCCCAAAAAATTCTGAAATATAGATCTCTCATTTGAAATTCATTTTTTTCAAAAAATCTTAAAAATTGGCACATTTCAGTTGTCGATTCCAGATAAATGGTAGGTAGAAATGAGGCCGGAAGTAACCTCTAGAGGTCGAAATCTACAAGAAAATGTCTAACTAAATTTCTAAAATCGTCACACAGTCGAAAACTTGAAAATGGGGAAATATTGAAAAATGGAGCGTTTGGAAAAGTTGAACTGAAAATTCCCAAAAAATTCTGGGATAGAGATCTCAACGTGCCGAGTCAAAAAATATAACGTGTCTAGGATTCCGGATCAAGATTAAAAAAAAAAAAATCAGAATGAAAATATTTTTTGTGCTGTTTCAAATAGGTGGAATTATAATACTAAAGAAGAAGAAAATCCCTTTCGGTTATTAATTATTAAAGTAAATTTGCCACAGACTGACTCATTTTTGCATCAGTCAGAAAATGTATGGATATTGAAAGAAAAATCACAAGATTAGGTATGATGAGTAAAAAGCTCTCCCCGAGATTCTTTCAAATTCTTCTAAAAATAAAACATCACGGGCCCCGTAAAACTATATCAAAAATAAAATACCAGGGACTCCCAGACTTTTTAAAAGTCTTTCAAATATAAAAAACTAAAGGCTCCTGAGCTTCTTTCAAATTCTTCTGAAAAGAGAGAAAATTCGAGAATATTTCAAATTATTTCAACAATAAGACATCAAGAGTTCAATCCTCGAGGTTTTTCACTATTTTAAAAACAAAATACCAGAGATCCTCAAAATTCGTTCGTATTAATTGTCCTAGGGCAAAATTTTTACGAAAATCCTGTTTGAAATTGATGTTTTAAAAAAAATTCTAAAACAAGGCACATTTCAATTGACGACACTGGAAAAATGCTAGGATTTATCAAAGAAATGAGGCCGGAAGTAACCTCTAGAGGTCGAAATCTACAAGAAAATGTCTGCAACTAAATTCCCCAAATGGTCAAAAAAGATCGAAATTTTCATACGGGAGTATCGAAAAATTTAACTTTTCAAAAAGATGAATTAAAATTCCCAAAAAATTGTGGAATATAGATCTCCAGGTGCTGATTCGACAAATGTAGCGTGTTTATGGTCCTAGAGCAAGATTTTAGAAATATCAGGTTTGAAATTCATTTTTTTCAAAAAATCCAAAAAATTGTCACTTTTCAATTGACGTTTGTGGAAAAATGGTAGGATTTATCGAAGAAATGAGGCCGAAAGTAACTTCTAGAGGTCGAAATCTACAAGAAAATTTCTGTAACTGAATTTTTTAAATGATCGAAAAATGGTCGAAATGTTCATAAGGGAGCATCAAAACATTGCACTTTTGAAAAAGTTGTCTGAAAATTCCAAAAAAAATTCTGCAATATAGATAGACCTCGAGGTGTTGATTCGACATATATAGCGTGTTTATGGTCCCAGAGCAAGATTTTAGGAAAACTCGTTTGGGTTTTTTTTTTTTTTTTCAAAATATTGTAAAAATTGGGACATTTGAATTGATGATATGGAAAAGGGGTAGGATTTATCGAAGAAATGAGGCTGAAAGTAACTTCCAGAGGTTGAAATGTACAAGAAAATGTCTTTGACTAAATTTATAAAATCGTCGAAAAACTGTCGAAAGTTTCAAAATGGGGAAGTCTTAAAAAATGGAGCATTTGGAAAAGTTGAACTAAAATTTCGCAAAAAATTCTGGTATATAGATCTCGACATACTGATTCGAAAAATATAACGCGTCTATAGTTCCGGAGCAAGATGAAAAAAAATGAGCATGAAATTTTTTTGTGCTTTTTAAAATAGCTGGAATTAAAATACCGAAATACAACACTAGAGCCCATTGAGATTCTTTCAAATGTTTAACAAAATATAACAGCCAGAAGCCTGGAGATTCTTGCAGATTTATTTAAAAAATAAAACAGCAGCGAATCCCGTGGTTTTTCTTTCAAATTCTTCTAGAGAACGCTGTCGAGAACATCTAAGTTGATTTTTTAAATAATTTTATACGTAGAATTAAAAAAAATAAATGAAAAAAATCCGACCTGACCCATCATGACCTGACCCACCACGACCTGACAAGAATCGATTGTGTTGTTAAGGCTCTGTCCTACTCAACTTTCCAGGGAAGGCCGACTCTGAAAACAGATGTCCCTCTACGCGGCGACAACCAGCGGCGGAACTGACGACCAGCTTCTGCGTGACACACTCTATCTAAAGTCCGCTTTATAATGCGGTGTCGTCCATCGCCCAATCGTTTCTCGCGTCGCCCCTCCCGCATTTTATCAAAGTTTTTCCGTAATTTCGAGACCTCGCCGTGCGGTAATTCACATTGTAAATTAATGGGGGGCTGCAGCGTAATATACTCGCCGCGGAATGGAAATTTAATATGCCCGTAATGTATTTTGATTTGCCCGGGATTGATTGATTCGCCTATAATAACGTATTTTCAGTCAGGTGGGCATGCATTAAATAGATTTATATAAGCAGGATTACAAATCAATATTAAGCGTTATTATCTTTAAATGAAAGTGTCTTCAATTCGAGGCACATAATTTAAATGTGTTTAACAAGATAATGGCCGTTATTAGGATTAATGTCGTTCAACGTAGCGCTCCTTTGTCTGAAGTAGATGGACGAGCGGGACCTTCCGTTCGTCTACTGGAATGAATTTTTTCACAGAAAATTATTAATAATGTATTAATGCTGTGTCGATGGCGGCTCGAAATCATAACAATTTTCTGTAAATTACTGACAATTTACTTTCGAACACATTTCCGTTTGTTAACCTTCAAATTCCCGTCATTTATTTTACCTAATTGCGTGCGTTTCGAAAATAATTGTAAAAAATTGTAGTTTAAGCGTGCATTTATCGACATGAATATAATTTCGAGCACTTGACTAACACCTACTCCGTTCGATCATTTATTACGATTTGTAGAACATTTGGGTTAAGTGAGGTTTAATTTTTAATAATAATTGCCGGATTGTGTGCCGACGGAACGCCGTTTTCACGAGGTTTGCAGCGCTCGGATCGAATCGGGCGACGAAGACACCTTACGTAATCAATTTCAACACCCATAATTAATACGCGGCGACGTTAATATGCAATACAATATGCAAGGCCGCTTTTTGCTGACCTTTTTCATTTGCCGACTACAAACTTTCCAACTTCGGCTAGTAAAATCACTCGTAAAAATTTTCGGAACAAAGAGATGACGCCGACGACGACCACGACTCGAGAGAAAGAAATGCCCCAAGTAACGATTTCACTTTGCAGCGCCCAATAAATTTCACACGTGAATTATTATTATGGGAAAATTGGATACGTATTACACTCGGAGCGTGTAATGGTTTTGGTATTTTAATTTCAATTATGAACTGATAATTGACCAGATCCTTACGGGCGGAGCGCACCCCCGTAATTGAGCCCCGTTTTGTGCGATGAATTTATAAAGTCGTAATTTGAGGCCAGAATAAAAAGCTGATTGCATTTCCGCTACGTCACCGAACGCATTATGTGCTAGATTGACCGGATAAATTTGTGTTTATGCGAAATTTATGGATAATGAAGCGGATGCTAGATAAATCCGGGGCTACAAGTTTCAGCGAAAGCGTCGATCCTCCGGGCGACCGGAGTCCACGGACCCCGTTCGCGTTGCATTTCCTCCGGTTTCGCGGACGCCCACCGCTCGGCTATCGAGCAGTTCCGTCATCAAATATTCATGCTTAAGTTAATAATTACTGATTTTATCTAGTGTACAATGAGTACGACAGGACGCGAGTAATGGCGTTTTTCCAAGTCCCTTGTGTGGAGTGGCTGGAAATTTTCAAATTAGGAGTTATTAATTACCTTCGATTTAAATGTTGGATGATTGAAGCACGTGTGCTAGGAAAGCCGGAAATGGTCTTCGTTGACACGAAGATGTGAAAGTTGAGCGGTGGCAGAACGTTGTGGTGGCATTTTTGGAATTGCAGCGGGATGATGTAATGATTAGCCGATAGTAGAATTAAGTAAATTCTGACTTTTACGTGAATTATTGTAACTGCGTTTCGTTTTTAACATTTTGAAGACCTCTGGCGTAAGCTTAATTTAAATTACTACTACTATTACTACTATATAGTAAATTAATAGGAAGGAGTGGAAAAATTAGTAATTTTGGATGATTTTGATTAAGGTTTAAATGTTATCTACTTAGTTTTTAATTCTGGAAAACTTTGTGTCCAAAATAGTTGAAATTGCCCATGGTATTTTATTTTTTATACAGTTTTAAGAAATCTCGGAGACTCCTGGTGGTTCTATTTTTAGAATAATTTAAAATTTTCAATAATCTCGGTGGTCCCCGATTTATTTTCGATGTAATTTTAAAATATTTCGGGGGTCCCTGGTGGTTCTATTTTCAGAAGAATTTGAAAGAATCTCCAAGGCTCCTGATGGTTCTATTTTGAGAAGAATGTTTAAGAATATTTGGGAGTTCTTGATGCTTTATTTTTAACAAGTTTTAAAGAATCTCTCGGGTTTCTATGTTCTATTTTTAGAAGAATTTGAAAGAATCTCGAAGGCTCCTGGTGGTTCTATTTTTAGAAGAATTTTCGAGAACCTCGTAGTTCCCTGGTACTTTATTTTTCACATAGTTTTAAAGAATCTCGGGGTCCCTGATTTATTTTTGGGATAATTTAAAAAAATCTCTGAAATCCCCGACGGTTCTATTTTTAGAAGAATTTGAAAGAATCTCGAAGGCCCCTGGTGGTTCTATTTTTAGAAGAAGAATTTTCAGGAATCTGGGCCCATGGTATTTTATTTTTTATACAGTTTTAAGAAATCTCGGGGACTCCTGGTGGTCCTAATTTTAGAAGAATTTGGAAGAATTTCGGAGTCTGATGGTGTTCTATTTATAGAAGAATTTTTAATTTTCAAGAATTTCAGTGGTCCCCGATTTATTTTTGGTGTAATTTTAAAACATTTCCTTGGTGGTTCTACTTTCAGAAGACTTTGAAAGAATCTCTAAGGCTCCTGATGGTGCTATTTTGAGAAGAATTTTTAAGAATATTTGGGGGTTCCTGATGTTTTATTTTTGACAAGTTTTAAAGAATCTCTGGGGTCTCTGTGTTCTATTTTTAGAAGAATTTGAAAGAATCTCGAAGGCTTCTGGTGGTTCTATTTTTAGAAGAATTTTCGAGAACCTCGTGGATCCCTGGTACTTTATTTTTGACGTAGTTTTAAAGAATCTCGTGAGTCCCTGACGGTTCTATTTTTAGAAGAATTTGAAAGAATCTCGAAGGCTCCTAGTGATTCTATTTTAAGAAGAATTATCAAAAATGTTCGGGGGTTCCTGATGTTTTATTTTTACACACTTTTAAAGAATCTTGGGGGTTCCTGGTATTTTATTTTTGATACAGTTTTAAAGAATCTCAGGAGCTCCTGGTATTTTATTTTTAAAAGTAATTTAAAAAATCTAGAGGACCTTGCTACTTCTATTTTTAGAAGAATTTTCAAGAATCTCGGGGTCTCTGGTGTTTTATTTTTGACATTGTTTTAAAGAATCTCCGGGGCTCCGAGTTGTTTTATTTTTAGAAGAATTTGAAATTATTTCAGGGGCTCCTGGTGTTCTATTTATAGAAGAATTTCCAAAAATCAGGTTTCTGGTGTTTTATTCTTGATATAGTTTTAAACATCTCTAGGGTTCCTGGTGTTTTATTTTAAGAAAAATAAGAAGTGCGGGGGCTACAAGTGCTTCTATTTTTTGAAAATTTTTAAAGAATCATGGGGGCTCCAGGTGTTCTATCTATAGAATTTTAAGAAATTTCGGTGGCCCCTGGTGGTGAAGAATTTGTGAGAATCACGAGGGCTTCTGGTGACACTATTTTTAAAAGGAGAATTTTCAAGAATCTCGGAGGTCCCTGATGTTTTATTTTTAATACAGTTTTAAGAATCTGGGAAGCTTCTGATGTTCTATTTTTGGAAAAATGTGAAAGAATTTCGGGGGCCGCTAGTGATTCTATTTTTAGAAGAATTTGACAGAACCTCACCCCTCCTGAGACTTCTATTTTTAGAAGAACTTGAAAGAATTGCGGGGGCTTCTGGTGTTCTATTTATATCAGCATTTGAAAGAGTCTCAGGGGCCCCAGATGGTTCTGTTTTGAGAAGAATTTCCAGGAATCTCGGGGATTCCTGGTGTTTTATTTTTGACATAGTTTTAAAGAATCTCAGGAGCACCTAAAGTTTATTTTTAGAAGTAATCTAAAGAAACCCCTGCTGTTCCTATTTTTAGAAGAATTTGAAAGACTCAGGGGTTTCTGGTAGTTCTATTTTTCGAAGAATTTGAAAGAATCTCTAGGACTCCTGGTGGTTATATTTTTAGAATAAGAGTTTTCAAGAATATGGGCCCATGGTATTTTATTTTTGATATAGTTTTAAAGAATCTCGAAGACCTATGATATTCTATTTTAAGAACATTTTTAATGACTCGGGGGTTCCTGGTGTTTTATTTTTAGAAGTAATTTAAGGAATCTCGGGAAACTACTGCTTCTATTTTTAGAAGATTTTTCAAGAATCTCGGGGGTTCTTGATGTAGATTTAAAGAATCTCTGGAGTCCGTGATTGTCTATTTAACAAAGATAATAATAACAAATTTCGGTCCACTCGGGTAGTTTCTGGTGTTTTATTCTTGATACAGTTTTAAAGAATCGCGGGCGTCGCTGTTGTTCAATTTTAAGAAAAATTCAAAAGAATATCGGAAGCTTCAGGTGTTCTATTTATAGAATTTTAAAAAATTTGTGGAAAAATGATGGGGAGTTATCGACGAAATGGGGTCGAAAGTAACTTCTAGAGGTCGAAATTGACAAGAAAATGTCTGTAACTAAATTTGGAAAATCATCGAAAAAGGACCAAAATTTTTATAAGGGGGAACTGAAGAATTGAATTTTTGAAAAAGTTGACTAAAAATTCAGAAAAAATTCTGGGATATAGATGTCGATGTACTAATCAGAAAAATATGGCGCATTTATGGTCCCGGGGCGAGATTTTAAATATCCGGTTTGAAATTTAATTTTTTCAAAAAACCCTAAAAATTGACAAATTCCAATTGGTGCCTCTGGAAAAATGATGGGAGTTATCGACGAAATGGGGTCGAAAGTAACTTCTAGAGGTCAAAATTTACAAGAAAATGTCTGTAACTAAATTTGAAAAATGATCGAAAAAGGACCAAAATTTTCATAAGGGGGAACTGAAGAATTGAACTTTTGAAAAAGTTGACTAAAAATTCAGAAAAAATTCTGGGATATAGATGTCGATGTACTGATCAGAAAAATATGGCGTATTTATGGTCCCGGAGCGAGATTTTGAATATCCGGTTTGAAATTTATTTTTTTCAAAAAACCCTAAAAATTGACAAATTTCAATTGGTGCCTCTGGAAAAATGATGGAGAGTTATCGACGAAATGGGGTCGAAAATAACTTCTAGAGGTCGAAATTTACAAGAAAATGTCTGTAAATAAATTTCGAAAATGATTGAAAAAGGACCAAAATTTTCATAAAGGAGAACTGAAGAATTGAATTTTTGAAAAAGTTGACTAAAAATTCAGAAACAATTCTGGGATATATGTAGATGTCGATGTACTGATCAGAAAAATATGACGTAATATGGTCCCGGAGCGAGATTTTAAATATCCGGTTTGAAATTTAATTTTTTCAAAAAACCCTAAAAATTGATAAATTCCAATTGGTGACTCTGGAAAAATGATGGGGAGTTATCGACGAAATGGGGTCGAAAGTATCTTCTAGAGGTCAAAATTTACAAGAAAATGTCTGTAACTAAATTCGAAAAATGATCGAAAAAGGATCAATATTTTCATAAGGGGGAACTGAAGAATTGAATTTTTGAAAAAGTTGACTAAAAATTCAGAAACAATTCTGGGATATAGATGTCGATGTACTCATTAGAAAAATATGGGGTATTTATGGTCCCGGAGCGAAATTTTAAATATCCGGTTTGAAATTTATTTTTTTTCAAAAAACCTTAAAAATTGACAAATTTCAATTGCTGACTGGAAAAATGGTGGGATTTATCGAAGAAATGAGGCCAGAAGTAACTTCTAGAGATCGAGATCTACAAAAAATTCCTTAGATAATTTTCGAAGTTGGTCGAATAAAGGCCCTCGGGTGCTTCTATTTTGAGAAGAATTTTTAAGAATATTTGGGGGTTCCCGATGTTTTATTTTTGACAAGTTTTAAAGAATCTCGGGGGTCTCTGACGGTTCTATTTTTCGAAGAATTATCAAAAATGTTCGGGGGTTCCTGATGTTTTATTTTTACATAGTTTTAAAGAATCTCAGGAGCCCTTGGTATTTTTTTTTTAGAAGTAATTTAAAGAATCTAGAGAACCCTGCTGCTTCTATTTTTGGAAGAATTTTCAAGAATCGCGGGGGTCTCTCATGTTTTATTTTTGACATTGTTTTAAAGAATCTCGGGGGTTTCTGGTGGATCTTCTATTTTCAGAAGAATTATCAAAAATGTTCGGAGATTCCTGATGTTATAGTTTTAAAGAATCTCCGGGGCCCCAAATGCTCCATTAAAAAAATTATAATAATAATAACAAATTTCGGGGGTACAAGTGCTTCTATTTTTAGAAACATTTTGAAGAATCTTGGGGCTTTTTAGAAGAATTTGAAAGAATCACGAGGGCTTCTGGTGACACTATTTTTAGAAGAAGAATTTTCAAGAGTCTCGGAGGTCCCTATTTTTGAAAAAATGTGGAAGAATTTCGGGGATCCCTAGTGGTTTTATTTTTAAAAGAATTTGAAAGAATCTCGGGGTCTCCTGGTGTTTTATTAATAGAAAAATTTGAAAGAATAACAGAGGCTGGTGGTTCTACTTTTAGAAGAATTGGGAAGAATTTCGGAGTTCCTGGTGTTTCATTTTTTAAGTAATTTTAGGGAATCTCGGGGGCTCGTTGTGTTTTATTTTTAAAGAATTTCACAGAATCTCGCTCCTCCTGGGACTTCTATTTTTAGAAGAATTTGAAAGAATTTCAGAGGCTTCAGGTGTTCTATTTATATTAGAATCTGAAAGAATCTCAGGGGCCCCTCCCTGATGGTTCTGTTTTGGGAAGAATTTCCAGGAATCTCTGGGCTTCCTAATGTTTTATTTTTTAATTTTAAAGAATCCCGGGGACCCCTGCTGTTCCTATTTTCAGAAGAATTTGAAGGAATCTCGAGGGCTCCTGGTGGTTCTATTTTTAGAAGAAGTATTTTCAAGAATCTGCGCCCATGGCGTTTTATTTTTGATATAGTTTTAAAGAATATGGGGGACCCCTGCGGCTTCTATTTTTAGAAGAATTTTCAAGAATCTCGGGGGTCTCTGATGGTCTATTAAAAAAAATTCATAATAACAAATTTTCGTGTTTTTTTTTAGAAGAAGAATTTTAAATCATTGCGGGGGCTTCTGGTGTTCAATTTATAGAAGAATTTCCAAGAATCTCAGGGGTTCTTTTATTCTTGATATAGGTTTAAATAATCTCGGGCGTTCCTGGTGTTCTATTTTCAGAAAAATTTTAAAGAATATCGGGAGCTCCTGGTGCTCTATTTATAGAATTTTAAAAATTTTCTTTGGCCCCGGGTGCTTCTATTTTTAGAAGAATTTTCAAGAATCTCGGGGTCCCTGATCTTTTATTTTTAATATAGTTTTAAGAATCTTGAGAGCCCGCGGGACTTCTATTTATAGAAGAATTTGGAAGAGTCTCGGGGGTACTTGGTATTTTGTTTTTGAACTAATTTGAGCAAGTCTCGAGGACCCGCAGTGTTTTAATTTCAGAAAAACTTAGGGCTTTCTTATATATTTATTTATTTTTTAAATTAAAGAATCCGGGAATTCCTAGTGTTCTATTTTCTTTCAAAGTATTTGTTGTTCACATTTCTAGAAGAATTTGAAAAAATTTCGGGTCCCCTGGTGGTTGTATTTTTTGAAGAATTTGAAAAAATCTCAAAGGCCTCTGATGGCTCTGTTTTGAGAAGAATTTCGGAGGTTTCTAGTGTTTTATTTGTGATAAGTTTTAAAGAATCTCAGGAGTCTCTGGTGTTTTATTTTTAGAAGTAATTAAAGAATCTCGGGGATGCTTGATAGTTCTATTTTTAGAAGAATTTGAAAGAATCTCGAGGGCTCCTATTTTTAGAAGAATTTTCAAGAATCTTGGGGGTTCTTGATGTTATAGTTTCAGAGAATCTCAGGAGTCCCTGGTGTTCTGTTTTCAGAAAAAAATTAAAGAAGGTCGGAGGCTCCTAGTGGTTCTATTTTTAGAAGAATTTGAAAGAAACATGGGGGCTCCTGGTAGCACTATTTTTAGAAGAAGAATTTTAAGAATATCGAGGATTCCTGATGTTTTGTTTTTGACATAGAAAGACTCGGGGACACCTAGTGGTTCTAATTTCGGAAGAATTTGAAAGAATCCCTTGAGGGCCTCCTGGTAATTTATTTATATAAAAATTTATTTGAAAGAATTTTAAATCTGGGGGGGGGGGTGATTCTATGATTCTAGTTTTAGAAGATTTGACAAGAATTTCGGAGTTCCTGGTGTTTTATTTTGAAGTAATTTTAGGGAATCTGCGGGGCTCGTGGTGTTTTATTTTGTAAAAAGTTGACCGAATGTCGCCCCCTCTGGTACGTCTATTTTTAGAAGAATTTGCAAGAATCCTCGGGGTTCCCTGGCATTTTGTTTTTGAACTAATTTGAAAAAGTCTCGGGGGCCCGCAGTGTTTTACAGAGTTTAAAAGAACTTGAGAGAATCTCGTAAAGCCTTTTTTATTTTTTAAAAAATTTAAGAATTTTCTTTCAAAGTATTTGTTGTTCATATTTCTAGAAATAATTTGGAAGAATCTCGGGTGACCTGATGGTTCTATTTTTAGAAGAATTTGAGGGGTTCCTGGTGTTCTGTTTATAAAAGAATTTGAAAGAATTTCGGGGGTTCCTAGTGTTTTATTTTTTATATAGTTTTAAAGAATCTCCTCAGGAATCTCTGGCGGTTTATTTTTAGAAGTAATTTAAAGAATCTCGGGGATGGCTGCTGCTTCTATTTTTAAAAGAATTTGAAAGAATCTCAAGGGCTCCTAGTGGTTCTATTTTTAGAAGAATTTGCAAGAATCTTGGGGGTTCTTGATGCTATAGTTTTATAGTCTCCCATTTTTAGAAAAAATTTAACAAATTTCGGGGAGACCTGGTGGTTTTATTTTTAGAAGAATTTGAGATAATTTCGGGGGCTCCTAGTGTTCTTTTTATAGAAGAATTTCCAAGAGTCTCAGAGGTTCCTGGTGTTTTAATTTTGATATAGTTTCAAAGAATCTCGGGAGTCTCTGGTGTTTTATTTTCAGAAAAAAATTAAAGAAGCTCGGAGGCTCCTAGTGGTTCTATTTTTAGAAGAATTTGAAAGAATTCCGGGTGGAGAAAAATTTGTTTGAAAGAATTTTTAAAAATCTGGGGAGGGTTCTAGTTTTAGAAGATTTGCCTGGCGTTTTGTTTTTGAACTAATTTGAAAAAGTTTCGGGGGTCCGTAGTGTTCTAATTTTTAAAATAATTTAAGAATATGCGGGACTCCAAGTGTTCTAATTTTTTTTTTAAGTATTTGTTGTTTATGTTTCTGTAAGAATTTGAAAGCGTCTCGTGGTGTGTCGGGTTAGAACGTCTTTAAAGAATCTCAAGGACCCCTGGTGTTTTGTTTATAGAAGTATTTGAAAGAACATCGGTGTTTTAATCGGGAGTGTCGTAAACGACTCGACAAGTTAAATTAGGCACGAAGCAGCAAAACTCATAAATATCCTTGCACTATTATAACTGAAAAATATTTACAATTTTTTTTGTTGTTGATTGTTTAGTAATCCCGCAAACAATTGGAAACAATCCTATTCTAAAATTATCAACTATATAAGATAGAAGTCGGTGTTGGAGTTGGCTGTTGCACACTTATTTCGTTACGTTTACACAATCCATTATCGCTTAAATAAAATCATATTAATTGACCCAATTCCGTGAAATTTCCAGTTTTCCTTTGACCCACAAGTCGCCCGTGGAATTCTTCAAGAATTCTATTACGCAAGCAGAATTTTAATACGAGCATTATGTCCTTCGCAGCGATGGTCATTTATGTAATTGGCCGACGATAATCATTATTACGTTTAAACGGGACGGTCATTATGGAAGAAGAGTTAAATTTAATGTAAGCGTCACCCGAAGATATCAAACCGATAACCTGTCGAGCTAAATTAATTGATGCATTAGACTCGACAGTAAAACGGTAGACGAATCAACGATTCGTTTTATACAGTTCGGGTCATTATTGTTTAATTATAGTGCATAATAGCCGCGCCGTATCATTATGCACTTATTATTATTGCACTCTCGTTTTTCTCCTCATAAACGCAATTAGTATTACACACAGCGCGTTACTATTTTTAGCTTTAACTAACTTTTCCTTTCTATTGTTTCAGGTAAGGCATGCGTCCCACAAGCACGGTAAGCTCGCCGGCCGAAGCCTGACGAATTTCCGACGATCGCTCCTCCGAAACCCGTTAAACGATTCGGAAAATTACCGAAACGCGATTTAATTGCGCAAGTTTCGTCCGTCTGCTGGCCCTCATCAGTTCATCGCATACAATCAGGTCAAAGTTTCCTCGCAGACTCGGTTTTGATCAGCTCTGAGTACAATCAGGTTACGACGGGCCGTAATTATCAGCTAATGAAAATCAACTAGTTTGGACTGCCAATTAACCGGAGTTGGTTCGTCACGTGACACGAACAACCGGTGGCGGCACTCGGATTCGGCGGACGGCTTGTCACCATATAGTTAATTATTTATTGGATAATTGCAGGAATTCGCAAAAATCGTGCGTTTGTTTGGGTGATTATGATCGGTTTGCGAAGTGGATGACTTGCCGCTTTGTCGAAACGGAGATTAGGAGTAATTTGTTGCGCTGACGTTAGCCGGAGGCCAATTACGGCGGCTTAGAGTGGTGCGGGCCACCGGTGTAGGTGAGCGGCAAAAGTAAAACGAGCGCGGGCTGGGGATCGATGAGATAATTATTTATGGCGCTTGTAAAAAGTGTGTTTACTGTGGTTTACTTTTCGGATTAGACGTTTTGTCAATAGCGACGGTTCTTCAAGAACTAATACGTGTTTGCGGGGGAAATTAACGCGCTTTTTAAATGCCGATGAGCGTGAATTTGAAAAAGTTGGGAGTTTATAGAAATTTTTTTTTAAATTAAATTTGATTTATTATCGAATTGCTCGAAAAACAAATATTTAAGTTAATCAGTTATTTTTTCTTGGGTATTTTAAAGTAAAAAAATGCGTTGGTTGTTTAAAAAAGTTTGAAGCTTTTCGAAGAACAAAGAAGGAAATTGAATACAGAAATTAGAACAAAATTAAAAAAAAACAAGAAATATAAGAATTTGACCAAATGTGATATTTAAAAATTGTTAATTATTGTTAAAATGACATAACCTAACCTTGTCAGAATTGGTATATGAAATTATTGTTAATTATACAGAGTGTTGTTTTTAACTAGTTTTTTTTCAACTAGAATACCCCATATATTTTTATATATTCTGATTAACTTCTTGAGCTGTATTGTTTCAAATTTCGAATTTTAACAAAGATGAGAATGTCATTCTGGTATAAATAAAATTTGGTTTTAGTATACAGAGTGTTTATAAAAATATATATTTTAACAATTTTCAAATATCGATATTTTAGTTTCATCAAGTAAGTAATAGATACAGACTATATTTTATTACTGCATCTTATTCTGTTGTTCCATTTCTGTTTTGTTAAGCATTTTCTGAACTGAATAATCGAAAAATCTAATATTTTTTTAAATCGAAAAATTGAAATCCGAATAGTTCAAAAGTCGAGCAATCGAAACAACAAAAAATCAAATGATCAAAAATTTTAAAATTCAAAAACTATAAAATCTAAAAAATCGAAAAATTTAAAAATCCAGAAATGGAAAAATTCACAAAATTGAAATGATGAATAATTGAGAAATCGAAAAAGTGATGAATCGAATTTTTAAAATCGAAATATCGAAAACTCAAAAAAATCGAGAAACTGAAAAGTCCCAAAACTAAAACATAGAAAACTGAGAAATCGAAAATTTCAAAAATCGAAAAATTGAAAATTCAAAAAACCAAAAAATTGGAAAATCGAAAAATTGAAGAATTGAAAAACTGAAAAATTGAAAAATCGGAAAGTCGACAAGTGGAGAAAACAGTAAAATTAAAAACTCGAAAAATTCAGAAATCGAAAAGTCAAAAAATTGATTAATGAAGATTAACTGAAAATTTAGAAACGCCAGTTGAAAAATTGAACACTAAAAAAATTAAAAAAAAGAGAAATTGAAGAATCGAACATTTGAGATCCCAAAATTGAAAAATGGAGAAATTGAAGAAAAACTGAAAAATTGAAAATACGAAAAATTGCAAAATCGTAAAACTGAAATATCAGAAAATTGAGAAATGGAAAAATTAAAAGATTGAGAAAGAAAAAAATTGAAATATCTAGAAATTGGGAAACCGAAAAATTTAAGAATCAAAAACTACAAAATCCCAGAACTCTCGATAATCGAGATTAATTGAAAATTTAGGAACGCCTAAAAAAAATTGAATTGAAAAATTGAGAAAAACGTAAAACTGAAATATGTATCGGAAAATTCAAAAATCAAAAAATTAAAAAACGGAGAAACATGAACATTTGAAAAACCAAAAAACTGAAGAATCGAACAATTGAAAGATTCCAAAATTGAAATATTGAAAAATTGAAAATCGAGAAATTGAAAAATGGACAAACTGAAGAATCGAAAAATTTTAAATACGAAAAATTGTAAAATCATAAAACATATCGGAAAATTGAGAAATCAAAAAATTGAGAACACGAAAATTTTAGAATTCAAGAAATTGAGAAATCGAAAAAGGTAAGGATTAAAAAACTGCAAAATCCCAAAATTGAAATATCGAAAAATTGAAAAATCCCACAATTGGAAGATGCCTAAACTGAAATATGGAAAAATTGAAAATTGAGAAATTGAGAAACCGAAAAATTCCAAAACTGAAAAATCGAAAAATTTAAAAATAAACAACCAAAAAATTGGAAAAGCGAAAAATTAAAGAATCGAAAAAGTGAAAAAATTAAAAATTTGAGAAATCGAGAAGTGGAGGAAATGGGAAACGGGAAAAATAAAGAATCGAAAAATTCACAAATCGAAAATCTAATAATAATCGAGAAAATGAAAATTTGAAAAACCGAGTAATTGAAGAAACGAAAGATCCTAAAATTGAAATATTGAAAAATTGAATAATCGAAAAATTGAGAGTGGAGAAATTAAAAAATCGAAAAATTGAATTTACCAAAAATTTTGAATTCTAAAACTGAAATATCGGGAAATTGAGAAATCGAAAAATTATAAGATTGAGAAAGAGTAAGTTAATTCGAAAAATCTAGAAATTGAGAAACCGAAAAATTTAAAAATCAGAACTAAAAAATCCCAAAAGTGAAATATCGAAGGACTGAGAAATCGAAAATTTAAAAATCGAAAAACCAAAAATTTGGAAAATCGAAAAATTGAAGAATTGAAAAACTGAAAAATTTAAAAAGTCCAGAAGTCAATAAGTGGAGAAAACGGAAAAAGGGAAAATTAATAAATCGAAAAATTCAAAAATTAAAAGTCTTAATAATAGAGAAATTGAAAAATCGAACGATTGAAAGATCATAAAACCAAAAAATTGGAAAATCGAAAAATTCTGAAATCGAAAAGTCTAAAAATTGATAATGAAGATTAACTGAAAATTTCGAAACGCCAGTTGAAAAATTGAACATTTTAAAAAATTGAAAAAAAAATCGAAAAATTTAAGAATCGAACATTTGAAAGATCCCAAAATTGAAACATGGAAAAAGTGAATACATAATCGAAAAATTGAAAATCGGGAAATTGAAAAATTGAAAAATTGAAAATACGAAAAATTGCAAAATCGTAAAATTGAAATATCAAAAAATTGAGAAATAGAAAAATTAAAAGATTGAGAAACCGAAAAATTTGAAAGATAAGAAATTGGGAAACCGAAAAATTTAAGAATCCAAAAACTGCAAAATCTCACAACTGAAATATCGAAAAATTCAAAAATCAAAAAATTAAAAAACGGAGAAAAATGAAAATTTGAAAAACCAAAAAATTGAAAAATCGAACAATTGAAAAATGGAAAAATTAAAAATACGAAAAATTGTAAAATCATAAAACTGAAATATCGGAAAATTGAGAAATCAAAAAATTGAGAACACGAAAATTTGAAAGTTCAAGAAATTCAGAAACCGAAAAATTTGAGAACTGAAAAACTGCCAACTCCCAAAATTGAAATGTCGCAAAATTGAGAAATTGAAAATTAAAAGTCAAGAAAACGAAAATTTGAAAAATTGAACAATCGAACAAGTGGAAGATCCTAAAATTGAAATATTGAAAAATTGAATAATCGAAAAATTGAAATTAGGAAAAATTTTGAATTCTAAAACTGAAATATCGGAAAATTGAAAGATTGAGAAAGAGTAAGTAAATTCGAAAAATCTAGAAATTGACAAACCGAAAAATTTAAGAATCAAAACTAAAAAATCCCAAAAGTGAAATATCGAAGGACTGAGAAATCGAACTTTTAAAAATCAAAAAACCAAACATTTGGAAAATTGAAGAATTGAAGAATTGAAAAACTGAAAATTTTAAAAAGTGGAAAAAAACGGGAAAAGGGAAAATAAGAAAATCAAAAAATTGAAAAATCGAACGATTGAAAGATCATAACATTAAAGAATTGAATACTCGAAAAACTGAAGAAATATCGAAAAATTTAAATTACGAAAAAAATTTAATTCTGAAACTGAAATATCTAGAAATTGAAAAACCGAAAAATTTAAAATTCAAAAAACTTGCAAAATCCCAAAACTGAAATATCAAAAAATTGAGAAATCGAAAAATGAAGTGAAAAAAATGAAAATTAGAAATATGTATCTAGAAATTGAGAACCGAAAAATTTAAGAATAAAACTGAAAAATTCCAAAATTGAAATATCGAAAAATTGGGAAATCGAGACTTCAAAAAACGAGAAAAAAAACAAAAATTGAAAAAAATCTTTTCCCAAAAATCTCGATTTCTAGGATAAAAATTCAGACAAAAAATTGAAAAACCGAAACATTGGGATCCGAAAAGTCGAAATATCTAAAGATACAGCAGTCGAAACAAAAAAATCGAAAAATCTAAAATTTAAAAAATCCAAAAATCGACAAATCGAGATGATCAAAAATTTGAAAAATCGAAAAATTAAAATATAGAAAAATTGAAAAATCCAGAAATAGAAAGATTCCCAAAATTCAAAAGCTGAATAACGGGGAAATCGGAAACCTGTGGAGAAAAATCGAAAAATTGTAAAGTCAAAAAAACTAAAAAATCTAGAAACGGACAATTGAGAAATGGAAACAAGGCAAGGCTGAGAAATCGAGAAACGGGAAAATTAAAAAATCGAAAAATTAAAAATACGAAAAATTTTAAATTCTAAAACTGAAATAATAATAATAATAATAATAATGAAATATCGGCAAATTTGAGAAATCAAAAAAATGGAACTTTAAAAAACCCAGAATTTGAAGAATCGTACATTGAAAGATCCCGAAATTGAAAAATTGGAAAATTAAATAATCAAAAAATTGAAAATCGAGAAATTGAAGAATGGAAAAATTGAAGAAAAATCGAAAAATTTAAAACACGAGAAATTGTAAAATCGTAAAACTGAAATATCGAAAAATTAAAATATTGAGAAAGTGAAAATCTAAAAAATCTAGAAATTGTGAAATATCGAAAAATCGGAACATCAAAAAATATAAAACCTGAAATATCGAAACATGAGAATTGAAGAACTGAAAGATTGATAAATCGACACTTGGAGGAATAAAAAAAACGATTAATCGAGAAAAATTAAAAATGTAGAAACGTCGAAAACTGAAAATCTGTAAAATCGAATAAATTAAAATTCGAAAAATTGAAAAATCGAAAATTTGAAGAATAGAGAAATTGAAAAATCAGAAAATTGAAAAATCGTAAATCTGAGACATAGGAAAACTGAGAAATCGAAAAATGAACTCGAAGTTTTGAAGAATCAAGAAATTGAATAATCGAAAAATTGAAAAATCCCAACAAACTGAAATTGCGAAAATTCTAGAAATCTAAAAAGCCGAAAAATCCAAAAATTGGCAGACGGAAATGGGAACCGACTTTTTCGTACTCCAAAGTCAAACTTAAATGTCCCTTTAAAAATTTTCCAAAAAAAAATGGATCTGTTTAACACGAAAACCTGGAAGCGGCCGTCCAATAACCTAGCATTATTTTGTTGTTTCTACAACTGAAGTTTCACCGCCTGCTCATATAATATTAAAAAAAAAGATTATAAATATTCAAAATCCAACGTGGAATTTAATTAATTAATTTAAACTTTACCACTGAATTTACTTTTCGAACTTTTCCGTTTTGCGTCACCGGAAAGTTACAGCAGGAACAAGACCCACGAAAACAAAATCTAAATGTCGCTTAAAAACTAATCACACTTGCTGATCATCACATAACTCCCAAAAGTCAAAAGTACGACTTTTTGCTGACGAAAATCGTAGACACATTTCGCCAGCCGTCTGCAGCAGACGTCCGGTCAAATTTTTTTCCCGACCAAACCACCATGGTCGCCTATTCGGCCGACGAATTAAACGGTCGCTTTTCGGTAGTACCCGAGCCCCCGTCGGGCCGCGAGGTGGACGGACGCCTCATTTGCCTAAAACAGGTATGAAGGACAAAAGTACATCGGACGTGCAGCTGCCGAAAAAAGCGTGGAAGAAAAAAAGAGCCCGACCATGACCTTGTCCATTATTGCAGACGCCGCGTGGGCACAACGACACATAAACCTTCGTCGTACCGCGATCTGCCGACTCCATTGGTGCAAAATTCGCCAATTAAGTTTTTGCGGATCGCGAAGTCGGTTGTCCTAGGTCATAGGAGTCTAGTCACGGTTTGGTAAAGGGTAAAAATAAACCAAACATTACCGGCCTTGAATGAAAGTGACCGCCGCGTCGGGGGCCCCGAAGAGGTGCTATTTTCCATGGTTCCAGGTACGTACGGGCGATGCATCGCCGGAACGGATCCGTTACCGATGCGCACCATTAATATGGATGGGTTGGCTGCAGGGAGGTCGAAAAGTGCACTTTTTTTTTTACTCGGTCTCGAAATTTCGGTCATCTGGATATGATTTTTTGATTCTGGTGAATTGCTGTCAAGACTTGATTTATGCTACTTTTGGATGATTAATGGTATTTTTATCACCTCGGCAAGATATGGCTGGTAAACTCAGTAATAATAAGAGAGAAAGACGAGTTGCAAATCCGCTTGACCGGATTATTATGATTTAAATACTTTTATGGTTTGTTTACGGTCGTTTCTTGCCATACTACCTGTCACTCAAGAGCCCAGTTATCAAAGTTTATTTATTCTGGATGTTTTCCTACATTAAATTAATGAAAGTGACTGCTGATACTATTTTCAGCTCCTGCAGATTAATACATGTTTTAGCTTTCGATCGAGACTGGAAAGCAAGTACTACCGGGTACCTTCTCATGAAATTAATTTTACGTTGGCATAATTCGATTAATTTTTGAAATTTTAGACTTTTTGAAATTATTCCGCTATGCTGTAATTTTGTAAAATAAGGTACTCTTCTACTTGTAGTTTATGAATCCGTGTTGAATTTTTTCGATTCCTCGTTTTTCAAGTTTCGATTTCACACTTTATTGACATTTCAGTTTTGGGGTTTTTCAGCTTTTCGATTACACAATTTTCCGATTTTTCGATTTTTTAAATTTTAGATTTCTCGATTTTTCAAGTTTCCGATTTCTCGGTAATTCAACATTTCAATTTTGAAAATTTTTCCATTTCGGGATTTTTCAATTTTTCTATATTTTAATTATTGGGTTTTTAAAATTTTTGATTTATCGTTTTTTTTCGGTTTTCCATTTCTCGAAGTTTTCATTTTTGGATTTCTTTATTTTTCGATTTTTACTCGATTTTTCGGTTTTTGGCGTTTCTAAATTTTCAATTTTTCGATGTCTCGATCAATCGATTTTTGATTTTCGCATTTCCCGGTTTCTCGAATATTCAGTGTTTCGGTTTTCCGGATTCAATTTTCCGACTTTCCGGTTTCTCGGTTTTTCAGTTTCTCAATTCTTCGATTTCTTAATTTTCGATTTTTCGATTTCTAGTTACATATTTTGATTTCCCGATCTTCGATTTTTCAATTACATATTAATTTTTTCATTTTTCATTGTCGGGATTTCAATTTCTCTTCTTCAAATTTTCCACTCAATTTTTCGATTTTTTCGAAATTTAATTTTGTTCGATTTTACAATTTTTCAGTTTTCGACGTTTCTAGATTTAAAATTTTTCTCGATTAATCGAATTTTTGATTTTTCCATTTTTTTCTCGGTTTGTCGATCTTTCTCAATTCTTCATGTTTTTGAGGTTTTTGATTTTTCAATATTTCAGTTTAGGGATTTTTTAATATTTCGATTCAATTTTTCGATTTTTCATTTAGGTTACTCGACTTTTTACATTTTCGATTTTTTGTTGTTCCGATTTCCCGATTTTTCGATTTCGCAATTTTTCGATGCTTTAATTTTGGGATTTTTCATTTTTTTTGATATTTCAGGTTTGGGATTTTTTAATACTTCGATTTTTCGTTTTTTCGACTTTTCGATTTCTCGATTTTTTACATCTTCGACTCAATCTTTTGATTTTTAAATATTTCCATTTTTTAATTTTTCGCTTCAAGTTTTTAATTTTTCAATTTTTCGGTTTGACTCTCCAATTTCTCGGTTTTTAATTTGAATTGGGATTTTGCAATTTTCAATTTCTGCATTCTCAAAATTTTCAGTTTCTCGATTTCTTTTTTTTTCAATTTTTCGATTTTGAGTTTATTCCATTTTTAGATTTTTCAGTTTTTTGATTTTTAAATTTTTCGATTTATTAATTTATGTTTTATGGATTTATTGATTTTTCGTTTGGATTTCTGGATATTTTACATTTCGGTTTTTCAGTATTTCGATTTTTTAATGTTTCGATTTCTCGATTTTTCGAGTTGGCAATTTTTTGATGTTTCAGTTTTGAGATCTTTTATTTTTTCGATATTTCAGTTTTGGAATTTTTAATTTTTTTTTTTCTTCAATTTTTCTATTTTTCGATTTCTCGTTTCCGTGTTTCGTTTTTTCAGTTTTTCAATTCGTCAGTTTTTCGAGTTTTCAGGTTTTTGGTTTTTCAATTTTCCGATTTCACGATTTTTCAATTTTTTGGGGTTTTTATTTTTCAACTTTTCAATTTATCTCTTTTTTTTTTAATGTTAAATTTTTCAATATTCAACAATTTTGGTCCATTTCGTCTACTCAATTTTTTGATTTTTCGATCTTTCGATATCTCGATTTTTCAACTTTTCGTCAATTCAATTTGGAATTTTTTAGTTTCTTGCTTTTCCAGTTTTTCGGTGATTTAATTTTTTGGTTTTGAATTTTTGCGACCTCTAAATTTTGGATTTTCGATAGGTACTACAATTTTTCGAAATTTAAAATTTTTGGTTTTCCAGTGTTTTAATTTTGCAATTTTCAATTTTTAGGTTTCTCGATATCGCAATCTTTCAACATTCAACAACCAATTTTGGGAACTTCTCAGTTTCTAGATCTTTAAATTTTTGAATATTTTAGTTTTTCTATTTTTCGAATTTTCGGATTTCGGTTTTTGAGTTTTTAAAATTTTTGATTTTTAGAATATTTTGTCGTCTCAATTTCTCGATTTATCTATAGTTATTCCAGTGTTCCAATTTTTTGAACGTTGGATTTCTCGATATTTCATTTTTTTTTTTTAATAATTTTCTGATTTTTGATTTCTTGACATCTCGGTTATTCGTTTTCTAAAATTTTTCACCTTTTTGGTTTTTAAAATTCTTGATTTCACAATTTTTCAACATTTCAATTTTGGGGACCTTTCAGTTTCTAGGTTTTTCAATTTTTTGATATGTTAATTTTTCGATTTTTATTGGATTTTTCGATTTTTCTGTTTTTGACATTTCTAAATTTTAATTTTTTCGGCTTCTCTATTTCTCGATTAATCGGTTTTTTGATTTTCCCCTTTTTTGATTTCTCGACTTTTCACTGCTTCGATTTTTCAGTTTTTCAATTTCACATATTTTGACATTTTTGAGTTCTCGATTTTCCATTTCAATTTCTCAGTTTTTCGACTCACCGGTTATTTTTTAATCTTTAACTTTTTCAGGTTATTGATTTTTCAATTTTTCGATTTTTCGGATTCAATTTTTCGACTTTTCGGTTTCTCGGTTTTTCAGTGTCTCAGTTCTTACATTTTTGTTTTTTCAGTTTTTCAATTTTTTGATGTTTCTATTTCCCGATTTCGCAATTTTCCGATGTTTAAGTTTTACGATTTTTCATTTTTTTTAAGATGACTCGATTTTTCAGGTTTTTGGTTTTTCAATTTTCCTATTTCACGATTTTCAAATTTTTGGTGTTTTTTTTTCAATTTTTCGATTTATCAATTTTTTTAATGTTAAATTTTTCAATTTTCAACGATTTTGGTTCATCTCGTTTTCTCAATTTTTTGATTTTTGGACTTGTGCACTTTCGAGTTTTCCAATTTTCGATTTCTCAGTTTTTCAACCGGTTTGTCGATGTTTCGATTTTTGACTTTTTCAGGTTGATTTTTCAATTTTTCGAATTTTCTGATTCAGTTTTTCGACTTTTCGGTTCTCGGTTTTTCGGTGTCTCAGTTCTTACATTTTGGATTTTTTGGTGTTTCTATTTCTTGATTTCGCAATTTTCCGATGTTGAAGTTGCACGATTTTTCAATTTTTCGACTCCTTAGTTGTTCGATTTTGAACTAACTCGATTTTACAAGTTTTCAGTTTTTAACGTTTCTACATTCTCAATTTTTCTCGATTAATCGATTCTTTGATTTTCTTATTTCTCGATTTTTCGACATTTCGACTTCCCGATTTATGGATCTTAATTTTTCAATTTTTCGATTTTTTGAATAGATTTTTTACATTTTTGCTTTTTCAGTTTTTAGATTTCTTGATAATTCGATTTTTCAATTCGTCAGTTTTTCGATTTTTCAGGTTTTTGCTTTTCCAATTTTCCGATTTCACGATTTTGTAAAATTTTTGGTGTTTTTATTTTTCAAATTTTCGATTTATCAATTTTTTTTAATGTTAAATTTTTCAGTTTTCAATGGATTTAATCCCATTTCGTCTTCTCAATTTTTTGACTTTTGGACTTCTTGATTTTTCAATCTTTCGATGTCCCAATTTTTCAATTTTTCGTCAATTCAATTTGGAATTTTTTAATTTCTCGCTTTTTCAGTTTTTCGATGCTTTAATTTTTTGGTCTTGAATTTTTGCGACCTCTAAATTTTGGATTTTCGATACTACAATTTTTCGAAATTTTAGATTTCTGGTTTTTCAGTGTTTTAATTTTGAAATATTCAATTTTCAGGTTTCTCGATATCACAATCTTTCAACATTCCAATTTTGGGATTAAACTTTTGAATATTTTAGTTTTCTATTTTTCGACTTTTCGGATTTCGATTTTTGAGTTTTTAAAATTTTTGATTTTTAAATTATTTTGTCGGCTCAATTTCTCGATTTTTCTGTAGTTATTCCAGGGTTCCAATTTTTTGAACGTTGGATTTCTCGATATTTCAATTTTTTTTATTTTATAATTTTTTGATTTTTGATTTCTTGACGTCTCGGTTATTGGTTTTCTAAAATTTTTCGGCTCTATGGTTTTTAAAATTCTTGATTTCACAATTTTTCAAAATTTCAATTCTAGAGATCTTTCAGTTTCTAGGTTTTTCAATTTTTGATATTTTATTTTTCGATTTTTGGACTTTTCGGATTAAAATTTTTGATTTTTCTTTTTTTAGCTTCTCAATTGCTCTTTTTATTGATATTAATATTCCAATGTTTCAATTTTTCTTATTGTTCCATATTTTGATTTTTCAGTTTTTCGATTTTTGAAAGAGCATTTTGCTATCGCTGCTTGTGTACACTGGGAATAATTTTTCGTCTTCAGAATCCAGCTCTACAGCCTCTACAAAAATTCATTCAATTCAACAACACAATAAAAAAGAAATATTGATGTTTTGACACACCACTGAACCTTCGATTTGCTTTATCAAGTCGGAACCCTAATTTTTCAGTAACTTCCAAAATTTGGAAAACTCTATCGCACCTCGAACAAACCCACCGCCCATCAATTCCACCTTGACGCCACATCTAACATTTCGGATGAACCGCCCGAAATTAGCGCGAATACCTCATGCATCGCCCCCGGCATTAATCACGCCGACTGTCATCTTCTTGTGGGCGCGCTAAGAAATTTATTGCCGAAACTCTCCTGCATACGACGTCGCGACACACCTCGGCATAATTGGATCGGCGTGTCTCATATCGTTGACGCGTGTGTTAATTATTATTAGGTCCTGTTTCGAATTCCGCGCTATTTAACGACGATTTTATGCAAATGGACGCGTTTATGTTAAAAACCGAAGAGTTCAAGGCGCGACAGCGACGACAATGCACGGTAATTAACATCAAAGCGAGCCCGGTTTTACGAACCTGATGCGGGGCATTTTTGTGTCTTAGTTGGCTGTGCGGATTGAGTCGTCAGACGAGGCGCGAGCGCTAGCGAGAAATTTGTTATTGCTTTGTAATTGTCATATATAATAGTAAGCGAAAATCTCGACATACGCTTTCTGATGTCGATAATTCACCGTAATTACAACGACTCTTTTTTTCTAGTATATGCATTGTGAGCTCCCACATTACGGTTAGTTAAAATCGATTGATACATGCAACATGAATATTTCATCTGATTAACGATTGCCGACTCTATACTTTCGGTTTATTTATTTTTTTCTCTGAGTAACATATTTATTTGTCAATCGGTTGTTTCGATTGTTTATACGTCAATAACATGCGGACTGTTATTATAACTATTATGTATAGGTATATAAGGAATAATTTCATGAATTAGACAAAAGTGCTCGTTAGCCTGTTTATGTTGTGATTTAGCAAAAGGGCAACCCTAAAAATAGTGGTCCGTCGCCGTCTATCTTCATACATTCCATTATAAAATATGGAATTAGGTTGTGGTTTATATTAAGAAATTTAAAAGTGAATATATCTAAAATAATATTTCATCTCGATGTCTGACATTAATGGTTTAGAGCCTTCGTATCTCATTAAAGAGTCGACGTTTAAGTTTCTCGTGAAATCTTTAGTTCCTCCATAATTTAATTGGACGACATCGCCTCACAAAATAGTAAAATCCGCCATCTCGCCAAAGATAACCGGGATGTGTGTACCTTTTCAGCGACGAAGTATTTTTGGGAGCGGCTAAGTCTAAATTTAAGGGGAACGCTAAATGTATTATTAATACCGTTTTCTTGTTATTTAGATAAGGGAACAAATTAAATGCACAGTTCTATTTTTAAACGCTCTGTATTTTTGCTCGGTAAAAATGATAAATGCTAAGTTATATAATAAATGCTCAGTTAAAAAATAAACTCTCAGTAAAAATAATAAACGAAATCCATTCTTCAATTTTTCTATTTTTCCATTTCTTGTTTGCGTGTTTCGATTTTTCAGTTTTTCAATTCGTCAGTTTTTCGATTTTTCAGCTTTTTTTGGTGTTTTTATTTTCCAAGTTTTCGATTTATCAAATTTTTTTAATGTCAAATTTTTCAATTTTCAACGATTTTGGTTCATTTCGTTTTTTCAGTTTTTTGGACTTGTGCACTTTTTGATTTTTCAATCTTTCGATACCCCCAATTTTTCAATTTTTCGTCAATTCAATTTGGAATTTTTCACTTTCTTACATTTTGCCTTTTTTTCTTAATGTCCGTAGTCTTCTTTCCAGAACAAGAAACTTAAAACATGTTTAAAATGGTAAATTTGTATAGGGAAATATCGATTTTGCAATTACGCTCCGCCCCTCAGTCTGACAACGAATGAAAAATTCGTCACAATTGAGATCGGGTGGGTGGGCGGGGCTTAAATTTTCAATGTTTTTCCTTGATACCTTGGCAAGTACTAGCCCCGCCCACCCACCCGTTATTTTTTTAGAGGGTATGTCGTCTGCCAAAATTAGTTAATAGTTTTATCTTGGCAACTACTAGCCCCGCCCACCCGCCCTTTATTTTCTTAGAGGGTATGACATTTACCAAAATCAGTTTTACCTTGGCTAGTAAAAGAAACTTCAAACATGTTTTAATGGTAAATTTTTGTAGAAAAATATTGATCTTACAATTACGCTCCGCCCCTCCGTCTGACAACGAATAAAAAATTCGTCACAATTGAGATAGGGCGGGTGGGTGGGGCTTATATGTAGCCCTTTTTTGCTTAATGTCCGTAGTCTTCTTTTCAGTACAAGAAACTTAAAATATGTTTAAAACGGTAAATTTTTGTACAGAAATATCGATTTTACAATTATGTTCCGCCTCTCGGTCTGACAACGATTGTAAAATTCGTCACAATTGAGGTCGGGTGGGTGGGCGAAGCTTAGATTTTGCATTGTTTTTCCTTGATATAGGTATGTCATCTGCCAAAATCCGTCTTATCTTGGCAAGTACTAGCCCCGCCCACCCACCCTTTGTTTTCTTAGAAGGTATGTCATCTGCCAAAATCAGTTTTATCTTGGCAAGCACTAGTACTATAATAAATGCTTGGTGAAATAATAGCTGCTTAGTTAAATTAATAACTGTTCGGTTAAATAAGGAATGTTTAGTAAGAACCCTACGTGCTATGTAGAAAATTTGGTCGAAGGTTATTTCGACAGAACTTCCTTGGCCCGTCAAGTGCAGCACAACAAATAATACTCCCGCAGAAGGCGCAAATTGAAAAATGAAATATACTTAAAGTAGACAACAAATCGAAAAAATCGAAAAATCAAAAACTTTAAAAATCGAAACATTAAAAAAACAAAAAATCAAAATATCTGAAAATTGAAAATCCAGAAATTAAAAAGTTCTCAATATTCAAATCCTGAAAAATTGAGTATTGAAAACTTGAAAAATTGAGAAATCGAAGCGTCAAAAACTAGTAAAATTGAAAAATGTAACATTTAAATAATCCAAAAATTGAGAAATAAAAGAAAAGTCAAAAATTTAAAAATTCGAAAAATTGAAAAATTAAAGTATCGAAAAATTGAAGAATTGAGAGATCAAAACACCAAAAAAACAAAAATTTAAAATTCAAAAATCAAAAAATTGAACACTCGAAAAACCAAAAAGTTGAAAAATCGAAACATCGGAATGTTCAAAAACTGAAACATCGAGAAATCAAAACATCAACAGTAGAGGAGTCAAAAAATCAAAAAATTAAAAAATCAAATTGGACCAAAATTGAAAAATCGAAAAGTTAATAATTGAAAAACTGAAACATTTTAAATGAAAAAAAATCGGTAACGTAAAAATTGAAAAATCTAAAAATTAAACAATTTAAAAATCGAAGAATTGGAAAACCGAAAAATCTAAACCGACGACTTGAAAAATTGAATAATCGACAAAGAAAACATCAAGGAAAACAAAAAAATTAACGGAAAATCTATAACTTAAAAATTGAAAAATTAAAATACCTATCGAAAAATTGAAAAACCGAGAAATCGAAGCATCAAAAAATGGAAAAATTGAAGAACCGAAACATTGCAAAATCCCAGAAATGAAATACTGAAAAACTGAAAAATGGAAGGAAAATTGAAACATTGAAAAAGTGAAAAAATTCAAAACTGAAATCTTGAAAAACTGAAACATTGAAAAATTCAGAAATCGAAAAATTGAAAAATCACAATTGAAGAAATAATTGAAAAATCGAGAAATGGAGAAATGAGAAAATAAAAAAATCAGTTAATCGAAAAATTGAGAAATCGAAAAATGAAGAAATTCGAGAAACCGAAAATATGAAGAATCGAGAAATCGAAGAATCGATAAATCCCAACAGTAATATATCGAAAAATTGAGAAATCGAAATCGAGCAAAACTAAAGTAACTGCTTGCTCATAAGACTCAACATATAGTTAACCCCGCCCACCCACCCACCCCTGCCTCCATTTCAGTGATCCATTTTATCTAGTCAGAATGACAGACGGATTTTATATTGAGCAGAAATAAAATGATCGGCGTAACTAAGATAAGACTGATTTTGGCAAATAATATACCTTCTAAGACAATATAGGGTGGGTGGGCGGGCTAGGACTTGCTAAGATAAGACTGATTTTGGCAAATGACATACCTTCTAAGAAAATAGAGGGTGGGTGGGCGGGGATAGTACTTGTTAAATAAAGACTGATTTGGCCAATGTCATACATTCTAAAAAAACAAAGGGCAGACGGTGGTGCTAATACTTGCTAAGGGTGGGCGGGCGGGGCTAGAACTTGCCAAGATAAACCTGATTTTGGCAAATAACATACCTTCTAAGAAAAGAAAAGGTGGGTGGGCGGGGATACGATTTGCCTAGATAAGACTGATTTTGCCAAATGACCCTAAGAAAATATAGGGCGGTGAGGGGTTAGTACTCGGTAAGATAAGATTGATTATGTCAAATGTCATACCGTCCAAGAAAATAAAGGGTGGGGGGGGTGGTGCTAATACTTACCAAGGGTGGGTGGGTGACTCTAGGACTTGCTAAGATAAAACTGATTTTGGCAAATGACATACCTTCCAAGAAAATAGAGGGCGGGTGGGCGGGGCTAATACTTGTTAAGATAAGACTGATTTGTTGAAGAAGTTGTAAACTACAAGTTAATAAATTGAAAAACTGAAAATTTTTGGAAAAAAAAAATCGTATCAAAAACTAAAAATTCAAAAAATCGAGAAATTGAACAATAAAACCATCAAATTTCAAAACATTGAAATCCCAGTAAGTTGATAAATAGAAAAATTTAAAAAACAAAAATTTTAAAAATCCAAGAATTAAACAAAAAAAATCCAAGTCTGGAAACTCAGAAAATCGAATGATCGAGAACTCAAAACATCAAAGAAAACAAAAAATCTAAAATTTAAAAATTCGACAAATTGAAAAATCATGGAACTGAAAAATCGAAAAGTCGAGATAGTGAGAAATCTAAAAACCTAAAACTTTAAAAACCGAGAAAACACAATATCAAAAATTTGAAAAATTGACGAAACGAAATATTGCAAAATTCCAAAGCTGAAATATTGAAAAACCTAAAATTGGAAGAAAAATTAAAGAATCGAAACAGTGAAAAAATCCCAAACTGAAACATTGAAAAATTGAGAAATGGAGAAATGGGAAAATCAAAAGAATCGGTCCAAAGACTTTGGACAGTACTTCCCTCGCTATCGGAAACGTGACGACTGCATGTCTATTATGTTTTTTTTTCACATTATATTTCAAAGCATTCGGTTTTGTAGTCCCTGATTAAATCAATAATATAAATTTGCGCATTCATTAAATTTTTTGAGTCATATTTTGTACATTTTAAATAGGATTATTCCGCAAAATTTTGAGGTGACATCATGAATTTTTTGGAGGGGATAGGCAAATATATTTGGACTAAAAATTTATTATGCTCTTTATAACCTTAAAACATTTGCAAGATTTCAAAGCATTGGGTTCTGCAGTTCTGTAGTTCCTGATTAAATCAATAAAATAAATTTGCGCATTCATTAATTTTTGGGGTCATCCTGTATGTGCAAATCCAAAAAATATGAATGGAATGATAAATCACAAGAAGAGATTTATCATAATTTGTACATTTTAGATAGGATTTATTCAGCAAAATTTTGATGTGACGTCCTAAATTTTTTAGGGGGGATAAGTAAATATATTGTGATTAAAACGGTCCTGGTTTAAATAAAAAAATTTTGTTCCTCTATGAAACAAGCTCGTCTTAGACAAAGTATTCGTAAAAAAAATATGTCGTAAAAAAATTTACGTATGCTGGTCCCGACTGCGATTATGGTTTAAATATTTTTTAGAAAATCCTGTCATGGATGTAGAAACATTTGTGACAGCCAAAGAGGTATTTTTGAGAAAATTATCTTTGAATTTAGACCAAATTCAAATAGACACTTGGCAACAGGCACATTTGGGCAAAAGAAAGAGAAATTAGCTAGCCCCGCCCACCCACCCTCTCTCTTCTTAAAGGGTATATCATTTGCCAAAATCAATTTTAGCTTAGCAGCTGTTTGCTAGGATAAAACTGATTTTGGCAAATTACATACTTTCTAAGAAAAGAGAGGGAGAGCTAGTAGCTGATAAGATAAGACTGATTTTGGCAGATAACCCAATCTTCTAAGAAAAATGAGGGTGGGTGGGCGGAGCTAGTACCTGCTAAGAAAAGATCGATTTTGGCAAATAAGATACCTTCCAAGAAAAGAGAGGGTGGGTGGGCGGGGCTAGTACCTACTAAAGTAAAACCTATTTTGGCAGATGAAATCCCTTGTAAGAAAAGAGTGGGTGGGTGGGTGGAGTACTAGTAGCCGCTGAGATAAAACCGATTTTAGCAGGTTCTAGCTCCGCTCACCAGCCGTCTATTTTTTTAGAGAGATCTCATTTGCCAAAATCAATTTTATCCTAGCAGGTACTAGCCCCGCCCACCCACCCTTTCTTTTTTAAGAAGGTATGTCATCTGCTAAAATCAGTTTTATCTTAGAAGCTATTAGCTAGGATAAAACTGATTTTGGCAAATCACATACTTTCTAAGAAAAGAGAGGGAAAGCTAGTAGCTGATAAAATAAGACTGATTTTGGCAGATGACTTTTTATTTCTTGATTTTTTAATTTCTTGGTTTTTAAAATTTTTCAATTTTTAGATGTCTGTCCATTTTTTGCTCCTTCATTTTCTCGATTTTTTCATTTTTCGATTTCTCAATTTTCCAATATTTCAGTTTTACAACTTTTCAGTTTTTCGATTATTAAAATTTCCGATTTTTCAATGTACCATTTTTGGCTTTTCAAAATTTTCGATTTTTTAATTTCTCCGTTTTTCCATTGTTCGATTTTTCCATTTCTCGACTTTTAGATCTTTCCAATTTTTGATTTTACCATTTTTTGATTTCTCGAATTTCCGATGATTTTGATTTCTCAAATTTTGAGTTTTAAGATTTTTCAATTTTTGGGTTTTTCAATGTTTCGATTCGTCAATTTGTTGATTTTTAAATTGTTAGACTTTTCGATTTATTGATTTCTCGTTTAATCAATTGTTCCATTTTTCGACTCTTCGATTTTTCTACTTTTGGATTTTTCGATTTTTTAATTTACCCATTTTTCGATTTCTACATTTTTCGATGTTCCAGTTGCAGGATTTTTCAATTTTTTGATTCTTCAATTTTTCCTTATTTTCCCAATTTTTCGAGATTTGAGTTTTGGGATTTTACAATTTTCAATTTTCGATTTTTCACATTTTCGATTTCCCGATTTTTTTATTCTTTAATTTCTCAATTTTCCGATACTTCAGTTTTTAATTTACGGTTTTTCAATTTTTTGGATTTTAAAATTTTTTCGACTACATTTTGCGATTTTTCAGTTTTTCAATTCTTGGCTTTTCAAAATAGTACCTACTAAAGTAAAACCGATTTTGGCAGATGAGATACCTTGTAAGAAAAAGAGGGTCTGTCTATACTTAGCAAAGCCGAACAGTCGGCCGACTAGTCGGTTTTTACTGGCCGAACAATCGGCTAGTCGGTTAGTCGGCCAGATCTACAGTCGGTACATCTCTAGTAAACAATGAAGGGAGAAGTTACTGGGCGTAGGGCTTTTTTAAAACACCTCCTTTCTGGGATAAGTAGTAGATACACTTAGCCACTTATACGTGTTAAACAAAAGCTGTATTTTATATATTTTTTATTATTATTATAAATATGTTTATTAGTTTTATTAATTAACAAACTAAAATATATATTAACAATAATATTACAATGAATTTTTAGTAATCATGTGTATTGAATTCAGGATCCTGAGTGGAGTAAAAATATTATAGTTCCCCAGTTCTAATTCGGTTTTATAATAGTACCTCATTGCGTAAAAGTTAAATTCCATAACAATAGATTACTACGGCCGGTCCTGGCGGCTTGTTATAAAACTGAGTTCCTTGCCATAAATTAGAAAAATCAGCCGAGAACTCTAACAATCAGCTTATGGTAGAGCAGGCGATAAGGGTTTTTCCTGGAAAATCGCTTCCGTAAATTTTAGTGGCGCTCCTATCGGCAAAGTACTGAACTAACTACTCAAATTCTGTCGAATTGATACCCATTTTTTTCAATAATGTTGGTTTTTGTTAAAAATTCTGCTAACCAATAGATCATTAATTTTCCTCTGATATTCCTGTTAAGATTATTCGACGTATTTTGCATTAATTTGTGGTATATTTTGATTTTAATAAACACATTATTATTTAAACAAACTGTACCACTAACAAACATTTAATGACTCTGCGCCCTGTAAAAAGTGATGTTTTATCCATGTGCGAATTTTCAAGCGATTCTATGATGGTTATGACTCAAAAAACTTGAAAAGAAAACATACAATGGTGCTTTTTTTACGATATTTCTCAACCATATTTTTTTAGTTGATTGAACTGGTCTCTGCGCTCTAGAATATGAAAAAAGCTGCAGTTTGATGTATGATACATCTATATGAATACCATTTTTTCATACAAAAAACCAAAAAAATGTTATACCTCGTCTAGCGAGTTTGTGGCGCGGAAAAATCGAAAAAAGCATCCATTTTCGCACCTAAAAAATTCAGAATATGGTTTTTTGGAAATGTATTGAAAACCTGAAAAACCACAGCTCCTTTGCATATTCCCGTAGCGTCGCCGACGTCCCTTCGTTACGTCATGTTCCCTTTGGGGAGACGTCGGACAAGGGCTTTCTTCGGCTACAACGTCGCTAATTCGCCGATTCCCTTAATGCATCATCCTGCTCTTAGTACGTAGCCTCCCGTTCAAAACTAGTTCAAAGATGTTCCGACAAGTATCATTAGGGAGGGTTTGGTAAAAAAATAACATGGGTTTTATCGATTACGAGAGGGCATCGTTGTGGATGTCAGACTCGTGCATTATGACTGATGAGGTCAAAACACGATGTTGGCGGGTGACAGTCGCGAAGGGACGCCGCACCTCCGAGTTAATACCCCTATTAATTGCACCTACGGCCAATTAGGCGGCACCGCGGACTTTTATTGTAGCGAATTCGCGCAATTATCGGCCTTTTCGCGATGATTCATCACGAAGTGCTCGAGATAGATGGGATTTCGCTCAATCAATCCGTCAAACGCGAGGATGTGCCCGGAAAATGCGGCGGGCTGGAGGATTGTGCCATCAGATAAGGCAGATTAGCGAGTGGGGGAATTTCCCTTTGAAACCAGATAGGTTTTCTTAATTTTTTGTAGTTTGTAGTTTGTACTTTATTATTTTTCAATTTATATGTACAGTTTTTGTTAAAAAAAAAAAATAAATGAGCATAAGTTTTACAGAACCATTTTTCGTCTTCCTGTGTTGTTTTTATTTTATTTTTTGCGTAAATCTTGTCGTTTCTGAAAATTTATTGAAGGTATCTCTTAGTGTGGGCGTATAGTTATTTTTAGAGTTCCAATAAATTATTTTTCTGACAACGTAAGCACGTTCGTCTACATTTAGCCTTCAGAAAAATCATTGTCCATCATTAGCTTTTCTTGGAATATTTTCATGACTAACTAAATTCTTTTAAAAATTAAAGACAATGGAACTCAAGATTTAAATTCGCTCTAAAATACCAAATCTAAGACGGCAAGATTCTTTTAAGTGTATTCCAAAATAAAACAGCATGACCCTCCAGGATTCATTCTTTAAGATTCACTCAAGACAAAACAGTCCTCTAAAATTCCTTCAAATTCTTCTAAAATCAAGACACCAGGGGCCTCCAAGATTGGTCTTCAAATTCTTTTAAAAACAATAAAGGACCCAAGAAAACTACACCAGGGATCCTAAGATTCTTTCAAATTCTTCCAAAAACAGCAAGATTCTTTCAAGCTTACTCAACAGCAAAACGCTGACGGTCCCCAAGATTTCGAAATTCTTTCAAATTTGATCTAAAACTGCATCAAGGATCACAAGATTCTTTTAAATCAAACCTCCAAGGGTTCCAAGATTTTTAGAGAACAACAGAGATTCACGAGATCCTTTCGAATTCTTTTAAAAACGAAACACCAGGGAGTCCAAGGATTCTTTTAAAGTCGCTCTAAAACTATGTCATGAAACCTAAGAAACCTAAGATTCTTTCAAAATCAAAACACTAAGGACTTCCAAAATTCTTACAGATTCTCTCTAAAACTACACCAGGAACCTCAAGATTCTTTTCAGTTCTTCCAAAATCATAACACAAAGGGCCTCCAAGATTCTTTCAAATTCAGTTAGCCACAAAGATTCTTGCAAATTGGCTCTTAAACAAAACATTAGCGACCCAAGATTCTTTCAAATTCACTCTAAACAGAGAGATTGAACTCAAAACAGTGACCTCTGAGATTTTTTCAAACATTTATAAAAACAAAAACCAGGGGCCCCAGAGATTCTTTCAAACTTTTTCAAAATCAAAACACTTGAAAGCTTTTTTTTCAAGATCAAAACAGTAGTGACCCAAGATTTTTCAAAATTTTTAAAAACAAAAAAATCAGCCTCCCTCAGGTTCCTTCGAACTTTTTTAAAAACAAAATTTTGGTGCTCCTTGAGATTGTTTAAAACTTTTTAAGAAAAACATTAGTGGGCCCTGAAATTTTTTCAACAATTTTCGAAAACAGAAAATTAAGGCTCCTTGAGATTTTTTAAAACTTTTTCCAAATCAAAACTCTCGGAATCCATGAGATTCTTTCAATTTTTTTTCAAAATTAAAACTGCGGTTATGTCAAACTTTTCCAAGAATAAACCATTAGGGGCCCTTATGATTGTTTAAAATTTTTGGAAATTGAAACAGTAGAACCCCTGAGAATTTTTCAAACATCTTCTAAAAACAAACCATTAAATAAACCCCTGAAATTCTTTAAAACTTTTTCAAAATCAAAACTCTAGGAGCCCCTGAGATTATTTTAAATTTTTTGAAAATTAAAACACTAGAAGACCCTGAGATTCTTTAAAACTTTTTCACTTATGGCCCCTGAGATTTTTTTCAAGTTTATCCAAAAACCCAGCATTAGGAGCCCCTGAAATTCTATAAAACTTTCAAAATCAAAACTGTAGGAACCCATGAAAAACAAAAAAATCTAAAGCCCATAATTCTTTCAAGCTTTTTCAAAAACAAACCAGTAAGGGTCCATGAGATTCTTTAAAAATTTTTCATTGGGGGCCCATCAGACTTTTTATAAGTTTTTCAAAATCAAAATAGTATGAGTAAAAGTCCCTGATATTTTTTAAAATTTTTTCAAGATCAAAACAGTAGTGGAAAGATTAAAAATTTAAAAAAACGAAAAATTGAAAAGTTGAAGAACTGAAAAATTAAAAAATCGAGAAATCATGAAGTCGAAAAACATAAAACTTCTAATACTGAAAAACTAAAATATCGAAAAATTGAAGAATCGAGAAATTGAAAGGTCAAAAAATTGAAAAATTGAGGAGTCGAAAAAGTAAATAATCAACAATTCAAAAATTTTGAATTTAAAAATCGAACTATTCAAAAACCGAAAAACCAGAAAAACGAAAAAATACCCAACATTTTAAAAATCGCAAAAATTGAAAAATCAGAAAACTGAAAAATTGAGAAATTCAAAAATTCCAAAACAGAAATGACGTAAAATTGGGAAATCGACAAGCTGAAACATTGAGAAATTGGAACATCAAAAGATTGAAAACACGAGAAGCTCAAAAAGTGAAAAATTGTGAAATCCAATAGTAAAAAATTGAAAAATTGTCCCTGAAATTTTTTCAAAATCAAAACACTATGAGACCGAGCTTCTTGAAAGCTTCTTCAGATCAAGATCAAAACAGTAGTGACTTAAGATTTTTCAAAATTTTTAAAAACAAAAAATCGGGCTCCCCTCAGGTTCCTTCAAACTTTTTTAAAAACAAACTTTTGGTGCTCCTTGAGATTCTTTAAAACTTTTTCAAGACCAAACATTGGTGGCCCCTGAAATTTTTTCAACAATTTTCGAAAACAGAAAATTAAGACTCCTTGAGATTTTTTAAAACTTTTTCAAAATCAGAACACTTGAATGCCCTGAGATTCTTTAAAACTTTTTCCAAATCAAAACTCTCGGAATCCATTAGGTTCTTTCAATTTTTTTTCAAAATTAAAACACGAGGGGTCCCTGAAGTTATGTCAAACTTTTCCAAAAATAAACCATTAGGGCCCCTTATGATTCTTTAAAATTTTTGGAAATTGAAACACTAGAAGCCCCTGAGAATTTTTCAAACATCTTCTAAAAACAAACCATTAGGGACCCCTGAGATTATTTCAAATTTTTTCACTTATGGCTCCTGAGATTATTTTCAAGTTTATCCAAAAACTAAGCATTAGGAGCCCCTGAAATTCTTTAAAACTTTTTCAAAATCAAAACTGTAAGAACCCATGAAAAACAAACCAATAAGGGTCCATGAGATTCTTTAAAAAATTTTCATTGGGGGCCCATCAGATTCTTGAAAAGTTTTTCGAAATCAAAACACTTGAGGCCCCTGAGATTACTTAAAACTTTTTCAAAATCAAAATAGTAAGAACTGAAAAATTAAAAAATCGAGAAATTATGAAGTCGAAAAATATAACATTTAAAATACTGAAAAACTGAAATATCGAAAAATTGAAGAATCGAGGAATTGAAAGGTGAAAAAATTGAAAAATTGAGGACTCGAAAAAGTATATAATCAAGAATTCAAAAATTTTGAATTTAAAAATCGAACTATTGAAAAACCGAAAAACCAGGAAAACGAGAAATACCCAAAATTTAAAAAATCGCAAAAATTGAAAAATCAGAAAATGAAAAATTGAGAAATTCAAAAATTCCAAAACAGAATTGACGTAAAATTGGGAAATCGAAAAGCTGAAACATAGAGAAATCGGAACACCAAAAGATTGAAAACTCGAGAGGCTCAAAAAGTGAAAAATTGTGAAATCGAATAGTAAAAAATTGAAAAATTGCCCCTGAAATTTTTTCAAACTTTTTCAAAATCAAAATACTACGAGTCCCTGAGAATCTTTAAATTTTTTTCAAGATCAGAACAGTAGTAGGTCCTGAGATTTTTCAAACATCTTTCAAAAACAAAAAATCAGGTGCCCCTGAGATCCTTTAAAATTTTTCAAGATCAAATCAGGAGTGGCTTCTGAGATTTTTTCAAACATCTTCAAAAAACAAACCATTAGGGACCCCTGAGATTCTTTACATTATTTTCAAAATCAAACTCTTGGAGCCCCTGACATTGTTTCAATTTTTTTCAAAATCAAAACACTAGAAGCCCCTGAGATTTTTTAAAACTTTTCCACTTGTGGCCCTTGAGATTTTTGTCAAGCTTATCCAAAAACAAATCTTTAGGAGCCCCTGAGTTTCTTTAAAACTTTTTCAAGATCCAAATAGTAATGATCCCTGAGATTTTTTTCAAATATTTCCTAGAAACAAAGCATTAGGAGGGTTCCTGAGATTCTTTAAAACTTTTTCAAAATCAAAACTCTAGAAGCCTCTGAGATTATTTCAAATTTTTTCAAATTCAAAGCACTAGCAGCCTCTGAGATTTTTTCAAACATTTTCAAAAAAACAAACCATTAGGGACTCTTGAAATTCTTTAAAACATTCTCAAAATCAAACTCTAGGAGCCCCTGAGATTCTTTAAAACATCTCCAAAAAAACATCACTAGGGACGCCTGAGATTCTTTAAAACTTTTTTACTTGTGGCCCCTGAGATTCTTTAAAACTTTTTTCAAGATCAAATCAGTGGTGGCCCCTGAGATTTTTTCAAATATCTTCAAAAATAAACCATTAGGGACCTCTGAGATTCTTTAAAACATTTTCAAAATCAAACTCTAGGAGCCCCTGATATTATTTAATTTTTTTTTTCAAAATCAAAACACTAGGAACTCCTGAGATTCTTTAAAGCTTTTTCACCTGTGCTCCCTGAGATGTTTTCAAACATCTTCAAAAAAACATTACTAGGGACGCCTGAGATTCCTTAAAACTTTTTCACTTGTGGCTCCCGAGATTCTTTAAAACTTTTTCACTTGTGGCCCCTGAGATTCTTTAAAACTTTTTCACTTGTGGCCCCCGAGATTCTTTAAAACTCTTTCACTTGTGGCCCCTGAGATTCTTTAAAACTTTTTCACCTGTGCCCCCTGTGATGTTTTCAAACATCTTCAAAAAACATCACTAGGGACGCCTGAGATTCCTTAAAACTTTTTCACTTGTGGCCCCCGAGATTCTTTAAAACTTTTTCACTTGTGGCCCCCGAGATTCTTTAAAACTCTTGCACTTGTGGCCCCTGAGATTCTTTAAAACTTTTTCACCTGTGCCCCCTGAGATATTTTCAAACATCTTCAAAAAAACATCACTAGAGACGCCTGAGATTCTTTAAAACTTTTCCACTTGTGGCCCCCGAGATTCTTTAAAACTTTTTCACTTGTGGCCCCTGAAATTCTTTAAAACTTTTTCACTTGTGGCCCCTGAGATTCTTTAAAATATTCTCAAAATCAAACCTTAGGAGCCCCTAATATTATTCAATTTTTTTTTTTTAATCAAAGCACTAGAAGCCCCTGAGATTCTCTAAAACTTTTTCACTTGTGGCCCCTGAGATTCTTTAAAATATTCTCAAAATCAAACTCTAGGAGCCCCTAATATTATTCAATTTTTTTTTAATCAAAGCACTAGAAGCCCCTGAGATTCTCTAAAACTTTTTCACTTATGACCCCTGAGATTTTTTTGAAACATCTTCAGAAAAACATCACTAGGGACGCCTGAGATTCTTTAAAACTTTTTCATTTGTGGCCCCTGAGATTCTTTAAAACTTTTTTCAAGATCAAATCAGTAGTGGCCCCTGAGATTTTTTCAAACATCTTCAAAAAACAAACCATTAGGGACCCCTGAGATTCTTTAAAAGATTTTCAGAATCAAGCTCTAGGAGCCCCTGACATTATTTCAAATTATTTCAAAATCAAAACACTAGAAGCCCCTGAGATTCTTTAAAACCTTTTCACTTGTGGCTCCTGAGATTTTTGTCAAATATTATCCAAAAACAAACCATTAGGAGCCCCTGAGATCTCTAAAACTTCTACAAAATCAAAACACCCGGATCCCTTGAGAATATTTAAAATTTAAAAAAGGACCATGGACCCCCTGAAACTGTTTGAAAAAAATTTTTTTAACAGAACACCTGGTACTACCCCTGAGATGAAAACTTTTTCAAAATCAAAACAGTTGTGACAACAGAGATTCTTTCAAACATTTTAAACCCAAAATCAGGGAGTCTTGAAATAGTTTGAAAGTTTTTCAAGAACAAAACACTGCAAAAATTTGTTTCAAAATTAAAACACGAGAAACCGCCAAGATTCTTCAAACTTATTCAAAAACAAAAATGCACTATGGAAATTCGGGGTGTCGGCTAGCGATGATTGTGAATATAATAATGTTGTAAATATTTATTACTTAAAAAAAAACTGAAAGAAAAGACATTGGTATCGACTGTGAAACCAGCGAAGTGAGAATTGTGGAGGAGTGTCGTTACTCGAGGATTTACGCAAACGACTTAAGACATCAACACATTTTCTTCACTACATCGGGACTGGTTGCACAATTACCCTTTCTTCAACCGGTATTAACTCGTCAGAGCCTGTTGATTTCCATCAGATGCATAATAGTGGTAGCGAGATTCAATTTATGTGAATTAGATAAGCAACTGAGGTTCTTCAATTTGTCAATGGAGCAGTTCTCCTACATATGAAACAGTAATTACATCTTGTTTTCTGTTTCTGGAATTAAGTTCACAGTCATTTACATTTATCTTTTACAGTAGGTACTTAGTTTTATCACGACTAGTGAAAGTTTCAGTCCGATTGGACCCCATAAATTCGACGTAGTAGAAAAATTTGAACCTTTTCCCGCCCCCCAAATTATAACCAAAAACCTGCCATCCAGAGCGTCGTTTCGCGGCATCGACGTCGTAAAGCCCCCTCGCACGAGGCAAGGGCACCCGAACCATCCGTCCCGTCAGCTCCGTCCAAATGTGATTAGATACAGACTTATCAGTTCCATCCAGGCAGTTTTATTTTTATGTAGAAAAGTTAGGAAAGAACACAGGATAGTTCGGGTGTATTTTACTGCTATCGTCATTTCGAGTCTGTGCAAATCGGGCCGGCGGAGATAGGGGGCGCCGCGGCTGCCGCCGCCGCCGCCGCCGCCGCATAAACTGCGCTCCTCTTAGTGCTTTATTAAGAGCAGGTAGTTTGGCCTTCTCCGGATTAGGCACGGCTGCGGAGATCGCGACTGTCAGAAAGAGAAGGGTTGGTGTTACGTCGTTCGGAAGGGAAGAAAAATGATCCATTAATCTGAAACCTAAAGTCTGTGTGGCGCCTGTGGCAGTCTGGGGGCGAACAAAAGGCTGCGAAGGCGCCGAAAGACGGCGAGCGGCGGTGATCCGCCCCCACGAGGTGAGATCCAGGTTAAGGCCGCCACGCGATGCTAATTGAGAGCTCCGGGGACGGCACTCCGGATTGTATCTTCAACGAAAGGATACTTTTATGGTTTTTCGACGTTGTGAACTACCGGACGGATTGTTGTCAAAAATCAATGTCAAAAATTAAAGCGTGCCAAGACTGTACACTGAAAAAAGAAATCTGTTCTAGTACGTTGATCCCGAATAAAGTTTGCTTTGTCATTTAAAGCAGCGCTACACAAAGATCTCGTGCAGAAGTTCCGAACTTTGGAATGTTTTCAAAAAGTATTTTTTTTTTGTAAGGAATCTTGGGAACCATTACAAAAAAAAATACTTTAGGGTTCGCTATTAAATATTCGTTCGGGAATGCACGTGCCGTCACGTGTTGAAGATGCTAATATCCTTGGTCAGATTACGGCATCGAGGGGTGTAAGACGCGGATATAAAACACGTCTGGGAGAATCGGCCATCATTAATCACTGGCGATTGTACCAACATCGATTAGCGAGCTCTCCTCTGCTCCATCCCGAAGTTATTAATTATTTTTGCCATCAAAAGGAAATACTGTTCTTTTCTCCCGTCTTATATTTCGTGGAGTAGGTGCAAATTACAATAATCCAAAAAGCATCAATTTTGTCTCGTCAGTTTTTGTACATCATCTCGCTAACAGGGAATTTCTTCATAATCATATTGTAATATGAATTTATAAATGGTCTCGGAACGCTAGTTACGCGACGAAATTTCGCGCAAACATCTATTCAGACGAATACTTAAATTTTTAAATTAATCATCGGGAAGGAGGATGTCAAAGAAACTATCTTATTGCCGCTTCGGTGCATATTAAAGCTCCTGTTAAGGTGGCTCCGCAATTACTTGATACTAGCATATATTATCCGTTCACGATCTTTATATAGTAGGGTTGGCCATGAAAATCTAGTGAGTTTGTTGGTATTCGATGCAGAAAAATAAAAATTCCCTGAACTTTTTTCGTTAGGTTATGTTTTATTAAATTAAAGGTTAAAGTAGCAATGACCAAGTTAACGGTATCCATTTCTTAGAAAGCATAAAACTTTACGCTATTTAAAACAGTTATTCGAGTTTTTGTAAGTGTTTATTTCATGTGTAAAGAACAAACACTAAAATTTCACTTAAACATTGTTTTTATATGAATGGGGGTTCAGCATACGACTATTGTTGCATGCCACAATTAGCATCTCATCTTTCATTCTCAATCATCAGAAAGTCCAAAAAATAAAACAACACAAAAAATTTAGATAATCCAGAATATCAAAAAAGTCCAGAAAATTCAGAAAATCTAGAAAGTCAAGAAAATCAGGAAAATTCAGAAAATCCGGAAGATCCAGACAACTCCAAAAATCCAGAAAATATAGAAAATCCATAAAATCCTGAAAGTCCAGAAAGTCCAGAAAATCCAGAAGTCATCCAGAAGTCCAGAAAGTCTTGAACGTCCAGAAAATCCAGAAAGTCGGGAAAGTCCAGAAAATCTGGAAAATCTAGAAAGTCGAGAAAGTCCAAAAATACAAAAAAAAAACAAATTCAGAAAAACCAGAATATCCAAAAAGTTTAGAAATTCCATAAAATCGAGAAAGTCCAAAAAATCCAAAAAGTCCAGAAACGAGGAAAATCCAGACAGTCGAGAAAGTCCAAAAAATAAAAAAACAAGAGGTCCAGAAACTCCAGATATTCTAGAAACTTCAGAAAAACCAGAAAGTCCAGGAAATCAGGAAAATCCAGAAAATCCAAAATATTCAAAATTTCTTGAAAATCTAAAAATTCCAGAAAATTTAGAGAATATGGAAGGTTCAGAAAATCAAGAACATCCAGAAAATCCGGAAGATCCAATAAAAATTCCAAAAATCTAGAAAATATAGAAAATTCAGAAAGTCCAGAAAATCTGGAAAATCCAGAAAGTCGAAAAAGTCTAAGAAATGAAAAAAACCAAAAAATTCAGAATATCCAGAAAATCGAGGAAATCCAAAGAATTAAAAAATCCAAAAACTTTAGAAAATCCAGAAAATCCAAAAAATCCAAATTCATGACATCCCGGAAATCGAGAAAGTGAATGAAAAATCCAAAAATTGTTTAATCGGAAAATTGAAGCAGCGAAAACTGCGAATCGAAAATTGAAGAAACGAAACCTGGAAAAATCGGAAAACCGTATAATCTGAGAATTGTAAGATCGAAAAACTGCAAATCGAACATTTGAAAATACAAAAAATACAAATTTAAAAATCGGAGACGATTAACGAAAGAAATGAAAAATTGAAAAATGGAAAACTAATAAATCGAAAAAAAATTATGCCAGCGAAAAATGGAAGAATTGAAGAAAGGAAAAATTGGAAAATTACAAATTGGGAAAGTGAAGAATTGAAAAAGTGAGGAAACGAAAAACAAAAAAATCGGAAAATTAAAATTTGCGAAACAAAAATTTAAACATCCTAAATTGAAAACTCCAAAAATTGTTTAATGGGAAAATTGAAGCAGCGAAAACTGCGGATCGAAAATTGAAGAAACGAAACCTGGAAAAATCGAAAAACCGTATAATCTGAAAATTGTAAGATCGAAAAACTGCAAATCGAACATTTGAAAATACAAAAAAATACAAATTTAAAAATCGAAGACGAATAACGAAAGAAGAGAAAAATTGAAAAATGGAAGACTAATTAATAAATCGAAAAAAAATTATGCCAGCGAAAAATGGAAGAATTGAAGAAAGGAAAAATTGGAAAATTACAAATTGGGAAACTGAGGTATTGAAAAAGTGAGGAAACGAAAAACAAAAAAATCGGAAAATTAAAATTTGGGAAACAAAAAATTTAAACATCCTAAAATTGAAAACTCCAAAAATTGTTTAATCGGAAAATTGAAGCAGCGAAAACTGCGAATCGAAAATTGAAGAAACGAAACGTGGAAAAATCGGAAAACCGTATAATCTAAAAATTGTAAGATCGAAAAACTGCAAATCGAACATTTGAAAATACAAAAAAACAAATTTAAAAATCGAAGACGAATAACGAAAGAAAAGAAAAATTGAAAAATGGAAACCTAATAAATCGAAAAAAAATTATGCCAGCGAAAAATGGAAGAATTGCAGAAAGGAAAAATTGGAAAATTACAAATTGGGAAACTGAAGAATTGAAAAAGCGAGGAAACGAAAAACAAAAAAATCGGAAAATTAAAATTTGGGAAACAAAAAATTTAAACATCCTAAATTGAAAAATCCAAAAATTGTTTAATCGGAAAATTGAAGCAGCGAAAATTGCGAATCGAAAATTGAAGAAACGAAACCTGGAAAAATCGGAAAACCGTATAGGTAATCTGAAAATTGTAAGATCGAAAAACTGCAAATCGAACATTTGAAAATACAAAAAATGCTAATTTAAAAATCGAAGACGAATAACGAAAGAAAAGAAACATTGAAAAATGGAAACCTAATAAATCGAAAAAAAATTATGCCAGCGAAAAATGGAAGAATTGAAGAAAGGAAAAATTGGAAAATTACAAATTGGGAAACTGAAGAATTGAAAAAGTGAGGAAACGAAAAACAAAAAAATCGGAAAATTAAAATTTGGGAAACAAAAATTTAAACATCCTAAAATTGAAAAATCCAAAAATTGTTTAATCAGAAAATTGAAGCAGCGAAAACTGCGAATCGAAAATTGAAGAAACGAAAGCTGGAAAAATCGGAAAACCGTATAATCTGAAAATTGTAACATCGAAAAACTGCAAATCGAACATTTGGAAATACAAAAAATACAAATTTAAAAATCGAAGACGAATGACGAAAGAAAAGAAAAATTGAAAAATGGAAGACTAATAAATCGAAAAAAAATTATGCCAGCGAAAAATGGAAGAATTGAAGAAAGGAAAAATTGGAAAATTACAAATTGGGAAACTGAAGAATTGAAAAAGTGAGGAAACGAAAAACAAAAAAGTCGGAAAATTAAAATTTGGGAAACAAAATATTTAAACATCCTAAAATTGAAAAATCCAAAAATTGTTTAATCGGAAAATTGAAGCAACGAAAACTGCGAATCGAAAATTGAAGAAACGAAACCTGGAAAAATCGGAAAACCGTATAATCTGAAAATTGTAAGATCGAAAAACTGCAAATCGAACATTTGAAAATACAAAAAATACGAATTTAAAAATCGAAGACGAATAACGAAAGAAAAGAAAAATTGAAAAATGGAAGACTAATAAATCGAAAAAAAATTATGCCAGCGAAAAATGGAAGAATTGAAGAAAGGAAAAATTGGAAAATTACAAATTGGGAAACTGAAGAATTGAAAAAGTGAGGAAACGAAAAACAAAAAAATCGGAAAATTAAAATTTAGGAAACAAAAAATTTAAACGTCCTAAGATTGAAAAATTAAAAAATTGTTTCATCGGAAAATTGAAGCAGCGAAAACTGCGAATCGAAAATTGAAGAAACGAAAGCTGGAAAAATCGGAAAACCGTATTATCTGAAAATTGTAAGATCGAAAAACTGCAAATCGAACATTTGAAAATACAAAAAATACAAATTTAAAAATCGAAGACGAATAACGAAAGAAAAGAAAAATTGAAAAATGGAAAACTAATAAATCGAAAAAAAATTATGCCAGCGAAAAATGGAAGAATTGAAGAAAGCAAAAATTGGAAAATTACAAATTGGGAAACTGAAGAATTGAAGAAGTGAGGAAACGAAAAACAAAAAATCGGAAAATTAAAATTTGAGAAACAAAAAATTTAAACATGCTAAAATTGAAAAATCCAAAAATTGTTTAATCGGAAAATTGAAGCAGCGAAAACTGCGAATCGAAAATTGAAGAAACGAAACCTGGAAAAATCGGAAAACCGTATAATCTGAAAATTGTAAGATCAAAAAACTGCAAATCGAACATTTGAAAATACAAAAAATACAAATTTAAAAATCGAAGACGAATAACAAAAGAAAAGAAAAATTGAAAAATGGAAGACTAATAAATCGAAAAAAAATTATGCCAGCGAAAAATGGAAGAATTGAAGAAAGGAAAAATTGGAAAATTACAAATTGGGAAACTGAAGAATTGAAAAAGTGAGGAAACGAAAAACAAAAAAGTCGGAAAATTAAAATTTGGGAAACAAAATATTTAAACATCCTAAAATTGAAAAATCCAAAAATTGTTTAATCGGAAAATTGAAGCAGCGAAAACTGCGAATCGAAAATTGAAGAAACGAAACCTGGAAAAATCGGAAAACCGTATAATCTGAAAATTGTAAGATCGAAAAATTGCAATCGAAAAATACAAAAAATACAAATTTAAAAATCGAAGACGAATAACGAAAGAAAAGAAAAATTGAAAAATGGAAAACTAATCAAATCAGTTTATCCAACTTAAAGAAAAAATATCAAAGCCTACTTGACTTTATAAAGATCGTGAATGGATAATAAATGAAAATAAAAAATCAAACCTTGATGACGAGTACTAATTCTTCGACTTACAATCTCGTCGATTTTGTCAATTTTTTATCGAGGATTTGACTTATAGCCCAGTAACTCCGCAGTGAGTTGCTACACTTTTATGTGCTGCCGTTTGCATAGAAACTAACCAAAATCGTTCATATATTTAGCATAACGGAGGGAAAGTTCCCCGTCGCCTCACGTGGTAAATTATATTTGAAGTATCGTATGGATTGTAAACTTTCTAATACATGTACCCTCCCTAAAGGGTGACGACTGATCGAAGAAAACTTGGGCATTATAACCGGATCATTAAAGATGCATAATGTTGAAAGGCCGCAATTACCGCCAGGCGTTGTTTAGTTGTAGTTTGATCCAACTCAAACAAAGGAAAAATCGCTCCGACTACAACACCACAGCTCTTAATTCTCTTCAGTCACACGTCCACCTTATTTAAATTAGAATTAACTAAAAACCTCATATCAAAATAATTTATTGCCGCGGTCATTAAGAAAAAGTACATAAATAACGAATTTGAATACCGCCTCGAATGTGTAACTGGATCTGATCACCTGATCTTCCACATACATAAATAATGACTTGGTAGAATGCATTTCACAACTTTCTTGGCAGGGAGCTCGAAGATCCACATGCAGATCGTCGGATTTCGACGCTAATTGCATAATTATGATTCGGAACTCGGCTCGATTTGTTGGTAGTTGCGAAACGACAAAAATCCATAGTCATCAATACGAAACGTGGAATCGTTGGCATGTGGAGGAAAGCGGTGAATCTGCCGTTCCAATTACACACTTGCGTCAGTTTTAATTTACAAGTGTGCATTGTGGACGTACATCGCAAGAACAGGTTTGGTTCTGCTGGAGATGCAGAGATTTCTTTGATGTGCGCTGATTGTGGCAAGTTTTTCAAATGAAGCCAAGGTGCTTCGTCGTCATTAAGTTGTAGCAACGTGAAAATGAACGCAATTAGACGAGATGAAACTATAGGTTTTTTCAAGGAAACGTGTTGAAGGATTGATAGTTTTATTGCGTTCGATAAGAGCAGGTGGTAGCAAGACTAGTTTGGATTAAATGTGGAAATCATTTTTTGCAGTTCGTAAAATTTTTCAGTTTAATTGTGACGTCACGAGTCTTTTCCTTTGGTTACGAACCACACCGACGAATCGTGACGTCATACACAGTAGTGGTCCCTGAAATTTTTTCAAAAACAAAAAACCAGAGGCTCTTGACATTTTTTCTAACTTTCAAAATCAAAACTCTAGGAGCCTCTGAGATTATTTCATTTTTTTTAAGTCAAAACACTAGAAGCTCTTGACATTCTTTAAAACTTTTTTACTTGTGGCCCCTGAGTTTTTTCAAGCTTATCTAAAAACAAACCATTTGGAGCCCCTGAGATTCTTTGAAACTTTTTCAAAATTAAAACACTTGAGCCCCTGAGATGATTACAACTTTTTGGAAGTCAAAACACTAGAAGCCCTTGAGATTCTTTAAAACTTATTCAAAATCAAAACTCTAGGAGCCCCTGAGATTCTTTAAAACTTTTGCAAAATCAAAACTGTAGGAATTTACGAAATTTTTAAACCTTTTTTAAAATCAAAACACCGGAATCCTTGAGATTATTTCAAACACTTTCAAAAACAAAAAAATCAGTAAAATAACTGGAATCTTAAAAATTTGAATATCTAAAAATTTGAAAAATTGGAAAATAGAAATATTGAAGAACTGAAAAATTCAAAAATCGAGAAATCGAAGTTCCAAAATTTAAAAAATCGCCAAAATTGAAGTATCAGAAAATTGAAGCATCCATAAATTGAAAAATCAAAAGTTCAAAAATTTTCCAAATCTAAAATTTAAAAATTCGAAAAATTGAAATATCGTAAGACAGAAAAATTGAAAAATCAAGAACTCGAGAAACCGAAAAATATAAAACTTTAAGTATTGAAAAATTAAAATATCGAAAAAGTAAAAAATCGAGACAGAAAAATTGAAGAATCGAAACACTGTAAGATCCCAAACTGAACATTTCGAAAAATTGAAAATGCAAAATTTAAAAAAATCCAAAAACTGAAAAATAAAATAACTGGAAGCTTAAAAATTTTCCATATCTAAAAATTTGAAAAATGGGAAAATAAATTTCAAAGATTTAAAAAAATCGCCAAAATTGAAATATCACAAAATTGAATAATCCAAAAACTGAAAAATAAAATAACTGGAAGCTTAAAAATTTTCCATATCTAAAAATTTGAAAAATGGGAAAATAAATTTCAAAGATTTAAAAAAATCGCCAAAATTGAAATATCACAAAATTGAATAATCCATAATTTCAAAAATGCCAAACATTTCAAAACCGAAGAATCTAAAATTGGGAAGTCGAAAAATCTGAAGATCGCGAAATCGAATCAAAAATATTTAAAAAACTAAAATTTAAAAGTTCCAAAAAATGAAATATCGTGGGACTGAAAAATAGAAATATTAAGAATTCGAGAAATCGAAAAATATAAAACTTTAGATATTGAAAAATTAAAATATCGAGAAATTGAGAAACCCACAACTCGAAACATCAAAAAATCGAAAAATTAAACATCGAAAATTTGAAAAATCGAAGTCGAAAGGCGAAAAATTGAATAAACGAAAAATTTAAATTGAAAAAATCAAAAAATTGTAAAATCAAGAAACTGAAAATATCAAAGAACTGAAAAATTGAAAGATCGAGAAATCGAAACGTCAAAAAACTGAAAAAATTTAAATTAAAAAATTGAAAAAATTAAAGTATCGATACATGGAAAAATCGAGAAATCGCTACATCAGAAAATCGAAACATTGAAAATCATGAAATCGAAAATTTGTAGAATCGAACTACTGAAAAATCCCCAAAAAACCAAATATTTCGAAAAATTGAAAAATGTAAAATTTAAATAATCCAAAAACTGAAAAATAAAATAACGATTCTTAAAAATTTGAAAAATTGGAAAATAGAAATATTGAGGAACTGAAAAGTCGATAAATTGAAATTTTCCAAAAGTGAAATGAGGATAAATTGGGAAATTGAAGACTCGAAACATGGAAAAATTGTAAAATCGAAAAGATAATAAGTCAAAATATCGAAAAACTGGTAAATCAGAATAAACCAAATCGAAAATATAACTGGAAGCTTAAAAATTTTGCATATCTAAAAATTTGAAAAATTGAAAAATAGAAATATTGAAGAACTGAAAAATCCAAAAATTGAGAAATCGAAATTTCAAAATTTAAAAAAATCGCCATAATTGAAAGGTCAAATATTTTCAAAATCTAAAAAATGAAAAACCGAAAAATCTAAAATTCGGGAGTCGGAAAATTTGAAGATCGAGAAATCGAATCAAAAATATTGAAAAATCTAAAATTTAGAAATTCCAAAAAATGAAATATCGGACTGAAAAATAGAAAAATCAAGAATTCGAGAAATAGATATATATAAAACTTTAAATATTGAAAAATTAAAATATGGAAAATTTGAGAAATCCACAACTCGAAACATCAAAAAATCGAAAAATTCAATATCGAAAAATTGAATAAACGAAAAATTTAAATTGAAAAAAATCAAAAAATTGTAAAATCAAGGAACAGAAAATATCAAAGAACTGAAAAATCGAAAATCGAGAAATCGGAAAATCTAAAATTTAAAAAAATTTAAAAACCGAAAAATCTGAAACAGAGAAATGAAAAAATTTAAAGATCGAAAAATCGAAACGTCAAAAAACTGAAAAATTTAAAATTAAAAAATTCGCTACATCAAAAAATCGAAAAATTGAAAATCATGAAATCGAAAATTTGTAGAATCAAATACTGAAAAATCCCTAAAAAACCAAAAATTTCGAAAAATTGAAAAATGTAAAATTTAAATAATCCAAAAACTGAAGAATAAAATGACAGGTATCTTAAAATTTTTTAACATTTAAAAATTTGAAAAATTGGAAAATAGAAATATTGAAGAACTGAAAAATCCAAAACTCGAGAAATCGAAATTTCTAAATTTAAAAAAATCGCCAAAATTGAAATATCACAAAATTGAAGAATCCATAAATTCAAAAATTTGAAACATTTTAAAACCCAAAAATTAAAAAATCGAAAGATCAAATTTATATTTTCAAAATCGAAAAATTGAAAAACCAAATATCTTAAATTGGAAAGTTGAAAAATCTGAAGATCGAGAAATCGAATAAAAAATATTGAAAAATCTAAAATAAAAATTCCAAAAAATGAAATATCGTAGGACTGAAAAGTAGAAAAATCAAGAATTCGAGAAATAGAAAAATATAAAACTTTAGGTATTGAAAAATTAAAATATTGAAAAATTGAGAAATCCACAACTCGAAATATCAAAAAATCGAAAAATTAAATATCCAAAAATTGAAAAGTTCCCAAAATTGAAATGTTAAAAGATTAGAGAAATCAAAAACTTGAAAAATGGAAGAATCTAAAATTAAATAAACGAAAAATCGAAAATTGAGAAATCGAAAAATCTAAAGGTTAAAAAATTGAAAACCCCAAAAATCTGAAACAGAAATGGAAAAATTGAAAGATCGAGAAATCGAAACGTAAAAAACTGAAAAATTTTAAATTAAAAAATTGAAAAAATTAAAGTATCGAAAAATTGAAAAATCGGGAAATCGCTACATCAAAAAATCCAAACATTGAAAATCATGAAATCGAAAATTTGTAGAATTGAAATACTGATGAACCCCAAAAAACCAAAAGTTTCGAAAAATCGAAAAATGTAAAATTTAAAACTGAAGAATAAAATAATAGAAATCTTAAAAATTTTAAACATTTAAAAATTTGAAAAATTGGAAAATAGGAGTACTCAAGAACTAAAAAATGGAGAAATCGCGAAATCGAAAATACAAAATTTTAAAAACCGTCAAAATTGAAATATCGGTAAATGAAGAATCGAAAAACTGAAAAATCGATAAATTGAAAATTTCCATAAGTGAAATGAGGATAAATGAAATTGAAAACTCGAAACATCGAAAAAATCAAAAAATCGAAAAACCGAGAAACCGGAATAGGCCAAAATCGAAGATTAAAATTGAAAACTGAAAAATTTGAAATTGAAAAAATTTATAAGTCGAAAAATCGAAACATCGAGAAATCGAAATATCAAAAAACTGAAAAATCCGAAAGATTGAAATATCGAAAAACTGAAAAATTAAAAAAATCGTGAAGTCGAAAAAGATAAAATTTTTAATACTGAAAAATTGAAATATCGAAAAATTGAAGAATCGAGAAATCAGGTAAAGTGAAAAATTTAGAAGTCGAAAAAGTAAATAATCGAGAATTCAAAAAATTTTGAAATTAAAAATCGAACTATTGGAAAACCGAAAAACCAGGAAATCAAGAAAATATCCAACATTTTAAAAACCGGAAAACCGAAAAATTCCAAAACAGAAATGACGTAAAATTGGGAAATCGAAAAACTGAAACATTAGAAATCGAGATACTAATAGTTGAAAATCGAAAAATTGTCCCTGAGATTCTTCCAAAATTTTTCAAAATAGAAACCTACAAGCCCCTGAACTAACTTTAAACTTTTTCAAAATCAAAATACTAGTAGTCCCTGAGATTCTTTAAAACTTTTTCAAAATCAAAACTGTGGGAACTTACGAGATTTTTAAATCTTTTTTCAAATCAAAACACCGGAATCCTTGAGATTATTTCAAACACTTTCAAAAACAAAAAAATCAGTAAAATAACTGGAATCTTAAAAATTTTGAGTATCTAGTAGTAGTACAGTAAAAGTTACGTTGTTAGAATCAGTAGTGTTTGGTTACATTACAGTTGAGATACCAAATTTTTGAATAGTTTTCGAAATATGACGTTATAAAAAACCAAAAAACGCAATTTTAAAATTATAAAAATTCAACAAATATTTCGATAATTAACAATATTTACAAAAGGAGGAATACTTTGGAACGGTAAATTTCTCATGTTTTTTCCAGTCGGCCAGAATAAGTTTTTCAGTATGTCTACAAAAACCTTCACTGCTAAGTTTGATTGGTCATGAATTAAACTACAAATGGAAGATCCATTCTAAACATAAAATTTGTAAATAAGTCAGTCTTTGTGCGCTTGCCAGAGCATTTGGGTTTAAAATTTTGAATGGATGGACGTAAAAGCTTTTCGATCGTTGATCTACAGAGTAGAGTTTTATATAAACAACAAATTTTTCGTGTGAAATGGACTTCCGCTAAATATTCCAACGAAATAACATACACCTACACCTGTGGTTTATGAATCCGTGTTGCGTTTTCACCAAATTCTTGATGAGTCCTTCATGAATGAACAAAGAAAGGAGCGAATTTTTCCTTGGGAGAAATTCAGACTGATTTAATCGGTTTTTGGACGTGACAGCAGTTATTCGTACTTCAGGAATTGTAACAGTTTAACCGAAATTGATAAAATTTACATTAACACTAAACAGTTACGAATTCTGGATGCAGTTCAAAAGGTGGATATAACTGTCGGTCGATCTTTCGCCAAATGTCAGCAACTGCTAATACGAAAAGAATTTTCCCATAAACAAAATATCAGTGACACTTTAAATTATGTAAAAGGTGGAACAAAAAACTCTACAATTGATTTCAGAGGAACCAAACTTGAGGCAAAAATAGAAAATCGTCAAGGAAAGTGAAAATCATCAATGACACTAAACCCAGGTTGGCTGACTCATCAGGTCTACCTTTTAGTCACACTAATAAAATTCAAGCGAAACACAAGACTTGCCGCAATAATCTTTTTTTATTTTCTCGAGTTGCACGATTTTTCTAAATATTCCTAGTTGGCTCTCTCATTAGAAAATAATGTGTTTATTTACTCAACCCACCCATGACTCAGCGTACGCAGCTCCAAATTTATGGCGCTTCTCACCTCACTTCACCGTTTACCGTGAAATGACTTGTGCCTATCGTCACCCATCGATAAAAAACTGGAAATCCCCCAGCTCGCCCATACCCATGCACACACTCCATGGTCCACGGCCGGCTTTCGCCAATCCATCTCGTCGAATCCCCACATTCCGGAATTTCATTAATCCGGTTCCAGCTAATTGTTAAATGCGTAGAAGTAATCTTCCGAGCACCCAGAGGTAGATAACCAGCCAATCCGACCATTTGGCATCCGCCCAAAGTATGCGAACGAACGAACGAACGAACGCAACAATAAATATTCACCTGCCGTCGCCGACACGCCATGTGCATAAAGTAGAATTTTTGCCAGTGGATGCGTTTCGAAAATGCATTTATTAAATAAAGTTGCGTGCAGGCGAGTGCGTTCGGTCGCATTACGCTAATTGGCCGTAATTTCTTTAATTTATTTAACGTATTTATTTAAATGCGGCGCGATTTGCATGCGAACGTCTTATTTTATCCGTCGCCAGGATGTAGCCGACCGAGTCGTTGATTTTCTCTCAGTGCCCGTTTTGGGGAATCTTGATAGTCCGGCCCTTGAGTTATGGAGGACGGGATTCGGCGGTGGGATGGGGCGGCCTCCGAAAAACTTGGTTCAGGAAAGCGTGACCACACTACGGTCTCGGATTGCCTGGCTTGGTGTAGGTCACGAACGGAACCGCCGGCCTTGAACTACCGGAGAAATAGCAATTACTGCTTTTGGCAAAACGAGCAGGTTTGTGGGACACATGGCGGTCGACTTGGTTGGTAGCTGGTGACGATGTTTACACGTGTTGGTAAAGCGAAAAGCTAATGAGGATGGTTTTTTCGGAGAACTTCGTTGCATGTTTCGCATTTTGTCATGTTTTAACAATTTTCGTGTCTTTAAACAACTGTCAATAAATTTAACAACACTGCTGTGACCTTTCCAACGCACACTTTTTATTGTTTATTGTTTGCATAGTCTATAGGATCATCACAAGATTTTTAGGTTTTACCTGCGGTCAAATTTTCACCCCTTTTATGTTGCTGGAACCAAATTTCGACTTATTGAGATTTTATTCTTTGGATGCTTTTAGCTGTATCCGTTATATCCGCACAATCTCAAAATATGTGGTAATATATTAAGTGTTATAATATGTGTTGGCGGGAAAATTATTACTCTGGAACTTTTATTTACTTTTTTTTCGGTGCAATATTCTGCAAAACTTGTAATAAAACAGTAAATTTAGGCCTAATCATTCCTAGAGTGTAGATTTTTATAGCTAATACATATAACGACAAAACAAAAATTAAGAAAAATTGAAATAAAAAAAAATCGAAAAAATTTTGAAGCGTCTATTTATAAAAAATTTGATAAATGTTGGGACTGGTGTTTTGTTTTTGTACGAATATGAAAGAAACTCGAGAATCTCTCCCAACGTTTTGTTACTGAGTGAATTTGAAAGAATCTTGTGGGTCCTTGGTGTTTTGATTTTGGAAGAATTTAAAAGTATCCTGCGATCTTTAGTGTAGTTATAGAGTAAATTTGAAAGAGTCTTGAGTCCCTTTGTCTTTCATTTTTAAAAGAAATTAAAAGAAGAATCTTGGTGAATTTGTAAGAATTTTGGAAGCTCCTAGCATTCTGTTGTTGAGTGAGTTTGAAAAAATCCTGGAGGGTCTGTTTTTTAATGTTACAAGAATTTGAAAACATTTTGGAGGCCCCTGGTGTTTTGTCTCGAATGATTTTGAAAGAATCTTTGGGGTTCATTGTGTTTTATTTTGGAATAAATTTGTGTCCAGATTTTTGAAGAATTTGAAATAATCTCACGGGCCCCCCAATTTTTGAAAATGTCTGAAAATCACACTACTGCTTTGATCTTGAAAAAGTTTTAAAGAATCTCAGGGGCTTCCAGTGTTTTGATTTTGAAAAATTTTGAAAGAATCTCGGGGACTATTGTTCAATTTTTAACTATTCGATTTACGATTATTATAAATCTATTTCGATTTCTCAATTTTTCACTTTTTCAGCTTCTCGAGTTTTCAATCTTTTGGTGTTACGATTTCTCAATGTTTCAGTTTTTCGATTTCCCAATTTTACGTCATTTCTGTTTTGGAATTTTTCAATTTCTCAATTTTTCAGTTTTCCGATTTTTCAATTCTTGCGATTTTTAACATTTCGGATATTTTCTCGATTTCCTGGTTTTTCGGTTTTTCAATTAGTTCGATTTTTAAATTCAAAATTTTTCAATTTTTCAATTTTTTGACCTTTGAATTTCTCGATTCTTCAATTTTTCGATATTTCAGTTTTTCAATATTAAAAATTTTATATTTTTCGACATCTCGATTTTTATCAATTTTTGAGTTCTTGGATATTTCAATTTTTCGAATTTTTCAGTTTTTTTGATATTTCGATTTTTCGACTTACGGAGTTTTTCAATTTAAAATTTTTCAGTTTACAATTTTTATCTTCGATTTTGTTCTATTCTGATTCCTCAGTTTTTCGATTTTTGGCTTTTCATCTTTTCGATTTTATTATTTTTCCATGTTTCGAGTTTTCAATGCCCCAATTTATCCTCATTTCATTTTTGGAAATTTTCAATTTATCGATTTTTCAGTTTTTCGATTCTTCACTTTCCGATATTTCAATTTTGACGATTTTTTTAATTTTGAATTTTCGATTTCGCGATTTTTCGACTTCTCAGTTCTTCAGTATTTCTATTTTCCAATTTTTCAAAATTTTAAGTATTTAAAATTTTTAAGATACCTGTTATTTTATTCTTCAGTTTTTGGATTATTTAAATTTTACATTTTGCAATTTTTCGAAATATGTATTTGGGTTTTTGGGGATTTTTCAGTATTTCGATTCTACAAATTTTCGATTTCACGATTTTTTTCTATTTTTGATTTGCTAATTTTTCAATTTTTAAATTTTAATTATATGTCCTTCTGTAGTGCGACTGTTAAAAAAAAGGCTAACCGTAATTTTTTTGCTATACTATTTACTTTAGGATTTATTTCTTACTTTAGAAGAAAAAATGGGTGGGTGGGCGGGGCTAAGTTTAACTTTTTCTTCAGAGTCATTTATAGGCAAGCAATAGCCCCGCCCATCCGCCTCCTCTTCGTTCTGGTGCCTTCTCTTAATATTGTTTAGTGTCTTCTTGGCAAGTACTATCCCCACCCACTCGCCCTCTGTTTTCTTAGAGTAAGTAAGTAAGTAAGTAAGTAAGTAAGTAAGTAAGTAAGTATTTATTAATGACCGTTAGGGTACATAAGTCAAGTCAGATGAAATTACAATATAAAGAGTTTAAAATTATACAATTTACAAGATAATTCAAATCGAATGGTAAAAACTACACAGGACATCGCTACAATTTAAAAATTCATCGAGAGAGTAAAATGCGTTTTTTAATAAAAAATTTCTTATAGTACGGCTAAATTGCGAAAAAGGTAAGTTAGCAATACGTTTCGGTAATTTATTGAATAATTTGGGCCCATAATAATTGATGGCATTTCTACTTCTACCTACACGATAGAATTCGGTGTAAATGCTATGGGTAGATTTCGTGATTAATGACATATTTGTGAGATTATTATAAGTGGTGAGATTAGACTTCACATATAATAAAGCATATAAAATATAAAGACAGGGCACGGTGAGAATACTTTTTTCTTTAAAATAATTTTTAACACAAGCTCTGTAAGATAGACCTCCAATAATTCGAACTACTCGGCGCTGCAATTTAAAAACGGTTTTTAAATGACTGCTGTGGCCCCAGGTTATAATGGCATAGCTAAAAATACTTTGAAATAAAGAGTAGTATATCATCATAAGGATCTGCTCACTAACCTCATATTGCAAATTCCTAATAAGAAAAGTTGACTTGGACAATTTTTTACAGATATCAATGACGTGATTATCCCAGCATAATTTCGGGTCCAGTGTCACACCAAGAAATTTGACACACCTCGGATTGTCAATCTCAGAAATGTAACGAAGGGAAAACACCATTTTTTGAGTTTTCAGTACATTAAGCGTTAATCTGTTTGAAGTAAACCATTCACTAGCAGCATTAATATCTTGTTCCATCCTGTCCAAGAGAGACGGGATGTCTGAGTCCACACTATAGCAAGTAGTGTCATCCGCAAAAAGTATGATTTTATTGTCTAGATGTTTAGCCAAGTCGTTAATGTATAACAAAAAGAGCAACGGACCTAAAATCGAGCCTTGTGGCACTCCTATGTTAACTATTGTCATTTCGGAGTATACATTATTAAACAGAACAACCTGCTGGCGATTGTGGAGAAAACTAAAAATAAGCTGTAAGGCTCCATTTGACAATCCGTACAACTCAAGCTTGTTTATTAGAATGTTGTGATTAATACTATCGAAAGCTTTTGATAGATCACAAAATGTGCATCCTAAGAATTGTTTTGTTTCGAAACAGGTAATGACCTCATCAACAAGCCTATTAATAGCCATGGTTGTACTTTTGCCATGTTGGAAACCAAATTGGCGTTGGTTCAATATGTTTTGTTTAGTAACGTATTCCTCAAGTTGTTTAAGCATAATCTTTTCTAAAATTTTCCCAAAAATAGGCGTTATAGAGATTGGTCTATATTTATCAACATCATCTACGTTGCCCTTTTTGTGGATAGGGATTACTTTGGTCACCTTGAGACAGGATGGGAAAAGATTTTCATTAATACACCGATTGATCAATCTTGTGAGTGGAACTAGAATGAGATTCTTAATATTCCTAACAATGGTGATACTTATGTTGTAGTAGTCCTTACTTTTCTTTTTTTTGATGGAATCAATTGTATCTCTTACTTCATTAAATGTTATCTCTCTGAAATTGAAAACAGAGTTCACCGGAGTCAAATTTTTGTGCATTAGCTGAATTGGATCCGTATTTGATAATTTTAAATTATTCTCCAAATTATGTGGGATATCACCAAAAAATGTAGAGAAGTCCTCCGCAGTCAGTTTTTCTGAATAATTATTGCTACTAGCTAATCGTTTGCTATTGATTAATTTCCAGCTGTCCTTTGCTACGTTAGTAGAATTTTTAATTAGGTTGTCATTAAAGGTTTTTTTTCTTTTCTTAACTTCGGTTCTAAACAATTCTCTATATTTTTGAAAATAGGTCACAAAAGTTGGGTCATTAGGATTTTGATTGTGTAATTCGTGTAGCAGGTCTACATTTTGTTTCATTTTATGTAATTTCTCATCATACCAGTAAATATCATCCTTTTTAACATTTTTTATTCTTTTTACTTTTATAGGAAAGGCCATGTTTACTTTATCAGAAATTAATTTGGTGAATAAGTTAAATTTGGTATTTGTATCAAGTCCAGCATCATTGATAAAATCAAAATTGCAATCACTAATAATATTAAAAAAATTAAAGAATCCTACTTCCGTAAAAGGTTGATATGATACAACTTTCGAGCAGTCTTTTGACTTATGACGATTATATAGAATTTCTACAGTAGCAGCACGATGGTCAGATAAATGAGTCTCCATGACCTGGTGCCTACAATCATGTGCGATATTTGTAAGTATATTATCAATACACGAATTTGCTCGCGTGTTCTCAAAGATTAGAGGTCTCAAATTATAAGATTTTAAAAAGTTAAGGAACTCTAGAGTCTGTTTGGTTTTGCGGTCAAAATGTATGTTAAAGTCTCCATTAATAATAACATCTGAATCGATTATATTGATAAAATTAAATAAATTAGTCAAATTAGAGTATAAAACTTCCAGATTGCCTTTTGGTGCTCTGTATACAGTTATTATGATTAGTTTGGGTTTATTAACTTTAATGGCTGCAAGCTCAATGTCAATTACATTACAAAACTTTGAAACATCAATAACTTGGTATTTAATTTTATCGTTTACTAGTATCACAACACCGCCATAACCATTATCTTTCCTGGTATAGGCAGAGGCTATCTTAAAACTACCCAATTTTAATAAATCCAACTCATAGTTTGTTAACCAATGTTCTGTAAAACATAAAACATCATAAGATTCTTCAATGTTATGTAAAACTACCTCTACTTCATCAACTTTGTTCCTAATCGATTGTACATTTAAATGGAAAATTGAAAAATAGCTATCACTAACTACCGCTTTACTCGTTAATTTTTTTAAAATGAAAAAACTTGCGAACACATGCTCCTACAGGCCAGATGTTGGGATCCAGGGCTTTTCCGAAATTGTCAGCATATACAGACAGCTTGAAAGATGAATATTCGCCTTTGTGTTTAGCTTCCAGTTCCTCGCATTTTGCTTCGGGAAAATGAGATTTAACAAACGTTAGTACGTCTTCCTTTTTGGTATCAGGGTGTAACCTATAAACATGCAGATCCATTAGTTTTGGTATAGCTTTCAAACTGCAACCTGCAGCAGCGAAACAACCAACTACAGCTTTACGTTTTTTCTTCTCAACTAGATTCCATTCATCATTATGGCGTTTTGGAAGAGCCTTTGGCTGTACTTTCATTGTGGGCTGTATAGACTTTATGTTGGGTGATGACATCACAGGACTTTTTGATGACATTGCAGGACTTTTAGATGACATCGCAGGACTTTTTGATGACATCGCAGGACTTCTTAAACCTTTGACAGAAACTTTGACAGAACTTCCACCATTTTCCTTGTTTACCTTTTGCTTATCTTGCTTAGCAGCGACTGGTGTGATAGAGGACTGGGAGAGTTTTTGCCGTTCTTTTTCCAGTTGTTCTAGAAGGCAAATTTTTTCTTGTAGGAGATCGATTTTAGACCGTAGTTCTTCAATGATCACATCTTTCTGCTGCATGACATACTTAAACATGGTCGCATCAACTGGTTCAGTGATGTTTGATAAATCAATGATATCATTTGGCTCAGGAGTAGTGTCTTCGGTAAACGGAGAACAGGGTCGATTACAGCACAATATAACATCTTCAGAATTGAACTTCCCTTTGCTGAGCAACTTTCCACAACTTGTGTGATAATAAGACAAACAAACATTGCATTTTACACCACTTATTAAACTGGCTTTACACTTTTTGCATTTCATTTTAATCGAGTAACTTGCAACGCGTCCACACTTTACGAGCTCTCGACTACTACTTAGAGGGTACGTCATCTGCCAAAATCATCTTATCTTATCAAGTATTAACACCGCCCACCCACCCACGCTCGTCTCATTCTAAGGACTGATTTTATTTCAGTTCAGTGTGAAATCCACTTACATTTAAACCAGTTAAAAGGAACCACTGAAATGAAGGCGGGGTGAGTGGGTGGGGCTAATTATGTTCTTCTGTAGAATGGGAATGGGGCTGCTAAAACAAAAAAAAGGGCTAACAGAATTTTTTTGTTACACTATTTACTTAAAGATTTAGTTCTTATTTTAGAAGAAAAAATGAGAACGGGTGGGTGGGCGGGGCTAAGATTAACTTTTTCTCCAGAGTCATTTATAGGCAAGCGATAGCCCCGCCCATCCGCCTCTTCGTTGTGGCGCCTACTCTTTAATTGTTCAGCCTTTTCTTAGCAAGTACTATCGAATCGAAAAATTGGAGAACTCAAAAATTTGCAATTTACATAAATTGATAAATTTCGCATTGAAACAAGTAAAATGAAGACATCAGGGCGTTGAAAAACCGAAAAATTGGAAAAATAATATCCGGAAAGGAAAAATTGCAAATTGTTAAACTGGAAAAATGAAAAACTGAAAACTCGTGAAATTGCAAATCGAAAAATTCATCCAAAAGTTGGAAAAACCAAAAACTGAACTATTGAAAAATGAAAACTTGAAGCGATATAAAATTGTAAAAATAAAGAAAATAAAATAGCCAAACGAACAATCGAAAATTTGAAGAAATGAAAAAATTAAGAATCGAAGAATTGAAAAAATTAAAAACCAAAAATTGTAAAATCTAAAAATTGAAACAAAAAAATGAAAAATTGTAAAATGTAAAATTTAAAGAGAAAACGACAAATCGAAAAATCAAAAAATTGAAAAATCTATATGGATCCAGAAATCGAAAAATTGAAAAATGAAAAATCGGGACATTCAAAAATCGAAAAGCCAAAAATTTTTAGAATCGAAAAATTGGTTTCTTCAATTTTTGCATTTGCGATTTTTCAATTTTTGTGTTTTTTTTGTCTACTCAGTTTTTAGATTTTGTTTTTTTATTTTTATAATTTTTCGAGCTTCCAATGGACATTGATTCGATTTTATTTTCTTGTTTTTCCAATTCAGTTTTTTGATTTTATCGTTTCTTAAATTTTTCGATTTACAATTTCTCAATTTTTCATTTTTTTTTTTTGTTTCTTCAAATTTTCGATCTGCAATTTTTCAATTCGGTTTAAATAATTAAAGAAAAAATTAAAAAATCGAGTAATCAAAAAATCAATAAATTTAAACATTGACAAATTGAAGTCCAAAATTCGAAAAATCAAAAACGGAGGAATCTAAATATCTAAAAACTTATGAATCCAAAAATCGAGAAGTCAAAATATCCAAAAATCGAAAAATACAAAAATCGATGAATTAAAAAATCGAAAAATGAAAATTTCGAAAAATCCAAAAGTCTAAAAATCGAGAAATCCAAAATTGGGAAAGTCGAAAAATCCAAAAGTTGCATAATCGAAAATTCTAAAAACAAAAAATTGTAACACGAAGTCAAAAAATCCAGAAATAAAAAAAATTAAAGATCGAAAAGTCGAAAAATTCAAAAATCCAAAAATCGAAATGTCGAAAAATCCAAAAATTCAAAATTCAAACATTGAGAAACCAAAAAAGCAAAAAATTTGGAAATTGGTAAATAGAAGTCTTAGAATCGGGTAATCAAGAAATCGAAAAATTGGAAAGTCAAAAAATTGAAAAGCAAAGTCGAAAAATCGAAAATCTAACATCAAAATCAAAAATCGAATAATAAAAATATCAATAAAATTAAAAACTGACAAATTGAAGTCAAAAATTCAAAAGTCGTGAAACGAAAAAATCAAAATATTCGGAAATTGGTAAATCGAAGTCTTAAAATCGGGAAATTGAAAAATCAAGTGGGAAACAGTCGAAAAATTCAAAAATTGAAAAATAGAGAAGCCTAAAAAATGAAAAATTGAAAAACAGTAAAAAGATCGCAGTTGAAAAATCCAAGAATCTAGAAATTAGGAAGTCGCAAAATCGAAAAGCCGAAAAAGAAAATCCAACACTGGAAAAATCGAAATGTCGAAAAATGGAATGTTTAAAAAATCCAAAAATCAGGAAATTGAAAATTCAAATACATATTAGAAAAAAGAAAAATCGGTTAAATCGGTTGGTGAAAAAATCCAAAAATTGATAAAACGAAAGGTTAGAAAATGCAAAAATCTATAATCGAGAAATCGGAAAGTCGAAAACTCCAAAAATCTAAAAATAGCGTAACGAAAAGTCAAATAATCGAGGAGTCGAAAAATTGAGAATTCGAAAATTCGGGAAATCGAGATATCCAATAATCGAAATATCGAAAAATCTTTGAATCTTTTGAAAAGTTGACACAATTTAAACATTTTAAATAAAAAGAAAAACGATTTATCATGCTTACGGTTTTCAAAAAACGTTCGCAAAAATTAAATTACCAAACGTCAAAAAAATGTTTTTTTATTTGTTCCAAAAATCTGGATGTCTCGGGTACAAACTCAACACGGATTCATAAACCACAGGTGTAGGAGTAAAAAACAATGGATAAACTGTTGCATTATTGTCTTCAGCGCTGAATTAACGAAAATTAATCAAAATACTGAAATTGCTGCATTGTCGGTATGAGCATATGTATGCATATTTGCGTATGTTTTACTTAAGCTGAAGAAAAATCGAAACTACCGCTTTTCCTAAAATACTCGTAAAATCCGAAGTTACGTCTGTTGTTGTCATAGTCAGCACTTCTTACAGGTCGCCGTAAATGATTTATTAGGGGGCAATAAAATTTATTTATGATTTCCGTTTGGCGAAAATCAAACAACATTTCAACATCTATTTGGGTTTTTCTCGTATTTTTCTAAATAGATACACCTGAAAATTTGTTTGTTGCAGTTTATATTAGCCACTTTGATTTACGAGGGTGGTTTGTTTTAAGTCATAGAAGTTTAACTATGTAGGATTGTAGGTACATGTCGGCTGGACAAAGCCTGCAGTATTTCTGATATTTTGGACTAGATTTGACAAATCCAGTTAACACTTAATCAGAACAATTTACACACTGGAGAGTGGGAATGTGGAAACGCCAAGACTTAAATTCCACGAAAAAGGGATTGCCAGTTGAAATCGAACCGTTTGAGCGTCGACTTTTAAAAATGCGACTTTGGCGGTTCGATTTGTCGCTTCTTCGTCCAACCCTGTCAATCACGCCTGCATAAAATTCACCTTGTCATTAGCAGTTCGCATAAAACAAGCAAAGAAGTGACAAACGGGTGCCACGTGCCAGCGTAACGTGATCGGTAAGACGATTACATTGATAGCAACCTACGTCTTTGTGACTTATGTTCGTAGCGGTCCTTGTTCGACCTCGCCACTCCTGGTTGCATTCTTGTAATTCTCCTCGTTTCGGTCGTATCGTGTTTGGCAATGAGAACGGCCAGCGAATGACGTCACCGAGTGTGCTCGATCGGGCGTTTTTGACGAGAGAGCTCGCTTTTTCTCTTTGTAACTGATAAACCCATTCGATCATAAAACGGGCATTCGAGATGCACTCATTATCGTTAATTAACTCTTTACTCCCCGGCATTACGAATGCTAAACTAAACGGATAATTAACGAGCCGCTCCCTTCCAGCCCGCTAATTTGCTAAATTACTACTATCTAGATTCACGTTTCCATTGTAATCGATGTTCAAACCCGTTGTCTACAAATCCGTAAATTTCATTTTCGGATTTCTAATAATGGGGCGACAGATTGCGCAGGGCCGGACTAGTCGTTTTGACGCGGCAAAAAACTCCGAGCGCCGTGTTTGGCACAGCTTGTGACTGGCACCGAGCGGGATGTGAGGCGTTACACAATCGCTACTGATATGTTAATGAGGATGTGTCCAAGTGGAGGCTGCGAGATCTCGCGTTATCCTTGAGAGCGCGACGAAGAAGGGGCTGGGGAGGCAGCAGCGATTAACCGCGGATTACGAGCAGTGTCAAGTCAAGGTGTCGCTTGCATACATAATTTATCATAAGAGGTGGTTGCTCACGCTAATTATTTATGGTGTACGTTCATGTTCAGGTCGGTACGCGTTAACGGAACTCAGGGCCGGATTCGGGTGCGTGCACCTCGACGCTGACAGGCGGGAGCGAGTTACACGCAAGGTGCTGGGAAATGGGAAATTTTTGTCAATATGGAAATATTTACAAAAATCATAAGCAATTTTCAGTGTTAATATGTTTATATAGGAGAATTTGCGCAGATGTTGTCAATTATCCAAAAACTTATCGATTTCTCAAGAAGTTGATGCATGAATGAGTTTTTGTTATTCTGCAATTATTCCTGTTAAAATTTTATTTTTATATATTAAAATAAAAATTAAATCGAATTATTTCTTGAAATTCCATAAATACACATAAAGTTTTGATTTTTGGTTTTTCATCACAAACATGATATTTAAAAACTATACAAAATTCTGTCTTAGATTTAGAAATTTCCTTAAATAATTGAGATATTGACTTTTAAAGACACGTTACGCAAAAATTTTACTAAAATTTAAAAAATTATGATCTCGAACTCTTTTTAACAAAACTACCCTTGCGTTATATAAAGATATATATATACTTTGATCGGGTCACAAATTCACAATTGCAAAAATAAATAATAATTTTTATACATTTATCACTTGATATATGTATTGGTCACTCGAGTTTCTGAATATTCAATTTCTCGATTTTTAAATTTAAAATTTTCTATTCATCGATTTTTTTTATTTAAAATTTTTCAATTTTCCAATTTTTTACTTTTCGATTTTGGCCTATTTCGATTTCTCAATTCTTCGATTTTTTAAGTTCTCCACATTTCGATTTCACGATACTTCAATTTTTCAATACTTCAATTTTTCGATTAATAATAATTTTGAGTTCTCGATTTTTCTACCTTTAGATTTTTCGACTTTCCGATTTTCAGATTTTAGATTTTTCAATTTTTTGATGTTTCGATTTCTGGATCTTTACATTTTTCGACTTCCCGGTTATGATTTTCCGTTTTTTTAATTTTTCCATTTTCCACTTTTTAACTGTTCGATTTTTTAAATTTTGGTTTGTTTCGATTTCTCATTTTTTCGAATTTTCGATTCCTTAATTTCTTCGATTTTTCGAGTTTTCAGTTTTACGATTCCTCAATTTTTCTTCCCTTTTCCAATTTTTTGATATTTCCGTTTTAAATTTTTGTCTGTTTTTTGATTTTTCGTTTTTTAAAATTTTTGATATTTCGATTTTTCATTTTTTCGGTTTATTTTTCAGTTTTTCGCTTTTCCGTTGTTTCGATTTTTCGATTTGTCGAGATTTTGATGTTTCGAATATCTATATATTCAATGTCTTGACTTTTATATTTTAATGTTTCTATTCATCGATTTTTTTTAATTTAAAATTTTTCAATTTTCCAATTTTTAACTTTTCGATTTTTCGATTTTGGCCTATTTCTGTTTCTCAATTCTCCGATTTTTCCATTAATAATAATTTTGAATTATCGATTTTTCTACCTTTTGCTTTTTGGACTTTCTGATTTTTCGATTCTTCAATTTTTTTTTAATTTTCTTCTCGATTATTACATATTTTTAACTCTTCGATAATTGTACTTTCCAATTTTTTGAATTTTTGAAGTTTTTCAAATTTTCAGTCTTTTGATATTGCAGTTTTTGGATTTTTAAAATTTTTCAACTTTTCGATTTTTAGACTTCTCGATTTGTCATATCTTCGATTTCTCAATTTTTCAACATTTCAATTTTGAACACTTTTTAATTTCTGCATTTTCCAATTTTTAAATATTTTAATTTTTCGGTTTTGTGATTTCTCAATTTTTCGATTTTTTGAATTCTCGACTTTTCAATTTCTTCATCCTTTGATTTCCCGATGTTTTCCGATTATTCAGTTTTTCGATTTTTAACTTTTGCGACTTAAAATTTGGATTTTCGATTTCCCGATTTCTCAATCATTCGATTTTTCATTTCTTCGATATTTCTGTTTTTCAATTTTTCGAATTTTACTAAAATTTTTGGATTTTTTTAATTCAAAATTTTTCGATTTTAGGACTTTTTGACGTTTCGATCTCTTGAAATCGAAACGATTTGCCTAAGATTCTAATAAAATAATAACAATGTTGGAGAGGAGGCAGATGGGCGGAGCTATTACTTGCTTATAAGACTTTGAAGGAAAAAGTTAAACTTAGCCCCGCCCACCCACCCGTTCTCTTACTTGTTTCTTCTAAAAGAAATACATCTTAAAAGTAAATAGTATAACAAAAAAAAAATACGGTTAGTCCTTTTTTAAGACACTCACACCTATTCTACAGAAGAACAAGTAATTAAAAATTTTCAGGTGCATTTATTTGGAAAAATACTAGAAAAACTCAAATAAATGTTCAAAAGTTCCAAAGATTTTTCGACATTTCGATTATTGGATATCTCGATTTCCCAAATTTTCGAATTCTGAATTTTTCGATTCTTCACTTTTTTGACTTTTCGTTACTCGATTTTTAGATTTTTGGAGTTCTCGACTCTCCGATTTCTCGATTATAGTTTTTTGCATTTTCTAACCTTTCGTTTTATCCAATTTTGGATTTCTTGACCAATCGATTTATCCACTTTTTCTTTTTTCTAATATTTGAATTTTCAATTTCCTGATTTTTCTATGCTTCAAACATTCCATGTTGCGACATTTCGATTCCTTGATTGCAGATTTTTTTATTGCCGACTTTCCTAATTTTGGATTTCTCGAATTTTCATTTTTTTGGACTTTTACTTTTCGAGAGTTGGATTTTCTTTTTTGACTTTTCGATTATGCAAATTCCAAATTTCTAGGTTCTTGGATTTTTCAACTTTCCGATCTTTTTACTGTTTTCCAATTTTTCGTTTATTAGGCGCCTCGATTCTTCAATTTTTGAATTTTTCGACATTCCTATTTTTGGATTTTTCGTCTTCTTGAGTTTTCGATTCTTAGATTTTTTGTATTTTGCTTTTCAATTTTTCAACTTTTTCGAAATTAAAATATCGAAAAATCAAAAGTTGAGAAAATTAAAAATAGGAAAATCGATAAATCCAAAAAATGCACAATTGAAAATTTTAAAAATTGTAGAACCAAGGGATTTTAATCAAACGAAATTAATAAACGGAAAATTGTGATATAAAATCGGGAAAATGAAAAATAAACTTCAAGAACTTGAAAAATTGAGGAAACAATGAATTGAAAAATGGAAAAATTAAAATTTGAGAAAGAAAAATTAAAAGTGAAAAATTTTGATTTTTTAATTTGTCAATTTTTCGAGTTCTGGATTTATATAGATTTTACAATTTTTAATTTTTTTGTTCCAATATTTAGATTTGGCAATTTTTGGTTTTAAATTTTTTCAGTTCTTCTATTCTTAATTTTTTCAGTCCTTCAAATTTTCGACTTGTAATTTTTCGTATGGGTATTTTATTTCCGTTATTTTTACAATTTTTCGATTTTCGACTTTATAGTATTTTGTTTTTTTAAATTCAGTTTTTTCAATTTTTCAATATTTCGTTTTCTTTTATTTCTTCAATTTTACGACATGCATCTCTTCAAGTTTTCATTTTTCAATTTTTCAGTTTTTGGTTTTTCCAACTTTCGGATGAATTTTTAGATTTTGCAATTTTTCGATTTGCAGTTTCACGAGTTTTTAATTTTTAGAAAAACCTTTGAAATATCAAAATTTAAAACACATTGTAAAATCGAAACATTGAAAATTAACGAAATAGGAAAATCGATAAATCAAAAAATTGTACAATTGAAAATTTTAAAAATTTGAAAAGCAAGGAATTGAAAAGTCAAACGAAAATAATAAACAGAAAATTGTGATATAAAATTGAGAAAATGAAAAATAAAATTCAAGAACCTGAAAAATAAATTCAGGAAACGAAGAATTGAAAAATGGAAACATTAAAAATTGAGAAAGAAAAATTGCAAAACTGAAAAATTTGGAAGCAGCGAAACTGAAATATTGAAAAAATTAAAGTTGAAAAAACGAAAAATTATGAAACCGAAACAATAAATAAATTCAGATTTTTCGAAAAGTTATAAGATTTGATTTTGCGAATTTTATTTGCATGCGTTTGTTTCAAGTGAATTTTATTTTTCAATTTTTCGACATTTTTGCAGTTCTATTATTAATTTTTTTAATTTTTCGAATTTTTGAATTTTGGATTGTTTTAGTTTTTTGATGTTTTTATTTTTCAATTTCTGGATTTATTTATTTATTTTGCGATTTTTCGATTTCTCAATCTTTTGATGTTTCGATTTATCGCTTTATCAATTTTTCGATATTTCAGTTCTTTTATAATATATATCATACGCTATAGCACGAAATAAAATAAATATTATTATTATATGGGAGTAATAAATAACTTGCATTTTAATTAATTTTCAGATTTCAGAGACCGGATGAGACTGACCATTACTATATACATAAAAATAATAAAATATACAATAAAAGGTCACGTGCACCTAGTGAGTCAGTAAACAAGCGCACGTTAAGCTTGACGTACGTCTTTTATTTTAATATATTGCTTTATTATGACCGCTATTATCCTCCATTTAAAATAAAATAGACGCAAATTGCGGTATTTAAACAAAGTGTTATTTTATGTAAAACCTGACCTCACACAAGCTCCCTATTAATAATCGTCCAATTTTTCTGCAACAAATCCACGTGCAGTCTCCGATTCGTCGTCCTTAATTCGTAGCACACTTCCAGACGCCGGATGCTAAATAAAATTACGCGCAATCTCTTAAGCATCGGGCAAAAGAAAAATTTGAGATCAAAAGAGATTAACACAAAGGCAGCGCGATACGTCTTTGTGGAGGGCAAAGTTGCGGTTCTTTATAAACACGTTTAAGTCGCTCGTCGACGTACCTAGCTGAAAGACCATTCTTTTCAAATTTTGCATTTATGTTTGCATGAAAAGATGTAGATAGTAGAAAGGAAACCTCAAGCAATATCGTTATCATCGGGACGAGAATATTGTCAGGACTTGTCTATATTTCTATCTGTTTGTAACCACAACGACACCGAAATACTTTCAAGGTTTTGAGAAACTGTTATCGTCGACAATCGCCTCGCCAATACCGCTTCCTTCCGAAAACAAGCGCGAGGAACCTGCGGTGGCCATTGTCAGTCTGACCAGGAGATTAGGCCGTGAAGATAAACACTCTTCTGGTGGAGATGGTGGATTTTTGCGAGATAAATTTTTAATGGTATTACATGGTTTATTCTTGTTTTTCCTGTGATAAGTGTGGCAATCTGGAATTTTGGGTTTAGTCGGAGTATTAATTTTTATGCAGATTAAGTTGTCAAATTTAAATAAACAAGAGAGCGGTAATAAACAGAGTTTTTTTTTAATAATTAAATGACTTTTTGCGGTAAGACGCGAATTGCTTTTGTTGTATTATGAAAACCCTATTTTTAACTTGGTTGTTGCCGTCACTGACCATTAATAAAACATTACCCACCGAAGGTTGACCTAAATAAATAAAATTTGCAATGTTTCTTCAGTTGGTTCATCAACTGAAAACCAGATGGGCCCTTGTACTTGGTTCCAACACATTTTTTTCTCAGTGTGGATGAACTGGGAAAAATTTTTGAAATATAGGCGAGTCCAGTTTATGTATGAGAGTTTTCAATCCAATAAAAAGATTGCATAAATCACTTGAAAAATTCTCCTTGGGACAACTTTTACTCCCACTTGAAATTAATTGCTGAAATATTTGTCGAACGATTTTTTCTGCCTGTGACTTGCAGTATTGAAGTGTTAACCCAGCTGGTCAGTTTTCCTTCGTGGTCATTTTTATCAAAAATTAATAAAGCGAACTGATAAAAAAATCTCGCTTTGGAAGTTGATTTACTCAGAATAATTTAGCTTTCCAGGGACCTCAATCGTCAACGTTGTTATGAGGCCGTATTATTTAAAAAAACATATTAAGAATGCGAGCGCAGCGAGCACTTTCAGGTGTTATTAAAAATTAGTCGTCAGTGTCCCCGAGAAGCTAAATTATTAATAAGGGATTATCTGCTCAAGTTGGAGTGACTGTAGCAGTCTAAACGTGCTCGTTGCTGATTTTGACTAATGAGATGATCTCTAAAAAAAGCAAAGGGTGGGTGGGCGGGGTTAGTGCCTGATAAGATAAGGCGAATTTTGGCAGTTGGCATACTCTCAAAAAAAAACGGGGTCCTAAAATTAACTCAAAAACTCTCTCAAGGTATCCTGGGGAATGTGAAATTGAAAAGAAGCCATTTAGATAAAATTATAAAAATTTTGAAAATTCTGCTTGAAAAAAGAACAAGAAGAAAGAAGAAGAAGATTAAAAGCGGAACTTCAAAAAAAAACTGGGTGTCAATTCATGAAAATTTACTTAAACTTTCGTTAAAATTTTTGAATGTTGTTTTCGGGAAGAAAAAAAAATGTAAAAACAGTACATTTCTTTGAAATTTTAGCTCATTAAAAAATTAGAAGTGAAATTCCAGAAAGATTTCATATAAGAATACACAGATGTAAATTTGAGTCCAAGTTCGGAGAAGAAAATCGATTTAGAACACACATAAAAAATTTCAAAAGTAGTACACGAATTTTCAAAAATATAGAAAAAAAACTATGTATTGTGTTCTTACTATCGGAATCGCCAGATTCTGTCAGCTGTTTCGAAAATAAAGTACTAGGGGCCTAAAGATTCTTTCAATTAAAATTAAAACACCAGTGGCCCAAGATTCTCTTGATTAAAAAAAATCCACAGACAGTCAAAATTGTCAATTTAAAAACACCAGAAATGCTCAAGATTCTATCAATTAAAAAGAAAACACTAGAGGCTATCAAGATTCTTTCAAAACATCAAAGGTGCTTAAAATTTCTTCGACTGGTAGCATGATTAAAAAGATTGCACGGGCCACCAAGATTCTTTTAAAATACTAGAGCCTTCCAAGATTGTCAATTAAAAAAAAAAACACCAGAGACCTTCCAGATTCTATCAGTTAAAAAGAAACACTAAAGACCTTCAGGATTCTTTCGAGACATCTGGAGCTCTTCAAGATTCTTCCAGCTGTTACGAAAATAAAACACTGAGGAGTTTTCAAGATTCTCTTGATTAAAAAAATACCAGAGGCGATGAAGATTCTTTCAGCTGCTACGTAAATGAAATATCAGGGGCTCCAAAGATTCTTTTAAACTACCACAGGCCCTCAGGATTGTCAATTAAAAAAAAACACTAGAGACCCTTAAAATTCTCTTGATTAAACACATGCCACAGGCTATCAAGATTCTTGTAAAATACCAGAGATCTTTAAGATTTTCAATTTTAAAAAACCACCAGATACCCTCAAGATTCTATCAATTAAAAAAAACACTGCAGATCATCAGGATTCTCTCAGAACATCAGAAGGTCCTTAAGTCCAAGTGTTTTGTTTTTGAAGGCTCTTCAAGATTCTTTCAGCTGTTACGAAAATAAAACACTAGGGGTTCTGTCCAAGATTATTTCAATTAATTAATAATAATAAAACACAAGCCGCCCTCAAGATTTTTTTGATAAAAAAACACCAATGCCATCAAGAGTCTTTCAAAAAAAAAAGCACCAGAAGCTACCCAGGCTCTTTTGATTAAAAAATCACCAGAAACCATCTAGATTCTTTGGACATGACTTGTAATGACCTGACTTGACTTGACCTGGCCGTTTTTTTTTTCTCTTTTGATGTCCTAAATTCTATTACTTTTTATTCTCTTTCCACACAAGGAAATAAATAGCCCCGCCCACCCACCCTCTCTCCATTTCAGTGCATGATGTCTGCTCTGAATGAAATGACTCATCTTATACGAAACAGAAATGAAATTAGTCCTTCCAATGACAAAAGTGTGGGTGGGCGGGACTAGTAGTACTGCTAAGATAAAATTGATTTTAGCAAATCACATACCTTCCAAGAAAAATGAGGCCGGGTGGGTGGGGCGCATGTTTTGTTCCCTTTTCATATCCTAGATTCTATTAGTTTTCATTCTCTTTCCACAGAAGGACATAATTAGCCCCGCCCACCCACCCTATCTCCATTTTAGTGATTCATGTCTACCCTGAATGAAATGTATGACCTTAAACTAAACAAAAATAAAATTATTTCTTAGAACGGGAAGACTGTTTTTTGCAAATCACATACCTTCCAAGAAAATAGAGGGTGGGTGGGCGGGACTAATATTTGTCTAGATAAGACTGTTTTTAGCAAATCACATACCTTCCAAGAAAATAGAGGGCGGGTGGGCGGGGCTAGCATTTTATAAAATATGACTGGTTTTGACACATTTTCGAAATTAAGCTAAAGATTTTGTTGTAGATTTCGACTTCCAGAATTAATTTTGGGCTTGGTTTTTTTGGAAACGCTTATCGTTTTTCCAGTATCGCCAATTGAAATACAGTAATTTTTACAATTTTTTGAAAATTGTACTTAAGTCATATTAGGTGCGCGAAATAAGAAATAAATCTGATGGCAAATAGTATAACAAAGTACTATTCAAGATTCTTTCAGCTGTTACGAAAATAAAACACTATGGGTTGTGTCTAATAAAACACCAGCCGCCCTCAAGATTTTTTTTATTAAAAAAAACACCAGTGGCCTCAAGATTCTTTCATTAAAAAAAAAACACCAGAGGCTACCGCGACTCTCTTGATTAAAAAATCACCAAATACCGTCAAGATTCTTTGGACATGACTTGTAATGACCTGACACGACTTGACCTGGCGGGACGCCTTTTTTTTTCTCTTTTCATATCCTAGATTCTATTAGTTTTCATTCTCTTTCCACAGAAAGACATAATTAGCCCCGCCCACCCACCCTCTCTCCATTTCAGTGAATGATGTCTGCTCTAAATGAAATGACTGATCTTATACTAAACAAAAATAAAATTATTTCTTAGCATGGGAAGAGTGGGGTGGGCGGGACTAGTATTTGTCTAGATAAGACTGTTTTTAGCAAATCACATACCTTCCAAGAAAATAGAGGGTGGGTGGGTGGGGCTAGTATTTGGTAAGATAAGACTGTTTTTAGCAAATCTCATATTTTCCAAGAAAATAGAGGGCGGGTGGGCGGGGCTAGCATTTTATAAAATATGACTGGTTTTGACACATCTTCGAAATTAAGCTAAAGATTTTGTGTAGATTTCGACTTCCAGAATTAATTTTGGGCTTGGTTTTTGTGGAAATGCTTATCGTTTTTCCAGTATCGCCAATTGAAATATAGTAATTTTTACAATTCTTTAAAAATTGTACTTAAGTCATGTTAAGTGCGCGAAATAAGAAATAAATCCGATAGCAAATAGTAAGATATGTACTTTCAATTAAAAAGAAAAAACACCAGGGCCTCCAAGATTCTTTCAATTAATTAATAATAAAGCACCAGCCGCCCTCAAGATTTTTTTGATTAAAAAAACACCAGTGGCATCAAGATTCTTTCAATTAAAAAACAAAAGCACCAGAGGCTACCGAGACTCTCTTGATTAAAAAATCACCAGATACCATCAAGATTCTTTGAACTTGACTTGTAATGACCTGACTTGACCTGACCTGGCCACCAGGGTACATTTAATTTCAAAAATATGGAAAATTCAAAATCTCAAAGGTGCTTCCAAAACAAACTTATTTTAAGAAATTTCATTATTTTAAGACAGATCTACTTCAAAGAATTTTTTGGAAAGATTTTGGAAGATTCAAAATGTAAAACGAAATTCGAGGACACAAAAATAAGATGACAACATTTGGACCTCAGAGGAGAGGAATTCCATATGACGAAAAATCTTCAAGAACATTCTTTTCCCCATCATCTCAATGTGTGGAAACCGTGAAATAAAATTAAAATGCGAAGAAGGAAAATCGTTAGTTTTTTTGGTTGTAGTTTTTGGTGGTTGATTTTTTAGAAAATTTACCTTGGCAGAGAGATCACAAGAATTATTATTATAAAAACTAAGTAGGCTTATATGTCTTATCGTAGCAGGTACTAGCCCCGCCCACCCACCCTCTCATATATCTTGGAAGGTATGTCATTTGCCAAAACCAGTCTTATCTTAGCAGGTAATCCTCTCTAAGAAAATAAAGGGCGGATGGACGGGGCTACTGCTTGCCAAGATAAGCCTGATTTTGGCAAATTACGTATTCTCTAAGTCAGTAAAACGTGAGTTGGTACTTGCTAAGATAAAACTAATATTGAAAAATGGCATATCCTTGAAGAAAATAAGGGGTGGGTGGGCGGGGCCAATACTTGCCAAAATAAGACTGATTTTGCCAAATGATATACCCTCGACCCTCCATTTTCTTAGAGAGTAAGTAAGTCATTGCCAATATCAGTCTTATCTTAGCAGGTACTAAACCCGCCCACCCGCCCTCGTTTTTCTTGGAAGGATCCCATTAGCAAATGCTTTTTTTATGACACCAAATTTGTTAAAAAAGAAAACTCAGTAGGCGAGTGCAGCGAGCAGAATTTTTTTGTGTTTAAAAAAAGTGAATATTGAAAATGTTTGTGAGTACCAAAGCCCGAGAGATACCAGCAACCTGAATGTTTTTTTTTTTTTAAATAACTAGAAATTTATTATTACAAAAAAAAGTTAGACAGCTTCGCTAAGATACTTTCTGCCAACTCTGAAACTAAACTGCAAAAAAATGACGCTTAGAGGATTAGAGGGCGAGCGCAGCGAGCATGTGCAGGTATTAAAAATAATTCACCGCTGCCCCTAAGAAACAAAAAAGTGTATCGTAAAAACGATTCTGATTATAAAATTTGGGAGGATTGAACGTGATCACTGCACTCGTATTGTATACTAAACTCACTTGACATACACCTAGTAAAACTCGGGTCCATAAAGCTTACAATAGTCAATATTAGCCCAAAATTACAAAATTTTCCTACACGTTTTAAGAGTATATTATTTTATTAAATTTAAAACATATTTACTATGTACAATTGTGAGGTAACGCCATCATAATGGTGGTGGGGATAATTAGACAAAGTTTGGTTAGCGTCGATGCGGTAGTTTCGGAGATTTTGTCTTAACAAAAATCAATACAGATGACGAACAGACAGACAGACGGAAACGCGTACTCTTGAGGAATTGAGGATTAAAAAAAAATAATTTAAGACAAAACGTAGACTCGTGTCCACGACCAAAGGAATTACTCGCCGTCCAGCGTGCCCATAATTTACCCTCGCATTTTTTTCGGCCGATGAATAATGATCGTCGGGCACCGCTGACTAATTTAATTGATCCCAGTAAGAATGAATTGGCAACCGAATGAATTTTACATATCGCGTGATGTCCATCCCGCGTAGTCCTCTTCGTACGCCATTCAATTTAATTTTAAAACAAAGCGTCCGAGGCCTCCACCGGATTGTTAATATTAATTACGGAGTGTCATGCAGCCCTATAAATATTATCATACAGTGCGTTCTAGTCATCAAAGCGATTACGCAGACACAGCCAGTGCATTGCACTGTGCCGCCGCCGCCGCCGCATGTGTACGTACGTACCAGCATCGCATGTGCTCCAACTACCGGCCCCTGCCTCAATTACACATTTCACTAACCGCCATTACATCTATTTAACCTCTTTAATTGATCTCAATTAGTGATATCTTGTTCGATGCGCTCCTACGAATAATTCACTTCTGGTGTGCAGTCCGGCGGCCCGGGACCGCCGCCGCCGACACGTTTTATGCGTTCGGGTGCGCCGCCGCCAATGTGCTTGTTCCTATTTTTAATGAAAATTTAATACGGACACGTTGTACGTCAGCGAGTGATTAGATTTTAATGTTGCTATTTAATGCCAGCGACAGGACTGCACAATCGTGGAAAGCGCACATGATTAAACAAGAGTTACCAGATAATGTTGCTGATTTATAAATTGAAGTGTTGGAATTGGAAGGACGCAAATGCGGGTCGCAACAATGCGATTTTGCGTTGACGAGACGCCGGCGAAAATTTTTATTGGCGGGTTTTTATGCGTTTTTTGCGGCGAATCATTTGCATATGGTGTGCAGTTGCAAGGCTTCGACGTCTAACACCAAATGGCGAAGGTCACGAGCAAATTGTTCAAAAACAAAACGTCAGGCAGGCTGTTCTAACTAAATTTGTGACCATAAGAAACTTTCAAATCGTACTTCAAAAATAAAAGATCCGGGGTCCCAAAGATCCTTTCAAAAACGCTCTTCTTTAGTTGATTTGGTTCCAGTTTAGTCCTCTTCTTTTTATCATACTTCCCGCTGCTTCATTCCCTTTTTTCCCGAATCTTCTCCTTTTCACTCCCTTCTCGATTTTCCAAATCACTTACACGGTTGTTTCTTCGTCCACCAGCTGCTGAGGTCACCTTTAAATTTTTCTCTTCCATCTTTTCGCCTTCTAGTTGAACATCTACTTTTTTCTCTGTCAGTCGATACTGTCATAATCTCTGCTTTCTGGGTGTTTAGCCCAACTCTTCCCAAATTTTCGATACGATTCTTTTAAATTCCATAAAAAAAGCCCCAGGGGCCCTTTTTTTCCTAAAATAGTTCAAAGTGATACACGTTTCTAACTTAAGTTTTCCTTCTGTTGAACAAAAAATTCCGAAAAAAAATATTTATTTACTTTTTTAATTACAAGAACTTCATTTATAACATTAACGATCTAGAGAATCCCAAGATCACGATTGTGTTTCCTTGTCACAATCGCGGTGGCTAATTTTGTTTCGATTTTAGAATTCGCTTTTAGAAATTTAAGGATCTAATTGTGCTTCTCACTTAGAAGTAGCAGTCTCATGTTTTTTTTTTTTTTATTTTAAAAATAGCATACATACAACACATTTAATTTCGTTTTTGGAAGTAGCAATCTCGGGGACTAATTGTGTTTCAATCTAACAATTAGAAATGTTAGGGACTCAATTTCTTTCATTTTAGAAGTAGCATAATACAAAATAAAGAATCCTGAAGTCCCGATTTTCTATCGTTTTTCGGAATAGTAATTTCGGGGGGATAATTATATTTCACTTTTAGATTTAGCAACCTCATGACCACTTGTGTTTTCCTTCTAGAAGTAGCATACATTAGAAGAAATTATTTCGAGATTCCAAGTTTGGTTAGTTTTTATAAGTAGAAATAGCGAGCAGTAATTATTGTGATATATTTTTGATTTTAAGAATAGCACACACCAGAACAAGGAACCTCGAGATTCTATTTTGTTTCATTTTTAGAAGTAGAAATCTCGGGGCTAATTGTGCTTCACTTTTGGAGCCAACAATCTCAAGGGCTACTGATCTTGTTTGATTTTTAGAAGTAGAAATAGCGGGGATTAATTGTGATTTGCTTTTAGAATTAGCAATCTTGAGGGCTATTTTTTTAAATTTAGAAATAGCATACAACAGAAGAAAGAACCTCGAGATTTCATTTTGTTTGATTTTTGGAAGTAGAAAATATTGTTTTATTAGAAGTGGGAAAATAGCATAATTCAGAATAAAAGATTTGTGGAGTTCAACTGTCTCGCTTTTAGACGTAGCTATCAGGACGCTTAACTATGTTTTGGTTTCAGAAGTAGCAATCTAGAAAGCTAAATTCTTTTTATGTTAGAAATAGCGTACAACAGAATAATGAACTTCATGATTCTGATTTTCTTTAGTTTTTAGAGATAGCAACCGCGAGGGGAATTAGAATGGTAACTGTTCGGTTAGAATTAGCAGTCTTTGGGGCTAATTTTAGAAATAGCATACAACAGAAGGAAGAATCTCGAGATTCCAACATTTCCAACTGTTCCATTTTTAGAAGTAGAAATCTTGGTGCTTCACTTTTGGAGTTAACAATCTCAGGGGCTAGGTCTTTCTATTTCAGAAATAGCACACAACAAAGAAATAACCTCGTCATTCCAATTAGTAGAAATCCCCAGGACTAATTTTGTTTCAAATTTAAAATTAGCAGTCATAGGGCCGAAATGTGCTTAGGGCGGGTAGGCGGGGCCAGCATTTTATAAAATATGACTGGTTTTGACACATTTTCGAAATTAAGCTAAAGATTTTGTGTAGATTTCGACTTTCAGAATTAATTTTGGGCTTGGTTTTTTTGGAAATGCTTATCGTTTTTCCAGTATCGCCAATTGAAATACAGTAATTTTTACAATTTGTACTTAAGTCATGTTAAGTGCGCGAAATAAGAAATAAATCTGATAGCAAAATAGTATAACAAAGTAGTATTCAAGATTCTTTCAGCTGTTACGAAAATTAAACACTAGGGGTTCTGTCTAAGATATGTACTTTCAATTAAAAAAAGAAAAAACACCAGGGCCTCCAAGATTCTTTCAATTAATTAATAATAAAACACCAGCCGCGCTCAAGATTTTTTTGATTAAAAAAACCACCAGTGCCATCAAGGTTCTTTCAATTAAAAAAAAAAAAAACACCAGAAGCTACCCAGACTCCCTTGATTAAAAAATCACCAGAAACCATCTAGATTCTTTGGACATGACTTGTAATGACCTGACTTAACTTGACCTGACCTGACTATCAGGGTACATTTAATTTCAAAAGTAGATACATACTTTTCAAAAATATAGAAAATTCAAAATCTCAAAGGTGCTTCCAAAACAAAAAGAGAAATTTCATTATTTTAAGACAGATCTACATCAAAGAATTTTTTGGAAAAATTTTGGAAGATTCAAAATGTAAAACGAAATTCGAGAACACAAAAATAAGATGACAACATTTGGACCTCGGAGTGGGAACTGCTGTTGGAGAGGAATTCCATATGACGAAAAATCTTCAAGAATATTCGTTTCCCCATCATCTCAATGTGTAGAAACCGTGAAATAAAATTAAAAGGCAAAGAAGGAAAATCATTAGTTTTTTTTGGTTGTAGTTTTTGGTGGTTGATTTTTTAGAAAATTTACATTGACAGGGAGATCACAAGAATTATTATAATGACAGCTAAGTGGTCTTAGCAGGTACTAGCCCCGCCCACCCACCCTGTCATATCTTAGAAGGTATGTCATTTGCCAAAATCACTTTTATCTTAGCAGGTAATCGTCTCTTAGAAAATAAAGGGCGGGTGGGCGGGGCTACTACTTGTCAAGATAAGGCTGATTTTGGCAAATTACCTATTCTCTAAGTCAGTAAAACGCGAGTTGGAGGGCTGGTACTTGCTAAGATAAAACTAATATTGAAAAATGGCATATCCTTGAAGAAAATAAAGGGTGGGTGGGCGGGGCCAATACTTGCCAGGATAAGACTGATTTTGCCAAATGATATACCCTCGACCCTCCATTTTCTTAGAGAGTAAGTCATTGCCAATATCAGTCTTATCTTAGCAAGTACTAACCCCGCCCACCCGCCCTCGTTTTTCTTGGAAGGATCCCATTTCCAAATGCATTTTTTATGACACCAAATTTGTTAAGAAAGAAAACTCAGTAAAGCAGAATTTTTTTGTGTTTAAAAAAAGTGAATATTGAAAATGTTTGTGAGTTTTTAATAGTAGAAAGTTCAGAAACTTCCTATGTTTTTTCTGTAAGAATTAGCGATGTCAGAGGCTAAACGCGTTTTGATTTTAGAAAGAGCATAATGCGAAATAAACAATCCCGGATATATATTTAATTTTTTACATTGGCAAATTCGGGAGCTAAATGTGTTTCATTTTTATAAATCACATTCTCGGGGGCTACTTTTGTCTCAATTTCAGAAACATCATACAAAAGAAGAAATAACCTCGTTATTCCAATTGTGTTTCATTTTTAGAAGTAGAAATCCCCGAGATTAATTTTGTTTCAAATTTAGAATTAGCAGTCGTGCTTAGCTTTTAGAAATAGCAATTTAAGGGGTTTATTAGCAATAACAAGTTTCACTTTTAGAAGTAGGAGTCTCATGGGCTCTTTTCTTATTTTAGAAGTAGCATACAATAGAAGAAACAACATTGAGATTCCCGAGAAGATAATCGTGTTCTCTTATTTACAGTTATCAATTGCAGATGTTAATATGTTTACTTTTAGAATTAGCACTCTCAGGGGCTTTCGTTTGTTTTATTAGAAGTGGGAAATAGCATAATTCAGAATAAAAGATTTGTGGAGTTCAGCTGTCTCGCTTTTAGACGTAGCTATCAGGACGGTTAACTATGTTTTGGTTTCAGAAGTAGCAATCTCGGAAGCTAAATTCTTTTTATGTTAGAAATAGCGTACAACAGAATAATGAGCTTCATGATTCTGATTTTCTTTAGTTTTTAGAGATAGCAACCGCGAGGGGAATTAGAATGGTAACTGTTTGGTTAGAATTAGCAGTCTTTGGGGCTAATTTTAGAAATAGCATACAACAGAAGAAAGAATCTCGAGATTTCAACATTTCCAACTGTTCCATTTTTAGAAGTAGAAATCTTGGTGCTTCACTTTTGGAGTTAACAATCTCAGGGGCTAGGTCTTTCTATTTCAGAAACAGCACACAACGAAGAAATAACCTCGTCATTCCAATTAGTAGAAATCCCCAGGACTAGTTTATCCCCAGGACTAATTCTGTTTCAAATTTAAAATTAGCAGTCATAGGGCCGAAATGTGCTTAGGTTTTAGAAGTAGCAATCTCGAGTACTAATTTGTTTCGATTTTAGAAATAGTGTAAAACAGAAGAAAGAACCTTATGATTCTGATTTTCTTTCGTTTTTAGAAATAGCAATCTCGGGGGATACTTGCGTTTCACTTTTAGAAGTAGCAGTAGCAGGGGCTAATTATGTTTCAATTTTAGAAATAGATTTCAGTTTTGTTTTAGAAGTAGAAATCTCGGGAGCTAAATTCTTTTTATGTTTGAAATAGCATACAACAGAATCAAGAACTAATTATGTTTTAATTTTTAAAATAGCATAGAATAGATGAATCTCATAATTCCAATTTTCTTTCCTTTTTAGAAATAGCAATCTCGGAGGGTAATTATTGTGACTCGCCGTTAGAATCTCAAGATTCCAATTATGTTTCATTTTCAGAAGTAGAAATCTCGGGGCTAATTTTGTGTTTCACTTTTAGAATTAGCAATTTCAGGGGCTAACGGATTTTCTGTTTTAGAGATAGCATAAAGTAGGAGAAATAACCTCGTCATTCCAATTTAGTCTCATTTTTAGAAGTATAAATCCAGGTAGCTAATTGTGTTTCGCCTTAGAAATGGCACACAATAGTAGAAAAAATTTCAAGATTGAAATTTTGTTTCGTTTCTAGAAGTAGTAATCTCGGGGGTAATTTTGTTTGAATTTTAGAAATAGCATACAACAGAAGAAAGAACCTGGATATTGATTTCACTTTGTTTTTTTTTTTTATAAGTAGAAATCGTAGAGATTAATTGTGTTTTTTAGTTTTAGAATTAATAATCACAGGTGCTTAATGTTTCGTTTTTAGAAGTAGCAATCTCGGGGGCTAATTTTGTTTCATTTTTAGAATCGGCAATCTCGGGGACTAATTTCTTTGGATTTTAGGAATAACGTCATCAATTTTTTGGGAGGGGATAAACGAGTAAATTTTGATTAACGATTTAAAATGTTATACAATTTTTTTTCCAAAAATCTGATGTCAAAGGGGAAACCAAATTTTGATTCATACATCACAAGTGCATGAGTATCTTATTTTATAAAATTTAAAAAATTATTACTTGACTCAGGACGTAAAAAGTTCGCAACTCTTCCGTTCGGCATTAAGCAATCACCTTCGGCCACCGGAGCCGCTCCGGCATCTCGCTCCGGTGATCCCGATTTCGCACCTCTCCGGATTCTCCGAGTCGCGCCAGCAAAGTGCTCTTCGTCCTCATCCCGACGACTGAAATTAGCAAATTGCGGCCCAAAAATTAGACGCCTTCCCTAATCCCGTCTCTTTTATGTTCTCGATGGCATTATTCATCAGGAGCTCGCCCACTCCTGCAAGTAATTAATATAATACTGTGTAAGTAGCTAAAATTGTAAGAATCCACATAGATTAATGAATAATTCATTAAGGCTTTTGACGTACAATGCAAGAACAGAATGTATGAGGGGGGTGATTAATTTCCAACGCGTATGTCGGGATTAAAAGATCAAGTAAGCAGTCAGGGGCAGGCGCCTCGACTTTCAGGCGTCGCCTAGGCGTCTGTTCGCCGCCCCTCGCACCTCCCGCGCCCCAAACTCGCACCTTGAACCGGGGCGCCGGCAACTGTCAACTATTCACCGCCGAATTGCTCCCTGCCGCTGTATCAGTTCTGGCTGGATGACATGTATACCTACCCTATTCGGCGACTGGGGCGAATTTCATTCCGGGCATTTTTATTCGGGAAGAATCCATCGCGCCTCGCCGGCATTGCTGCACAACTATGCCGAAAAGTGCGTGCTGGGGGCGGCGGCGGTGGCGGCGTAATTACGCGGGAATTTAGACACGCGCGTTCTTGGATACGCGGCTCGTTAGAGTACAATGTTCGTGGTTTTTACGAGCGGCTAATTTCGTTGTTCTTGACGTTATGTAGATCCTAGAATATGAAAAAGTAGGTCCCGCTTTCCGTATGGCCGGGAGAAAAAATCGAATACATCAAAATTTTACTATTGATGCTACAACTAAACAATCGATTGATCTTTATTGTACAGAAACAGAAATTTGGATCTAAAATCTAAACACATTTAGTCCTTTTTAGAATGCTACTGCTGAAAATAAAAAACCTCAGACCTCTACTTCCAAGAACGAAAGAAAATTGGAATGGAATCACAAAGTTACGTACTTCTTGTGTTGCATGCTATTCCTAAATTTGAAACAAAATTAGTCCCCGAGAATCTGATAAAATCGAGATTTTGGTCCTAAACTAGAAGTTTTCATAAAAATTAAAATTCGAAAAATCAAATGTCGAAAAAACTGGATTTCTTTACCATCAACCAATTTTTTCTATCACAATTTTTCGTTTCTATTTTTTCTTCCATTTTGCATTTTTTTTAATATTACAATCTTTCCTTTTTTCATTTTCTTTCATTCGTCAATTTTTCAATTCTTCGACTTCCAAATTTTTCAATTTTTCGATTTGCTTTTTTTCAATTTTGCAATTTTTCTGTTGGATTTCATTTTTCGAATTTCCGGTTTTTCAATTTTTAATTTTTCGATTTTTCAGTTTTGGCTTCCTCAATTTTTCAAATTCTTAGTATTTGTTTTTCATTTTCCCGATTTCATTTTCTAGATCTTATATCACAATTTTTCGTTTTTATCAGTTTCTTTATTTTTTCAATGTTTGTTTCGATTTTATAATTTTCCATTTATATACAGTTTTTAAAATTTTCAATCTTGGATTTTTCAATTCCACTATTTCCAATTTCTTTAATTTTCAGTATTTTATTATTATTATTATTAATTTTTCGTTTTTTTCGATTTTCAAGATCTTGATTTCCAGTTTTTAGATTCTTCATTTTATACTTTTTCGATTATTTATTTTTGATGTTTTAATTCCAGAATTTTGCACTTTTTCCATTTTGTTTTATTCGAAACGTTTAAAAAATCGAAAAAGCGGGAAATTGAAGAACTGAAGAAACCAAAAATGGAAACATCGAAAGTAAAAATCGGAAATTAAAAATCAACAAAATTAATGAATCGAATAATTGGAATACCCAAAAACTGCAAAATCCGAAAATTGTAGATTCGTAAAAATTCTAGTCAAAAAACTGAAAAATTAAATATCAAGATATGAAAAATTGTCGACAATTTGAAAAATCTAATACATAAATGAAAAAGTTTTAAAATGCAATAATTGAAAAATGAAAAATTCCAAAGTCGTGAAACTGAAAAATCCAGAAACTGAAAAAATGAAAAATTCTAAAATTGAAAAATCTAAAAATTCAAAACCGAAGAATAGAAAATCCAAAAATTGAAAAAAAAACACTGAAAAAAGAAAATGTAAAATCAGAACATTGAAAAATGTAAAATAAAAATTGCAAAATCTAAAAATTGAAACATCCAAAAGTTGGAACATCGAAAAACTGATTAATTTAAAAATGAAAACTCGGAGAGTATCGGACAATTGAATTAAGAAAAGAAAATGAAAAATTGAAAAATCGCAAATCGAAAAATCAAAAATTGAATCGGAATATTCAAAAATTGAAAAAAATCGAGAAATTAAAAAATCCCAAAGCTGAAATGTCGAGAAATTGGGAAATCTAAAAATTGAAAAATTGAAAAATCCAAAAGCCGAAAAATCGATAAATCAAGAAATCGAAACAAAATTTGAAATATCGAGAAATTTTACTTGAACAACTGAAAAATCGAAAAATTGAAAAATCGAGAAATGGAAACACCAAAAAAATCCAAAACTGAATTATTGGAAATTTTGCAAATTTAAAAAGTCGGTAGGTAAATCGGAAAATTGAAAAATCGAAATATGGAAGAAAAATTTAAAAATCCCAAAACTGGAACTTCCTAAAAATCGAGTAATGGACCTAAAAAATTGAAAAATGGACACCAAAAAATTAAAAATTCCAAAAATCGAAAATTTGAAGAATCAAAAAAATGAAAAGTCGAAAAATGCATTAATCGAGAAATCAGAAAGGCGAAAATTTGTAAAATCTATAGTTAAAAATCGAATAATTGGAAAAATAAAAAACCGAAAGGAAAAATTGTTGAATCTAAAAATTGAAACATCTAAATCTTGGAAAATCGATAAAGTGAAAAATTGAAAAATCAAAAAAATTGAAAACCGAAAAATCGAAATATGAAAAGTCGAAATATTGAAAAAGATCGAAAAACTGAAAATCTCCAAGATACTAATGTTGAAAAATTAAGAAATCGAAAATTCGAAAAATTGAATATAAAAAATTAAACAATTGAAAAATCGAAAAACTGAAAAATCAAACAATCCAGAAATGGAGAAGCTGAATAACTGCAAAAATTAAAAATTTGAAGAATCCGAAAACTGAAATGTTGAAAAATTGAAACATCGAGAAATTGAAGAAATATGAAAAATCGAAAATTAAAAAAAAAAACTGAAAAACTGAATATCGCAAAGTTGAGGAAACAAAATCTAGATTTTGGTCCTAAACTAAAAGTTTTCATAAAAATTAAAATTCGAAAAATCAAATGTTATAATTTTTCGAAAAAACTGGACTTATTTACCATCAACCAATTTTTTCTATCACAATTTTTCGTTTTTATTTTTTCTTCCATTTTGCAATTTTGTAATATTACAATATTTCCTTTTTTCATTTTCTTTCATTCGTCAATTTTTCAATTCCTCGACTTCCAAATTTTTCAATTTTTCGATTTCCTTTTTTTCAATTTTGCAATTTTTCAGTTAGATTTCATTTTTCGAATTTCCAGTTTCTACATTTTTTATTTTTCGATTTTCCAATTTTTGCTTCCTCAATTTTTGAAATTCTTAGTATTTGTTTTTCATTTTCTTTTTATTTCGTTTTATTAGTTTCTTTATTTCTTTCTAATGTTTGTTTCGATTTTATAATTTTTCATTTATACAGTTTTTAAAAATTTCAATCTTGCATTTTTCAATTACACTATTTTCAATTTTTTATTTTCAATTTAGCAATTTTTGGATTCTCAGTTATCCGATTTTCCGATTTCTTTAATTCCCAATATTTCGATTTCATAAATTATTTCGTTTTTTCGATTTTGCACTTTCTCCCTTTTTAAGTTTCTTATTTTTTAATTTTTTGAATCAAAAATGTTTCGTTTTTTCGATTTTCAAGTTCTTGATTTCTAGTTTTTAGATTCTTCATTCTATACTTTTTCGATTATTTATTTTTGATGTTTCAATCCTACAATTTTGCAGTTTTTCCATTTTGTTATATTCGAAAAGTTGAAAAATCGGAAAAGGAGGAAATTAATTGAAAGAAAAATCGGAAATTAAAAATTGAAAAAATTAATGATCGAAAATTTTAAAAATTAATACATAAATGAAAAAGTTTTTAAATGCAATATTTGAAAAATGAAAAATAAAAAATTAATTTGCAAATTGAAAAATTGCAAAATCTAAAAATTTAAACATGGAAAAGTCGGAAAATCAAAAAAGTGGAATATTTAAAAATGAAAACTTGAAGAGCTGCATATCGTAAAGTAGAAGAAAAATGAAAAATGCAAATTTGAAAAATAGTAAATCAAAAATTGAAGAAACGAAAAATTTAAAAACCATCAAACTGAAAAATCCAAAAATTGAAAATTTCCACATTGTTACAAGGAAAAATTATAAAATCATTGAAAAACCGAAAAATTGAAAAAAATAAAGAAAATAAATCTGAAGATATGAAAAATTGCAAAATCTAAAAATTGAAACATCCAAAATTTGGAAAATCGAAAAGCTGATAAATCTGAAAATGAAAACTCGAAGAGTATCAGACAATTGAAGAGACAAAAGACAATGAAAAATTTAAAAATTGCAAATCAAAAAATCAAAAATTGAATCTATAACTGAAATATTAAAAAGTTAATCGTGGAACAATTGGAAAATCGAAAGAAATCGAAAAATCACAAAACTGAAATGTCGAGAAATTGGGAAATCTAAAAATTGAAAAATTGAGAAATCGAAAAGCCGAAAAGTCAAAAAATCGATAAACCAAGAACTCGAAACATATTGAAATATCAAGAAATTTCTTTCAAATATTGAAAAACTCCAGAACTAAAACTTCCTAAAAATTGAGTAATGGATAAGTTTGAAAATCGAGAAATCGACAAGTCGAAAAATCGAAAAGTAGAAAAATCAAAAATCTAAAAATTCGAAATATTTAGAAAACAAAAACCTGAAAAATTGAGATATCGACACCGAAAATTTGAAAAATTGAGGAATTTAATTAAAAAGCAGAAAAATCGAAAATTTGAATAAACGAGAAATCGAAAAGTCGCAAAATCCATTAACCGAAAAATCAAAAATTCGAAAATTTGGAAAATCCAAAGTTAAAAATCGTATAATTGAAAATCGAAAATTGCAAAAATTAAAAAGCCCAAAAATAAAAAAATGCACATGGATTTTTTTTTTTATTGGAACAGTGAACAACCAAATAATTCAAAAAATAAAACACAGCAACAAAAAATTAGCAAGTTGATAAATTGAAGATATGAAAAATTGAAACATCTAGATCTTGGAAAATCGATAAACTGAAAAATTGCAAATCGAAAAATTGAAGAAATGTAAAATTAAAGAAACAAAAAATGGCAAATTGAAAAAACCAATATTTAAAAATCGTTGAAAAATCGATTACCTAATTGAAAAAAATGCAAATCGAAAAACTGAAGAAGAAATCGGGAAATCGAAAATTTAAAAATTAAAAAATTTAATTTTAAATGATTAACAAAAAGGAACAATGGAGAAATTGAAAACTCGAAAATTTTGAAACGCCAAAAACTGCTAAACACTGAATTGAAAAATCAAAAAAATTAAAAATCGAAATATGAAAAGTTGAAAAATTGAAAAAGATCGAGTAATAGGAACATCAAAAACTCGAAAAATTGAAAAATCCCCAAAATGGAAATGTCAAAAAATTTTAAAAAATGGAGAAGTTGAATAAATGCAGAAATTGAAAATTTGAAAGATCCCAAAACTGAAATGTCGGAAAATGGGGAAATCTAAAAATTGAAAAATTGAAACAACGAGAAATTGAAAACATGAAAAATCGAACAGTCGAGAAATTGAATAACAATTGAAAAATTCCAAAACTGAAACTTTCAAAAAATTGAAAAATTGAGGAATCGAGGGATAAAAAAATCGGAAATTTAAAAAAACGAGAAATTGAGGAGATGAAACTGATAAATTGAAATATCGCAAAGTTGAGAAAACTAAATATTAAAAAATCGTGAAATCGAAAATTTTAAAAATCGCGAAATCAAAAAGCCGACAAATTTGAAAAACCAAAAAACCGAGATTTTGAGAAATCGAAAATTCGAAAAATTTAATTAAAAAATCTGGAAATCCAAATATGTATGAAAAAATCGTGAAATCGAAAAAATGAAAAATCGAGAAATCGAAACATCAAAAAAATTGAAAGAAATATTGAATAATTCGAAAACTCAAATATCGAAAAATTGAAAAATTAAAAAATCCCAAAACTGCAACTCTCCGTAAAAAATTGAGTAATGGAAAAGTTGAAAAGGTCGAAAAATCGAAAAGTAGGAAAATGGAAAATCGAAAATTAAAAAATCGAAATATCGACACCTGAAAAATTAAAAGATCTGAATCGAAAATTTGAAAAATTGAGGAATTTACTTAAAAAGCAGAAAAATCGAAAATTTAAAGAATCGAGAAATCAAAAATTCGAAAAGTTAAAAACCGAAAATTGCAATTTGACAAATTAAAACCCCAAAAATAGAAAAATTCACATTGAAAAAAAATAAAATTAGAAGAGTGAAAAACCGAATAAAGGAAAAAATGAAAAACCCAAACGAAAAATTTGTAAGTTGATAAATTGAAGATATGAAAAATTCTAAGTCTTGGAAAATCGATAAACTGAAACGAAAAATTCCAAACGAAAATTGAAGAAATGAAGAATTAAGGAAACAATAAATGACAAATTGAAAAAAACAATAATTTAAAATCGAAACATTGAAAATTGAAAAGTTCAAGTCAAAAAAGCTGCTAAATTTTACTTTATAGAGGTTACCACAAAACAAAAATCGTAAAATTCTTATGTAATTTTTACAAGAAGCGGTATTTATTGGACTACACTTCAGGAACGAGGGAAGTTCAGTCGAAATAATCTTGGACCAATTTTTTGAAAAAAAGTATGCATAATATTTGAAGTCACGCAGTATTACAACCTGAAAAACACCGATTAATAGCCTGTAATTTTGACCTAATTATCGATAATCGCCACCGGCACCATTATTAGCACGCCACCATAAATTTTAAATCTCCATTCAATCAAACCACTTTTTCCTACTTAATCATCGCCTCGTTCCACCTTCGAAAACCGCGCGACTAAACGCTACTAACCGAAATTCCACCCATAAATAAAAAATCCGCACCGCCTGAAACATTAATAAAGATGCTTCGCTGCGATTTTAACCACCGAACGCCAATAAAAAAACGTCAACCCGCCTCCCATCTCCGAAAGCCGTCCATTTAAAAACTTGCAAAAACGAGTTAAACGGTTTTAATACAGCGTAATCGCATTACCAAATCCTGTACATTTTCGTGCACGCGAAAGCTAAATAGTTAATAAAGTAGAAGTTCAGAGTTTTCTGCGCTCGCTCGTAACAACTTCAAAGTAATTGCTCTCCCGAATTATTCACGCGCTCTTTTGATGTCGAGGCTATGAGTAGATCACCGCTTGATTACAGATAAGTGACTGTAATCGGTCACCTGTAATCTGCATACATTCCCACAAGGAATTATTTACGCTGTTTTCTGTACATCGACGACGACAAATCTTTCAGGAAAAAGTGCCGGGTAGGAGCGGAGCGTCATGGAAGAGATGGAGGAATAATAGTGGTGTAGTTTAAGGAGATTAATCCATTAAGTAATTTCTTGGGGGTGACTTCACTGAAAATATTTTCCGGGAGCAAGCGATTTGTCAAGTCGGGAGCTATTCACGCGATTACGTCTACGAGAGAAGTCGCGAAACGGGTTAATTCAATTCTGAGTCTTCATTCTGGAGTTGCTTTTCATTTTGGGCTTGTAGTTACATCGAGGCATGTATCGATCAATATACAAGAAATACCGACGATTAACGAAGAGTTTCATAGGGTCCACTTTTATCCTATCACATATTTTCATACGTATTTGTTGTGTTTTATTTTATATCTGGATAACTATTGAAGTTCGAGGCTTGAATAAAACATTCGTTGTTTTAAATGTGGGTAATTTTTGGCGATTTTCAAATTTACCACCAAAATGTGAACTAGAAGCCCCACTATATAACGATTTGTTCGAAATGATGCCCGTTTCCGTCTGTCCGTCCGTCCGTCTGTATGTCCGTCCCCCGTTTGTCAAATTTTAGGTCTGTTGTGAATGTCGTGACATCACGTTTTTTTGGAAAAAAAATCAAAATTGTATAAATCGTCAATCAAAATTTATCCGTTTAACCCCTACTGAAAACTTGATGACGTCATCTCAAATCTTTACCGAATGAACCCAGTCATCAAAATATTGTTACGTTGAACGGGTATTTCAAAATCGGCGTGGGTAAAAATCAACAATTTATGTCTTAGTTACTCAAATTTACACGATTAATTACAAAATAATTCCGGCGCAACTTGACTGGATTCTCAACATTCACTGGATTCGACTCGTTTGCTGAATAATGCTCGTTCTAGAGGTTCCGTGATCGAGGTCTTTCTGGAATACCCATCGCGACTTCCGCTTCCAGGCTTTTCTTTAGCGAACGAACGTCGGCCGCCGTCACCGACAATGAGTCAGTCACCCATCATCGCCGCACATACTAGAAAACCCATTGGCGGCGTATGGGTTTATTTCGTAACAATATTATGACTTCATATTTATGGTTTATCAATACAGTCTATTTTATTGATCAAATCAAGAATAGTTCACCTTATTTTTCTGAAAATTTTATAACGTTGGACCAATTGTAAAATTTCTAGAATCAAAAAATGAGAAATCGAGAAATTGAAAGTTTAAAAAATCGAAAAATTGAAAAGGTCGCGAAATCGAAAAGTCTAGAAGTCGAAAAACTGAAGTACCGGGAAATTGAATACGATAAAGTAAAAAATTGACAAATGGGACAGAACAGAAATGAAGAATCGAATTATTGAAAATGGAAAATCGAAAAATTGAAAAATCGAAGAAAAATTGAACTATTCCAAAACTGAAATTTCAAAAAACTGAGTAATCGAAAAAATGGAAAGTTGGAAAATCAAAAAGTGGAAAAATAGAAAAATCGAAAGTTCGGAAATTTAATTTTAATTGATAAACAAAATTGAAAAGTCGAAGAATCGAAAAATCTAAACACGAAAAGTTGAAAAATTGATAAGTCCGAAAAATTGAAATGTTGGAAAATTGAGAGATTGAAAACTTTAAATATCAAGAAACCGAAAAATTTAATAAAAAAATTTTAAATTGAGAAATCGAAAAAAAAAAAAATTCGAAGAATTGGAGAATTGATAAAACGAGAAATTGAAACATCGAAAAATAGAAAACAGTTGAAAGATGAAAAGATCGATAAGTTGAAAAATCTGGAAGTCCAAAGAATTAAAAAATCGGGAAATAAAACAATTGAGAAATAGAAACATCGAAATCTTGATAAATCGAGAAATCGAAAAAATAAAAAATCACAAAAATTAAGATTTAAAAAAATTGAAAAAGTAAAAAAAAATGACAAATAGAACAGGCAAAAAATGAAAAAAATGAAGAATCGAATTGTGTTGAAAAATTAAAAAAAAAACTGAAATCAAAAAGTCAGCAAATGGAAAATCGAAAAATTGAAAAATCGAAGAAAAATCAAACTATTCCAAAACTGAAATTTCAAAAAACTGAATAATCGAAAAAATGGAAAGTTGGGGGGAAATCAAGAAGTGGAAAAATAGAAAAATCGAAAAGTCGAAGAATCGAGAAATCCAAAAATCGAAAATTTAGAAACCCCAAAAAACTGAAAAATTTAAAAATTGAAATGTTGGAAAATTGAGAAACTGAAAACTTTAAATATCAAGAAACCGAAAAATCATAAAAACGGCAATTGGAAAATCGAAAAATTGAAAAATCGAAAAAAATTAAACTATTCCAAAACTGAAATTTCAAAAAACTGAATAATCGAAAAAATGGAAAGTTGGGAAATCAAGAAGTGGAAAAATAGAAAAATCGAAAATTTAGAAAATCGAAAATTCGGAAATTTAATTTTAATTGATAAACAAAATCGAAAAGTCGAAGAATCGAGAAATCCAAAAATCGAAAATTTAGAAACCCCAAAAAACTGAAAAATTTAAAAATCGAAAAATCTAAACACGAAAAGTCGAAAAATTGACAAGTCCCCAAAAATTGAAATGTTGGAAAATTGAGAAATTGAAAACTTTAAATATCAAGAAACCGAAAATTTTAATAAAAATCGAAAAAAAAAGAAATCGAAGAATTGGAGAATTGAAAAGCGAAAAATTGAACTATCGAAAAATTGGGAAACCTAAAAATGAAAAATCGAAACTCCGCAAAATTGGAAAAACAAAATCGAAGAACCGGAAATCGAAACATCGAAAAATAGAAAACAGTTGAAACATGAAAAGATCGAGAAATTGAAAAGTCTGGAAGTCCAAAACATTGAAAAATCGGGAAATAGAACAATTGAGAAATAGAAACATCTAAATCTTGATAAATCGAGGAATCGAACAATTAAAAAATCCAAAAATCTAAAATGTAAAAAAGTTTAAAAAGTAAAAACAATGACAAATAGAAAAGTCAAAAAATGGGAAAATTAAAGAATCGAATTATTGCGGAATTTAAAAAACTGAAATATTGAAAAGTTGGTAAATCGGAAAATCGAAAAATTGAAAAATCGATGAAAATTTGAAAAATCGTAGGATCGAGAAATCGAAAAATCAAAAACTCCAAGAAAAATCTAGAAATCGAAAACTTAAAAAATCAAGAAACCGAAAAATTTTATAAAAAAAATTTAAATCGTAAATTCGAAAAATTGAAAAATCGAAAAATGTAAATTTTAAAATACCGACAATCTAAAGAATCGAATAAATGAGAAATCGAAAAATTGAAAAAGTTGAAATATGAAAAGATCGAGAAATCGAAAAGTCTAGAACTCGAAAAGCTGAAAAATCGGAAAATTGAATTAAAATCTTGATAAATCACGAAATCGGAAAAGTGAAAAACTGAGAAATAGAAAAGTCAAAAAAATGGAAAAATGAAGAATCGAATTTTTGACAAATTCAAAAAACTGAAATATCAAAAAATTGATGAGTCGGGAAATCGGAAAATCGAAAAATGGAAAAAACAATGAATCGAAAATTTAAAAAATCGGGAAATCGAAAATTTCAAAAATTGAGAAATTTAATTTTAACTGATTAACAAAAAACGAATAGTTGAAGAATCGAGAAATCGAAAAATCGAAATACGAAAAGTCGAAAAATTTAAAAATCCAAAAATCGGAAATTTAAAAAAATTGTAAAAGCAAAAAAATTGACAAACAGAAAAGCCAAAAAATGGAAAAATTAAAGAATCGAATTATTGAAAAATAAAAAAATTCAAATATTGATAAATTGAAAAGTCGCTAATCGGAAAATAGAAAAATTGAAAAATTGAGAACTCGAAAATTAAAAAAAATACAGAAATCGAAAATTTCATAAGTCGTAGGATCCAGAAATCGAAAATTCGAAAATTTAGAAACACCCAACACTGAAAAATTTTAAGAGTCGAAAAATAAATTTTAATGTCGAAAAATTAAAAAAAAAAATTAAATCGTAAAATTGAAAAATCGAAAAATGTAAATTTTAAAATATCGACAATCTGAAAAATCGCATAAATGAGAAATCGAAAAATTGAAAAATCCCAAAATTGAATTATCGAAAAATTAGGAAATCTTAAAATTGGAAAATCGAAACATCGAAAAATTGCAAAACGAAAAATCGAAAAACCGGACATCGAAACATTGAACAATTGAAGAAGTTGAAAAATGAAAACATCGAGAAATCGAAAAGTCTAAAACTCGAAAATTCGAAAAATCGGAAAAATGAATTAAAATCTTGATAAATCAAAAAATCGTGAAAGTGAAAAACTGACAAATAGAAAAGTCAAAAAATGAAAAAATGAATCGAATTTTTGACAAATTTAAAAAATCGGGAAATCCAGAATTTGAAAAATTGAGAAATTTAATTTTAACTGATTAACAAAAAACGAACAGTTGAAGAATCGAGAAATCGAAAAGTCGAAATACAAAAAGTCGAAAAATTGAAAAAGATCGAGCAATAGGAACATTAAAAACTAGAAAAATTTGAAAACTCCCCAAAGTAGAAATGTTGAAAATTTAAAAAATCGAGAAATCGAAAAGGCGAAAAATTTTAAAAACCAAAAAGACCGAGATGTCGAGAAATTAAAAAGTCGAAAATCTGAGTAAAAAAAATTAAAAATCTGAAAATCAAAATATCAAAAAATCGTGAATCAAAAAATAAAGAATTGTAAAATTAAAAAAAAATAAGCAATTAGAAAATCAGAAAACAAACGAGAAATGGAAAAGTTGAAAAATTAAAACATTGAGAAGTTGAACATGAAAAATCGAGAAATCAAAAAGTTGAAAAATCGAATAGTCGAAAATTTAAATAATCGAGAAATTTAATTTTAATGACAAAAAAAATCGAAAATTTAGGGCCGCAAAAACTAAAAAATTGAAAAATAAAAACATTTTAAAATCGTATGAGAAGTCGAAACATTGAAAGATCGAGCAATAGAAACCTCAAAACATCGAAAACTTTGTAAATCGAGTATTTGAAAAGTCGAAAAAAATTTTGAAAATCCGAGATATCTAGAAATCGAAAAGTCGAATTGAAATGTTGCAAAATCGAGAAACCGAAGACTTAAAAAATCTAGAAATTGAAAAGCCAAAAGATTTTAAAAACCGAAAAACCGAGATGTCGAAATATCGAAAATTTGGAAAGTGTAAAATTTTAAAAATTCAAAAATCGACTTGAAAAATCAAAACGAGAAATCGAGAAATTGAAAAATCGAAAATTTGAAGAATATCAAAACTGAAATGTTGAAAAATTGGGAAATCTATAAATTGAAAAATTGAAACATCGAGAAATTGAAACATGAAAGTTCGAAAAATGGAAAAGTCGAAGAAAACTTGAAAAATTTGGAAACTAAAACTTCGAAAAATCGAAAGTTTAAAAAATGGAAAAATTGAGGAAAAAAAACGAAAACCTGGAATACTAAAAAAATCGTGAAATCGGAAACATAAAAAGTCGCGAAATCGAAAAGCCCGAAAATTTTATAATCCCAAAAACCGAGATGTCGAGAAATCGGAAATTCTAAAAATGGAACTGAAAAATTAAAAAATCTTGGAACTCGAAATATCGAAAATCGTGAAATCGAAATATCGAAAATCGTGAAATCGAGAAACTGAAAAATCGAAAAAACGACAAATGGAGAAATTAAAAAATTGAAATCTCCAAAATTTGAAGAATCCCAAAACTTAAATGTCGAAAAATGGGATAATCTAAAAATTGAAAAGTCGAAACATCAATAAATTGAAACATCCAGAAATTGATAGATGAAAAGTTGAACAATCTAAAAGTGGAAAAATCGAAGAATCGGAAATTCAAAAAATCGAGAAATTTAATTTTAATTGATAAACAAAAATCGAAAAGTCGGACGATCAAGAAATCGAAAATTTAGAACCTCCAAAAATTAAAAAATCAAAATATTTAAAAATCGAAAAAAGATCTAAAGACCGAGATTTCTAGAAATAGAAAATTTAGAAACACCAAAAACTGAAAAATTGAAAAATCCCCAAAATTTGAAGAATCTCAAAACTTAAATGTCGAAAAATGGGGTAATCCAAAAATTGAAAAGTCGAAACATCAATAAATTGAAACATCCAGAAATTGAAAGATGAAAAGTGGAAAAATCGAAGAATCGGAAATTAAAAAAAATCGAGGAATTTAATTTTAATTGATAAACAAAAATCGAAAAGTCGAAGGATCAAGAAATCGAAAATTTAGAACCGCCAAAAATTAAAAAATCAAAATATTTAAAAATCGAAAAACGATCTAAAAACCGAGATTTATAGAAATAGAAAATTTAGAAACGCCAAAAACGGAAAAATTGAAAAAATCCCCAAAATTGTAAAATTAGGAAATCAAAAACTTAAAAATCCAGAAATCGAAAAGCCGAAAAATTTATAAACCGAAAATCAAAGACGTCAAAAAATCGAAAATTCGAAGTGTAATTAAAAATTTTAAAATCTTGAAATCAAAATATCAAAAAATCGAAAAACTGAACAATCAAAAAAACGAGCAATCGAGAAATTGAAAAATTGGAAATTGTAGAATTCCAAAATTGAAATGTTGAGAACTTGAGAAATGTACAAATTGAAAAATCAAAACATGTATAAACTGAAAAATTGAAAATTGCAAAATCGAAAAATCCCAAAATTGTAATATGTATTGTAAAATCGAGAAATCTAAAAGCCGAATTTTGATTTTTCCCAAAAATCTCGATGTCGAGGATAAAAATTCAAGGCGGATTCATAAACCATAAGTGAAAGAATACGTTAATTTATAAAATTTTACTAATGTTTGCCATTGTAAATTTAGAGATAACGTCAGTCCATTGGTGATAGAATGATCAGAAAAATTTTGGTTAGTGTTTATCATTTACATGATGTTCCTAAGATTCATCTAAAATGTGACAACGATCGATCCGGTAGTTTCGGAGATTATTCTTCTAATAAAAATCGACCAGGCCATGGAACGTTCAAAAAGCAACCAACGAAAAACGACAGTAATAATAATTTGGTTATTTTTAATTAACGTAGTGTCACAGAAACATCATTGATTAATTTTGCTAAAAATTTTTACCAAAAAATTCAGGTCACCGCACAGAGTGTGAGGGATGTACACTGTATAAATTATTTAGACCGATTTTTCCCTGCAACGGCGGCATCAGTGCATGACAATGACCAAAGTTGGTTTGTGCCACTGAATAAAAAGAAACGTACCATTAAACAAAGTACCCAGGGACCCAATTTACAGAATGTGGGTGTTCCTCCGCTAAGTAGAACAATGCGCCCAGCATTAGTGCCCGAGTATTGTCCACCGCTGTAAAAATTTCCGCCCGATTATCCGCCCTCTTTACCCTTTTTCGCCGCAAGGTCGCAAGAATTCTACCTGCTCGTCCTGTCATTGTCGGTTATGACAGGTAAAAACTGGTAAATAATAAGCTCGTGCATTACGAACATGGATTTCTGCAAGTAAGGGTCTGAGTGTGGGCATCCGATCCGAGCTTGTGTCGTCGTGGTAGGGGTGAAAGTAATTCTAAGAATAAGAGGGATAGCGAGCCAAGTGAGTTGAATTGGGGCACATTATAACTCCACATGAGAGCGCCGTTGCTAAAGGGGACTATGCAGTTCGATACCGAAACCTTGGGGTTAGCATGAGTAAAAGGGCCATTCCTAGACAGAACCGCGACGCTGTGTCATCTTATAACTCCGGAACATAAAGCAATAGAGCATTTTTGTCCGTACAGAACAAGCTAGAAAATTGTGGATGGAGCTATTTCCGAGGCTCCATTCCGACAATATCTGACATTGGTTATCGGATTAATTCAATAGATATAATGTTACTCCTCGGGATGTGCGGGCCCGGGATCTCCCACAAAAGTAAATTAGTCGAGGATATTCCGGTTATAAGTTCGGGTAGTAATTTATGGGAGATTTATTGTTTCGTGTATTAAACTTGCAAAAGTTACGATCTGATAGAGATGGGCACAGGCGCCGACTGCGAAATTGGGATGGAACCAGACCGACACCCGACGATAACTACGCTCATAAGTGACACTCACGCACTACATATTTTAATTTTTTTTTAAGCGATAAAAGCCCACACGTGGACGACCAATTTTTTTAACATTTTTTAGGAAATTATCAGTACCATAGACTGATAGTGTAATGATGGCTTTTTACACTGCAATTAACAGCGAAAATACGAAGTAGTGTACTGAAGAAAGAAAGTCCTGCGATTTTTTCGAGTCCATTGGACGACTTGCCACTTTCATTTTTTCTGACTGTCTGTCTGTCTGTCTGTAGTCTGTGACAACTTCCGCTACAGAATGTCCGAATTTATTGGACCAATTGTTGGCAAATTTTGTATGTATATTAGGAATGTAGATGGTAAAACGGTAACCAAAATTGCAATTATATATTTTTTATTTCATAAAATAAGATACTTCTGCACTTGTGACGAATCGGGTGTTGAGTTTTTACCCTAGAATCCAGATTTTTGAAAAAAAAAAAATCAAAATTGTGTAACTAACATTTTACAATTTATGTTAACAAACGTTTTAAGGTTATCGCAATCGTGGTAAATCGTTAATCAAAATTTATACGTTTATCCCCTTTCAAAAAATTGGTGACGTTATCTCAAAATTTTGCCTAATGAATACTCTCTGAAATATGTAAATCATTATGACCCTATGTGTACTCATAATTTTTAAAATTATTGTACAGAATGACAAAAAAATTAATGAACAGGCAATTTATTTTATTAGTTTCCATTTTCCCGAAAATTTGGGAATACAGAATTATTATTATTGATACGTATTACACTGAATCTATCTGAATTGATGGACATTTCCGTTTTAATTTTTTTTAATTTATCATTTTTTCAAATTCTCGACTTCCAAATTTTTCAGTTCTTCGTTTCTTTTTTTTTTCGATTTTCAATTTTTCGTTAGTAGGTCTTAATTTTTGTTTTTCATGTTTCCGTGTTTTTAATTTTCAATTTTCCAATTATATCAGAGTTTTTCGTTTGTTCATTTCCTTTATTTTTTCAAATTTCCGGGCGATTTTAAAATTTTTCGTTTATTTCATTTTTTTTATTTTCGGATTTCTTTAATTTTCAATATTTCTTTCGATTTTACACATTAATATTTCGTTTTTTCCATGTTGCACTTTTTCGATAACAATTAAGTGTTTTAATGTTTCGATTTTCAATTTTTCCATTTTTAGATTTTTCGAAGTTTTCATTGTCTGGCTTTTATATCGCAATTTTTCGTTTATTCATTTCCTTCGTTTTTTCAATATTTCGTTCGATTTTCAATTTTTCCTTTTTTAATTTTTCAAATTTTTAATTCATTGCTTTTCCAGTTTTTAAATTTTTCAATTTGCCAATTTTTCGATTTCCAGTTATCCGAGTTTTTCCATAATAATGAAGTGTCTCAATTTTTAATTTTTCGTTTCTTCAATTTTTCAAGTCCTCGATTTCCATTTTAGATAGTTCAGTTCTACAATTATGGAGTTTTCCCATTTTTCAGTTTCTCAATTCATTTTCTTGTTTTTCCATCAAAAATTTTTTTTTCATTTCCTTACTTTTTTCAATGTTCCGTTCGATTTTGTAACTGTTCGTTTATTTAAATTTTCGATATTTGATTTTTCAGTTCCCTAATTTTCTAATTCCAAAATTTTTCAAATTGGGGATTTTTGCATTTATTTACAATTTTCCAATTTCATCAATTTATATTATAATTAATATTTCGATTTTACTATAAATATTTCTTTTTTTCGATTTTGGACAATTTTCGGTTTTTAAAGATTCTCAATTTTTAATTTTAGATTTGTGATCTTTTTTTTGTTCAATTTTTCAAGTTTTCGATTTCCAATTTTTGATTTTTCTATTTTTATTAGGAAAAGTGAAAACGAAAAATTGCAAAATCGGAAATGTGGAAAGTAGAAAAATTGCAAATTGAAAAATTGAAAACTCGTGAAACTGGCAAATCAAAAAATTGCAAAATCCAAAAACTGAAACATCCGAAAATTGAAAAATCGAAAGATAAAAAAATTTAAAAATGCCTATCGTAAAATTTAAGAAACAAAAATAATTAAAAATAGCAAATCGAACTGAAAAAAAAAACAAAAAGTATAAAATCAAAAACATTGAAAAATCGAAAAATTGTAAAAATAGAGAAAATAAAAAATCAAAAAAACTGAAAAACCGAAAAATTAAAAAATCCTAAAAGTGAAAGTTTGGGAAATTCGAAACTCTGAAATTTAAAAATCAAAACATCGAAACACTGGCAAAAATCAAAAAATTGAAAAATCGGGAAATTGATCAATTGTAAAATTGAAATATAGAAAAATTGAAAAGTCAAAAAATTACAATTTAAACAAACCCAGAAAATAAAAAGTCAAAAACTGAAAAATCAAACGAGAAATTGAAAATTTTTAAAATCTAAAATTTAAAAACTCGTAAGACTAAAAACTCAAAAAACGAGAAATCGAGAAATTGAAAAATTGAACAATCGAAAAATTGAAGATTCCAAAAATTGAAAAATCGAGTAGTTGGAAAATCCCAAAACTGGAATGTCGAAAAATTGGGAAATCTAAAATTTGAAAAATCGAAACATCGAAAAACTAGACAAACGACAAATCGAAAAATCGGGAAATTGAGCAATTGAAAACTTGAAATATAGAAAAATTGGAAAATTAGAAAATTTAGAGTTTCTAACAAACCGATAAAATTAAAACTGCAAAACTGAAAAATCAAAAAAACGAGAAAATTGAAAAATCATAAAATCTAAACTTTGAAAACACGAAAAATTAAAAAACCAATAGGTAATTGAAAATTTGAAAAATCGAATAATTGGTGAATCCCAAAAAACTTGAGAAATCAAAAATTGGAAAAACGAAAAGCCGAAAATCCGTTAAGTCGAGAAACCAAGAAGTCTAGGAGTTGAAACATTGGAAAATGATCAATCGAAATATCGAAAAATAAAAAAAATAGGGAATTGAACAACTGAAAAATCGAAACGTCGAAATCTCGATAAATCAAGATTTGCAAAAATTGAAAAATCAGAAAATCTAAAAACTAAAATAAAAAAACGAGCAATTGAAGAATCAGAATATCGAAAAATTGAAAAAACACAAAAAAGGGAAATTGAAGTATCCAAGAATCGAATTAAAAAATTTGGAAATCGAAAAAACGGGGAATCGAGAAACTGAAAAATCCCAAAATGAAATGTCGAAAAATTGGGAAATCTATAAATTGAAAAATTGGAACATTGAGAAATTGAAACATGAAAAGAATTGAAAATTGAAAATATAAATTGTAAAATTAAAATAAAAAATCAAAAAACTGAAAAAAACGCGACGTCGTTGAATTGACATTGAAAAATTTAAAAATCGAAAAATTTAACAATCGAGATATTAAACGGTCCTAAAAGTGAAATTAGAAAAATTGGGGTATCGGAAAATTGAGCAATTGAAAAATTGAAATATAGAAAAATTGAAGAATCAAAAAATCTACAATTTAAACAAACCGGGAAAATAAAAAATCCATAACTGAAAACTCAAAAAAACGAGAAAATTGAAAAATCATAAAATCTAAACTTTAAAAACACGAAAAATTAAGAAACCAATAATTGAAAATTTGAAAAATCGAATAATTGGTGAATCCCAAAAAACTGGAGAAATCAAAAATTGGAAAAATGAAAAGCCGAAAATCCTTTAAGTCGAGCAACCAAGAAAGTCTAGGAGTTGAAACATTGGAAAATGATCAATCGAAATATCGAAAAATAAAAAAAATAGGGAATTGAACAACTGAAAAATCGAAACGTCGAAATCTCGATAAATCAAGATTTCCAAAAATTGAAAAATCAGAATATCTAAAATCTAAAATAAAAAAACGAGCAATTGAAGAATAAGAATATCGAAAAATTGAAAAAACTCAAAAAAGGGAAATTGAAGGATCCAAAAATCGAATTAAAAAATTTGGAAATCGAAAAAACGGGGAATCGAGAAACTGAAAAATCCCAAAATGAAATGTCGAAAAATTGGGAAATCTATAAATTGAAAAATTGGAACACTGAGAAATTGAAACATGAAAAGAATTGAAAATTGAAAATATAAATTGTAAAAATAAAATAAAAAATCAAATAACTGAAAAAAACGCGACGTCGTTGAATTGACATTGAAAAATTAAAAAATCGAAAAATTTAAAAATCGAGATATTAAACTGTCCTAAAAGTGAAATTAGAAAAATTGGGGTATCGGAAAATTGAGCAATTGAAAAATTGAAATATAGAAAAATTGAAAAATCAAAAAATCTACAATTTAAACAAACCGGGAAAATAAAAAATTCATAACTGAAAACTCAAAAAAACGAGAAATTGAAAAATCATCAAATCTAAAATTTAAAAAGTCGAAAAATTGAAAAATCGAAACATCGAAAAATTGGAAGAACAAAAAATCGAAAATTAAAAAAATGGGAAATTGAACAATTAAAAAATTGAAATATAGAAAAATTGAAAAGTCAAAAAATTACAATTAAAACAAACCCAGAAAATAAAAAGTTAAAAACTCAAAAAACGAGAAATCGAGAAATTGAAAAATTGAACAATCGAAAAATTGAAGATTCCAAAAATTGAAAAATCGAGTAGTTGGAAAATCCCAAAACTGAAATGTCGAAAAATTGGGAAATCTAAAATTTGAAAAATCGAAACATCGAAAAACTAGACAAACGACAAATCGAAAAATCGGGAAATTGAGCAATTGAAAACTTGAAATATAGAAAAATTGGAAAATTAGAAAATTTAGAGTTTCTAACAAACCGATAAAATAAAAACTGCAAAACTGAAAAATCAAAAAAACGAGAAAATTGAAAAGTCATAAAATCTGAACTTTAAAAACACGAAAAATTAAAAAACCAATAATTGAAAATTTGAAAAATCGAATAATTGGTGAATCCCAAAAAACTTGAGAAATCAAAAATTGGAAAAACGAAAAGTCGAAAATCTGTTAAGTCGAGAAACCAAGAAAGTCTAGGAGTTGAAACATTGGAAAATGATCAATCGAATTATCGAAAAATAAAAAAAATAGGATCCAAGAATCGAATTAAAAAATTTGGAAATAGTAAAATCGAACGATCAAAAAATTTGAAAATAGAAAAATCGATGATTACAAAATTTAGAAAATAGAAAGAAAATTCTAAAATTGAAAAATCGAAAAAACGAGGAATCGAGTAACTGAAAAATCCCAAAATGAAATGTCGAAAATTTGGGAAATTTATAAATTGAAAAATCGAAACATGAAAAGAATTGAAAATTGAAAATATAAATTGTAAAAATAAAATAAAAAATCAAAAAACTGAAAAAACGCGACGTCATTGAAATTGAAAAATTTTAAAATTGAAAAATTTATCAATCGAGATATTAAACGGTCCTAAAAGTGAAATTAGAAAAATTGGGGTATCGGAGCAATTGAAAAATTGAAATATTGAAAAATTGAAAAATCAAAAAATCTACAATTTAAACAAACCGGGAAAATAAAAAATCCATAACTGAAAACTCAAAAAAACGAAAAATTGAAAAATCATCAAATCTAAAATTTAAAAAGTCGAAAAATTGAAAAATCGAAACGTCGAAAAATTGGAAGAACAAAAAATCGAAAATTAAAAAAATGAGAAATTGAACAACTGAAAAATCGAAATTTCGATAGATCAACATATCGAAAAATTGGAAAATCAATAAATTGAAAAATGAGAAAAACGAAGAACCGAAAAGCCAAATGTCAAAAAATAGTTAAACCGAGAAATCGAAACATTGAAAAAAAAATCGAAAAAAATTATAAATATAGAGAAAACAAAAAACCAAAACGAAAAATAGCAAGAAACTAAAAACTAAAAAAATTTAAATTGAAAAAACAAAAAATTACAGCCTGAAACATTGAACAATCGAATAATTGAAATAATTATAAGAATAAAAAAAAAAACGAAACGAAAAATTCAAAAAAAATAAAAACTGAAAACTTGAGAAACTCAAATCGAAAAATTCACTAAAGAATTGAAAAATTCAAGTCAAAATATAATTTTCCAAGGAAGCGGGATTTGTTGAGCTGCACTTCATGGCGGAGGGAAGTTCTGTGAAAATATCCTTCGACCAATTTTTAACATAGTTTAAGGTAATTTCGTGCTTATAAACACATCCATCTTTGATTAAGCTGACAATTTCCATAGAATATGAACAGTGAACGATATAATCTTTAAAGAACATGGTGCTTTTCCTTTGCCTCAGTATTTGCCAACCCCCGAAAATTAAACATCTTGCAATTGCGTTTAAAAGTGTGTCCGATCCTCGAAGTCAAATAAGAATCCATTAAGATTAGCCTTACGCTCGCGTAAATACAAATCCGCCGTGAGTTCGTGCCCTCGCGTCGAGAGAGAAAGCTCCGAAAGCTCCGAAAGCTCGCGACTATCTAGGGCGTCTGAGCGCATAATGGGCAGTCGACGCTTGACCGCTGACCGTCGGCCCTTTGTCACCGTCCGGAAGGGCGGAAGCGCGTCAGGCAAGTGAGATCGGACGGTTTCCGGCCGCCGACGCTGGGCGTCCCGGCGCCGCGCCGCCCCCGCCCCGCGTCCAGGTAACCCCACATATGATTATGCAAATAGCGGCCCCTCGACGGCCGCTTTATATTCAGATCTTCGCCGTAAAACTCCAGCGGGATGCTCGAATTAAATCCGCAAACTTCCAACTGATACCAATCAAAGTTAAGTTGTACTTTTATGCGTCCATAACTCAGTATGGGAGAATATAACATTTAAATGTCCCCACAGTTCGAATATGAATCTATAGGTTAAAAATTCGGGCCGTAATAAAAGCGGCGATAATAAGAAACGAGGTGGAATGCAATAAATGAAAATAGCCGTAGTGGCAATCAAAGTTTTATAAGCTACTTTATCGGCGGGGCGGGGCGGGGAGCGGGTTTATAACAAATTAAAAAATTCATAAAACGATTAAAAGTTCGCGTGGAGGCAGAGGAATTTATACAAAGTAGTGAGGCGGAGACGGGATGTCAAAGGGCGACCGGCGTTCCAACGGCCGACCAAAGACCAATTTTTTTCCACAAAAGATGAAGATTGGAAAGAACTTGCCGATGAATTAAAATGGAACTTTATTTTTTAAAATATCAAAATATAATAATTCCACTTCACTCACTAACTTCTTCGGTATCCCAAATCTTGCAAATACTAGTTGCGACAAAAAAAGTTCTCGCTTTATTTTTCATTTTAACAATACTTAAATGAGTACTGTGAAGTTCTCTTAAAATCCGGCTCTTTATCAATATTCCTGTTTCAACTGTTTCATTCATTTCTTCTATTATGAAATGAGTTCAATGAACTGTCTTTCAAAATTTCTTCCCAAACAAATAGTACAAAGAGTATTATTTTACTAATCTCTGGATCTGTCGTTGATTTTAATCTGATTAAATTCGTGTTAATAGAGAAATTATTTTCAACAAACTTGTGTGACAGATTATAAAGTAAACGATCGGCAATTATGTTTTCTTTTTTCTTAATACGTAAAATATCAATTAAAAATAGATAAATAGAAGTCCTGCAGTTTGTCAGCAGCCATTGGTGGCAGTTCTTTTTACTTCTATACTTGTTGTTTATGAATCCGTCTTCAGATTTTCCTCGAGGCAACCAAAGTTTCGCAAAAAAATTGAACACTGTTTATTCTAGTCGATGCGAGTTCGTACCAGATTATTCCTTGGCATTCACGGAGTTTTTTTTCCATAGTTGCTGAGTGCACTGCTATCTATTATCTATTATTTTTTTAATTGATCAGATTTCAAGTACGGTACGCCCCAGTGTTTTATTATTAGTAGCATATACACGGCACGTGTCGGAATTAACATACTTTTGCTGAAATAATATATCAGGCTTATTTTATCAATGCATTTATATTTTTGGAGCAATTGTTAATCCGTTTCCTATCATGGGTTGACAACGGGATACTTTAAACCAAATATAAACAAGTGTGTTTTCGTAACACTAAAGTACGATGCATTAATATGTTCAGAAATACATTTTCGACTTTTCGGTTTTAGATTTTTCCATTTTAAAATTTTTGGTCTTTCGTTTTTTAAACTTTTCGGGTTTGCAGTTTTTCGGTTGTTCAGTTTCCAGGTTTTTCCATTTTTCAATTTGTCGTTTTTTTGTGTTTTAAATTTTTCGGATTTTTTGATTCTGCGCCATTTCGATTTTTTCACTTCTCGACTATTCGATTTTTCGATTATTTGATCGATTTTTCGATTTTGCAATTTTTGAGAATTCGATTTTTTAAATTACAGACTCCGATTTATCAATTTTTTGTGTTTTTGAGTTCGCAGTTTTTCAGTTTTCCAACTTTTCGTTTTTTTAAACTTTACATTCTTCGATTTTTCATTTTTTGATTTATCGGCTTTTCGATTTTTAAAATCATTACATTTTTTAAATTATTCAATTTTTCAATTTATTCGAATTTTTAAATTATAGATTTTTCGATTTATCATTTTTTGATGTTCTGATTTTTCAGTTCCCCGATTTTTTGATTTCTGGATTGCTAAAATTTTTCGAATTTTTAATTTTGAAAATTTTTCGACTTCTTAGTTTTTCGATTCCTCGATTTTTCTTCGATTTTTCAATTTTTTGATATTTCAATTCCTCGATCCTCAGAGTTTTGGAGGTTTCAGATTTTACATTGTTCAAATGTCCGATTTTCCGTCTTTCAATTTTTTAATTTTAAATTTTTCAGTTTATAATTTCTTAATTTGGGCTATTTCGACTTCTTGACTCTTGATTTCTTGATTTCTAGATGTTTTCATGCTTCGATTTCTCGATATTTTAATTTTTCTATCTCGATTTTTCAGTTTTCGAAGTTTCGATTTTCAGTTTTTCGGTTTCCCAATTATTTGTTTCAATTTTTAAATTTTTCGAATTTTTACATTTTTCAATGTTTCAATTTCACAAGATCACGGTTTTTCCATCTTTAAAATTTTGCGGCTTTTCGATTTTTGAGATTATTGTATTTTTCAACTTTTCCAGTTGTTAAAACACAGACTTTCCGATGTATCAACTTCTTCTTTTGTTCGAGATTTTAGTTTTACAGTTTTTAAATTTTTCGATTTTTTTCAATTTCACATTTTTCGATTTTCATTTTTTCCCTATTTTGTGTAAAACTTCAATTTTTCGATTTTTCGACATCACGGTTTGGCCTATTCCGATCTCTCGACTTATCGATTTATTAATTTCTAGATCTTTTCATGTTTCGATTTCTCGATGTTTCAGATTTTTGCTTTTTCGATTTTCAGTTTCTCTATTTCCCAATTTTGCGATTCAATTTTTAGATTTTTCGAAATTTTAAATTCTTCATTTTTAGATTTTTCAATATTTTGGCATTTTTTGTTTTCTCCATATTTCTACATTTCAATTTTAGGAATTTTTCAATTTTCCGATATTGATTTTTTGGTTTTTTGGTTGTTTTTCGGATTTCGATTTTTTAATTTAATTTTTAATTGTTGAATTTTTCAGTTTGTATTGTCTTGATTTTGGGCTGATTTGATTTTTCGACTTCTCCATTTTTCGATTTCTTGATGTTTCAATTTTTCGATGTCTTGATTTCTCCATTTCTTGTTTTTTTGGCTTTTCAATTTTCCAATTTTTCGAGGTTTCGATTTTCAGTTTTCCGATTTCCCAATTTTTTGATTTTTCAGTTTTTCAAATTTTTCGATTTTTAAATTTTATTTGTTTCGATTTTTCACTTTTTGATGTTCGGTTTTTTCAATTCCCCGATATTTTTCCTTAAATATTTCAATTTTTTTCGATTTCTCAACAGCTCGGTTTTTCGATTGTTAAAATTTCAGGACTTTTCGATTTTATCAACTTTTCGTTATTTCGGTTTTGGAATTTTTCTATATTCCAATTCTTCAGTGTTAGAATTTCTCGGGTTTTCAATTTTTCGATTTTTTTAATGTTTCAATTTCTCGATCATTCGATTTCTAGGTTTAGATTTTTCGATTTTTCAATTTTTCGATTTTTAAGATTTCAGTTTTTCGATTTCCCAATTTTTCGATTTCCGAACGTCATGGTTTTTCGATCTTTAAAAATTTGCGCCTTTTCGATTTATATATAAGATTATTCAATTTTTCAGTTTTTCCATTTTTAAAAACAGACATTCCGATTTATCAATTTCTCGTTTTTTTACCGTTCAGTTTTTCATTTTTTAAATCTTCCGATTTTCTGAATTTCACATTTTTCGATTTTCATTTTTTGATTTTATGATTTTTTGACGTTTCGATTTCCCGATTTTATTTTTTAATACTTCAATTTTTGATTTCTCCACATCACAATTTTTGATTTCTCCACATCACGGTTTTCAATTTTTTTAATTTTTCGGTTTTCCGGTTTTTAGTTTATTCGATTTCTCAATTTTTCCATTTTTTAAAACACAGACCTTCCGATTTATAATTTTTTTGTTTTTTGAGTCTTTAGTTTTCCAGTTTTTCAATTATTCGGTTTTTTATTTTTTTTATTTTTCTTCGATTTTTCGAATTTTCAGATTTGGAATATTTCAGTTTTTCGATTATTCTGGTTTTCAATTTTTCGATTTTTAAAGTTTTCGATTTTTCATTTTATGTATTGATCAAATTCCCGATATTCTCAATTTTTCGATTTTTTTAATTTAAAATTTTTCAAGTTTTCAGTTTTTAATTTCTTGATTTGGGCTATTTCGATTTCTCGATTTTTCGACTTCTCGAATTTTCGATTTCTTTATTTCTGGATCTTTTCATGTTTCGATTTGATGATGTTACAATTTTTCTGACTCGATTTGCCGAGTTTTCGATTTTTCGTTTTTCCAATTTTTCGTGATTTCGATTTTCAGTTTTTTAATTTCCCATTTTCTCGAATTCTCGATTTTTCAATTTTCCGATATTGAATTTTCGGTTTTTTGATGTTTGGATTGCTCGAGTTTTCGATTTTTCCAATTTCGATTCCTCGGTTTTTCAAATTTTTGATCTTATTTTTTTAATTTATCGATTTTTTTTTTCAATTTTTTAGTTTTTTGGCCTATTCCGATCTCTCGACTTATGGATTTAGTGATTTTTGGATCTTAACATGTTTCGATTTCTCGATGTTTCAGATTTTCGCTTTTTCGATTTTCAGTTTCTCGATTTCCCAATTTCGCAATTCAATTTTAGATTTTTCGAAATTTTAAATTTTACATTTTTCGATGTTTCTCAATATTTTGGCATGTCGGTTTTTCGTTTTGTAAAATTTTTCGATTTTTAAAATTTTTCGACTTTTCGATTGTTCGATTTCCCAATTTCTCAACTTCAATTTTTAGATTTTTCGAAATTTTAAATTCTACATTTTTCGATTTTTCAATATTTTGGCATTTTTCGTTTTCTCAATATTTCTACATTTCAATTTTAGGAATTTTTCAATTTTCCGAGATTGGTTTTTAGTTTTTTGTTTGTTTTTCGGATTTCGATTTTTCCACCTTTCAATTTATTAATTAATCGATTTTTTTTAATTTTGAATTTTTCAATTTTTCAGTTTGTACTTGCTTGATTTAGGGCTGTTTTGATTTTCGAGTTCTCCACTTTTTTTCCATGTTTCGAATGTTTCGATTTCTCGATGTTTCAATTTTTCAATTTTCCAATTTTTGGAGGTTTCAATTTTTGTTTCGATTTTTCGACTCCTAAATTTTTGTTTTCTTGATTTCTGCATCTTTTGATTTTTCGATTTCTCGATGTTCCAATTTTTCTATTTCTCGATGGTTCAATTTCGCGATGTATCGATTTCTCCATTTCTCGATTTTTCGGCTTTTCAATATTTTAATTTTCCAATTTTTCGAGGTATCAATTTTTGGACTATTTCGATTTCTTGATTTTTCAACTTCTCACTTTTCTTGATTTCTGTATCTTCTGATGTCTTGATTTCTCGATGTTTCCTTTTTTTTAATTTTTCGACTTCGATTTTTTGATTTCTCGATTTTTCAACATTTCAATTTTCCGATATTAATTTTTCAGTTTTTTGATGTTTCGTTGCTCAAGTTTTTGATTTTTCGATTTTCCGGATTTTGATTTCTGTTTTTCAATTTTTCAATCGTGATTCATCATATCCTAACAAACTTGTTACACAATTTTCTCACTCTTTAGATAAACAGAGTAAAAAAGTGACAGTGACTTCAGTACCAATATCCACTTCCGTAGGTTACTTAAAACCATTTACAATAATTGGGTCAATCCTACTTTCTAATTCAATCGATTTCAAATTGAAAACTGCTTCTTTTTGCAAAGCTAGTTTCAATAATTCTTCACAAATTCAGTCAAAGATGTCAAAACATAATAATTCAATTGTTAATACCTGGTGACTTTATCAAAAAACTCCTATTGCTCCTCTAGCTCGCTCCGGGCGCGTTCATTTTCTCGCACCGATCAGGATCCAACCTCATCTCGACCGGTGGCCACTCGGCATTCCAGATGCGGCTTCGCCCACTTGCCCTTTGGCCCGGCCGCCGCCGAGGCGTGCCGTCGCCTCCACTGCGACTCGATTCGGTCGCGTGGTCGTTAGGGCTCTTTTTTATGGCCCCCGATTTGAATCTTTCGAGATTTTCGATTGGACGCCGTTTCCTGGCATTCTGCGAGGCGCCGCGACTCCTGCGTCCGTATATCACCTCGCAGCTATCTTAGGTGAACTGTCTCGTTAGCGACCGCCGGGCGACATAAATCAGTCCGGATAAAAGTGAGGACCTAATGGCCGCAGGTGGGCTATAAACGTTCTCTTCAGATATTCATAATTCATACATTACGTCCTTAACGCTTCACTGAGGGTTTATACTTGCGTAATGAACCGTGGCCCATCGGGGTCACTTGAATCCGCACCTCGCCGACTACTTCTACACGCTCCTGAACGTCTTGTTCGCCTTTTTATCGACGCGTTTTGAATATTATTGCAATTTAATGATGAAGAGCGCGTTGTAAATCTTGCGTGCTATTGATTTTTTCGACTATCGTGGCTTGTTAACCTAAACAAAACTGCGAACGCTCTTATTTTCTTCGGGAAAGATGGATCCCGAGGGAGCCGATTCGTCAAAACGCCGTCGCTACAAATTTAGTCGAAAGTTTACTTAACGTGGAAAGCCCGTCGTCTGTAAAACGGGTCTTTAATTTCCCGGAAATGACTATTGCTTGTTAAATTATATTGGTCGGTTCGGGCCGGCTCACCCTACGTTATTAATGTCGCCCCATCAAAATAACGAGGAATAACAATACGCATTTGACACGTCAAGCGTCGGGTATTTGGCGCCCGAGAAAGCCAGCTTTAATATGTGTAGGTGCCTCATTACCGAGAAATATTGATTCGAATGTTTCTTTTCAGAACTCGATCCGACACAATCTATCACTACACAACCGCTTCATGCGCGTCCAAAACGAAGGCACCGGAAAATCCTCCTGGTGGATGATCAACCCGGACGCCAAACCCGGAAAATCAGTACGGAGAAGGGCAGCTTCGATGGAAACTAGCAAATTCGAAAAACGGAGAGGCCGGGTGAAGAAGAAGGTCGAACTTATGAGAAATGGCGCCCTTCCTGACACCACTCCTAGTCCTAGTTCGTCTGTCTCAGAGAGTCTGGATTTGTTCCCGGAATCACCGATCCATAGGTAACGTTTTTGCCGCTTTGGCATCGGCCGTTTCTCACTCATTTCGCATCTCGGAGACATCGTTTTTACATCGATCGAATTGGTTGTGTTCATTTGGTTAACTCGAACCCAGACGAAGAGGTCGGTTTAAACACACCTGGAGATTCGTCATAAACCATTACGGTATTATGGGGTGTTAAATAAATCATTTACATGTAGTGGTTTATGAAATTAGTATGATTATCGAATTTTTGCACTACTACAACGTGCCAATTTTGACTTTTATCTATTTGGGTCTTATTTGAGCCCGAGTTTCAAGAATTACAAAAAAATGTGGATTGTAGACATTGACGGAGAATGGCAATGTATAAGTCGGAATATTTGGCCTGCTAGGTCACCAGATTTAACTCCAGCGGATTTTTCAATTTTCGGTTGCCTGAAAAACGAAATGTTTAAGCAAAGAATTAATAATTTAAATGATAACTGGAATAATAGAAAAAAGACGGTACTTGAAACACAAACCGAAAGTAGCCGTAACCACCGACAAAACACGTGACCCCTAATATCCAATAAGGTGAAAGCGGCGAAAAACTTGACATTGATTGAACCTAATATTTGTGTTGGCAATTCTGAATTGTTCGCAGCAATGTTAACGTGTCAATTCATAGTTGTCGACTGCTACTACAAAGCTGATGTTGACAATTAGATATACCAACATACAATTTAATACAAATGGCTAGAAATCCACTAGTACTTTTGTATTAGGGATCATGTAAATTATCTTTAAATTAGTGATAGGAAAACGGGGACATGGAAAACAAATCACGATTTTTTAATAAGTAAATCAATAAAACTTGACATGAAAATTTAATAGTTATTTGAGTATTAAGAGCATAATTAGAAGATTATGGCACGAGGGCCCGACGAAGGAGGGCTTAAAATTTCCTGAGGGCCATAATCGACAATTATGCTCGAGGTACATACAACGTTTTATTCTATTTTAAGATGGAAAACATCGCAAAAATCCAAAAAATTAGAAAATAAAAAATAAAAATTATCCAAATCGACAAAATGAAATTAATTAAAAAAAATCAGTCAAAGCCCCCATATGACAGTCAGAGCCCGTGGAAGAGTGTCAGGGCTCCTGGAATTCAGTTAGGGCCCATGGAAGGAAGTCAGGGCCCTTGGAAGAGAGTCAGGGCTTCTAGAAAAAAATCAAGGTCCCTGGAAGACAGTCATTAGAGCCTGAAATCATATCAGGTCACTTGAAAAATTGTCTCAATTTATCGATTAAAGCTTGAGACCCCAATAAAAACCATTATTTTTACGAACGAAGCGAGAAATTTTTTTACTATTTTTGTTTTCTTAGCAAATACTAGCCCCGCCCATCCGCCCTCTCTTTGCTTGTAGGATATGCCATTTGCCAAAATCAGTTTTACCTTAGCAAGTACTAGCCCCGCCCACCCGCCCTGTATTTTTCATAGGAGGTATGTCATTTGCCAAAATCACTCGCATCTTAGCAAGTACTATATTATATATTGAAATGGCAAAATAAATTATTAAACAATAATTAAATAGTACTTGCTAAGATAAAACTGATTTTGGCAGTGACATATGCTCTAAGAAATTTGAGGGTGGGTGGGCGGGGCTAGTATCTGCCATGGTAAGACTGATTTTGGCAAATCACATACGCCCTAAGGAAAGCGAGGGCGGGTGGGTGGGGCTAGTAGCTGCTAAGATAAGACTGATTTTGGCAAATGAGATCCCTGTAAGGAAATAACGGGTGGGTGGGCGGGGTAGTACTTGCTCAAATAACATCGATTTTGACAAATGACATACACTCTAAGAAAATAGCGGGTGGGTGGGCGGGGTAGTACTTGCTAAAATAAGATCGATTTTGGCAAATGACATACACTCTAAGAAAATAGACGGTGGGCAGCAGGAGTTAGTACTTGCTAAGATAAGACTGATTTTAGGAAATTAAATTATTATAAGAAAAGACATTAAAGCAGTTTATTTCCAAACGGGAATACCTAGAACCTCAAGATTGTTTTAAATTAAAAAAAAAAAACAGGGTCCTAAAAGTAACTCAAAAACAAGTTAGGTCAGAATTTTACAAAAACAGACCACCAAAGTCCCTTAAATAATTATCTAAAACAATTTTGGGAGACTTCGGTGTTTTAGAGGAATCTTATTTGCCAAAATCAGTCTTAACCTAGAAGGTACTAGCCCCACCCACAACTAAAAAAATTGAAAACATGTGTCCAAAAAATTTTTTTTTAATCAAAAATCCAAGAAACTCAAGAAATTAAAGAAAACTCTAGCCTCAAAAATTGCAAAATTCCAAAAGATGCAAAACATTCCAGAAAGTCAAAAAATCAGAAAATAAAAAACAAAAAATTAAAATTATCCAAATAATCCACAAAATGGAATAAATAAAAAAACAAAAAACCCAAAAAATCTAAGAATTTAAACACTCCAAAAAGTCCAAAAACCCAAAAATCACAGACCACCAAAGTCCCTTAAATAATTATATAAAACAATTTTTGGGGACTTTGGTGTTCTAGAGGGATCTCATTTGCCAAAATCAGTCTTAACCTAGAAGGTACTAGCCCCACCCACCCACCCTCTCTTTTCTTAGAGTATGTCATCTGCCAAAATCAGTCTTATCCTATAAGATACTAGCCCCACCCACCCACCCCCTTTTTTCTTCGACTATGTCATCTGCCACTATCAGTCTTATCCTAACAGGTACTATGCCCCACCCACCCACCCTCTCTTTTCTTAGAGTATGTCGTCTGCCAAAATCAGTTTTATCGTAGCTAGTACCTGCTAAGATAAGGCTGATTTTGGCAAATGAGATACTGTCTAAGAAAAGAGAGGGAGGGTGGGTGGGGCTAGTACCTGCTAGGATAAGACCGATTTTGGCAAATGAGATTCTTCTATAGAAAATAGAGGGCGGGTGGGCGGGGTTAGTACTTGCTAATCTAAGATCGATCTTGGCAGGTACTAGCCCCGCCCCCACTCGTCCTCACTTTTCATCGAGCGTATCTCATTTACCAAAATCAGTCTTATCTTAGTTGTTACTAGCCCCGCCCACCCACCCTCTCCTTTCTTAGAGGCTATCTTATTTGCCAAAATCAGTCTTACCTTGGCAGATACTAGTCCCGCCCACCTGCGCTCTATTTTCTTGAAAGATATGTGATTTGGCAAAGTCAGTCTTATCTTAGCAAGTAGGTACTATATTATATATTGAAATGGCAAAATAAATTATTACACAATAATTAAATAGTACTTCCTAAGATAAGTCAGTGCAGCAGAGAGAGAGTCAGGGCTCCTGTAAAAAAATCAGGACCCTTGGAAGACAATCATTAGAGCCCCGAGAAGACAGTCATTAGAGCCCCTGGAAGACAGTCAGGGCTCCTGGAGGACAGTCAGGATTCCTGGAAGACAGTCACGCGTCACTGTAAGACAGTCAGGGCCCCTAGAAGACAGTCATCAGCGTCCTCGAAAGACACTTAGGGCCACTAGAAGACAGTTAGGGCCGCTGAAAAACACTCAGGGCCTTTAAAAAAACTCATAAATCCAAAAAGCAAAATATTTCAAAAAATCCAAGAAACCCAAGAAATTAAAGAAAACTCGAGCCTCAATAATTGCAAAATTCCAAAAGATGCAAAGCATTCCAAAAAGTCAAAAAATCAGAAAATAAAAAACAAAAAATTAAAATTATCCAAAGATCCACAAAATGGAATAAATAAAAAAACAAAAAACCCAAAAAATCTAAGAATTTAAACACTCCAAAAAGTTCAAAAGACCCAAAAATCGAAGAAATCCAAAAAATCAAAAAATGAAAATATGTTTCAAAAAAAAAATTCAAAATTCCAAAAGTCCGAGGAAATAAATTAGTTCTTCTGAGGTAAACACTACCGATAAAAGGATGTACAAAAAGGACCTTTTGTTCGTAAATTTCAAAAAGAGAGTCAGGGCCCCTGAAAGACAGTCAGGGCCTTTGGAAAAGAGTCAGGGCTTCTGGAAAAAAATCAAGGTCCCTGGAATACAGTCATCAGAGCCCTGAAAAGACAGTCATTAGAGCCTCTGGCAGACAGTCAGGGCTCTTGGCGAACAGTCAGGACCCCTGGAAGACAGTCACGAGCCATTGTAAGACAATTAGGCCCACTAGAAGACAGTTAGGGCCGCTTAAACACTCAGGGCCTCTGGAAGACAGTCAGGGCCTTTGGAAGAGTGTCAGGGCCCTTGGAAGAGAGTCAGGACCCCAGGAACAGAGTCAGGGTCCTGGAAGAGAGTCAGGGCCTTTGGAAGAGAGTCAGGGCCCTTGGAATAGATTCAGGGCCCCTGGAAGAGAGTCAAGGCCTCAGATATAGAGTCAGGGCCCCAGAAAGAGAGTCAGGGCTCCTGTAAAAAAATCAGGGGCCCTGGAAGGCAGTCAGGACCCCTGGAAGACAATCATCCGAGCCCCGAGAAGACGGTCATTAGAGCCTTTGGAAGACAGTCAGGGCTCCTGGAGGACAGTCAGGATTCCTGGAAGATAGTCACGCGTCACTGTAAGACAGTCAGGGCCCCTAGAAGACAGTCATCAGCGTCCTCGAAAGACACTTAGGGCCACTAGAAGACAGTTAGGGCCGCTGAAAAACACTCAGGGCCCCTGGAAGACAGTTAGGGCCTTTAAAAAAACTCATATATCCAAAAAGCAAAAGATTTCAAAAAACCCAAGAAAGAAATTCAGGAAAATTAATAAACTAAAAAAATTGAAAACATGTGTCCAAAAATTTTTTTTTTAAATCAAATCCAAGAAACCCAAGAAATTAAAGAAAACTCGAGCCTCAATAATTGCAAAATTCCAAAAGATGTAAAACATCCCAAAAATCCAAAAAATCAGAAAATAAAAAACAAACAATAAAAATTATCGAAATAATGGACAAAATGGCATAAATAAAAAAACAAAAAACCCAAAAAAATCTTAAAAATCAAAAATCCGAAGAGATAAATTAGTTCTTCTTGAGGTTAATACAACCGATAAAAGAATGTACAAAAATGAATTTTTTTTCGTAAATTTCAAAAAGTAAACGGTAAAGTAAAATTTTATATGTACCACGGCTATTATTTGAAGTTTATGCCCTCGGGCATAAACTTATTGTCTTAAGTATTGTACTTTTTTGGCAGATCATTATTTGATTTATTTAATTGAACGACGCGTTAAAATTTATAATGACACTAATGGAGAGCGCCAATTTTTTTGACGAGTCCGGTTCTTAATCATGTATTAGTGCGAATTTTGAAAAAAGTGGTGTGTTTAAGTCGGCCTTGCCGATTTTCTCCCTCATAGCCGCACCCACCATGCGCCAATCTCGTGGTCTGGCATCCGCACGGTCATAGCATGCCCATCACACCTCGATCGCCGTCTAACTCGCCTTTCCTCCCCAGCGGCGCCGGTTTCCAACTAAGCCCAGACTTCAGACCTCGAGCTTCCTCAAACACGTCCTCTTGTGGCCGACTGTCGCCGATACCAGCGGTCGTAGGTGTCGAGCCCGACTGGAGTTCCCCCAGTCAGTTCAATTCGGCAAACTATAGCCCAGAAATGCCCGGTAACTATTCACCCGATCAGCTTGCAGGGAACCTAGAACAAGGCATGAAACTCCAACCAGACGCCTACATGGGGTGAGCACAAGTTGTGCCGTTCTGCTTACGCTCTTGCACTTATCGCTTATGGCTGTGTCTTCGCTCGCACTCGAGAGCCGCACTCACCGGTTCGAATTTTACAGGTACATCAACGGCCAGACGCCGCAACAGCCGCCGCCCCCGTACACCGCCCCCTACGAACAATTCCCTGGACGGAGGGAGATCAATTCCTTACACGCCACCTCGCCGTACGGACTCTCGCAGTGCCCCATCCACCGCTTGCACTCGTGTTCGTGCATGCAGGTCCAGTGCAAAGTTGAGGTAGGTAGAGGAGAGACGGGAAAATCGAAAGTGATTACAAATGCTCTTAAATTAATAGAAAATAGAGCATATGTAATTTTACCCAGGTATATTTGTAAGATTGAACATTCCAAAAAAACTGAACATTTTGAAGATTCTTAAAACTTTGAACACCCCAAAGGTTCCAAAAATTCCAGAAACTTCAAAAATTCCGTGCATTACAGGACTCCAAAGATTCCAAATATTATGGGATTGTAAAGATTCTAAAGATTCTGGTTTTCAAGATTTCGAAGATTTCAAATATTCAGACGGTTCCAGAATTTCACAAAATTCTGATACATTTCTGAAGATTCACAGTATTTGAAAAATTGAAAATTCCAAAAAATCTGAAGACTTGAAAGAATCCGAAGATTTCAGCAATTTCAGAAATTTCAAAAATTCCGTATATTCCGAGTCCTAAAGATTCTAAAGCTGTGAAGATTTATATATTTCGAAGATCGAAGATTCCAAAAAATCTGAAAACTTTGAGGTTACAAAGATTCTTAGAAAATAAAAATTTCGAGGTTTCAAAAATTTCAAAAATCCAGAGGTTCCAGAGATTCTAGGGATTCCAGAAATTTCGAAAGATTTTGAGGATTCTGAAAATTCTAAAAATTGATAAATTCGAAGATTCTAAAGATTCCTAGTATTTCAAAAACTCAAGGTTCCCAAAAGTCTGAAGTGTTTGAAAATTCTGAAGGTTCTAAAGGTTCCAGAAATTCTAAGAGCCCTGGATATAACGAGAGTCTAGAGTTTCCAGAGATTCGAGAAGAAGAATCTTAAATTTCTGAACGTTTGAAAAGATTTAAAATATTTAGGGATTCTAAAGTTTCTTGAAGTTTCGAAGACTGGAGATTTGAAAATTCAAGATTTCGAAGATTTCAAATATTCCAACGGTTGCAGAAATTCCAGAAATTCTGATACTAAAGATTCTAAAGATTCCAAAAAATCTGAAGACTTGAAAGATTCCGGAGAATCAGAAAATTACAAAGATTCCAAAAGTTTAGGAAATTCCAGATTATACAAAAATTCTGTATATTCAAAGACTCCAGCGACTCCAAAAGCTCCAAAATTCCAGATATTACGAGTTTGTAGGGATTGTAGAGTTTCTAAAGATTCTTAAGATTCTGGAGATTGAGTATCTTAAAGGCTAAATATTTCAAAAAAATCTGAAGGCAGTGGAGATTTCAAAGATTCTAAACATTATAAAGATTCCAAATGTTAAAAAAATTCCAAATATTCTGGATATTACGAGAGTCTATAGTTTCCAGAGGTTTGAGAGGTTCTAAGAATCTGAAATTTCTGACGGTTCTGAGGATTCTGGACGTTTTGAAGATTCCAAAAAAATCTGAAGACTTGAAAGATTCCGAACATTCAGAAAATTGCAGAGATTCGAAAAGTTTCAGAGATTTCAGAAATTTAAAAAATTCCGTATATTCGGAAGCCCTAGAGATTCCAGAAATTTGAAAAGATTTAAAATATTTAGGGATTCTAGGGATTCTGAAGTTTCTTAAGATTTCGAAGACTGAAGATTTGAAAATTGAAAATTTCGAAGATTTTAAATATTCCAACGGTTCCAGAAATTCCAAAAATTCGTATACCAAAGATTCTAAAGATTCAGAAAATTACAAAGATTCCAAAAGTTTCAGAGATTCCAGAACCTTCAAAAGTTCCGTATATTCGAAGACTCCAGCGATTCCAAAAGTTCCAGATTCCAGATATTACGGGTTTGTAAATATTTTAAAGATTCTGAAGATTCTGAGTATTTCAAAGTCTAAGGATTTGAAGAAAATCTGAAGACATTGAAGATTTCAAAGATTCCAAGATTGTAAAGATTCCAAATGTTCCAGAAATTCTAAAAGTTCTGGATATTATGAGAGTGTAGACTCTAGAGTTTCCAGAGATTTGAGAGATTCTAAGAATCTGAAAATCCTGAAGGTTCTGACGATTGTGGAGGTTTTGAAGATTTCGAAGATTTCAAATATTCCGACGGTTCCAGAGATTCCAAAAATTCTGATACTAAATATTCTAAAAAATCCGACAATTCTGAAGATTCACAGTATTTGAAAAATTTAAGATTCCAAAAAATCTGCAGACTTGAAAGATTCCGAAGATTCAGAAAATTACAAAGATTCCAAAAGTTTTAACGATTTCAAAAACTCCGTATACATATTCCGAGGTCCTAGAGATTCCAGAAATTCAAAAATATTTAGAATATTTAGGGATTTTAAAGATTCTTAATATTTTTAATATTCTAGAGTTTCTGATGATTCCAAGATTCCAAAAAATCTAAAAACTTTGAGGTTACAAAGATTGTTAGAAATATAAAGATTTCAGAGGTTTCAAAGATCTCAGAAATTCCAGAGGTTCCAGAGATTCCAAAAATTCCCAAAGATTCTGAAGGTTCCAAAAATTCTGACACTAAAGATTCTAAAAAATTCGACAGATCTGAAGATTCACAGTATTTGACAAATTGAAGATTCTAAAAATATGAAGACTTGAAAGATTCCGAAAATTCAAAAAATTACAAAGATTCCAAAAGTTTCAGCGATTTCAGAGATTTCAAAAATTCTGTATATTCTCAGGTACTAGAGATTCCAGAAATTCCAAAAGATTTAGAATATTTAGGGGTTCTAGGGATTCAAAAGATTGTTAAGATTTTGAATATTCTAAAGTTTTTGATGATTTGGATATTTCGAAAATCGAAGATTCCAAAAAATCTGAAAACTGAAGCTTCAAAGATCTCAGAAATTCCAGAGGTTCCAGAGATTCCAAAAGTTCCGAAAGATTCTGAAGGTCCCAAAAATTCTGACACTAAAGATTCTAAAAAATTCGACAGATCTGAAGATTCACAGTATTTTATAAATTGAAGATTCTAAAAATATGAAGACTTTGAAAGATTCCGAAAATTCAAAAAATTACAAAGATTCCAAAAGTTTCAGCGATTTCAGAAATTTCAAAAATTCTCTATATTGCCAGGTACTAGAGATTCCAGAAATTCCAAAAGATTTAGAATATTTAGCGATTCTAGGGATTCAAAAGATTCTTAAGATTTTGAATATTCTAAAGTTTTTGATGATTTGGTTGTTTCGAAGATCGAAGATTCCAAAAAATCTGGAAACTGAGGCCTCAAATAATTCAGAAATTCCAGAGGTTCCAGAGATTATAGGGATTCCGAGTATTTCAAAAGCTGAAGGTTCCCAAAAATCTGAAGTATTTGAAAATTCTAAAGATTCTAAAGTTCTAAAGGTTGCGGAAATTCAAAAAATTCTGAATATTACGAGACTCTAGAATTTCCAGAGATTCGACAGATTCTAAGAATTTAGTATTTCTGAAGGTTCTAAACATTGTGGAGGTTTTGAAGATTTCGAAGATATCAAATTTTTCGACGGTTCCAGAGATTCCAAAAATTCTGATACTAAATATTCTAAAAAATCCGACAATTCTGAAGATTCACAGTATTTGAAAAATTTAAGATTCCAAAAAATCTGCAGACTTGAAAGATTCCGAAGATTCAGAAAATTACAAAGATTCCAAAAGTTTTAACGATTTCAAAAATTCCGTCTACATATTCCGAGGTCCTAGAGATTCCAGAAATTTAAAAAGATTTAAAATATTTAGGGATTCTAAAGTTTCTTAAGATTTCCAAGACTGAAGATTTGAAAATTGAAGATTTCGAAGATTTCAAATATTCCAACGGTTCCAGAAATTCCAAAAATGCTGATACTAAAGGTTCTAAAGATTCCGACAATTCTGATTATTTGAAAAATTGAAGATTTCCAAAGTTTCAGAGATTTCAGAAATTCAAAAATTGAGTATATTCCGAATTCCTAGAGATTCCAGAAATTCTAAAATATTTAAAATATTTAGGGATTCTAAAGTTTCTTAAGATTTCGAAGACTGAAGATTTGAAAATTGAAGATTTCGAAGATTTCAAATTTTCCAACGGTTCCAGAAATTCCAAAAATTCTGATACAAAAGATTTTAAAGATTCCGACAATTCTGAAGATTCATAGTATTTGAAAAATTGGAGATTCCAAAAGTTTCAGAGATTCGAGAAACTTCAAAAATTCCGTATATTCCGAGGTCCTAGAGATTCCTGAAATTCCAAAAGATTTGGAATAATTAGGGATTCTAAAGATTCTTAAGATTTTGAATATTCGAAAGTTTCTGAAGATTTGGATATTTCGAAGATCGAAGATTCAAAAAAATCTGAGAACTTTGAGGCTACAAAGATTCTTAGAAATATAAAGATTTCAGAGATTTCAAAGATTTCAGAAATTCCAGAGGTTCCAGAGATTCTAGGGATTCCAAAAGTTCCGAAAGATTGTGAAGATTCTGAAAATTCTAAAAATTGATAAGTTGAAGATTCTAAAGATTCCGAGTATTTCAAAAGCTGAAGGTTCCCAAAAATCTGAAGTATTTGAAAATTCTGAAGATTCTAAAGTTCTAAAGGTTGCAGAAATTCAAAAAATTCTGGATATTACGAGACTCTAGAATTTCCAGAGATTCGACAGATTCTAAGAATTTAGTATTTCTGAAGGTTCTAAAGATTGTGGAGGTTTTGAAGATTTCGAAGATTTCAAATATTCCGACGGTTCCAGAGATTCCAAAAATTCTGATACTAAATATTCTAAAAAATCCGACAATTCTGAAGATTCACAGTATTTGAAAAATTTAAGATTCCAAAAAATCTGCAGACTTGAAAGATTCCGAAGATTCAGAAAATTACAAAGATTCCAAAAGTGTCAGCGATTCCAGAAACTTCAAAAATTCCGTATATTCCGAGGCCCTAGAGATTCCTGAAATTCCAAAAGATTTGGAATAATTAGGGATTCTAAAGATTCTTAAGATTTGAATATTCTCAAGTTTCTGAAGATTTGGATATTTCGAAGATCGAAGAATCCAAAAAATCTGAAAACTTTGAGGTTACAAAGATTCTTAGAAATATAAAGATTTCAGAGATTTCAAAGATCTCAAAAATTCCAGAGGTTCCAGAGATTCTAGGGATTCCAAAAGTTCCGAAAGATTGTGAAGGTACTGAAAATTCTAAAAATTGATAAGTTGAAGATTCTAAAGATTCCGAGTATTTCAAAAGCTGAAGGTTCTCAAAAATCTGAAGTGTTTGAAAATTCTGAAGATTCTAAAGTTCTAAAGGTTGCAGAAATTAAAAAAAATCTGGATATTACGAGACTCTAGAATTTCCAGAGATTCGACAGATTCTAAGAATTTAGTATTTCTGAAGGTTCTAAAGATTGTGGAGGTTTTGCAGATTTCGAAAATTTCAAATATTCCGACGGTTCCAGAGATTCCAAAAATTCTGATACTAAATATTCTAAAAAATCCGACAATTCTGAAGATTCACAGTATTTGAAAAATTTAAGATTCCAAAAAATCTGCAGACTTGAAAGATTCCGAAGATTCAGAAAATTACAAAGATTCCAAAAGTGTCAGCGATTCCAGAAACTTCAAAAATTCCGTATATTCCGAGGCCCTAGAGATTCCTGAAATTCCAAAAGATTTGGAATAATTAGGGATTCTAAAGATTCTTAAGATTTGAATATTCTAAAGTTTCTGAAGATTTGGATATTTCGAAGATCGAAGAATCCAAAAAATCTGAAAACTTTGAGGTTACAAAGATTCTTAGAAATATAAAGATTTCAGAGATTTCAAAGATCTCAAAAATTCCAGAGGTTCCAGAGATTCTAGGGATTCCAAAAGTTCCGAAAGATTGTGAAGGTACTGAAAATTCTAAAAATTGATAAGTTGAAGATTCTAAAGATTCCGAGTATTTCAAAAGCTGAAGGTTCTCAAAAATCTGAAGTGTTTGAAAATTCTGAAGATTCTAAAGTTCTAAAGGTTGCAGAAATTAAAAAAAATCTGGATATTACGAGACTCTAGAATTTCCAGAGATTCGACAGATTCTAAGAATTTAGTATTTCTGAAGGTTCTAAAGATTGTGGAGGTTTTGCAGATTTCGAAAATTTCAAATATTCCGACGGTTCCAGAGATTCCAAAAATTCTGATACTAAATATTCTAAAAAATCCGACAATTCTGAAAATTTACAGTATTTGAAAAATTTAAGATTCCAAAAAATCTGCAGACTTGAAAGATTCCGAAGATTCAGAAAATTACAAAGATTCCAAAAGTTTTAACGATTTCAAAAATTCCGTATACATATTCCGAGGTCCTAGAGATTCCAGAAATTCAAAAAGATTTAGAATATTTAGGGATTCTAAAGATTCTCAATATTTTTAATATTCTAGAGTTTCTGATGATTCCAAGATTCCAAAAAATCTGAAAACTTTGAGGTTACAAAGATTGTTAGGAATATAAAGATTTCAGAGGTTTCAAAGATCTCAGAAATTCCAGAGGTTCCAGAGATTCCAAAAATTCCGAAAGATTCTGAAGGTTCCAAAAATTCTGAAGGTTCCAAAAATTCTGACACTAAAGATTCAAAAAAATTCGACAGATCTGAAGATTCACAGTATTTGACAAATTGAAGATTCTAAAAATATGAAGACTGAAAGATTCCGAAAATTCAAAAAATTCCAAAAGATTTAGAATATTTAGGGATTCTAGAGATTCAAAAGATTATTAAGATTTTGAATATTCTAAAGTTTTTGATGATTTGGATATTTCGAAGATCGAAGATTCCAAAAAATCTGAAAACTGAGGCTTCAAAGATTTCAGAAATTCCAGAGGTTCCAGAGATTATAGGGATTCCAAAAATTCTGAAAGATTGTGAAGGTTCTGAAAATTCTAAAAATTGAAGATTCTAAAGATTACGAGTATTTCAAAAGCTGAAGGTTCCCAAAAATCTGAAGTGTTTGAAAAGTATGCAGTTTCTAAAATTATAAAAGTTCTATAGGTTCCAGAAATTCCAAAAATTTAGAACATTCCGGATATTCCAAGACTCCAGAGATTCTAAAAATTCGAAAGATGCTGAAGATTCTGAAATTCCAAAGATTCCTGCAATCCTGAATTTCTGAGTACTTTAAAAGTTGACGATTCCAAAATATCTGAAGAGATTGAAGATTCTGAGGATCATAAAGATTTCAGAGGTTCTGCAAATTTCAGAAATTTCAAATATTCCTGATATCCCGAGACTTGAGGAATTTTAGAGATTGTAAAGACTCCAAAGATTCTGGAGATTCTGAAGAATCTTAGTGTTTCAAAAGATTTTATATAAAAGTTCGTCCATGTCTTGTTTTTTGTCTTCACAACCTGGTCCCATAACCTGTTACTAATATAGTATTGTATGAAAATACAACTATGGAATTGGCATACAAAAAAAAAAAACAGTAGCTCTATGGTTTTTGGATCTCCCCGACTCTACAGCGTTTAAATAGTAGAGTTGGCTTTTGTGTGTGGTGTACTGTTTTCGACACCGCGTTGGCGTACAAGGAATTTAATAATTAGAGTCGGAACATATGCGCGATAGTTTACAAACAAAAAGAAGTCTTGATGGTTTGCCAAATGCTTTTCCTACATTGTGGGAACAGTGTGGATAGGTGTAGCGCTGGGTCTATTTTTGTTTGTTGTTGTCAAATTTACCCGCTGCTTGAGATCTCGGCTTTTAAATAGCCGGCCCGAACTAAAAATCACCTGATGTACCGACTTGACCAATTGAAAAAAAATGTAGATCGTTTTATTTGCAGAGCATGTCCCCGGCGGGAATGTCGCCTTCGTACCCCCACTCGGAACCATCCCCCGACCCCCTCAGTAGTCAGTATATGATAAATCGGGGCACGCTGCCCAGGCCTTCGTCTAACAGTCCTCCGCTGACGCCCCAGCCCACCCAAGGCCCGCCGTCGACCATGATGGGCCAGCTCATGGGCGCGCTGAACAGCAGTACGGTCCTCGACGACCTCAACATCAACGTGGAGTCGTTTCAAGGCGGTTTCGACTGCAACGTCGAAGAACTGATCAAACACGAGCTGAGCATGGAAGGGAGCCTCGACTTCAACTTCCCCAACCAGCAACAGACCGTGGTCCCGCCGCCGGAGACCATTTCAGGGATTAGCAACAGCCAGCCCAGCGCGCCCCCACCCTACTCGACAACGGTAACGACGCCATCGTGGGTGCATTAACGACCGCAGTGCTGGTGAGTCCGATCGTGCACTTTTTCCACCGAATTAAATTCCTCCGCCACTCGCGATTATTAATATTTTTTCGCGCCGCGAATAAACAGAATGTTAATTAAACGTGATAAATGAACAATTAGTGAGATTGAGGTATTTTTTCAACGAAGCAAAATTAGAATTGCCACTCGACATTAATCAAAGCACCTAGTCTGGCGGAGAAAAAGAAGCGGGTCGCCGATCGAGGGATCGGCGGCTCATTCATGACGGCTAATTTTAATTATTTCCAAAGTTTTAGCGTAACGCCTGGACGAGACATAGTAAACACGATGTTAATTTGCAGTTTTACACTCGGTTAACCTCGACTCAATGGATCAATCAAAACATTGTCAAACATTATAAATTAAACATGAGGAGCTTACGGCCTCACGACTATCGATTAGAACTTTGCTCCGGTTTGCGAGAAGGCAGCCAGATTCGCGGAGATTAAGTCCGCACATGTGATGTCTTAATAGAGGCGATCAGAGAGGTCATTTTTCGCAGCAAGCAGACCGCGAACACGAACAAAAAATCCTTTTTTTGCGGGGTTTGTGTTTATAATTGTGGGTTTCTAAAGCAACACACGAAGCTATTAAAGGCTAAAGACCTTTCGGAAGACTCTTGTTTTCACCTCGCAATCGAATAAAAGAGTTTGTTTTATTGATCGCGATTTAAACTTATCGCGTAGATAATAAAACCTTAACTAAAATTTATCTGACAGTCCATCAAAAATTTGATGAGGTCAGCGCAAATTTTGGTGAGTAAATCGCTATCAAAGTTTACTTTGTGCTACTTTGAACGTGATTTAACGTAATTTAATTTTACAGTTTGGTGTAAGAATGAACGGAATTGACTAATTCGAAAATTTGGAATTAGATTTTTTTTCTTTAAAAGAAAAACATTTCGAATAAGATTGAAACATTTCGTTTTCACTTACGTCCCGTCAGATTACGCAATATGCATCATGTCAGCTCACTTGAAAAATTGTCTCTACTAAACCATTATTTTTACGAGCGAAGCGAGAAATTTTTTTACTATTTTTGTTCTCTTAGCAAATACTAGCCCCGCCCACCCGCCCTTTCTTTCCTTGTAGGATATGTGATTTGCCAAAATCAGTCTTACCTTAGCAAGTACTAGCCCCGCCCACCCGCCCCGTATTTTCTTGGAAAATATGTGATTTGCCAAAATCAGTCGCATCTTAGCAAGTACTATATTATATATTGAAATGACAAAATAAATTATTAAACAATAATTAAATAGTACTTGCTAAGATAAAACTGATTTTGCAGTGACATGCTCTAAGAAAATTCAAGGTGGGTGGGCGGGGCTAGTATTTGATAAAATAATACTGATTTTTGCGCTTTTGACATTTTTTATTATTTTTCAACTATTTCCGAAAAAAGCGAGAAAAGTGAGAACAACTTTTCGTAATTTCCAAAATTTTTTTGTCTGAAACAGTTAAAAGACTATCTGACCCAACGGAAAACAATTGGCTTATAGATAATAATTTTTCGCAGATTACGAATCAAAAATATCTTCCACGATTTGTCTTCAAATAACTGAAAAATGCGAAAAAAGGACTCCAAAAATCCTCAAAATTTCCAAAAAATTTGAAACTGTTCCAAATGGCTTTATTTGAAAGGAAAATATTGAGTTTCTAGTTTTATAGAGTATTAATCGCAGATTTATCTGATGAAATACTAACCCCGCCCACCCACCCACCCTCTATTTTCTTAAAGAGTATCTCATTTGTCTTAGTTTAGCAAGTACTACCCCCGCCACCCTCTATTTTCTTGGAAGATATGTGATTTGCTAAAATCAGTCTTATCGTGGCAAGTACTATATTATATATCGAAATGACAAAATAAATTATTAAACAATAATTAAATAGTACTTGCCAAGATAAGAGTGATTTTGGCAAATCACATACCTTCCAAGAAAATAGAGGGTGGGTGGGCGGGGCTAGTACTTGCTAAGATAAGACTGATTTTGGCAAATGACATATCCTCTAAGAAAATAGAGGGAGGGTGGGCGTGTCAGGTCAGGTCTGGTCAGGCTAGTATTTGATAGGATAAAACTGATTTTCGCACTTTTAACATTTTCAGCTATTTCCGAAAATTAGTGAGAAAAGTAAGAAAAATTTTTCGTAATTTCAAAAAATTTTGGTCTGAAACTGTTAAAAAACGATCTGACCCTATGGAAAATAGTTGGCTTATAGATAATTTTACGCAGATTAAGAGTCTAAAATATTTTTCTAAGATAACACTGATTTTGGCAAATCACATACATTCCAAGAATATAGAGGGCGGGTGGGCGGGGCTGGTACCTGCTAAGACAGATTTTAGGAAATTAAATTATTATAAGAAAAGGCATTAGAGGCTTCAGAAAGCAGTTTTTTCCAAACAGGAATACCTAGAACCTCAAGATTGTTTTAACTTTTCAAAAAAAAAAAACGGGGTCCTAAAAGTAAGTCAAAAATAAATCAGAATTTTCCAAAAACAGACCACCAAAGTCCCTTAAATAATTATCTAAAACAATTTTGGGGGACTTCGGTGTTCTAGAGGGATCTCATTTGCCAAAATCAGTCTTATCCTAGAAAGTACTAACCCCACCCACCCACCCTCTCTTTTCTTAAAGTATGTCATCTGCCCAAATCAGTCTTATCCTAGCAGGTACTATGCCCCACCCACCCACCCTCTCTTTTCTTAGAGTATGTCATCTGCCAAAATCAGTTTTATCGTAGCTAGTACCTGTTAAGATAAGGCTGATTTTGGCAAATTAGATACTATCTAAGAAAAGAGAGGGTGGGGCTAGTACCTGCTAGGATAACACCCATTTTGGCAAATGAGATTCCTCTATAGAAAATAGAGGGAGGTTGGGCGGGGTTAGTACTTGCTAATCTAAGATCGATCTTGGCAGGTAGTAGCCCCGCCCCCACTCGTCCTCACTTTTCATCGAGCGTATCTCATTTACCAAAATCAGTCTTATCTTAGTTGGTACTAGCCCCGCCCACCCACCCTCTCTTTTCTTAGAGGGTATCTCATTGGCCAAAATCAGTCTTACCTTGGCAGATACTAGTCCCGCCCACCTGCTCTCTATTTTCTTGGAAGATATGTGATTTGCCAAAGTCAGTCTTATCTTAACAAGTACTATATTATATATTGAAATGGCAAAATAAATTATTAAAGGGTAATTAAATAGTACTTGCTAAGATAAGAGTGATTTTGGCAAATCACATACCTTCCATGAAAATAGAGGGCGGGTGGGCGGGGCTAATACTTGCTAAGATAAGACTGATTTTGGCAAATGAGATATCCCTCAAGAAAATAGAGGGTGGGTGGGCGGGTCAGGTCAAGTCATGTCAGGCTAGTATTTGATAAGATAAAAGTAATTTTCGCACTTTTGACATTTTCAACTATTTCCGAAAATTAGCGAGAAAAGTGAGAAAAATTTTTGTCTGAAACAGTTAAAAAACGATCTGACCCAATGGAAAATAGTTGGCTTATAGATAATTTTACGGAGATTACGAATCTAAAATATTTTGCTAAGATAATACTGATTTTGGCAAATAATATAATTAATAATATATAATAATTATAATTATTATTATTATATATTACAATGCAGAAAAATGGGAAAACTCGTTTTAAAAATTTTCAAAAAAAATTTGATTTAAACGAAAAAAATAACATTCTTGTAAAGGTTTTTTTTATAGATTACGAATCTGTTGTTTTTTCGATGACTCGTCAGATAACTGAAAAAAGTAGAAACATATTTAAAATGGCTTTAGTCGTACGCAAAAACGGAAAACTACCCAAAAATTATTAATTTCATTTTTTCAAATAATTAAAAAAAAAATGAAAAATAATCTTGCGAATAATAGTTTTCCTAAAACTACTAATAGAGCCTTCAACCAACGAATTTGAAAATTTTCATATATACCTTTTCAAGCAACCCAAAACGTGGGAATATACTCCAGCCAGATTTGTTTCGGAGATCTAATTTGGTTTATTTTAACTGAAAATTTAGATATCCCCCGAAAAAAATGAAAAATTCGCCAGTATTTTCCTAAAAATGTTAAAACAGCCTCAAATGAAGTGGAAAAATGGAGCATCTTAGCGAGATTTTTATACATGCATAACGAATTTGAGGAATTTTATCTGTTTTCTAAAAAAACCTAGCGAGCGAAGCGAGCTTCATTGATTTCTGAAACTACATTAATTTTTTCTTGATTATTTTGTCACTAAAAATAGAGATGTGTTAAATGAGTCATTACGGCGAAATTGTGCTTTGATTTCCAGATTTTTTGCGAGCGAAGCAAAAAAAAAGCATCATTGTTTTTCGAAAGACTCTCTTTCGTTATGATAAAAGCGAAACTTATATTCATCTTTGAAATAACATCAGAAATTCTTTGTCCAGAATTTTCCTAAAAATGTTGTCTTGTAGACAATTTTCCACATTCTTTGGCTTTCTTCAAATAACCCAAAAATTCAAAAGTTACAACTTCGAGCGAGCATTCATTTTTCGAATTTTACCAATTATTTTCCGAGATTTTTTTTTTCCGACAAAGCAACGTATAATTTCGAGCTGCATTTTTGCCATTTCTTAAACATCTCAATTTTTCTTTGATTTTTTTTTTTTTAGAAAAAAATAAAGATCTCTTAAATTAGTTATTAAAGCAAAAATACGATTTAATTTCAAGATTTTTTTGCGAGCGAAGCGAGCAATTTTTTACTATATTTATAAAGGATTACTGTCCTGAAATTCTTTTTACCAGCGAAGCTAGCCCCTAGTTATAGACAAAAGGATCACCTTAGAGAGAATTTTCCAAAGATCACGATTCTAGAGAAATTGTTTTCAATATTTTCCAAATACGAGTAAAATATATAATAATTAATATTAGCATACCCTTGTAACAAAAAAAAGGGCGGAGGGTGGGGCTAGGTACTTGCTAAGACAAGACTGATTTTGGCAGACATACTTTTTAAGAAAATAGAGGGCGGGTGGGCGGGGCTAATATTTCGTAAGATATGACTGATTTGGAAAATAACATACCCTCTAAAAAGGGTGGAGGGCGTGCCAAAATCGTTCTCAGGTACTAGCCTCTCCCACCCGCACTCACTGTTCTTAGAAGTATCTCATTTGCCAAAATCAGTCTTACCTTAGCAGGTACTAACCCCGCCCACCCACCCGCTCTTTTCTTGAGGGTATGTCATCTGCCAAAATTAGCCTTATCTTAGCAGGTACTAGCTAGCCCCGCCCACCCACCCTCTCTTTTCTTAGAAGGAATCTCATTTGCCAAAATCAGTTTCATCTTAGCAGGTACTAGTCCCGCCCACCCGCCCTCTATTTTCTTAAAGAGTATATGATTTGCCAAAATCAGTCTTGTCGTATTGGGACTCCGGAAACCCTCGTGAATAACGTACTGAAGAGTGAATCCTCCATTTTCCAGACATTCGATATTATAATTCAGAAAAATGGGAAAACACTATTTAAAAATTTTCAAAAAATAAAATTGTAAGAAGATCTGATTCAAACGAAAAAAGCAACATTCTTGTAAAGTATTTTTTTTATAAATTTTTTTCAGGAGATTTTTTGTCACTGTCATAAAAGTGAAACTACGTTTCATCTTGGGAGTGACACCAGAATTTCTTCCAAAGATTCTTTCGGCTGACGAAATTACAAAAACAAAAAAATGAATAATTCTTCAGTATTTTCCTAAATATGTTAAAACAGACTCAAATCAAATGGAAAAAAAGGCCATCTTGGCGAGAATTCTTATCCAAAAAAAAACTTTGCGAGCGAAGCGAGCTTCATTTATTTTTGAAATGGTACCAGATTTGGTTGCGAATATTCTTCTGGCAGAGCATTGTTTACGCCGGAGACCTTTTTGCGAGCGAAGAGAGCTGTATACTTACCATTTTTCAAACGACGTATTAATTTTTTCTTGGATTTTTTTTTACCAAGCAGAGATGAATCAGTTATTAAGTCTGAGATTCTTTTGCGAGCGAATTGAGCTATTTTCCTAGCACCCAATTCGGAAAATTTTTCCTGATATTCTGTTGACGAAATTACAGTTTTGAAAAGGTTTTATACATGTTTTCAAACAACTTAAAAAAATGTCTCCAGAATTTGCCTAACAATGTTGAAACAACCTCTGATTAAATGGGAAAAAGGACCGTCTTATAGAAAATCCTCCACATTCATAACGAACTTAAAGATTTTCTTCGATATTTCTCTTCAAATGACCCAAAAAAATCGGAAAATAATTTACAACTTTGAGCGAACATTCCTTTTTGAAACGTTGGTAATTTTTTCCGGACATTCTTTTGTTTTTTGCAAAGTAACTGCACACGATCGACATTATTTTTGCGAGCGAAGCGAGCTATATTCTTGCTAACGATGTCGTAGTTTTTTCCTGAATTTTTTTGTACAAAATCCAAAAGAATAAGAGATGTTTTACAAATTATGCATTTGAAGACATTTTGTACATCTTTTTAAACAACTTAGAGAAAAGGAAAACCCTCAAAAAGGAAATCATATTATTATTGCGAGCGAAGCGAGCCGTATTTCCATCATTCCTAGAAATGCAGCTAAATTTTCCCGGAGATTCCTTCTCGCTGTTATAAAAATTGTGAAATAATTCCGCCGACTGTCTCGCTGTGTCCGCCGCCCCTCTCGCAATCCTCCGCCGCCCCTCGCGAAAATTAAGCGAGTCAGGCCGGCGACTGTCAAATTTTAATAATTTCCGTCGCACGCGTGTAACTTTAACGCCGCCACACATTTTACTGCTCAATTATGCGCCTTCCCCGGGTACTTGTCAACTTATCAAGAGGCCCGAAATTGTCAGCTCTTTAAATTTTATATTCAATTTTCCCAGATAGAAATTTGATTACCGCTCGTCTAGGACAAGTCGTAACCTCTAAGAAGCGAAAAAGTTTCTTTGAAATTCTTATGACAGAGTTTAGGAAGTCGGGAAAATTAATGCTCTTAGCTTATCGAGTTCAGGAGAGGCCGCCTTTTCAGGGGGAATTTCGGTGCATATTTAATGAAAGCGAGTCGAGGAAATCTCTCGGACGGACGCCGCTTTAATAATGACCCTGAGAAAATAATTATTAAAAACGTACGCGATTTTTATTACGCAACCGAAATTCGAGAAACAAGTGTATAGGAATTGTGGAAAACCGCAGTGACGAGGCGGAGCAGTCTGATGCCTGTAAAATAAACCAATTGCTGGGGCAACAAATACTTCAAGCTTGCCTATGGTCTTAGGAAAATATTCCGACTGCGTGAGTGCCTGTGAATCATTTTATAACTATTTGCTGTTGCTATTATATCCTCTTAATTATTATGTCTGATACGTTGCGAGCCTAAATAACATCCGTCCTGGGATTTTCTTCGACACGATTACGGTGGACTCGCTCCGCGGTTTTCAATCCTGGAAGAGTTCGTGGAAAGGACGCCGAGTTGCGTAATTCCAAACAAATCCAGTTAATTAGCTGTGCAAAGAATGGTGGACGATCAAAGCATTATTCTGATTGCCGGATTTTATGTGTTATGCTGATTAAATTAATGGACAATAAAACATTATTTCATCATGTAATGAACGCGGTAAATAAATCGGTGTCAATTATTACTTCGCACCTCCAATATTTGTGTTGGATTGTTTTAATTTATAACGACATAATCGCATCGTTTACCGTTTATTCGAATTCGCGGTTCAGCTTTCGGAAATTCTGTCGAAATTACAATCAGTAGAGAGCGGATTTCTAGATTTAATGCTTTTTGTGAAAAATGTAAGCACTTGAAAACTTTTTTATATCTGTAACTATGATACAAATTTGGAGTCATTTGACACATTTTTTTTTTTATGCTTATTTAATGCTTTTTTCGACGAATATGAGTTTTAATGCATATTTTGTTCAAATGCCGGCCTTGTCGGGATGACAAATACTTGTTAGTTAGCCGTATCGTATCGTATGCATTTTACCTGGACTTGACTATTGAAGTACACTTACTCAAGACCCTTTCTGTGAATAGGTTCCGGTCGTTTGGGTAATAAAATTTTATTATAGGATTGGAAAAATACTCCATAGATTTTATGACTTTAAATCCTTCCTTCCGTTGATAATGAATTAAAGCTTTTAACCAGATGTTCTTTTTCGGCATTTTGCGGCAAGACCGTTGAAGATTTTCTAGAAAAAAGGATTATTGTACCCAACTACCTACCTTAAAATTTTTCTAATGGAAACTTTTAAGTAAATGAACCGTTTATTTCACAACCATCAGACTATCGCATCTGTCGTAGTACAGTGTTATACGTGGTTCTCCCTTGTTACATGTTGAGTTCTTTTTGGTAATATTACTAATATTTTAAAAGAATGCCGAAAGTAAAATCGACGCCGGATGAGTGGATAAGGGATTTTCCAGAATTAAAATTAGAAAACAACAAAATAGTCTGCAGAGCTTGTGTGAAAACCGTAAGCCCACTAATTTTTTTTTATCTATTTTCCTTTGTTAATCCTGTATATGTACGTTGTTTTAGATTCAAAGTGATAAAAAATATAGAGTGACGCAACATGTCAGAACGACTCTTCATGTAGAAAGGAAGAAAATGTTTGAAGTTTCTAAAATTAAACAGCAGAACATACATGAATCTGTTGCATCTAATTAAGCAAAAGGAGCCTCCAAGATTTTTTCAAATTTTTTTCAAAAACAAAACACAATTAGTCTCGAAGATTGTTTCATATTACAAAAAAATATATGGAATCCTAAGTTTCCTTCAAACTCTTTCAAAAGTAAAACTTCTAGAGGCATCAAGATATTTTCAAATAATTTCACAAAGAAAACACTAATGATTTTTTAACCAAGATTTCTTCATCTTCTTTTAAAAATAAAACCACCAAGAACGTTCAACAAACTATGAACAAAACACAAGTAGTTCCAAAGATTTGTGCATATAATTTTCTCTGAACAACACAATTACTTAAAAACTTGCTTCACATGGTAATTTCGTGTAAAGAAATAAGGATTTGGCAGTTAAGCTCCGCCTCCCGACTCACGACGAATAAAAAAATCATCACAATCGAGATGTTACTATTATTCTCTTTTTTTTTAATACACGTACTTTTCTTTTCCCAGCAAGAAACATAAAACATGTTTAAAAACGTACATTTTTTGTGGAGAAATATGGGTTTTGAAAATATACTCCGCCCCTCGGTTTGAGACCAAATGAAAAATTCATTACAAGTAAGATCGGATCAGATGGGTGGTGCTTAAACTTTGACTTTTATTTTCTAAATATGTATAGTTTCCTTTGACCAACACGACACTTAAAAACATCTTTTACCAAAACACAAGTACTTGTGTAGTTGTAGTTCCTAAGATATGACTGATTTTGGCTAATCACATACCTTCTAAAAAAGAGAGGGTGGGCGGGCGGGGCTAGTCCTTAGTAAGATAAGACTGATTTTGGCAGATGACATACCTTCTAAGAAAAGAGAGGGCGGGTGGGTGGGGCAGTACTTTTTAAGTACGACTGATTTTAGCAAATGACATATCTTCTAAGAAAATAAAGAGCGGTTTTTCTTAGAGGATATGTCATCTGCCAAAATCAGTTCTAGCTTATCAGGTCCTAGCCCCGCCCACCCACCCTCTCCTTTTTTTAGAAGGTCTCTCATTTGCCAAAATCAGTTCTATCTTAGAAGGTGCTAGCCCCACCCACCCACCCTATCTTTTCTTAGAAGGTATATCATCTGCCAAAATCAGTTTTATCTTATCAGGTCCTAGTCCCACCCACCCACCCTCTCTTTTTTTAGAAGGTCTGTCATTTGCCAAAATCAGATTTTTCTTAAAAGGTACTAGCTGCACCCACCCACTCTTTCTTTTCTTGTGTTTTGAGTTTAAGACCGATTCTGGCAAATGACATATCCTCTAAAAAAAGAGAGGGTGGGCGGGCGGGGCTAGTACTTGTTAAGGTATGATAGATTTTGGCAAATAAAATACTCTTTAAAAAAATAAGGGCGTAGGTTGACGGTAGCTAATACTTCATAGGATAAGACTGATTTTGGCCAATGACATGTCCTCTAAGAAAATAAAGGGCGGGTGGGCGGGGCTAGTATTTGTTAAGATAAAACTGATTTTGGCAGATGACATACCTTCTAAGAAAAGAGAGGGGGGGTGGGTGGGGCTAGTACTTTTTAAGTACGACTGATTTTAGCAAATGACATATTCTCTAAGAAAATAAAGAGCGGTTTTTCGTAGAGGATATGTCATCTGCCAAAATCAGTTCTATCTTATCAGGTCCTAGCCCCGCCCACCCACCCTCTCCTTTTTTTAGAAGGTCTCTCATTTGCCAAAATCAGTTCTATCTTAGAAGGTGCTAGCCCCACCCACCCACCCTATCTTTTCTTAGAAGGTATATCATCTGCCAAAATCAGTTTTATCTTAACAAGTAATTACTTCCACAAAAGATGAGCAGTTTCAGTTTAATTTCGATGTATGTAAAATGATGATCCAGTCCAATATACCTTTAAACCTGATATTGGTACTAGAGTATCTCAAAAAATTGACGAAGTGTTAAATAAAAATGCAGGTTTCGGTGTTCTTTCCGACGTTGCTCGTGTTTTACAAGGCCAGAAGGTGGAAAATTTGGATTCAGATTCAACATTAGTTGCAAAATTCAAATTTGCGCCAACGAGTGTGGATGTTGAACGCACGTTCTCCAATTTTAAACACATTTTAAGTGATCGGCGAAAAAATTTTACAGTGGACAACTTGGAACATATTACAATCATGAATTGTTTTAAAGAAAACTGAAATACGTGTGTAAAATATAAAGTCTAGGATTATTGTAATAATATTTTATCCAAAGTTCTAAGAAGTGTTCTTTGATTTGTAATATGATCATGTTTTTAATGCTTTTTTGCTTAAAATAAAACTTTTTTAATGAAAGTGTTATGCTTATTTAATGCTTTTTTGCTTAAAATAAAACTTTTTTATTGAAAATGTTGTGCTTATTAAATTCAAAAAACGCCCCTCAAAAATTTTGATTTTCGACCCCGGCACATTGATGATAACACGCTTTTTTATCAAGCGGAAAATGAGTCCTGAAATGTGAAAAATGTTCATTTTAATTTGGAGTGTCGGATTCTCAAAGAATTTAAAAAGTTCAAAATTCACTCCATTTTGGAAATCATACGATCGACCTTAAACAATACAATTAAAAAGCTAAATTAGAAAATTTGGACAGAATTGTGTCATTTTTAAGAAAATGAAAAATATAGAAACGAATATGTATTTTAGTATAATTTTCCGATATGACGTAACCAGATTGTTAAGATATAATTTTAAGGTGAGATTTAAGCGAACAACTCTTAAATTTACAAAAAATCCGAGATTATCTGTTGAATAAAACAACCGTCAACGCCAGAAACTGAAAACTTGTGCTTTTTTTTTAAAGAATTTGAAAGAATCTCGGACACCCCTTCTGTTTTATGTTTGAAGGCTGTTGAAAAATCTCTGAAATTCCTGTTGTTTTTTTTTTAAGATTGGAATATCGTTAACTCCTGTTTAATTTATGAAAGAGTTTGAAACCATATCGGGGACACCTTTTGTATCATTTTTGAACGATTTTGAAAGAATTTCAACGATTCCTGGTGCTTTGTTTTTGAAAGTGTTTAAAAGAACCTCGGTTACCCCCTTTATTTTATTTTTGATAGAGTTTGGAAGAATCTCAGGGACGTAATTCTATCTCTATCAAAAATACAACAAAAAGTTTTGTTTTTGAAAAAGCTGGAAAGAATCCTAGGAACCGATTCTGTTTTATTTTTGAAAGAATCTCGAGAATCTCATTTTATTAATTTTTGAAAAATTTTGAAAGATTCTCGAGGGTTTCTTCTGATTCTTTTTTCAAAGAATTTAAAAGATTCTTGGGATCCCTGTTGCTTTATTTTTTAAAAGAGTTTGAAAGAATCTCAATGGCTTTTGTTTTATTTTTGAACGATTTTGAAAGAATCTCGGGAACGCTTGTTTCATTTTTGAAAGAATTTAAAAAAATCTCGAGCACTCCTTCTGGTTTATTTTTGAAATAATTTAATGAATCTCGGGGATTCCTTCTGTTAAATTTTGAAAAAGTTTGACAAAATCTGGGAGATTCCTTTTGTTTTATTTTTGAAAAATTTAAAAGAATCTCGGGAACTCCTGTTTTATTTTTTAAAGAATTTAAAATAATCTCAAGGACCTCTTCTGTTTCATTTTAGAAAGAGTTTAAAAGAACCTCGGTTACCACTTTTGTTTTATTTTTGAAAGAATTTAAAAACATCTCAGGGACTTCTTCTATTTCTTTTTTGAATCTCGGGGACCCTTTCTGTTTTATTTTTGATATAGTCTTAAAGAATCTCAGGAATACAACTCTATCTCTATTAAAAATACAACAAAAAATTATATTTTTGATAGAGTTTGAAAGAATCTTAGGAACTCCTTGCCTATTATTTTTGAAAGAATTTAAAGTAATCTCAGGAGTCCCTTGTGTTTTATTTTTGACAGAGTTTAAGAAAATATCAGGAACCGAATCTGTTTTATATCTGAAAGAATCTCATCATATTAATTTTTGAAAGATTCTCGAGGTTTTTTGTGATTTTTTTTTATTTCAAAGAATTTAAAACATTCTCGGGATCCCTGTTGCTTTATTTTTGAAAGAGTTTGAAAGAATCTCACGGCCTGCTTCTATTTTCTTTTTGAAATAGTTGGAAAGAATGTCGGGTACTTCTTTTGTTTTATTTTGATAAAGTTTGAAAGAATCTCAGGGGTGACTTTCGTTTTATTTCTGAAAGAATTTCGAGACTCCTGTTTTATTTTTGAAAGAGTTTAAAAGAATCTCGAGGATTCCCTCTGGTTTATTTTTGAAATACTTCGAAAAATCTCGGGGATGCCTTCTGTTAAATTTTGAAAGAGTTTGAAAGAATCTGGGGGATCCTTCCTATTTTATTTCTAAAACAATCTCGAGAACCGTTGTAGTTTTATTTTTAAAAAGTTTAAAAGAATCTCTACGATTCCTTCTGTTTTATTTTTGAGAGAGTTTAAAAGAATCTCGAGAACTCCTTCGGTTTTATTTTTGAGAGAATTTAAAAGAATCTCGAGGACTCCCTCTGGTTTATTTTTGAAATAATTTGAAAAATCTGGGGGATGCGTTCTGTTAAATTTTGGAAGAGTTTGAAAGCATCTGTGGTTTTATTTATAAAGAATTTAAAAGACTCGAGAACTCCTTCTGTTTTATTTTTGAGAGAGTTTAAAAGAATCTCGGGAGGTCCTTTTGTTTTATTTTTGAACGATTTTGAAAGAATCTCAAGGATTGCTTTATTTTTGAATAGGTTTGAAAGAATCTCAAAGATCCGTTGTGTTCTATTTTTGAAAGATTTAAACATAATGTCGGGAACTCTGTTTTCTTGTTGTAACAGGTAGATTTTAAAAGATTTTAAAAGATTCTCGGGATCCCTATTGTGATGCATTTTTGAAAGAATTTGAAAGAATCTCAAGGCCTACTTCTATTTTCTGTTTGAAATAGTTTAAAAGAATCTATAATCATGTTTTTAATGCTTTTTTGCTTAAAATAAAACTTTTTTATTGAAAATTTTGTGCTTATAAATCCGCTCTCAACAATCAGCATTTAAAAGTGCATTGTTAAAACCATTTCTCCGAGGTCAATTCACTTACTCGGGCCGTAATTCCTCGGCTCTAGGTCTCCCGACCCCGCCCACCACATCATCTTCTAGTCCAGCGTCTATTAAAAAATTCGGTAATCCAGCACACCCCCGATCCGGCCGGCGAAATATTGTAATCGCGGTGACAAGTCTCTGCGGGGACCGATGATGAATGCGCCGTCTCCAAGTCACCGCCGACGATTTGTTTAATGCATATCTAACCGAGATTAATGCGGCTGGGGTGCCGGCTCCGAGCCGAATCTGGATGCAACGCGATTGTTCTCCAGTTAGCAGAAAAATCGCTGGTGTGAAGAGCCGCCACCATAACTCTTGTTCTTGCAATCGAGTCATGCCGGTGCGACCCAGCGCCGCCGCCACCTGCCAAAACAGACACTCGGGCAAAATTTGACGATAGTGTTGGTGTCCAAGATTTATCGTGGAGGTATGATAACGATTTTTAGATCATAATTATAATATTATTCTGTTATCGGCAGTGATAGCGGAGATCAAACATACAAGTCATTGACCCAGTATCAAGTTTAGTGAAGGCCTCGTTACCATACTTCCCGATACTTAGGGCTTGGTTTCGATAAAAATAATATAATAAAGCTCAATCAGCGGAATTTGTTTCCTATAAAATAAAGGCTACTTTGTTCGGAGATTTTATCGATTTCGGCTACGTTTGACTAAATGGGGCTGGAGCGGTCTTTAATGAGGTGTGCGTGCAATTTAGTTGCAGTGCGACAGTTTCAATTATCCGTTTGATAGTAGAAGCGCATGGCAAAAAATTGTATCTTAATGGGTCATTAACACTTCTTCGGAGAAGATCCAAATGACGCAAGTGGGTGTATGTCACTGCGTATTTATAACAAGAGTGTAAACAATCTCGGTGTGTTGGTGTAACGTAGGCAACCAGCAATTTTACCAAGTCTAGCCAGTGATCGGGTCATTTCTTATTTCTTTTTGTGATCGTGGTTTCTCGCCTCGGACGACAAAATAAATAGTAAGGGCTCCGAACCGAGCCCTGCGGTACGCCAGACAATTTGTAGAGTTACGGTGTGAAGTCGTTAATACGCTTGCAACCTTGCAAAATTCCACGCTAATCTCTAGATCATTCGTTAATAAATATTTTAGCATTTTTATTGTGCTGCATCCTTGTGTTACTTTTTCTGGCTCCGATTAGATAAATTGTAAACGATAACATTCTGAAGTCTAATTATTCTGTCTCGTAATTCATATTTTCATCTCGGTTATTTATAGTTTTTATGTTTGTTTTGCCATTAAGTGATTAAGTTTTTCCCGTACTTTTTTATTAAGTCGAGTCATTCATTGGAATGCTACTTTTTTGCTGAACCGACGCATTCTGTGAATTTTTTTGCACCAGTCGTCGCAGTAATTCGTTGTTTTATTAAACTTCGAAACTTTCGCTAAGCAATGGCGGAGCAATGCGGTTTATGCCATATAAGAAAATGGACTTTCAGATTTTTGTTTTTAAGAACTGGATCATTTTGTTCTCTATTTTTCAAAATTCTGAATCATTAAACTTTAATACATTTTTTAAAACTTAGTTTGTTTCAGGCTCAGATTTTTAAAACTACCATAGATTTTGTCAAATTTTCAAATTTACGTGACTTCTTAAACAGTTTAACATTTTTCTTTGAGATTTTTTTGATGATTTTTTCCGTTTAGAATTTAATATAAAAACTTAAAAAAAATTACATGTTTATACTTATTTATATTTTGTCCTTTTTTTTTTTTGTTTTTTTTTTTTTTTAATATACGAAGTCTTAGTTTCCCAACAAGAAACTGACAACATATGTCAACTATCCGGTTGTTGAAAGGAAATTCTAAATATATTAAAAAAAAAAAAAATTAAGCCCCACCCACCTGCTGAATTTTTTATTCCTAATAAGACCGAAGGGAATCCAAGAATTCAACCGGAGGGCGGAACTTAAATGCAAAATCCTCATTTCTCTACAAGAAATTATCATATGAAATATGTTTTTACATCAATATTTCTCTAAAAATTCTACCCTTCTAAAAACATATTTCATATGGCAATTTCTTGTCGCGAAATGAGTATGTTGCAGACTAAGCTTCGCCCTTCAGCTCATAATGAATAAAACATTCATCATAATTGAGAAAGGGTGGGTGGGCGGGTCTTATATTTTGTCCATTTTTTCTTAATTACGAAGTCTTCTTTTCCCAACAAGAAACTGACAATACATTTAACTATCCGGTTGTTGAAAGAAAATTCTATATATGAAAAAAACAAAAATTAAGCCCCACCCACCCACCCCAATTTTATTTGTGATGAGTTTTTCATTGCTAATCAGACTGAAGGGCGGAGTTTAATTGCAAAATCCTCATTTCTCTACAAGGAATTATCATATGAATTATGTTTTTACATCAATATTTCTCTAAAATATTCTACCCTTTTACGAACATATTTCATATGGCAATTTCTTGCAGAGAAATCAAGATTTTGCACACTAAACTCCGCCCTTCAGCTCATGATGAATAAAACATTCATCACAATTGAGAAGGGGTGGGTGGGCGGGGCTTATATTTTGTCCATTTTTTTCTTAATTACGAAGTCTTCTTTTCCCAACAAGAAACTGACAATATGTTTAACTAGCCGGTTGTTGAAAGAACATTCTATATATTAAAAAAAAAAACAAAATTAAGCCCCACCCACCCGCTCCGATTTTATTATTTGTGATGAGTTTTTCATTCCTAATCAGACTGAAGGGCGGAGCTTATTTGCAAAATCCTCATTTCTCTACAAGAAATATTCATATGAAATATGTTTTTACATCAATATTTCTGTAAAAATTCTACCTTTTTAAGAACATATTTCATATGGCAATTTCTTGTCGAGAAATCAAGTTTGCAAACCAAACTCCACCCTTCAGCTCATGATGAATAAAACATTCATCACAATCGAGAAGGGGTGGGTGGGTGGGGCTTATATTTTGTCCATTTTTTCTTAATATACGAAGTCTTCTTTTGCCAACATGTTTAACTATCCGGTTATTGAAAGAAAATTTTATGTATTTAAAAAAAAACTAAAATTAAGCCCCACCCACCCGCCCCGATCTCAATTGTGATGAATTTTTCATTCCTAACCAGACCGAAGGGCGGAGCTTAATTGCAAAATCTTTATTTCTTTACAAGAAATATTCATATGAAATATGTTTTTACATCAATATTTCTCTAAAAATTCTACCTTTTTAAGAACATATTTCATATGGCAATTTCTTTTCGAGAAATCAAGATTTTGCAAACCAAACTCCACCCTTCAGCTCATGATGAATACAACATTCAACACAATTGAGAAGGGGTGGGTGGGCGGGGCTTATATTTTGTCCATTTTTTCTTAATATACGAAGTCTTCTTTTGCCAACAAGAAACTGTCAACATGTTTAACTATCCAGTTGTTAAAAGAAAATTCTATGTATTTAAAAAAAAAACTAAAATTAAGCCCCACCCACCCGCCCCTTTTCAATTGTGATGAATGTTGTATTCATCATGAGCTGAAGGGCGGAGCTTAATTGCAAAATCTTCATTTTTCTACAAGAAATATTCATATGAAATATGTTTTTACATCAATATTTCTCTAAAATATTCTACCCTTTTCCGAACATATTTCATATGGCAATTTCTTGTCGAGAAATTTAGATTTTGCAAACCAAACTCCGCCCTTCAGCTCATGATAAATAAAACATTAATCACAATTGCGAAGGGGTGGACGGGCGGGGCTTATATTTTGTCCATTTTCCTCCATGGGACTCCTGAGAAGGTTTCCCATTCTTTCTTCTTAAAAAACCTTTTTTTTTTCTCAGCCAGAATGTTAATTCTTTTATTGGTTATTATTCAAAATTACCACAAATTTTGTCGAATTTTTAAATCTACGTTACATTTTGAAAAATACAAAATTTAACTTTGGGATTGTGTTAAATGTTTTTTTTTTTCTTTCATAATTTCAACTAACGCTTTTTTTTTATATGAAAACTTCAAAAAAAAATGTTTATGCTTCAACAAATTTTGAGTAATCTGGAATTTCAGAATTTTATCATTGAGAATACAGAACCTTTTTTTTCCTCTCTCAGATTTTTCAAGTTTGCTACAATGTTTATTGTTTTATAAAAAAATTCGAACTTTTTTAAGATTTTCTAAATTTATAAAGTTTTTTTAATTCGATTAGTTTCAGCTTCAGATTTTTCAAAATTACCACACATTTTTTCAAAAATTAAAATGTGCATTACAAAATTTTTCCGTCGGACTTTTTGTCCGATTAAAAAGAATATTTTCCCTAGAATTTGAACCAACGTTTTTGAAATATGAAAACTTCAAAAAAGTTTACACGTTTCTATTAAAAAAAGCGTGTTCTCCGGTTTCAGGTGTCTACTTTAAAAAAATTTAAACATTCTTTTGTACTAAATAATATATTAAATTTTTACAGGTGTTTTATGATTTTCCAAATTTATGAAGTTCGACACGTTGTCAAATTTGCTTTAAAATTGGACTAATAATGTTTTCGAAATGTCGTAACTTTGAAACAAATGTGTACTTTTAAAGCATTGTTAGTTTTTTACTTTCTTTCAACTTCACTTTTTCAAAATTGGCATAAATTTTGTCGAATTTTTAAACTTAAAACCTAATTTTCTGGACTGTACAAAATTTTGCTGTGAGATTTTTGAAAATATTAAATACATCGAAAAAAATTTAAAATGTTCTCTGGAGATGAAAATTTTGTATTTAACCAATTTATGAAAACATTTTTTTTTTTTTTCAAATTACCACAAAAATCGGCATTTTGTCGAATTTTAAATCTGCATTTTTTGTAATAACAATAAATTTTCCAAAAAAAAATTAGTTTTGTATTTTTCCATCGTTGATTGTAAAATATGTCTGTGAAATCGTCGAAGTGAGGACCTTATGACTGTGGTAGGAATAAAACAGTACTGTTCGACCGACGTTTCGTCCCTTTATTAGTACTTCATCAGAGCCATAACAACATGTGCTTGTTTAGCTTAAACTTTATAAAATGCTTTGTGAATTCGGTAATGTTGTAAATTACATGACTTCCTGAGCGTAAGTTAAGGAAGTATTGTAATCGAGTCCATTGGACGACTGGCTACTTTTATGTTTTCTCGACGTTTCATAGTCTCTAATGTATGAAAAAATAGATCTCCCCTTTCTGTGATTTCAATTTTAGAAAATAGATAATCCTTCACATGTGATTTATGAATCCGTGTTGAGTTTTTCGCTTTTTCGACTTCTCAGTTTTAAAATTCTTCAGTTTTTCGATTTAATTAATGGAGAGTTATTTCGATGTACCGATTTTTCGATTTCTTCGAATTTTCCAATTGTTCGATGTTTAGATTTTTCAGTTTCCTAATTTAAAAAAAATAATAAATTTACAAAATCAAATGTTATAATTTTACGAAAAATCTGGATTTATTAACCGTAGACCAATTTTTTGATATCACAACTTTCCATTTTTCGTTTCCTCAATTTTTTCAGTTCTTGTTTTTTAATTTTCGTTTTCTCGATTGTATATCACAATTTTTCCTTTATTTTTTCAATGTTTCTTTTCATTTTATAATTTTTCGTTTATCTAATTGTTCAAATTTTCAATCTGATTTTTCAATTAATCGATTTTCCAATTTTTCAAATTCTTGGTTTCCAATTTTAGATTTTTCAATCAAGCAATTTTGCAGTTTTTTCATTTTTTTGATTCGAAAAGTTGAAAAATTGAAAAATCGAAAATCTGAAAAAACGAGGAATTACAAAATTGTAAAAATGGAAAATCGAAAAATGGAGGATCGAAGAGTCGAAGAAACAAAAAATTGAAACACTGAAAAAGTAAAAGCGAGAAGCTTTGATTTTGAAAAAAATTAATGAAAAATTGTAAAGAAGAAAAAACGAATCGAGTCAAAAAATTGGAAAACCGAAAAATTGTAAAACTGAAAAATTACCTATAGAATCGTAAAAAATTTCTGAACATTGAAAAATTAAATATCCATAATTTCAAAAATTAAAACTCGAAAAATTAGAAAAAGAATAATGAAAACTTGAAAAAGTAAAGACAATAATTAAATTGAAAAATCGAAAAATTGGAAAGAGTGTAAAATTTTTAAATGAAAAAATTTAAAATAATCAAATTTAAAAAAAAATGTTCGCTGGGTTTTCTGCTTTTTGTTTTTAAGAATTTGATTGTTTTGTTTCAGTTTCAGATTTTTCAAAATTCTCACAATATTTATTATTTTATAAAAATTTCGGATTTCTCGAAATGACCTGACCTGACCTGACCTGACATGACATGGATTGACGTAGCAGTGACACTCGAGAAATATAATTGGAATTGAAAATAGCTGTGATTAGAAAACCTGAGTAGGTATGGGTGCCAATATCCACAATATTCGTCCGCGTTCGTGTATTTAACCTTCTAGATAATAATAACATCGACGAGATAGACCTACCGCAGACATTATTGTCGTAAATAACCGTTTCATTGCCGCTTACGTATTTATTTAATCAACTTTTGATTCTCCGTGCCTGAAATCCTCAAATCGATGATCGAACCTCGACCTCCCTTTGTCTGTTCCTGGCAAATCTGCCCTCCGTCGGTACATCCGCCGCCCCACGAGCTTAATTTCGCTTTGATTGCCGCTTAAAATATTCCGGCACTTGCGAATTGAACGAACTCGGCAACTTACTTCATATTCCCCCTCGGAATGTACAATTTGGTATGCACAATAAATCTCATAATGTCATTAGCATTTATAATATCTGGTCTCTAACTTAGTTTGGCCCGTGCTTAACAAAAAGCACCGCCACTCATCCCGTCACATTTTTCCCACTAACAATTTTAATTGCGTTTCCTCGGCGCGGAAAAGCGTCACTCTTTTAAAATCCCGCAAACCCTTAAAACGACGACGTTGTTTATAGTTTCCGAGGAAGTGTAACAAGTTGTTGGCCAGGGCAAGCTTCTACAGATGGTTCTTGAGCAATACAAACAATGCGGACACAACAAAATCATGCCTGGAAATCGGAGCGAGCAGGGAATTGAACTGAAACAGAACTAACTTGTTGCGCGCTCCTGCCTTTGACCATGTAAACAAGCTTTTTGTGCGCCCTAATCATTCGGATTCATTTGGAAATTAGCAAATCTCTCATGTAAATTAAACTGGACCCTTATGGGGGCCGCTGATAAATATTTCAGCTCCAGGTCGCTGCGCCGGTTACTGCGTCCGGAATACTTTGGAAGTTGGCGTTTTTGCGGGCGCAAAATCACCGTAAGTTTTCAAGACAAAATTGGGTGAAGGTTATTTTTGGAAAAATTATAAAATTTGATTTTCCGATTTTCATTTTTGTGAAAACAGCAATGAAATACATTTAAAGCTGATAACCAAGGGGAAAAAATGTCCACTCAGCACTAATAACAAGCCTAAGTTCAAATGTTTATGTTTCAAAATTGAATTCTTTGAGATGACGTCATCAAATTGTTGGTGGGGATGATTAGCCAAATTTTGGTTGAAACTGTGCTTACGCTTACGGGAGTCAAAATTGGTCGAAAGTTATTTAAACAGAACTCCTTGCCCCTGAAGAGCAGTCCCACAAATCCGACTTCTTTGAAATATTATGGAAAATTTTTGGGATTTTTGTTTCTGATTACCTCTACAAGGTAAAAAAAGTTTTTCGTTATTCCAACTGTTGAATTTTTCAATCTTTAGATTTTGCAATTTTTGGTTGTGGGTTTTTATTTTCTTAATTTTTCAATGTTTCGATTTGATGATTTTTTGTTTTTTTTTTTCAATTTCAATCTCTTCAGGTTCTCGTTTTTTCAGTTTTTCGATTTTCCAACTTTTGATTGTTTCACTTTTTAGATTTTGCAATTTTTCGATTTGCAGTTTCAACATTGAAAAACCAAAAAAATTAAAAATGTTGGTTTTTATTTTCTTTTTTCAATTTTTATATTTTTCACATTTTAGATTTTTTAATTTTTCCTTTTAGTTTTCAGTTTCATGATTTTATCAATTTTTTGTTTCTTCAATTTTTGACTTGCAATTTATCTAGTTTTATTTTAAAGATGTAATAATAATGATTTATAAAATATTTCACTTTGTCGATTTTACATTTTTACAATTTTTCAATTTTCCATTTCTTCAAGTTCGCAATTTTTCGTTTCCGTTTTTTATTTTCTTTATTTTTTCAATTTCTCGGTTTTTTCAATGCCCCGATTTTAGTATTTTTCTTTTTTCGTTGTGAACTTTTTCAATTTTTAACTTGTACGTTTTTCGATTTTTCAACTTCTGAATTTTTTAATTTTTCAGTTTTTCGATTTTCCGCCTTTTTGAATGTTTCAATTTTTCGTTTCGGTTTTTATTTTCTTTATTTTTTCAACTTTTCAGTTTCATAATTTTTAAATTTTTCATTTTTAAATGTTTTAGTTTTTCGATTTTCCAACTTTTAGAATGTTTCAATTTTTAGATTTAGCAAATTTTTGGCAATTTTTCAATTTACAACTTCACAAGTTCTCAATTTTCTTCAATTTTTTTTTCAATTTACAACTTTTCGTTTCGGTTTCTTATTTTCTTTATTTTCTGAATTTCTCGGTTAAAATGTTCTGATTTTATAGTTCTTCTATTTTTCATTGTGATATTTTTCTGTTCTTGGCTTTTCGGTTTTTCGATTTGTATTTTTGTGGTTTTCATTCATTTTTTCGAATTTTGAACTTTTCGTTTTTTCAATTTTAAAATTTTCATTTTTATGATTTTTCAATTTTGCATTTTTAAATTTAAAAAATTAATCTTTTCAGATTCTCGATTTTTCAGTTTTTCAGTGTTTCGATTTTCCAACTTTTGGTTGTTTCACGAGTTTTCAAAATTGAAAAACCAAAAAAATGAAAAATGAAAATTTCATTTTTTAGATTTTTCAATTTTTGATGTCTTAAATTTTTTGTTTTAGTTTTTTATTTTCTTGATTTTTTCAATTGCCAGTTTTCTCAATTTTTCGGTTTTCAATTTTTAGATCTTTTAATTATTCCTTTTTTTTCAATTCTAGATTTTTCCGTTTCATGATTTTTAAATTTTTTGTTTCTTCTATTATTGGTTTTGAATGTATCTAGTTTTATTTTAAATACACATAAATAATAATCATAATTTATAAAATAAAAAAAAGTTAAATTTCACTTCGTCGATTTTAAATTTTTGAATTACTGTGGTTTTTCGTTTTTTATTTGCGTTATTTCTACAATTTTTCGATTTTTCAATTTCTCGGTTTCTTCAATTTTCGATTTTATTATTTTTCTTTTTTCATTGTGAAATTTTTCGACTTTTACTTTTAGGTTTTTTTAATTTTTGTTTTTTCAGTTTCATGATTTTTCAGTTTTTCATTTTTAAAAGTTTTAGTTCTTTTTCCAACTTTTCCAATGTTTCATTTTTAGATTTAGCAATTTTTTGGCAATTTTTCAATTTACAATTTCACGAGTTCTCAATTTTCAATTTTTTTTTTTTTTAATTTTTCAATTTGTAGTTTTTCGTTTCGGTATTTTATTTTATAATTCTCCTTTTTTCTCATTGTGATATTTTTCTATTCTTGGCTTTTCTATTTTTCGATTTGAATTTTTTCGGTTTTCATTCATTTTTTCTATTTTTCAACTTCTAGATTTTTTAACTCTTCCTTTTTTTCAATTTAAAATTTTTTAGTGTTTCAATTTTCCAACTTTTTAGATTTTGCAATATTTTTGCAAATTACTCAATTTGCAATTCCACGACTTGTCAGTTTTCAATTTTTCGTTTTTTTTTTTTTTATTTTAGATTTTTCAATTTTATTATTTTGCAATTTTTTATTTTTAAAATAAACTTTATGATATGCAACTCTTGGAGATTCCATTTTTTTAATTTTTTAATTTTTCAATTTGCAATTTCAGGAGTTCTCAATTTTCAAATTTTCTATTTTCTTTATTTTTCTACTTTCAATGTTCTGATTTTATAATTTTTCCTTGAATGTGGATTTTTTCAATTTTAGATTTTTTAATTTTTCGCTTTTTCAATTTTAGATTTTCAGTTCCGCAATTTTTCAGTTTTTCCGATTTTTTAGTTTTTCAATTTTACTTAGATTTTTTATTTTCCGTTTTTTCAACGTTTCGAATGAAAAAATTATTGCAAAATGGGAAAATTGAAAATCTTAGAAACATCTAAAAATTGATACCTAAAAACTTGCAAAATTGAAGAAACGAAAAATTCAATAATTGAAAGATTTAAAATTGAAAAACTTAAAAATCGAAACAACGAAATATGCATTATGAAATACAAATGTTGAAAATTAAAAAATGGGAAAATCGGATAACTGGAAACTCAAACACTCCAAATTGAAAAATTTTAAAATTGCAAAATCAAAGAATGAAAATTTGAAAATTGAATAAACGAGAAATTATAAAGTGGTTTCTTTCGTTTGAAAAATAAAAAAAAATGGAAATGCGAACAATCGTGATCCACAACGATAAAATGAAAATGAAAAATCGAGAACATGGAAAATTAAAACCAAGAACTTAAAAAACTGAGGAAACGATAAATTGAAAAATCGAAAAATTAGAAATTGAGACACTGAAAATGTAATATCGAAACTTGAAGAAACGAAAAATTAAAAGATGAAAGAAGATCAAAAAACGAAAAATTGTTATATCCAAAAATTGGCCGAAGGTAAATAAATCCAGATTTTTCGAAAAATTATAAGATTTAATTTTTTTTTAGTCACCCTGTATAAATAATTCCAAAGCGTAGCAGAGTCTTTATATTTTGCATATTTCAGAGGATTTACTGGAGTAAATTTTGGGATGACGTCATCAATTTTTTGAGAGGTGATAATCGAGCAGTTCGCAGTAAAATTGCAAAATATTGTTATACGATTTTGATTTTTATTTTTTACGAAAGTCGTTCATAATTCAAATTATTATTATAAATTTTGGAGATGACGTCATCCCATTGATAGTGGAGATGATTAGCAAAATTTTGGTTGGCGTGTATTTTTAATACTCGTAGTATAAAATTTGACAACGATCGATCCAGTAGTTTCGGAGATTGTGTCTAATAAAAATTGATACAGACAGACAATGGGGGACCCTTTTTTTCGTACTCTAGCTAGAGGTCATGAAACGTCAAGAAAACTCGATGACTATACTACTCATAATGCATGCAGTGCAAACTTTGTACGATTACCACCCATAAACTCCCCGACTGCCGGCCAACAAAACGGCTTTTTCCTCCTCAACTTCGCATGTGGGATGCACGAAAGCCGCTCCGGGTCACCCAGATTTATTACATTCTCCACGAAATGCCCCACTTTCCGCTGCACGTCTTGGATTGTCGCAGGCGATTTTTTGACGATTGCGTCGTTGCGAAGACGCCGCTAACAAGCGTCGCTCTCTCGATTCTCGATTCTTTCCAATCTAGAAGGCCTTCGGTGCAATGCGAGCGCAACAGTATAATGCAATCAATTACAATTGGCGGAGCTGCCGATAAATTCCCGGAAGATGTCGTTAGAATCTGAAACCGTTCGTCATTTGTTGTTGCCGTTCCAATTGGCTGATTGTTCCCATTACTGCGAATTACCGGCTAACGAAATTTGCCGCCTGCTATAACCGATATTTATTTTATCGGGGGCGGGAGATTTTGATTGTCGGGCGAGCTTTCGGCGACGTCAAAGGGTGGCGGTAATCTCGAAGGAGTGCGTCAGTGTCAGCGCGCTTAAATTTTACTTAAAATGCGAGCTTTTTTGCGGTTATTATTTATTTAGGGGCTTCAAGGTTGACTGGTTTTGTGGTGGAAGTGCGATAAATGAAGGGTTAGTTTTAAAAGTGTTGTAATTATGACGAGAAATTTCGTTGCAGAGGTTTTAGCACTCATTTATTTGTTCATCCCCACCAAGATTGTGATGACGTCGACTCAGAATTTTGCGTGTTAGTTCTAAAATGTGCAAAATCATGAGTAGGGTTTATTTTAGTTTTACAAGTCTTCATTATTAAAAAAATTGCGTGCAGCGTTAAATCTGCCACCACTTGAACACCAAACGATGAAACATTTACTCGTGACATATTACTTTGGGTCTTTAATTTTACTAATCCGTAAAACTTCCCCGAAACGTTTTATATAGCGCACAATTTATGATTCTAGGGAAAGTAATATCGCTTTCTCAAGTTAAAAGTTATTACATTTCCACATAACCGCGAGGCTAAATATGACAACCACGCAAAGGTGAATTCATTACCATGAACAAGTTCATACATTTTTTTTAATTTACTATAGTCAAAAGAGTAAGCCGTGTTTTTGCCTTTAATAATTGCAACTTCCAGTGCATAGAAAAAGCTTGAAAGACACATTTTTTTCTTGGTAGACAAGATTTATGATTATTTATATAATATAATCCGTTTTTTGCATTAATCCTCCGCGTTGCCTTCACCGGTAATAATCCCCATATAAAAATTCCCAGCTTAACCGATGACCATGTGCTAGTATAAAGATAACATTTTCGGCAACATTGGCACGCTGTTTGCTTTACTTATTAGCTTACTTCCAGTGCCAAATTACTAACACGTATTTACACAACGTATTAATTTAAACCGGTGATGATCTTTAGCAATTATACACCCAGTCAGAAAATTCAGGCGAGTGACGCGGCCGTGGAAAAGTTCTCCGACTACCGCAATTAGAATTCTCGATGACTTAATCTCATCACGCAACACGTGTTATTACATCTTTACCTTGACGTGCGGATTAACTATTTCAATATTTCTAGGTAAAATATTTGCGAATTTGTTTTTCCGTCTAGTTAAACAATTAAACCCGAATTTATGCATGCGATTATGGACGGAACGTGAGCGTGTAAAAACCATTTTGTGCCATTGATCACATTCAAACCGCTTACGATTCTTCCGGATTTAATTTTGCTAAGACAAAGCCGCGTCTTTCATTAGGAGCTTAGTTAACAGTAACTAACTCCTGCGAGGAGGAGAGAGAGTCGTCGTCGTCTTGAATAATCCAAAGAAATGATAAGTTTAGAGAGGCGTTCCGCCTAGACGTGACCAATTGATTATTGAATGGTCGTTTCCGAGTTTCTGCTCGGACATGCCAAGGATTATGAATGATGACCGATCACAGAACGGCTCGTCACGTGTGCTATATATCTCAATCTACGTGCGCATCTCTATATATCAATTTATCTGTCTTTCCGGGGTTTTATGCCTTTACATTAATCTCTGTAAGTGCTTGGAGACGGCCTTCGCGCTTTATAAACTTTTCGAATATTTCCGAACAGTTCAATAACGTGCATTATGTAAATTATATTATAAATATATTCACCGCCCTCTGTTAACATTTTAATGTTATGAGTGAGCGATTTTGTATTTTTATGTGTCCTCGTAAAGTCGGCGCGGAGTCGCTTTAATTTTTAAATTGAAATCTGGACTTCTTGCGCGCCAAACAATCGCACTTTTTCGGATTATTGATTATGCTTCGACTGTGAAATTGAACGATGGGGGAAAGCCTATGCTTATAACTTCATCAACATCTTTGTGGTCTAGACATGTAAATGTTGGGGTGTATCGAACATCGTGACTAGTGTTATGGCCTCCGAATAATCGATTTTATTTCTTGCATCTGATATAAAATACTGTCTTTTGTGGCGAGAATTTTATTACTTCATTGAATACTACATTAAAGTTTTTATGTGCATTCTTTTATTTATGGCACGAGGCCTACATTTTTTATGCCTCGGAGGGCTGCCCCGACCAACCGAGACTACGATTCCATACAATTATAACCCCGATTACTTTGTAGTTTTGGATTTTACACTCTATCCACTAGTACACAAAGCCAACAGAATTATGGTTTTATCGTTATGGTACTTCTCAACTTCGGTGGCAGTAAAATCAACGCAAGCAACTACATAGTATTATTAAAGCTTGTACTGTATGCAAAATGCATCCTAAGAAACATTTTTAGCGTTTGTATGAATTAGTACAGGTTCCAAGGATCTTGCAGTTTTTTCAAAAAATAAAACACTATCCTTGCAATATTTACTCACTAGAAGCAAAATTTGTTACACTTTCTCATCATCTTTTCAAGTTCTTAAAAAGAATGTGTTGCGAAGACAATTTAGAAGACATTTGTTGTTCCCAAGATCCTTTTATATTCTGTAAATAAAAAGACGCCAAGTGTTCTTAAATTTTTTCAAAAATGTAACACTTACAGGGCATCAGGATTCTTTCAGTTAAAAAAGAACTCATGTCGTTTTCACTAAAAAAGAACACCAAAAATCCTCAGAATTATTTCAAGTGTTTTAGAAAATAAAACACCAGGAGCCCCAAAAATCCTTTTTTTTTTTTTAAACACAAAACACCTGTCGCTCCTCAAGATTCTGTACATAAAAAAGCACCAGATGCCCCCCAAGATTAGTATAAGTTGCGCTAAAAGTAAACCACTAAGAGCCCCGAAGATTTTTCCAATAAAAAGAAAAACACTAGAGGCCCTCAAAACTGTTTCAAGTTGTTCCTAAAATTGGAAATACTAAAGCCTCTAAAGATAATTTCAATTTGTTCCGTAAATAAAACACCAAGAGCCTCCAACATTTTTTCAATAAAAACACTAGAGGCCCTCAAGATTTCCTCAAAATTCATTCCATAAAAAACATCAGAGACCCTCACTAGATTCTTTGAACAAAAATAAAACGCACACGCCAAAGTCCCTCCAGACTGACTCCCAAGCTGTTACGAAAATAAAATACGAGGGGCCATAAAGATTCCTTTAATTAAAAAAAAAAACACCAGAAGCCATCAAAATGCGTTCAAAACATCAGCGGACCCATCAGATTTGTTTCAAAAACAAAACACCTAGAGCTATTTCGGATTATCCTAAGTTACTCCAAAAAAAAAACACTAAATGCTCCCAAGATTCTTACAATTAAAACAACGTCAAGAGACTTTCACCTGTTACGAAAATAAAACACTAGGGTCCCTAAAGGTTCTTTCAACTAATATTAAAACACCAGCAGCCCTCAAGATTATCATGATTAAAAACCCCCACAGACCACCAAGATTCCTTTAAAATACAAAGGCTTTCAAGGATGTCCATTAAAAAAAAACACCAGAAGGCCTCAAGATTCTATGAACTAAAAATAAAACACCAAAAGCCATTAAGATTCTTTCAAAACACTAGAACGCCTGAAGATTCTATCAGTTAAAAATTAAACACCAAAGGCTATCAAGATTCTTTTAAAACATCAAAGGCACTTAAGATTTTTTGAAAAACAAAACACTGGAACTCTTCAAGATTCTTTCGAAAAAAAAACACCAGCGACCCTCAAGATTATCATGATTAAAAACTCCCACAGGCCATCAAGATTCCTTGAAAATGCAGAGGCTTCAAAGGTTGTCCATTTTAAAAAAACACCAGAGGCCTCAAGATTTTATCAATTAAAAATGAAACACCAAAGTCCATCAAGATTCATTCAAAACATCAAAGGCCCTTAAAATTTTTTTTTCAAAAACAAAAAAAAACAGCGGGGGCCCTCAAAATTCTTTTAATTATTACGAAAATAACACTTGGAACCCTAAAAATTCTTCTAATATAAAAAATACCAGGGGTTCCCAAGATTTTTTCAGTTAAAACATAACACACCAACGGCCCTCAAAATTCTCTTGATTAAACAAACTCCACAGGCCATCTAGATTCTTTTAAAGTTCCAAAGGCCTTCAAGATTGTCAGTTTAAAGACACACTAGAAACGCTCAAGATTCTATCAATTAAAAAGCAACACTATAGAGCATCAGGATTCTCCCAAAACATCAGATGTCCTTTGGATTTTTTCAAAAATAAAATACTGGATGCCCCCTAAAATTCTTTTAACTGTTACGGAAATAAAACAGTTGGAGCCGTAAAGATTCTTTTAATAAAAAAAAAAAAAAACACGAGAGTCCATCAAGATTCTTGCCATTAAAAGATACCTGAGACCCTCAAGATTTGTTTAGTTGTTACAAAAATAAGACACCAGGGGCTACCAAGATTCTTTGAACTAAAACATAAAACACCAGCGACCCTCAAGATTGTCTTGATCAAACAATCTCACGGGCCGTCAAGATTCTTTTAAAATCCCAGAGGTCTTCAAGAGTGTCAATTTAAAAAAACACCAGATACCCTCAAGATTCTTTCAATTAAAAAAACACACCACCAGAATTCTGTCAAAACATCAGAGATTTTTACAATTTTCAAAAACAAAACACCTGGAGCTCTTCAAGATACTTTCAATTAAATTTAAAACACCAGCGGCCTTCAAGATTCTCTTGATTAAAAAATACAGAGGCCATCAAGGTTCTTTCAGCTATTAAGAAAATAAAATACTAAAGCTACTTAAGATTCTCTTAATTAAAAAAAAGCACAAGAGGCTATCAAGATTCTCTTGATTAAAAAAATACCAGAGGCCCTCAAGATTCTTTCAGATGTTACGAAAATAAAACACTAGGGGTCCTAAAGATTCTTTCAATTTAAACATTAAAGGCTATCAAGATTCTTTCAAAACATCAGAGGCCCTTCGGATCTTTACAGTTGTTTTCAAATACAAACACCTGGAGTTCTTCAAGATTCTTTAGATTAAAAAAAACACCAGGGGCTGTCTAGATTCTTTCAGCTTTTACGAAAATAAAACACTATGAGTTCCCGAAGATAATTTCCATTAAAAGAAACACCAGAAGCCTTCAAGATTCTTTCAATCAATTCATATGATTAAAAACTCCCACAGGCCATCAAGATTCCTGTAAAATATAGAAGCTTCCTAGGTTGTCCATTTTAAAAAACACCAGAGGCCTTCAAGATACTTTTAATTGTTATGAAAATAAAACACTTGGAGCCCTAAAAGTTCTTTAAAAAAAAGGCCTTCAAGACTGTCAATTTAAAAAAAAAAAAACAGCAGATACCACCAGGATTCTATCAATTAAAAAAAACGCCAGAGACCATCAGGATTCTTTCAAAATATCAGAGGTCCTTAAAATTTGTTTCAGTTGTTTTCAAAAATAAAAAACCTAGAGCTCTTCAAAATTTTTTCAATTAAAGATAACACACCAGAGGCTCGCCAGATTCTTTCAGCTGTTAAAAAATAAAAGATTCTTTTAAAACAGCAGGATTGTTAATTTAAAAAAAAATGCTGTTACAAAAATAAAACAGCATCAGGTGCTCCCAAGATTCTTTCAATTAAAAATAGAGATTCTCTGGGTTTGACTTGTAATGACCTGATCATCAATGTACATTTAAATGCTCCTTGGAAAGCAAAAACATTTTGGACTTGGATGTTACGTAGTCAAACCGGACTTTGAAACACTGATTTCTAGCGCCGGAATTGCGAATTTTCTCGTCGTTTTCTTCCGTTGAATGTCTGAAACTTAACGAAAACGTAGCGAAAAGTGGTGAAGCTAATGTTTCCGTCATTTCGACACCAAAATCCTATTATTCACAAAATGAAAAATTTCATTTTTTTTTTTTCAAAACTAGAGACAAATATTTCTATTTCGAAATTGAACAGGGCGGGGAATGTTGGGAAATTTTTTTTTTAAGTCAGTAATTTAAGTGACGAGTGTTTTGAAAAGAAGAAGCAAAAGCAAAATCGATTCTTAACATGAATGAAAAGTGAGTGTTTTAGGCGATGGAAGTCTGTGGATTGAGTACAACCAAGAAAAAATCCCCTTGAAACTCTTTACAATGAGAATTCGAAAAGATCGACAACTTAACTTTAATTTCTAAACGAGAAGAAGCGCAATATTCCATTCTTAACGAAAATTTTGCATAATGGACAGCAACTCTGTAGGAAAAATTTGAGTCCACCAAATTCGAGCCCTTTTACTTCCCGAGCGTAAGCAAAGGAAGTATTGTAATCGAGTCCGTCGGCCGACTCTCTACTTTTACGTTTTCTCGATCTTTCATGACCCCTAGAAGACGAAGAAATAGGTCTCCCATTTCCGTCTGTCTGTCCGTCTGTCCGTCCGTCTGTCCGTCCGTCTGTCCGTCTGTCGTCCCGGATTTTTATTAGACAGATAATCTCCTAAAGTACTCGACCGATTGTTGTGAAATTTTGTACTTATATTAAGAATATCATGTAGATGGTAAAACGCTAACCAAAATTTGTCTAATCATCCCCACCACTAATGCGATGACGTCACTTCAAAATTGTACATAGTAAATGGGTTTTCAATTGTATAAAATAACATAGTCCTACACATGTAGTTTACAACTCTGAATCGACTTTTCACCCGAAACGTCCAGATTTTTGGAAAAAAAATCAAAATTATAAAACAACATTTTGAAATTTAATTTTTAATCTGCTAACCAGAATGCTTTGAAATGTTGCAGATGTTTTAAGGCTATAAAGAGCATCATAAATCTTTAGTCAAAAAATATTTGCTTATCCCCTCCAAAAACTTGATGACGTCAGCTCAAAAGTTTGTGGAATAAATCATATCTAAAATGTACAAAATATGATGAGTCTGTACTTGTGATCTATCACTCCATTCATATTTTTTGGATTTGCATATACAGGGTGACTCAAAAAAATTAATGAATGCGTAAATATATTTTATTGATTTAATCAGGAACTACAAAACGGAATGCTCTGACATCTTGCAGATGTTTTAAGGTTGTAAAGAGCATAATAAATGTTTAGTCAAAATATATTTGCTTATCCCCTCCAAAAACTTGATGACGTCAGCTCGAAAATTTGCCGAATAAATCATATCTAAAATGTACAAAATATGATCAGTTTGTACTTGTGATCTATCACTCCATTCATATTTTTTGGATTTGCATATACAGGGTGATTCAAGAAAATAAATGAAAGCGTAAATTTATTTTACTGATTTACTCAGGAACTACAAAACCGAATGCTTCGAAATCTTGAAGATATTTTAAAATTATCATAAGCATGGTAAATTTTTGATCAAAACGTATTTGGTCGTCCCCCCTAAAAAATTTATGACGTCACCACAAAATTTTGCTGAATAAATCCTATCTAAAATGTACAAAATATGGTGAGTCTCTTCTTGTGATTTATCATTCCATTCAAATTTTTTCGATTTGCATATACAGGGTGACTCAAAAAAATTAATGAATGCGTAAATTTATTTTATTGATTTAATCAGGAACTACAAAACCGAATGCTTTGAAATCTTGCAGATGTTTTAAGGTTATAAAGAGCATAATAAATTTTTAGTCAAAATATATTTGGTTATCTTCTACAAAAAACTGATGACGTCAGCTCAAAAGTTTGCCGAATAAATCGTATCTAAAATGTACAAAATATGATGAGTCTGTACTTGTGATTTATCATTCCATTCATATTTTTGGATTTGCATATGCAGGGTGACTCAAAAAAATTAATGAAGGCGTGAAATTATTTTATCGATTTAATTAGGAATTACAAAACCGAATGCTTTGAAATCTTGGAAATATTTTAAAGTTATTATAAGCATGGTAAACTTTTGTTCAAAATGTATTTGTTCATCCCTCCTAAAAAAATTGATGACGTCACCCTTAAATTTTGCTGAATAAATCCTATCTAAAATGCAAAAAATATGATGAGTTTGTACTTGTGATTTATCATTCCATTCATATTTTTTAGATTTTCTTAAGAGGTGGTTCAAAAAAATTAATGAAGTCAATTTATTTTATTGATTAAATTAAAGGCAACACTTATTATTAGGATTACACCCCAACCAACCCAATTTGGTAGACACAAAATTTGTTAAAGGAAAAACTCGGTTGAAACATGCACGCTTATTTACATCGACTTTAACATTACAGACCTGCATTTGTTTTATGCGCTCACTTGGTTCCGCGAATGTGAAATAGACATGTTTATAATCAACCAATTGTGAATTTCACCGTCAAGAATTAAAATAAAACCCAATGTTTTATATAATAAGCGGAAGTCGAAGCAATAAAACCGATGGTCGTTTTGTTTACAGTTTCTCTGTTTGACTCTCACGTATGCTGTTACGCCTGTCATCTTAAATTAAGAATGTTTATACATACACGATTTTCAGTTGCCTCTGATACGTATACGTGAGTAAATTGTTTCGTTATTTTATTGATTATTACAAATCAATATTCAAAACGACCCAATTCATTTTCCCGAAAATTTGAGAATATAATAATTTTATTCTTAGTATTACACTACATCTATCCCAACTGATATACGTGTCCTTGCAAAAATGTTGATGACGTCATCGCAATTTTTTTTTAAATTCCCACTACAAAAATGTAATGAGAAAAAAAAACACAATAGGCATGCAGTCGTCAAGTTTCCGACAGCGAGGGAAGTACTGTAAACACGTTTGGCTCGTGAGCTTTTTAATTAGCTTCCACTTGATCACAATCCTACACCTACATTGGGGATTATTTCACACTTCCGGGTTACGAATTTCTTCCACCGAGGTAAAATTTCGATGTGGATAGGATTTCAACAGATCTTATTACCGTTATAATATTCCTAAACCGAACAAATTAAAATCAGCATTTTTTCCTGCTGCTTATGCTAGCCATAAATTTCGTGCGTCACATATCCGGAAAGTTCTCCAGTGGACTGCAGGCTTCCAAGCCTCGCCTGTGGCCACTCGTCCAGAAAATATCGCTCTCCCGACTAGTAACGTAAATAACTCTCCCCGATTTCTTTCTCTGTTTGTATATCTAACCTTTAATTTCGAGCGTATCTTCCACATCTCTTTCGTCGCAAACCAGAAATCCTTCTGAATCTTGAATCGCACCTGAAGCGCGTCACGTGTTCCCGAGCCGAGTCGTTCGTTCGTCCTTGTTCCCGAGTAATCCAAGTAGCTCCGCGTTCTCCCTGTCTCGTCTAGGCGTATTATCTTAATCGATTCTAGTATGTCAGGGAGAGTGTTCTTGAGCGGTAGCCGCCGCCGCGCCGCCCCCGCTCTCACGTTGACAGAGCTATTTGCGGCCTACATAAATATCGTCCGAGGCCGGTTACATTTTTAATCCCGCTAGTGGATCCCTTTTTGTCTGGCGCGGTGCACGAGGGCAGGCAGGCAGCACCGGTCGCTCGGCTCAGGCTCAGGATCGTCTGGCCGATTGCCCGAAGAGCTTTCACTTACTAGGTTGCGGCTCCCACCCCCGAACCGACGCTGGCGGCGCCATCTCCGCTGGCGCCACGGACAGGCCGGCAACCGTCCTTACTTTTTACTACAGTTCGCTTCGACAAAAGAAAGAAAAACTACCCATTATTGCCTACAGTTATCTTAAGAAGCCACAATAAAACTGTCGTTTAAAAAGTAAGGCTGTCATTAATAACAATTGCTCTGTATCAATTTATGTGCGGTCCGAATTAGGTAGCGCCGATAAAATCTGCCGATAACTCGGGGACGTTTCGCGTTTGCCATAAAAAGATAAAAAAAACTTTTAATATTGGGGATTACGGCGCTGGGGCGGGTTTATAGGTGCAGGAGCGACGACCGACGGCAAATTGCTCGTTCATTCACCAACTATTACTGACGACTTGCACCGGAATTTATCGCTTCGGATTCGTTACTTCGGCAGACTTTCGCCGTAGTTCGAGACTTACGCCAATTTGAGGGAGGGAAATTGTTGTATCGTTATTGAAATCGGTGAACGGCAAAGGACTGGGGTACGAACCTTGCGACACTCCAATCGTAACGTTGTTAACACGTTTCAAAAATTAAAAAGGAGGTGATACGGGAATCAATAGTGCGATGAAGCATGTAAGTTTCATGATATTGGGTATACGAAAAAATTATATAACATTTTGCAATTCAACTCTGAAATCTTACAAACGTTTCAAGGTTATCGGAATCATGGTAAATCGTTGACCAAAATTTATTCCTTGATCTCCTTCCAAAAAATTATGACGTCATCTCAAAATGTTTCTCATATGATACACAAAATATTAATCTATCCTTGTGGTTTATCACTCCACTTATAGCTTTTAGAATTACTTACACAAGGTAATAACAATAGTAAATAAATGATAATAAGGGTTTTCTTCGATTTTAAAATTTGTTGCCATTTTTCGTTTTTTCATTTTCGTTTCTTAACTTTTTCCCGATTTTTTAATTTTCTTTGTCTCGTTTTTTTATCGCAATTTTTCTTTTTTCCATTTTCTGTATTTTTTTCAATGTCTGTTTCGATTTTATTCAGTTTTTCAATTTTTAATCTTTAATTTTTCAGTTTCTCGATTTTCCAATTTTTAAATTTTTCGATTTTTGGATTTCCAATTATCCCACCATTTGCCGATTTTTTTAATTTTCAATATTTCTGTTGTATAGATATATCACGGTTTTTCTATTTTGCACTATTTCGATTTTTTCGTTTCTTCAATTCTGTTCTGAGAAATTCCAATTTTTAGATTTTTCAAAGTTTACATTTTCTATTTTGTCGTTTTTTCATTTTGATTTTTCAAGTGTACAATTTTATTGATTCGAAAAGTTGAAAAATCGAAAAACTAAAAATCGTAAAAAATTGGAAAATCGAAAAACTGAAGAAACGAGGAATAAAAAAATCGAAAAAATGGAAAATCAAAAAACAGCAAACCGAAGAATTGAAGAAACGAAAAATTAAAATGTTGAAAATGTTAAAATCGGGAACACTTAATTATTTAGTAACTTACTGATGAATTGAAAAATTGGAAATCCCAAAAATTGCAAAATCGAGAAATTATAAAATCGTTAAAATTGTCTAAAAACTGAAACACTGAAAAGTCAAAAAATTGAAAAATGAAAAAATTCTAACATAGTAAAATTGCAGGAGTGAAAAATGTTAAAAATTATAGTCATTGCTACATATTGAAAATGAAAACTAGAAAAATTGCAAATCAAAAATTGAAGAATCGAAAAATTGTAAATCAAGCATTTGAAAAATACAGAAAATTAAAAACCGAAACGAAAAATTGCAATTCGAAAATTTGAAGAATCGAAAAATTAAAAGGTCGAATTAATGAAAAAGTTTTAGAATATAATAGATAATTGAAAAATTAAAAAATCCTAAAATCGTTAAATTAAAAACTGAAACTGGAAAATCTAAAATTGAAAAAATATAAAATTAATATGTAATATATTTAAAATGAAAACTAGAAAAATTATAAATCAAAAATTGAAGAAACAAAAAATTGAAAAAAATCCAAAAATCGCAATTTTTCACATTGAAAAAAAAAATTATAAAATCAGAATAGAGAAAAACCGAAAAGTTGAATAAATCGAGAATATAGACTGAAACAAAAAATTTAAATTGACAAATCCAAAAATTGCAGAAACGAAAAATTGAAAAACCATGACACTGGAAAATCTAAAATTGAAAAAATGGAAAATTATAAAATCAGAACATTGAAAAACCGAAAAATTAAAAAAATTAAACAGAAAACCGAAATGAAATTTTGCAAATCGACAAATTGAAATGAAAAACTGTGAATTTCAAAATTTATTATAGAATCATTTAAATTGTCAAAACGTTTTATAATCCATTGAATGAAAAATGGAAAAATTCTAAAATTTGGGATTTATTTAAATTGTAGATTATAAATGATTTGTTTTAAATTGTAGTTTTTTATTACATATTTAAAATGAAAACTACAAAAAATGTAAATCAAAAATTGAAGAAACGACAAATTGAAAAAAAACAAAAATTGCAATTTTTCACATTGAAAAAAAGAGAAATTATAAAATCAGAAGATTGAAAAACCGAAAAGTTGAAAAAAACGAGAAAATAGACCGAAACAAAAAAAATGAAAATTTGCAAATCGAAAAATTGCAGAAACGAAGATTTGAAAAAATTTAAATTAAAAAATATCAAAATTTAAAATCAATGTTTCTTTTTTTAGAGATTTCCGGTTTTTAGATTTTCCAAAGTTTTCGTTTTGTAGTTTTTCGTTTTTTCATTTTTGATTTTTCAAGTGTACTATTTTCCATTTTTTTTTCATTCGAAAAGTTGAAACATCGAAAAACTAAAAATCGAAAAAAATTGGAAAATCGAACAACTGAAAATGGAAGATCAAAAAGTAGCAAATCGAAGAATTGAAGAAACGAAAAATTGAAACACTTAATTACTTAGTAACTTGCTGATGAATTGAAAAATTGGAAAGAAGAAAAAAACGAACATTGATAAGTCGAAAAATTGAAAAATCTAAAAATTCCAAAAATACAGAAAATAAAAAACCGAAACAAAAAATTTCAGTTCGAAAATTTGAAGAATCGAAAAATTGAAAAATGGAACAAATGAAAAAGTTTTAAAATATACATAATTGAAAAATGGAAAAATTCTAAAATCGTTAAATTTAAAAAATTAAATATTTAAAAATTATTATTACGTATTGAAAATGAAAACTAGAAAAGTTGCAAATCAAAAATTGAAGAAACGAATAATTGAAAGACCATAAAACTGAAAAATCTAAAATTGAAAAAATGGAAAATTATAAAATCAGAACATTGAAATAATGAAAAATTAAAAAAATTAAATAAAAAACCGAAATGAAATTTTGCAAATCGACAAATTGAAATGAAAAACTGTGAAATCCAAAAATTATTATAGAATCATTTAAATTGTCAAAAATTGAAACATTGAGAAATCGAAAAAATAAAAAAAATTATAAATGTGAAATTTTTTAAAAATTGTAGTTTTTTTATTACATATTTACAATGGAAACCGAAAAGTTGAAAAAAATCAAGAAAATAGACCCAAACAAAAAATTTAATAAATGAAAAAAAGAGTTGTATATCGTATAACTGAAGAAAAAAAAAATGAAAATTTGCAAATCGAAAAATTGCAGAAACGAAAATTTGAAAAAATTAAAATTAAAAAATATAAAATCATTGTTTGGATTTTTAGAGATTTTAATTTTTGATTTTTCGAGTGTACAATTTTTCCTTTTTTTTGATTCGAAAATTTGAAAATCGAAAAACTAAAAATTGGAAAAAATTTGATAATCGAAAACTGAAAATGGAAGATCAAACAATAGCAAATCGAAGAATTGAAAGAAACGAAAAATTGAGAAATTTAATTACTTAATAACTTCCTGACGAATTGAAAAATTGAGAAGGAGAAAAAATGAATCGAATCGAAAAATTGGAAATCACATAAATTGTAAAATCAAAAAAATTATAGAATCATTAAAATTGTCGAAAAACTGAAAAATCGAATTAAATGAAAAAGTTTTAAAATCCAATAATTGAAAAATGAAAAAATAGTAAAATTGTAAGAGTGAACTTTTTTAAAAATTATTATCATTATTGCATATTTAAAATGAAAACTACAAAAATTGCAAATCAAAAATTGAAGAAACAAAAATTGAAAAATCCAAAAATTGAAAAATTTCACATTGAACAAAAAGAGAAATTATGAAATCAGAACATTGATAAACCGAAAAATTGAAGAAACAAAAAATTATAAAATCGGAACATTGGAAAATGGAAAAATTGTGAAAAAGACAGAAAATAAAAAACCGAAACCGCAAGTTGCAAATCGAAAATTTGAAGAATCGAAAAATTGAAAAGTCGAATAAATGAAAGCTTTAAAATGCAATATATAATTGAAAATTGGAAACATGATAAAATCGTTAAAAATGAAAAATATTTAAAAATTACTATTACATATTGAAAATAAAAATCAGAAAAGTTGCAAATCAAAAATTGATGAAACGAAAAATTGAAAAATCAAAACATTGAAAAACCGTGAAATTCATAGATAAAGAAAATGAAAAACCGAAACGAAAAATTGTAAATCGAGAAATTGAAGAAATAAAAATTTGTAAAATCCAAAAATCGTTAAAAACTGAAACATTGAAAGGTCGAAAAAATAAAGAAATAATTAAAAAAGTTTTAAAATCCAATCAATGAAAATGTGGAAAAATTCTAAAATTATAAGAGTGAGAAATTTTAAAAATTATAATTTTTTAATACATATTTAAAATGAAAACTACAAAAATTGCAATTTTTAATATTGAAAAAAGAGAAATTATAAAATCAAAACATTGAAAAATCGAAAAATTTTAAAATGGAAACTCGAAAAAGTTACATATCGTAAAATTGAAGAAACAAAAAAAAAGAAAATTTGCAAATCGAAAAATTAAAACGAAAATTTAAAAAAATTGAAATTGAATAATATTAAAATGTAAAATTGAAACAATAAAAATTCGGAAATTGTAAAAACTAAAAATATAAGACCGAAACGAAAAATTGAAAAATCAAATAAACTAAATTTTTGCTAAAGAAAAATTACTAAACTGGAAAATCTACAATTGAAAAATCCAAAAATTGAAAAATCGAAAAACTGAAAAAGTAAAGATTGAAAACACGTGAAATTGCAAATCGAAAAATTGCAAAATCTAAAATTTGAAACGCCCAAATGTCGGAAAATCGAACAATTGAAACGAAAAACTGAAAAAAATTGGAATTCAAAAAACAAAAAAATGAAAAATTGAAAAATCGCAAATTGGAACATTGAAAAATCGGATAATTGAAAAAATAAAGGAAGTAAAAAAACCGGAAAATTGTAAAACGAAAAATCGAACAATTTCAAGTTGGAATATTGAAAAACTGAAAAATTCAAAAATTCAAAAAAGTTGTCTGGTTTTTACTTTATAGAGGTTATCAGAAAACAAAATTCAAAAACAATTTTTATAATTTTTCAAAGAAGCGGAATTTGTTGGGCTGCACTTCAGGAGCGAGGGAAGTTCTGTCGAAGTAGGCTTGGACCAATTTCTTGTAATTGCAGTGAAAAGTTTAGACGAATTTCTTTGGTCTTAGAAGGATGTTCCTGATAATTTGAATCTGTTTTAAACTAGTGTAATTAAAATTAGTAGTTCGAAATTTAATTTTCGTATATGAAAATGTACAATTTCGACCTGTTCAAGAACGAACACAACCCCATCGGAAAATGTTTAATGTGGAAGTTAGCGAGCAGCGTAAGCAGATATATCTATCGATTAATTTACATAAGGGGTTTCATCGACAAAATTTTGTTTAAATAGAAAAATTTTGTTGTCATAAGCAGGTCAAATTTGTTTACGGCCGCATTATCGATTTTGACAAGTTATAAACAAACCCATTTTAATAATAATTACAGATTGTACTTGCGTGGGTCACATAATTATTGACTGTGGAGGTCGGAAAACCAAAATGAAGTATTGAATTCTGTGACACATTAAACTACTTTCGAACGAGAAATAAATACGACAAAACTAGAAGAATCCTTCCACGTGTCGAGCTTTCATATTTATTTTAACCCGATCCTTGATTTAACCGCGCACGTGTGCTCAGATAGCACTTATTTTGTTCGTCTGCCACAAAGACCTGTCGGAGAAAAATCCGCGGTTTATGAGCAAAAGCACAAAGCTTCAAGGGCTAAAACTCTTCATTAAATGAATAGCAGCGACTCTGTATTTTCCCTGATAATTTTAAACAGGAGTTTTTAATTTCGCTTTAGCGCTGCTAAATAAAACATTTCGTTTTTAATTCATGAAAATCTGTCGCGGTCTCCGCGGAATAAACATTAATCAAATTAGAGAAGTTTTTCAAGACGTATTGAATGCAAATTTATGCAACAATCGCTACCCCGGCCGCAAAAAAGAAATTTCCTTAATGTGGGCGCTAAAAAATCCGAAAACAACCTCAACCCTTCCGAACCCATGAAACAATCAAAGGCGACTGTTTCAGAAGGATCACGTATCAAGATGAAAGCTCGAAAAATGTTCACAAAGCCCGCACATAGTTTTAATTTATTTCGAATTTTCGCGAAAAGAGCCGTCGCAGTACAAAGAAATTTTCGCGAACGTTAAATTAAATTTCCATTGTTTGACGTTTTCGAATTGCGTTATTCCGCTTAGCGTTCGGTTCACGTCGAATTCACGGCATCGACCCAGCGCACCCTTATGACGTCACGCGTACTTGTTGCATTTTGTTTGTGTTGTGTCCTTTCAAGTACGCTAAAATATTTACGTAGTAAGCTTTCGTAAATAAAAATATTTTCCGATGTTGTGACAAGCCTTTCGCGCGTGTTTTTTATTAAGTCGAGCGGGCTTTTTGGGAGCGATAAAATTAGTGGTATTTTCTCGCTTTGGTACGGTGGCACGCGATGATGCTTCCCGTCTAAAGATCGCAGATTACGATAGAGCTTCTAGCGTGCTTCACGCTCTTTTTCCCGGATTAAGCTCGTGAAGTAGGTGTTGGCATTCGAATAATGCAATTTGTGCACAGACGGTGCCAATTGTCGCAGCGAGATGGGGTTTTCGATGTTGTTGTGGCGGCTGTTTTCATCGTAATTAACCAGTTTTATGAATGCGTATTATTTCAACTGAGTCGATTGATCTCTGAATCAATGAAGGGTTTTTATTGTTGTGCTTTGATACCTTTACAGGTTTAAATTTTAGTTCTCTGTCTGCAAGTGTTTTAATTTCGTTGTTCGACGTCCCGCATGCTGTTAAATGCGCCAAAGTCATCAAAAACGGTTATGAGTGCAAAAAATTATTTACAGCACATTATCAACGGGAGTACATTACATCGGAAGAATGTCACGTAGACATTTGTTTGATTTGAATGAGTCTATCGCCCCAAAACAGATGACTAAAATTATTCATAAGCCTCCATTGAACAAAATATTCTGAATGTTATTATTATAATTCTTACCTTATTATTATTTTATTGTTATAAAGACGAGCGTTCTTATTAATTTGATCAATAATAAATTGACTTATTCATTTTTTTTTGAGTCACCTGTTTAAGCAAATCTAAAAAATATGAATGCAATGTTCATATTTTGCTCATTTGCGAAAGAATTTATTCGGCAAAATTTTGACAGCCGTAATCAATTTTTTTGGGTTGATAAACAGATACACTTTCATTAAAAAGTTACCAACTTCAAAACGTCAAGATTTCAAAGTATTCAGTTTTGCAATTCTTGATTTAATCAATGAAATGAATTGATTCAGTCATAATTTTTTTTCGCACACCCCGTATAAACAAACCGAAAAAATATTTATGCAGTGATAAATCACAATAATAGACCCATCATACTTTGCACAATGCACATTGAAGATAGCATTTTTTCGGAAAAATTTTGGGGTGGCGTGACAAATTTTTTAGGGGGGGATGAGCAAATGTATTTTGATGGTATCAAATGCTTTTTGCAAATCAAATACACTTCATAAAGAATTTTTTTCCCCAATTAGCAAAATGCGACCAGAAACTATTTGGTTTCAACAACACGATACTCAAAAACATGTTTTTTATTTCTTGTAAAAAAATAAGGATTTTACAATTGCTCGGCCACTCGGGTTACGACGAATAAAAAAATCATCAGAATTGAGATAGGGTGGGTGGGTGGGGCTTATATTTGGCTTTTTTTCTTAATATACATAGCCAACTTTTCACAACAAAAAAGTTGGAATAAGGTTAAAATGGATATTTTCTATTTTAAACATTTAAGTTTCATATTGTGAAAAAAAAGTCTACACATACCTACTAAAACAAAAAGGCAAAATATAAACCCCGCCCACTCACCCCACATATACTGTGATGATTTTTTTTATTCACAGAAACATAAAACACGTTTAAAATGGTAATTTTTTGTAAAGAAATATGGTTTTTGCAATTAGACTCCGCCCCTAGGTGTCTGCCAACCAATGAAAAATTCATCACAATTGGGAATTGAAGATCGGGGTGGGTATGAGTGGGGTCCAATCTTTGGCTTTATTTTTTTCTTAATAGACATAGTATTATTGGAACACGATACTCAAACACAAGTTTTTAATTTCTCGTAGAGCAATAAGGATTTTGCAGTTAGGCTCCACCCCATTGGCTCACGACGAATATAAAAAAATCATCAGAATTGAGATAGGGCGGGTGGGTGGGGCTTATATTTTGCCTTTTTTTTTTTTAATATACATAGCCATCTTTTCACAACAAAAAAGTTAGAATATGGTTAAAACGGTACATTTTGGTAAGGAAGGCATATTTCCTTATACAAATTTTCCATTTTAAACATCTAAGTTTCATATTGTGAAAAAAGTCCACACATGTTAAAACAAAAAGACAAAATGTAAGCCCGCCCACCCACCCTATCTCAATTGTGATGATTTTTTTCATTCGCTGTGAACCAAGAGGGCGAAACTTAACTGCAAAATACGTATTTCTTTCCAAGAAATTAAAAACATGTTTTTGTGTATCGTGTTGTTCAAAGAATACTATGTATATTAAGAAAAAAAGGGCAAAATATGAACACCACCCACCCACCCCATCTCTATTGTGATGATTTTTTTTATTCATAGAAACTTAAAACAGGTTTAAAATGGTAAATTTTTGTAAGTAAATATGGTTTTTGCAATTAGACTCCGCCCCTAGGTCTGCCAACGAATAAAAAATTCATCACAATTGAGAATTAAGATCGGGGCGAGTATGGGTGGGGACTAACTTAACGCAATTGCTACCATTCGTCCAGAAATTTTTATTAACTCACTACAAAATTTTATTCAGCGTCTTCTTTACCGCCAGGAAGTAAATGGAGAGTTAAGAATTATTAATTTATTTCATTTTTGTTTAATAATGTATTTTACCGTTTCAATCAGCAAGAAAGTACGAATCAATAAATTCACAAAAAAAAACTATTAAACAATGCATCAACTAAGTATACTCCGCCCTCTTGGCTCACGACGAATAAAAAAAATCATCACAATTGAATTCGGGTGGGTGGGCGGGGCTTACATGTTGCCTGTTTTTTTAATATACGTTGTCATCTTTTCACAACAAAAACTTAAAACAAAATGACTACGTATACTAAAAAAACAGGCAACATGTAAGCCCCGCCCACCCACCCTGTCTCAATCGTGCTAATTTTTTTTACCCGTCGTAAGTCGTGGGCAAAGCTTAATTGCAAAATCCTCTTTTTTCTACGAGAAATTGTCTTGGTTTTCGACGAATCAAACAATCAAAAATACATGTTGCCTTTTTTCCTTCATATACGTAGTCATCTTTTCACAACAAAACTTAAAACAGATGACTACGTATACTAAGAAAAAAAGGCAAAATGTATAACCGCCCACCCACCCCATCTCTATTGTGATGATTTTTTTATTCATAGAAACTTAAAACACGTTTCAAATGGAAAATTTTTGTAAAGAAGTATGGTTTTTGCAATTAGACTCCGCCCCAAGGTCTGCCAACGAATGAAAAATTCATCACAATTGACAATTGAGATCGGGGCCGGTATGGGTGTGGCCTAATTTTTGACTTAATTTTTTTTCTTAATATAGATAGTATTTTTTGAACAAGACGACACTCAAAAACATGTTTTTTATTTCTCATAGGAAAATAAGGATTTTGCAGTTAAAAAATCATCACAATTGAGATAGGGTGGGTGGGCGGGCTGACATTTTGCCTCTTTGTTTTAATATGTGTAGACTTATCTCGACAACAAGAAACTTAAATCATGTTTAAAATGGTAAATTTGTATAGTAATCAACTTAAATCTTCAACTTTTCTTCTACAACCTCTTTAAATATGGCAAAAGTTGAACATCAAAGTTACTATCAACGGATTTCATTTTTGTTTAATAATTTATTTTACCGTTTCAATCAGCAAGAAAGTACGAATCAATAAATTCATAAAAAACCTATTAAAAATGCATTAATTAAGTATACTCCGCCCTCTTGGCTCACGATGAATAAAAAAAATCATCACAATTAAAATCGGGTGGGTGGGCGGGGCTTACATGTTGCCTGTTTTTTTAATATACAAAGTCATATTTTCACAACAAAAACTTAAAACAGATGACTACGTATATTAAGAAGAAAAAAGGCAACATGTCTGCCTCGCCCACCCACCCTATCTCAATCGTGCTATTTTTTTTTACTCGTTGTAAGTAGTGGGGCAAAGCTTAATTGCAAAAGTTCTTGTTTTTCTAGCAGAAATTGTCTTGACTCACGACGAATCAAACAATCAAAAATTTATGTTGCTTTTTTTCATATACGTAGTCATATTTTCACAACAAAAACTTAAAACAAAATGACTACGTATACTAAGAAAAAAAAAAGGCAAAATGTCTGCCCCGTCCACCCACCCTGTTTCAATCGTGCTAATTTTTTTTTACCCGTCGTAAGTTGTGGGGCGGAGCTTAACTACAAACTACTCTTATTTTTTACAAGAAATTAAAAACATGTTTTTGAGTATCATCTTGTTCAAAAAATACCATGTATATTAAGAAAAAAAAAGGCAAAATACAAAGCCCGCCCACCCACCCCATCCTTGTTGTGATGAGTTTTTTTATTTATAGAAACTTAAAACACGTAAAATGGTAAATTTTTGTAAAGAAATATGGTTTTTGCAATTAGACTCCGCCCCTAGGTTTACCAACGAATGGAAAATTCATCACAATTGACAATTGAGATCGGGGCGGGTATGGGTGAGGCCTAATTTTTTACTTCAATTTTTTTCTTAATGTAGATAGTATTTTTTTAACAAGACGACACTCAAATCATGTTTTTAATTTCTCGTAGAGAAATAAGGATTTTGCAATTAAAAAAATCATCACAATTGAGATAGGGTGGGTGGGCGGGGCTACATTGTGCCTGTTTCTCTTAATATGTGTAGACTTATTTCGACAACAAGAAACTTAAATCATGTTTAAAATGGTAAATTTGTATAGTAATCAACTTAAATCCTCAACTTTTCTTCTACAACCCATTTAAATATGGCAAAAGTTGAACATCAAAGTTGCTATCAATGGATTTAATTTTTGTTTAATAATTTATTTTACCCTTTCAATCAGAAAGAAAGTACGAATCAATGAATTCACAAAAAAAAGACTATTAAACAATGCATCAACTAAATATACTCCACCCTCTTGGCTCACGATGAATAAAAAAAATCATCACAATTGAAGTCGGGTGGGTGGGCGGGGCTTACATGTTGCCTCTTTTTTTTAATATACGGAGTCATCTTTTTACAACAAAAACTTAAAACAGATGACTGCGTATACTAAGAAAGAAAGAAACAACATGTCTGCCCCGCCCACCCGCCCTATCTCAATCGTGCTAATTTTTTTTACCCGTCGTAAGTAGTGGGGCGGAGCTTAACAACAAAATACTTATTTTTTACAAGGAATTAAAAATATGTTTTTGAGTATCATCTTGTTCAAAAAATACCATGTAGATTAAGAAAAAAAAGGCAAAATACAAATCCCGCCCGCCTATTGTGATGAATGTGATGAATGTGTTTATTTATAGAAACTTAAAACACGTTTAAAATGGTAAATTTTTGTAAAGAAGTATGGTTTTTGCAATTAGACTCCGCCCCTAGGTCTGCCAACGAATGGAAAATTCATCACAATTGACAATTGAGATCGGGCGGGTATGGGTGGAGCCTAATTTTTGACTTAATTTTTTTTCTTAATCTAGATAGTATTTTTTGAACTAGGCGATACTCAAAAACATGTTTTTAATTTCTCGTAGAAAAATAAGGATTTTGCAATTAAAAAAATCATCACAATTGAGATAGGGTGGGTGGGCGGGGCTACATTGTGCCTGTTTCTCTTAATATGTGTAGACTTATTTCAACAACAAGAAACTTAAATCATGTTTAAAATGGTAAATTTGTATATTAATGAACTTAAATCCTCAACTTTTCTTCTACAACCACTTTAAATATCGCAAAAGTTGAACATCAAAGTTAGTATCAACTTTCATTTTTGTTTAATAATTTATTTTACCATTTCAATCAGAAAGAAAGTACGAATCAATGAATTCATAAAAAAAACCTATTAAAAATGCATTAATTAAGTATACTTTGCCCTCTTGGCTCTCGATGAATAAAAAAATCGTCACAATTAAAGTCGGGTGGGTTGGCGGGGCTTACATGTTGCCTGTTTTTTTAATATACGAAGTCATATTTTCACAACAAAAACCTAAAACAGATGACTACGTACGTTAAGAAAAAAAGATGACTAGGTATACTAAGAAAAAAAGGCAAAATATAAGCCCGCCCACCCATCCTATCTTTATTGTGATGAATTTTTTTATTCATAGAAACTTAAAACACGTTTGAAGTAGTAAATTTTTGTAAAGAAGTATGGTTTTTGCAATTAGACTCCGCCCCTAGGTCTGTCAACGAATGGAAAATACAGCACAATTGACAATTGAGATCGGGGCGGGTATGGGTGTGGCGTAATTTTTGGACTTAATTTTTTTTTCTTAATCTAGATAGTATTTTTTAACTAGACGATACTCAAAAACATTTTTTAATTTCTCGTAGAGAAATAAGGATTTTGCAGTTAAAAAATCATCAGAATTGAGATAGGGTGGGTGGGCGGGCTGACATTTTGCCTCTTTGTTTTAATATGTGTAGACTTATTTCGACAACAAGAAACTTAAAACATGTCTAAAAGGGTAAATTTTTATAGTAATCAACTTAAATCCTCCACTTTTCTTCTACAGGCACTTTAAATACGGCAAAAGTTGAACCTCAAAGTCAGTATCAACGCCAACTTAGTAACGAAGTTTATAAATGACAGCGGAAACTTCAACGTCAACAGCAAGTTTATAATTCCCACTTTACATGAACGCATACGTAACGAAATTGCTACCATTCGTCCAGAAATTTTCATTAACTCACTACAAAATTTTATTCAGCGTCTTTTTTACTGCCAGGAAGTAAATGGAGAGTTAGCAATTATTAATTTATTTCATTTTTGTTTAATAATAATTTATTTTACCGTTTCAATCAGAAAGAAAGTACGAATCAATGAATTCTTAAAAAAACCTATTAAAAATGCATTAATTAAGTATACTAAGCCCTCTTGGCTCACGATGAATAAAAAAAATCATCACAATTGAAGTCGGGTGGGTGGGCGGGGCTTACATGTTGCCTCTTTTTTTTTAATATACGTAGTCATATTTTCACAACTTAAAACAGATGACTGCGTATACTAAGGAAGAAAAGGGCAATATGTCTGCCCCTCCCACCCACCCTATCTCAATCGTGCTATTTTTTTTCCCCGTTGTAAGTAGTGGGGCAAAGCTTAATTGCAAAATTCTTGTTTTTCTAGGAGAAATTGTCTTGGCTCACGACGAATCAAATAATCAAAAATATATGTCGCTTTTTTTTTCATATACGTAGTCATATTTTCACAACAAAAAATTAAAAGAGACGACTACGTATATTAAGAAAAAAAAAAGGCAACATGTATACCCCGCCCACCCGCCCTATCTCGATCGTGATGATTTTTTTTTTCCAGTTGTAAATCGTGAGGCGGAGCTTAATTGCAAAATCCTTGTTTTTCTACGAGAAATTGTCTTGGCTCACGATGAATCAAACAATCAAAAATACATGTTGCTTTTTTTCTTCATATACGTATTTATATTTTCACAACAAAAACTTAAAACAGATGACTCTACGTATATTAAGAAAAAAAGGGAACATGTCTGCCTCGTCCACCCGTCCTATCTCAATCGTGTTGATTTTTTTTTTTAACCGTCGTAAGTCGTGAGGCGGAGCTTAACTGCAAAATCTTTGTTTTTCTACGAGAAATTTTGGCTCACGACGAATTAAAATGCAAGTTGCCTAATATTAAGAAAAAAATATACGTAGTCGTCGTTTGACAACAAAAACTTGAAAAAAATGAAGTTGGTCTTGCATCTCGAACAAAATTTTTTTTGACAAATAATTAGAACAGAACTTCTTGTACTTCTATACCTAATTTCAGTTAATTTGTTCAATTGGTTCTAAAGATATTTAACCGTTTTAGCTTTCGATAGGGTAGTCATTGCAAATTGTTAAATAAACTTGATAGAATGGAAATATGTCATCAGCTATTAATGATTTTTAGAAATCTTTTGTTTGACAGGGAACAATTTGTTGAAATTCCTGGTGTCAAGTCAACACTTTTTGCTGTTATAGCGGTTTACTCAAGGGTCAAACCTGGGTCCGCTGTTGATTACTATTTTTTTCAATGATGTTCTATATTCTATATATGAGTCTCTAAATTTAAACAGTTAATTTTTTCTTTTAAATAATGAATTTCGTCGTCTTTCTGCTGGAATAAATTTTGATAATACTTTCGTAAACACTCGATTTGCGCTAATAATTGTTTTTTTTCCAGCCGTCTTAAAACGATTTATTATAATTTTAAAAATACATAAGGATTATACAGAATTAAAAAAATTTTGGAGGTGGAGAACGTTCATGAAATATTTGATCTATAACTTAAATCATTGGAGTGTTTGTAATAGTTGTCTGTATGAGTTTTGTTTTTGTTCCAGGTTACCAACTAACACAAGAAGGACGCTCCTGAAGAAGAGCCCGGAGTCTAGTTCAAGTTGATAGTCTCACCCCGCCGCCGTTTTATCTGTTGTGCAACCGTTGACAATGTAATCTTGTTATAATGATCTCGTGTTATGCTCATTAATAATTGTTTGTACAGATATATGCTTTTTATGTCTAAAATTAACAACCTTTGCAATTTGTCTAAGTTGCATCCAATTCTCGTTTCACTGGTGCCATTTAACGTTTAAGTTGATAGATGCCAATTGTTGTGGTTAGGGATTTAGTTCGGAAGCGGTCTAGGTTGGCAGCTCAATAACCGGAGACGAAGAAACCATTTTGCGTTTTTTGATTATAGGAAAATTTTTTAAATTTGTAATTTATATTGTAAGGCCAGATTTAATTACGATAAATAATGTAATATAAAAGTTAATATAATTAATGAAGCAGCATTGCGAAGTGTTAATATCGTCGACGTTGTAAATAGTGTTAGATTTAGGTGCTTGCGTACCTTTGTTGAGTTATTTTTATTTTTATTAATTTTTATAATTCACGGTCATTTTATTCTCGTCATATCGGTACTGGTCATAAAATCTACATTTTATTGCCAAGTAGGCATTAAGTTCATCGTCATTTTAGAATAATTTTTTTACTGTAATATTTGTAAAGTGTTTGATGTATGATTGTATATTAAATCAATGTTTTTGACGCTTATTTTCAATTTTTAAAAACCGATTAGTTCAATTGATACGTTACGTTTTTATTCTTCTAAGTTGGGGTAAGTGTTGCGTTGACAATGTTATTTAAGTTACTTACGCCTATAATTCAATATGTATTGATGTGTATGATTTACGAGGAGGCGAAATGTAGATGCAATTATTAGCTCGGGTCGGTCTTTGTGAACATAGGTCTCATGTACATTCATTTCCTTTTTTAGGATCGTTAAAGAAATTATTTATATTTAGAAATTAATTTTTAGGCATTCTAATAACGTCTGTATGCGTTAAGTCATAGTCAATTATTATTTTTAAAACGCTACATGTCAATTTCACAATATTGTGTACCTACCTGTGTATGTAAGACACTCAACGCAAAGTGTATATTTTTGGAGTTCGTTTCAACATGAAAATAGATATTGTGCATATCTATGGTTTAGTTTGTCCACAGAAACACTGTACTTACCTATGCACATGCACATGCAGTGAGTGTACAGTGATAGCCGCTATGTCAGGTGCCTCAATTTTCTTTAAATTCGTTAATATATTATTATAAATACTAATTTTAAGAAAATTATTATATGAATATTATAAATTCACATATTGCTGTTTCACAAAAATAAATGAAAAAACATAAAACGAATGATTTTTATTACACACCCTACCTCAACCTATCCCTTCTTTGCATTTTACCGAAAAAATTAAAAAATAACTTGAGTTGAAAAAAATCCGATCTGTTTTAGAGAATCTTTAATTAACTAAAAATATATTTAAGACTACGGGGACCAGAGGTTTAAATTTTATTAGTGTATTATTGGTTGCGGTATATCAACAACAAATAACTTCCGTTTGTTCGACATTTCATAAATGCTTCAGACTTTCTCCTTATTTTCTTTGCATTTATTTGCTTTATTTGTAGTCTCTGGCTCCTTCACTTCCAAAATTCCGTGTCATTAAAACAAACAAATGTAAGGTATTTCTTTATTTCGGTGTACACCCTTCACAGTCAGCCCTTTTTTTACCCCCGGCCAGCCCTTTTATAAAAATCAACGCGACTTCCGCAGCTGTCAACAAGTGTCCATAAATTTATCTATTTACACTTTTTTTTTTGTTAATATACATGGCCATCTTTTCACAACAAAAAAGTTAGAATATGGTTAAAATGGATATTTCCTTATACAAATTTTCCATTTTAAACATCTTCTAAGTTTCATATTGTGAAAAAAAGCCTACACATATTAAAACAAAAAGGCAAAATATAAGAGCCCGCCCACCCGCCCTATATGAATTGTGATTAAATTAAAAAAAATCATAGAAACTTAAAACAGGTTTAAAATGGTAATTTTTTGTAAAGAAATATGGTTTTTGCAATTAGACTCCGCCCCTAGGTCTGTCAACGAATGAAAAATTCTTCACAATTGGGAATTGAGATCGGGTTGGGTATGGGTGGGGTCCAATCTTTGGCTTTATTTTTTTCTTAATAGACATAGTATTTTTTGGACACGATACTCAAAAACATGTTTTTAATTTTTCGTAGAGCAATAAGGATTTTGCAGTTAAGCTCCACCCCCTTGGCTCACGACGAATATATCATAATTGAGATAGGGCGGGTGGGTGGGGCTCATATTTTGCCTTTTTTTCTTAATATACATGGCCATCTTTTCACAACAAAAAAGTTAGAATACGGTTAAAACTGCACATTTTGGCAAAATGGAAAATTTGTATAAGGAAATCTGGATTTTGCATAATTGCAAAATCCAGATTTCCTTATACAAATTTTTTTTTATAACACACTTATCATTTTCTTTCGGTAAACTCTCACTGAAATAGACGTATATAGCATTTGTTAAATCATAAAATGCGGAAATTCCTGGTACATTCTTAACAGAATCATTAAGGACTAAATTGAGGTTATGTGTAGCGCAATGAACATATTCGGCGTAATGATGTTCTTTCAAGTTCTTCATTTTTTTTATACCATTTTCCCGATTTTTTAATTTTCATTTTCTGAATTTGATATCACAATTTTTCGTTTATTCAATTTTTCACATTTTCAAATCTTCGATTTTCCAATTTTCAATATTTAGATTTTACAATAATTTTCGTGTTTTCGACCGCAATTTTTCGATCTTTAAGTTTCTCAATTTTTAATCTTTCGATTTTTGAATTTTCCATTTCTCAGGTTTTTCGATTTCTCGAAGCTTTCATTTTATACTTTTGCGTTTTTTCATTTTGAGTTTTCAATTTTACAATTTTTCTATTTTATAACTTTTCCATTTTGTTTATTCGTGAAGTAGAAAATTGTAAAAATTGAAAAATCGGAAAATTAAAAAATTGGAAAAAATTGAAAACACAAAAAATTGCAAAATCGATAAAACGGAAAATCGAATGGAATTTGTTTTTACGATTTTTTAACTTCGATTGTTTAAATTTTTTAATCTGTATTTCAATTTTTCGATTTTTGGAATTTTCTGTTTCTCGTATCTAGGTTTATCGATTTTTTTGAGTTTTTCGATTTTTCCGTTTATCTTTTTTTTAAATAAATATTTCAATTTTGAATTTTCCGATTTCGGCCTATTTCGATTTCTCGATCTTTTGAAGTCTTAAGTTTTCGATTTCGATTTCTTGATTTTTCGATTTTCAAAATTTTCGATTTTTCTAGTATATATTTTAAATTTTCGATGTTTTAAATTTTTCATTTGTCCCTTTTATAATCTTTATGTTTCGATTTCCCAATTTAATTTTTTAATGTGTTTCAATTTTTCCATTTTTGGAATTTTCGATTTCTCATATCTCAATTTTCCAATTTAAAAAATTTTTCGATTTCTCGATTTTTAAGTTTTCGCTATTTCAATTTTAAACATCGCAATTTTGGGAATTTTGCAATTTCTATATTTTTCAGATTTTCGATATTTTCATTTTCCCGATTTTGTAATTTTCATTTTCTTGATTTTATATCACAATTTTTCATTTTTCCATTACCTTTATTTTTTCAATGTTTCTTTGGATTTTATAATTTTTTGTTTATTCAATTTTTTACATTTTCAATCTTTGATTTTTTAAGTTCGTGATTTCCAATTTTTTTATTTTTCGAAGCTTTCATTTTGTACTTTTTCATTTTACAATTTTTCTATTTTATAATTTTTCGATTTTGTTTATTCGAAAAGTTAAAAACTCGAAAAACTGAAAAATTGAAGCAATGAAAAACTAAAAACCGAGAAACTTAAAAATCTAAAAAAAATTAATGAATCGAAGAATGGGAAAGAAGAAAAACCATTCGAATTGAAAAATTGGAAAATCCAAAAATTGTAAAATCGAAAAATTATAGAATCTTGAACATTGTAAAGTCCAAAAACTGTGACATTCAAACACCGAAAAATTGAAAAATTCCAAAAACGAAAAACTGAAAAAGTGAACAACTTTAAAAATTATAATTATTAGGAGTGTTACATAATTGAAATGAAAACTAGAAAAACTGTAAATGGAAAATTAAAAAAACGGAAAATTGAAAGCCTAAAATTGAAAAAATAAAGAAAATTAAAAACCCACACGAAAAATTGCAAATCGAAAAATTGACGAAATTAAAAACTGAAACTCGTGAAATTTGCAAACTCTAAAATTTGAAACATCTAAAAGTTGGAAAATCAAAAACTGAAATATCGAGAAATCGAAAATTTTCAAAACGGAAAAGTCGAAAGATTGAAAAATCGAAATTTTGGAAAATCGAAAAACCGAGGAATCCAAACTGAAAAAAGATCGAGAATTCAAGATGTCGAAAAATCTAAATATCTAAAATTTAAAAAATAGAAAAATTACAATAACGAAAAATTTAACACAAAATCAAAAAGTCGAAAAATCGAGAAATTGAGAAATGGAAAAATGAAAATTTAGAAAAACCAAAGATTCAAAAGCATAAAAATCGGGAAATCGGAACGTAAAAAAATAAAATCGAAAAATTGAAAAATTTTAAATTTAAAAATTCGAAAACTTGAAAAACCGAAAAACTGAAGAAATGAAAAACTAAAAAATCGACAAATTGAAAAATCTCAAAACTGAAAAGTCGAAAAATTGAAAAACCCAAAAATCGATTTCCGGTAAGTCGAAAAATCAAAATTTAAAAAGTTGAAAAATGAAAATATCAAAAATTGAAAAACATAGACATTCTCAAAATTGAAATGTTGAAAAATTGAGAAATCGAAAACTTGAAAAATCCAGAAATCGAAAAAAAGAACGAAAAGTAAAAACATTGTAAAATCGAAAAAGCGATAAATCGAGATGTAAGAAATCGAAAATTCCAAAATCGAAAAATTGGAATACACTTAAAAAGGTTAAAATCGGGAGATCGAAGCATAACAAAACACAAAATCGAAAAATGGAGAATTTTAAAAATCTAAAAACTTGAAGAAATAAATAATTGAAAAATGGAAAAGCCGAGAAATCGAAATTAAAAAATTGAGACATCAAAAGATCCGAGAAATGGAGAAATCGAGAAACCGGAAAATTTAAAACTGAAATACATATTTAAACTTAAAAAAAAACGATAAATCAAAATATTCAAAATTCGAAAAATCAGAAATTTTAAAAATCGAAATATCGAGAAAGAGAATTGGAGAAATTGATTAATAGAGAAATTGAGAAATGTAAAAATGAATTTTTTTTTTAAATTGCAAAAATTGTAAAACTGAAATATTGAAAAATTAAGTAAACTAAAAATCGAGAAATTAAGAAATCGAAAAATTGTAATTCAATTTTGTTTTATTTTTCCACAAAAATTTCGATGTCGAAGATAAAAATTCAACACGGATTCATAAACCATAGGTACACTGTTACTTTTTTTTTTAATTCATATAACATTTATTTGACAAAATTGAAATTTGAAAAACTAGAAATCGAGAAAAAATTAATGAATCAAAGAACGAATTCAATCGAAAAATGTTTGTAAAGTCCAAAAACTAACATTCAAGTTAGAGTTAATGAAAATTTCTGGACGAATGGTAGCAATTTCCTTATACAAATTTTCCATTTTAAACATGATTTAAGTTTCATATTGTGAAAAAAAGTCTACACATTAAAACAAAAAGGCAAAATGTAAGCCCACCCACCCGCCCTATCTCAATTGTGATGATTTTTTTCATTCGCTGTGAACCAAGAGGGTGAAACTTAACTGCAAAATACTTATTTCTTTCCAAGAAATTAAAAACATGTTTTTGAATATCGCGTTCTTCAAAGAATACTATGTACATTAAGACAAAAAGGGCAAAATATAAACTCCACCCACCCACCCCATCTCTATTGTGATGATTTTTTTATTCATAGAAACCTAGAACACGTTTAAAATGGTAATTTTTTGTAAAGTACCTTAGCACGTACTAGCTCCGCCCACCCGCCCTCTCTTTTCTTAGAGGATATCTTATTTGCCAAAATCACTGTTATTTTAACAAGTACTAACCCCACCCGACCACCCTTTCTCTTCTTAGAGGGTTTCCCATATGCCAAAATCAGTTTTATCTTAGTAGGTGCTAGCCCCGCCCACCCGCCCTCTCTTTTCTTAGAGGAAATCTCATTTGCCAAAATCACTCTTATCTTAGCAGGTACTACCCCCACCCACCCACTCTCCGTTGTTTTAGTAGGTATGCCATTTGATAAAATGGATCTTATTTGACTAAGTACTAACCCCGCCCACCCGCCCTCTATTTTCTTAGAGAGATCTCATTTTCCAAAATCAGTCTTATTCAGAGCATTAAGGTTTTTCTAGACTTTCCAGATTTTCTAGATTTTGTAAAGTTCCAAGAAAGTGCAGTTTCCAGAGATTCTAGAATTTAAAAAGTTCACAAAACATCAGATTTTCTAAAGTTTCTAGAATTTAAGAGTTTCACAGTTTCTGGAGTTTATAGTAACTGAATTTCTGAAACTTCCAGAACTAACACAGTCTGTAAAATTCCGAGTATTTTTTGGAGTTCTGAATGATGATGCTAATCTTTCTACAGATTTCTGAATTTAATCGTTCCAGAGTGTTTGTGATTTTTTGGGCCTCCAGATCATCAGAAACTCTAGAGCTTTTAAAGTTTCCAAAGTTTTTAAATTTTTCGTGTTTCCAAATCTTTCAGAATATCTGTAGAATCTAGAATATCCAAAATTTCTACCTTTGTTTCTGTGGTGTCTAAAGTTTCTGGTGTTTCTAGATTTACTGCAGCTGCTGAATTTCAGGTTTCTGAAGTTTCTACAGTTTCTAGATTTTCAAAAACCCGTAAAGTTTACAAAGTGGCCAACGTTTCAAATTTTGAAAGTTTTCAGAGTTCGAGGATTTTAACATTTTTAGAGTTTACCAATTTTTTTTAATTTTTAGGTATTCTAGAATTGCTTATACTATTTATAGGGAACTAAACCGTATATTTTATTAGAGAGTTTCTAGAGTTTTTATATTATAGTTTAGAGCATTAAGAATTTCTATAATTTCTATACTTTCTCGACTTCATAGAATTTGTAAAGCCCGAACAAACTGCACAGTTTTCAAAAATTCTATTATTCAAAGGGTTTACAAAATTTTAAATTTTCTAAAGTTTCCAGCATTTAAGAGTTCTAGAATTTTTACGGTTCAAAGTCTCAAAAACTTTCAGTATACCATTTTTTTGAGAGTTTTTGAGTTCTGAAATTTTTGAAAGATTCTACGAGTTCCAAAGTTCCTAAAGTTTGCAAGAATTTTGGGTACACATGGTGTATTATTTTGGGAGCCCATGGAGATTTGAGTTAATTTTGTGACTCCGTTTTTTTTTTCTTTGAAAAATTTAAAACAATCTTGAAGTTCTAGGTATTCCTGTTTGGAAAGAATTTGAAAGTGTCTTGGAGCCTCTACAACCTTTTCTTATCATATTTTACTTACATTGTTTAGAGGATACGTCATTTGCCAAAATCAGTGTTATCTTGGCAGTTGCAGTTTGCTGAATTTCAAAGATTCTGAAGTTTCTACAAAATCTAAACCTTCAAAAGCTCGTAAAATTTTCAGAGTTTCCTAGTGTCCAAAATTTGAACATTTTTAGTTTATTAGTTGAGCCTGCAAATTTTGAAAGTTTCGAGAGTTTCGAGAGTTTTAGCAATTTTCCAAAATCTGCAGGAATTCTAAATTTTTTTTCTGGGTTCCAGACTTTATACAGTTAATGGAATTTTTGAATTTTCATGGTATTCAAAGTTTCCAAAATTGAGTTTCTAGAGCTTAATTCTGTAATTTTTCTATACAGTTTCGAGTTAGTTTAGTTATTAGAATTCTTCTGGTTTTGAAGATTTTTCCGATTTTTCTACATTGTCCTAGATTTCCTCAGCAATTGTTTTGAAGTTTCAAGAATTGAGTTTGCAGTGTTTGGACTTTTCAGAGTTTCTAGAATATTTAAAGTTTTTTCTCGAGTTTTTAAACCTTTCAGAATTTCTATTGAGTTTGTAAACTTCTTGACGTCTCTAGATTTTCTAAAGCTGCATTCAAGGATTCTGAAATTTCTACAATTTCTAGAGTTTCAAAGTTTGAACATTTTTAGTTTATTAGTTGACCCTGCAAATTTTGAAAGTTTCCAGAGTTTCGAGAATTTTCAGAAATTTCTAAAATCTCCAGGAATTCAATTTTTTGTTGTAGACTTATAAGAAACTATAACCTTATGTTTTTTATTAGAGAGTTTCTGGAGTTATTTCGTTTCTAAAAGTTACAAAATTTCCGCCTTCCTAGAATTGTTACTGTTCGTAAAGTATCCCAAACTTCCATGGTTTTTGAACCATTTTAGAGCAACAAGGTCTTTAAACTGTCCCGATTTTCCAGAATTTTTAAAGTCGGAAGAATGTGTAAGTTTTCAGAGATTCTAGAACCGAAGAAAAGTTTACAAAATGTTAGATAATTAATCTAAAGTTTCCAGAATTGAAGAGCTCTAGGGTTTTCACGGTCCATAAAATTTCTAACAACTGAGTTTCCCAAACTTCCAAAACTCACACAGTCTCAAAAACTTCCAGTGTTCCAGCTTTTTTAGAGTCTCTAGAATTATGATGTTTTTTTAACGTTCTAGAACTTCAGTTCCTAAATTTCTCAGAGATGTCAGAATTCCTTCAATTTTTAGTTTTCCATGCTCAAGAGTTCTCAAGTTTTCCCTGAATTTAGAGTTCCCAAATTTGTAGTAATTTTTTCTAATTTCTGGTGTTTCCAGACCTTACTGAATTTCTGTAGAATCCAGAATACGCTGAATTTCTACCTTTTCGATAGTTTCTTTAATGTCGAAACTTTTTGAGGTTTCTAAATCTACTACACCTGCTAAAATTTTGAATGTTGTATAAATTAAAAAAAAAAGTAACAGTGTACCTATGGTTTATGAATCCGTGTTGAATTTTTATCTTCGACATCGAAATTTTTGTGGAAAAATAAAACAAAATTGAATTACAATTTTTCGATTTCTTGATTTCTCGATTTTTAGTTTACTTAATTTTTCGATATTTCAGTTTTACAATTTTTGCAATTTAAAAAAAAAATTCATTTTTTGATTTGTCGATTTTTCCTCTTTCCAATTTATCGATTTTTCAGTTTTTCGATTTCTCAAGTTTTCGTTGTTGCAATTTTGGGATTTTTCAATTTCTCCAATTCTTTTTCTCGATCTTTCGATTTTTAAAATGTCTGATTTTTCGAATTTTGAATATTTTGATTTATCGTTTTTTTTTTTAAGTTTAAATATGTATTTCAGTTCTCCATTTCTCGGATCTTTTGATGTCTCAATTTTTTAATTTCGATTTCTCGGCTTTTCCATTTTTCAATTTTTTATTTCTTCAAGTTTTTAGACTTTTAAAATTCTCCATTTTTCGATTTTGTGTTTTGTTATGCTTCGATCTCCCGATTTTAACCTTTTTAAGTGTATTCCAATTTTTCGATTTTGGAATTTTCGATTTCTTACATCTCGATTTATCGCTTTTTCGATTTTAAAATGTTTTTACTTTTCGTTCTTTTTTTCGATTTCTGGATTTTTCAAGTTTTCGATTTCTCAATTTTTCAACATTTCAATTTTGAGAATGTCTATGTTTTTCAGTTTTTTGATATTTTCATTTTTCAGCTTTTTAAATTTTGATTTTTCGACTTACCGGAAATCGATTTTTGGGTTTTTCAATTTTTCGACTTTTCAGTTTTGAGATTTTTCAATTTGTCGATTTTTTAGATTTTCATTTCTTCGGTTTTTCAAGTTTTCGAATTTTTAAATTTAAAATTTTTCAATTTTTCGATTTTATTTTTTTTACGCTCCGATTTCCCGATTTTAATTTTTTTTATGCTTTTGAATCTTTGGTTTTTCTAAATTTTCATTTTTCCATTTCTCAATTTCTCGATTTTTCGACTTTTTGATTTTGTGTTTGTTTTAATGTTAAATTTTTCGTTATTGTAATTTTTCTATTTTTTAAATTTTAGATATTTAGATTTTTCGACATCTTGAATTCTCGATCTTTTTTCAGTTTGAATTCCTCGGTTTTTCGATTTTCCAAAATTTCGATTTTTCAATCTTTCGACTTTTCCGTTTTGAAAATTTTCGATTTCTCGATATTTCAGTTTTTGATTTTCCAACTTTTAGATGTTTCAAATTTTAGAGTTTGCAAATTTCACGAGTTTCAGTTTTTAATTTCGTCAATTTTTCGATTTGCAATTTTTCGTGTGGGTTTTTAATTTTCTTTATTTTTTCAATTTTAGGCTTTCAATTTTTCGTTTTTTTAATTTTTCATTTACAGTTTTTCTAGTTTTCATTTGAATTATGTAACACTCCTAATAATTATAATTTTTAAAGTTGTTCACTTTTTCAGTTTTCCGTTTTTGGAATTTTTCAATTTTTCGGTGTTTGAATGTCACAGTTTTTGGACTTTACAATGTTCAAGATTCTATAATTTTTCGACTTTACAATTTTTGGATTTTCCAATTTTTCAATTCGAATGGTTTTTCTTCTTTCCCATTCTTCGATTCATTAATTCTTTTTAGATTTTTAAGTTTCTCGGTTTTTAGTTTTTCATTGCTTCGATTTTTCATTTTTTCGAGTTTTTAACTTTTCGAATAAACAAAATCGAAAAATTATAAAATAGAAAAATTGTAAAACTGAAAAAGTACAAAATGAAAGCTTCGAAAAATAAAAAAATTGGAAATCAAGAACTTAAAAAATCAAAGATTGAAAATGTAAAAAATTGAATAAACAAAAAATTATAAAATCCAAAGAAACATTGAAAAAATAAAGGTAATGGAAAAATGAAAAATTGTGATATAAAATCAAGAAAATGAAAATTACAAAATCGGGAAAATGAAAATATCGAAAATCTAAAAAATATAGAAATTGCAAAATTCCCAAAATTGCGATGTTTAAAATTGAAATAGCGAAAACTTAAAAATCGAGAAATCGAAAAATTTTTAAAATTGGAAAATTGAGATATGAGAAATCGAAAATTCCAAAAATGGAAAAATTGAAACACATTAAAAAATTAAAATCGGGAAATCGAAACAAAGATTATAAAAGAGAAAAATGAAAAATTTAAAACATCGAAAATTTAAAATATATACTAGAAAAATCGAAAATTTTGAAAATCGAAAAATCAAGAAATCGAAATCGAAAACTTGAGACTTCAAAAGATCGAGAAATCGAAATAGGCCGAAATCGAAAAATTCAAAATTGAAATATTTATTTAAAAAAAAGATAAACGGAAAAATCGAAAAACTCAAAAAAATCGATAAACCTAGATACGAGAAACAGAAAATTCCAAAAATTGAAAAATTGAAATACAGATTAAAACATTTAAACAATCGAAGTTAAAAAATCGTAAAAACAAATTCCATTCAATTTTCCGTTTTATCGATTTTGCAATTTTTTGTTTTTTTCAATTTTTTCCAATTTTTTAATTTTCCGATTTTTCAATTTTTAGAATTTTCTACTTCACGAATAAACAAAATGGAAAAGTTATAAAATAGAAAAATTGTAAAATTGAAAACTCAAAATGAAAAAACGCAAAAGTATAAAATGAAAGCTTCGAGAAATCGAAAAACTTGAGAAACGGAAAATTCAAAAATCGAAAGATTAAAAATTGAGAAACTTAAAGATCGAAAAATTGCGGTCGAAAACACGAAAATTATTGTAAAATCTAAATATTGAAAATTGGAAAATCGAGGAATTGAAAATGTGAAAAATTGAATAAACGAAAAATTGTGATATCAATTTCAGAAAATGAAAATTAAAAAATCGGGAAAATGGTATAAAAAAAAATGAAGAACTTGAAAGAACATCATTACGCCGGATATGTTCATTGCGCTACACATAACCTCAATTTAGTCCTTAATGATTCTGTTAAGAATGTACCAGGAATTTTCGCATTTTATGATTTAATAAATGCTATATACGTCTATTTCAGTGAGAGTTTACCGAAAGAAAATGATAAGTGTGTTATAAAAAAAACTTTAAAAAAGTTATGCTCCACCAGATGGTCATCGAGATTTGATTCTCTAATTGCCATTAGATATAATCTCTCAACAGTTATGAGCTGAAATTATTTTAACATCAAAAAAGAAAAGTGAAATAGATGAAGCTGTAGCTGTTCGTAACAAAATGGATTCATTTGAATTTTTTGCTCTATTAGTATTTCAATGCAAAATTTTAGAAAATGTTAATTTGGTCTCAAAAACTTTACATAGTTCAAATATTACTTTAGATGAGGCTTGTACATGGATGGAACATCTAAAAGACAAAGTAGGAATGAAATATATTTAAGACTACGGGGAACAGAGGTTTAAATTTTATTAGAGTATTACTGGTTGCAAAGATTACATTGGTCTTGACATTTAAACTTTATTCGGTAGATCAACATCAAAATAGTTCATCCTTATTATGGAAAAAACAACAAATAACTTCCGTTTGTTCGACATTTCACAAATGCTTCAGGCGTATTTTCACTGCAGACTTTTTGCATTCTCATCTTTCTCCTACTTTCTTTGCAGTTGCTTTATTTGTAGTCTCCGTCTCCTTCACTTCGAAAATTCCGTATCATTAAAACAAACAAATGTAACGTATTTCTTTATTTCGGTGTATACCCTTCACAGTCAGCCCATTTTTAAAAATCAACGCGACTTCCGCAGCTGTCAACAAGTGTCCATAAATTTATCTTTTTGCCGTCACGATTCCACCGATCACCAACCCCCACTAAAACAAACCCCTTACCACGCGAAAAGTTCCGCGTCATCAAAACCGAACCTGAAATATGGCAGCTTTAAGACCGTTTTGTCAAACCCCGCGTTTATATTTCTATTGCGATCGAAACTATTCTCGTTTATTATAAAGTTCCGGCGTTATTTTTACTCTTTCCTCTTAACTGTTTATTGATAGGTTTGATCGAGTGGTCTTCCGAAGGACAGTCGAATTTTTCCGGGTCGAAGCGCCGCCGCCATTCCACCTTGTTCGATGAAAGACTGGCGATTTTCACAATAGCATTTGAAATTGATTTTAAATCTGAAATCTGAAACGATATATAAATCCGAGGCAAACGCGCCATTAGCGTAGATACAAGAGACGATATTTCATCGTCTTCATGGCCCGCAAAAAGCACAGTTGCATCACGGGCGAAACTGGCCCGGATTGTAAATTTGTCAAAGTTTTTAACAAGTCGGTGGCTAAAATATTGCCAGATTGGAAAAAATTGGCCGAGGATTATTTCGACAAGTCTTACCGGATCGTCCATTGCCTCCAGAACCTGAGGCAATTATTGTAAAAAACTCTGACTTCCTCAAAGTGTGTCCGAATTAAAAAATCTGTCTGTCGATCCGGACGTCGGCGTCCGAATTGATTTTAAATCTGAAATCTGAAGCGATATATAAATCCGAGGCAAACGCGCCATTAGCGTAGATACAAGAGTACAATATTTCATCGTCTTTCCTGGCTTGCAAAAAGGCCGCTGCAGAAGCACTATTGCACCCATCGGAGATCCATCCATCTGCTTATTCTTTGAGCGTAATTCTTTTCAAACTGCTTGCCGGGAATCATCAGTCAGCGTCACTTCCGGTACAATGGCGGGCGGAGGCTTTGTTCCCGGTTCAGTAACGGATGCTGAGCACTGAAAAGAATTAACGCGGACATTAGCCGAAAGCTCCGCGTCGTTTAATTAATCGGCTAATTGAAAACTTGCGGAATTTTTTTACCACTCGTTCATAAAGTAAAGTGATTTATCCACAATATTTAAGATCGCTGATCCGGAATATTCCCGCAAAAACAGATGATTAATTTAATTAACATTCCCGGGACCGAAATGCATATTTTCGAGCGTCTTCGCCAAAAACTAGCGGCGTATTTTTCTTAGCCGCTTGAAGGGCGGCTAATCGGTTTCCGAAACGGAGGAATGTGCCAAAAAAAACGACGGAGGGGGCTGACGAGCGACGTGTTGTTGGAGTTTTCTTTCATTATGCAAAAAATTAATGTGATTTGATAGTGTAATAAGAAATCGAGTGTGAGATCATTTATTAATATCCGAGTTCACAGCAATAACACAACACATTTTCCCTAATATTTGTTAATAATAAATTAGAACGTAATCTTTGGACAGGTAGCTTACGTGACTCGGACGTCATCGCACATCACGATGAGATTGCAAAAATCATTTTTCATATTTTGACCGGGAAATTAGACATTTTCAGGATTAACTTAACAACATTTAAACAAATTACCTACCATATTTGAACATTATAAATAATATTAATTATGTCTAAATTGTATTTAATTATATCGTGAAAATTTATAGCTTTGACCGATCAACTTCAACCGTTTCGAAATTGTTTCCAAAATTTAAACATTGTCGAGTAAACGAATCACGGAACCCGATAAATTAAAACTAAAGTCGTACTTACCCCGTTTTCAGTCCTTTTCGGAAAAATATCCATTTTCATTCGTGTTCACAGTACTAATACAACACATTTTCACTAATATTTATTAATAATAAATTATAAATTCGCGAAAAAAGCCCTACTTGTAAGCCAAACAAATGTTGCTGCCATCAGACCGAAATCTAAACTGAACACAAGGGGCCGCAAATCGAAAATGTCAAAAGTGCGAAAATTAGTATGATCTTATCAAATACTAGCCCCGCCCACCCACCCTCTATTTCCTTGGAACGTATGTGATTTGCCAAAACCAGTCTTGTCTTAGCAAGTACTAGCCCCGCCCACCCACCCTCTGTTTTTTGGAAGGTATGTGATATGCCAAAATCAGTTTTATCTTGGCAAGTACTATTTAATTATTATTTAATAATTTATTTAGCCATTTCAATATAGAATATAGTACTTAAGATAAGACTGAAATTGGCAAATCACATACCTTCCAAGAAAATAGAGGGCGGGTGGGCGGGGCTAGTATTTGCTGAGGTAAGACGGATTTTGGCAAATCACATTTCTTGTAAGAAAATGAGGGTGGGTGGGTGGGGCTAGGATTTCATAAGATAAATTTGCGATTAATGCCCTATAAAACTAGAAACTCAACGTTTTCCTCTCAAAGCCATGTGGAACGGTTTCAAATTTTTTGGAAATTTTGTGAATTTTTTTGAACATTTTTCCGCAGTTCTCAGTTATTTGAAGACAAGTTGTCAAAAATATTTTAGATTCATAATCCACGAAAAATTTTCTATAAGCCAACTATTTTCCGCAGGGTCAGATCGTCTTTTAACTGTTTCAAACAAAAAAAATTTGGAAATTACGAAAAATATTTCTCACTTTTCTCGCTAGTTTTCGGAAATAGTTGAAAAATAGTCGGAAATCTCAAAAGTGCGAAAATTAGTATTATCTTATCAAATACTAGCCCCGCCCACCCACCCTCTATTTTCTTGGAACGTATGTGATTTGCCAAAACCAGTCTTATCTTAGCAAGGACTATTTGATTATTATTTAAGAATTTATTTAGCCATTTCAATGTAGAATATAGTACTTAAGATAAGACTGAAATTGGCAAATCACATACCTTCCAAGAAAATAGAGGGCGGGTGGGCGGGGCTAGTATTTGCTGAGGTAAGACGGATTTTGGCAAATCACATTTCTTGTAAGAAAATGAGGGTGGGTGGGCGGGGCTAGGATTTCATAACATAAATTTGCGATTAATACCCTATAAAACTAGAAACTCAAACGTTTTCCTCTCAAAGCCATGTGGAACGGTTTCAAATTTTTTGGAAATTTTGGGAATTTGTTTGAACATTTTTTCCGCAGTTCTCAGTTATTTGAAGACAAGTCAAAAATATTTTAGATTCATAATCCACGAAAAATTATCTATAAGCCAGCTATTTTCCGCTGAGTCAGATCGTCTTTTAACTGTTTCAAACAAAAAATTCTTGGAAATTACGAAAAATGTTTCTCACTTTTCTCGCTAATTTTCGGAAATAGTTGAAAAATAGTCGGAAATGTCAAAAGTGCGAAAATTAGTATTATCTTATCAAATACTAGCCCCGCCCACCCACCCTCTATTTTCTTGGAACGTATGTGATTTGCCAAAACCAGTCTTATCTTAGCAAGTACTAGCCCCGCCCACCCACCCTCTGTTTTTTTGGAAGGTATGTGATATGCCAAAATCAGTTTTATCTTAGCAAGGACTATTTGATTATTATTTAAGAATTTATTTAGCCATTTCAATGTAGAATATAGTACTTAAGATAAGTCTGAAATTGGCAAATCACATACCTTCCAAGAAAATAGAGGGCGGGTGGGCGGGGCTAGTGTTTGCTGAGGTAAGACGGATTTTGGCAAATCACATTTCTTGTAAGAAAATGAGGGTGGGTGGGCGGGGCTAGGATTTCATAAGATAAATTTGCGATTAATACCCTATAAAACTAGAAACTCAAACGTTTTCCTCTCAAAGCCATGTGGAACGGTTTCAAATTTTTTGGAAATTTTGGGAATTTTTTTCAACATTTTTTCCGCAGTTCTCAGTTATTTGAAGACAAGTTGTCAAAAATATTTTAGATTCATAATCCACGAAAAATTATCTATAAGCCAACTATTTTCCGCTGAATCAGATCGTCTTTTAACTGTTTCAAACAAAAAAATTTGGAAATTACGAAAAATATTTCTCACTTTTCTCGTGAATTTTCGGAAATAGTTGAAAAATAGTCGGAAATGTCAAAAGTGCGAAAATTAGTATTATCTTATCAAATACTAGCCCCGCCCACCCACCCTCTTTTTTTTGGAAGGTGTGTGATATGCCAAAATCAGTTTTATCTTAGCAAGTACTATTTAGTTATTATTTAATACTTTATTTAGCCATTTCAATATAGAATATAGTACTTAAGATAAGACTGAAATTGGCAAATCACATACCTTCCAAGAAAATAGAGGGCGGGTGGGCGACCTTTGAACAGGTAACTCACGTGACAGTGACGTCATCGTACGTCACGATGAGATTGCAAAAATTATTTATGCGGTGTTCGATTTAATTACCATATATTAATACATATCGTATTTAAACATTATAAATAATATTAATTATGTTTAAATATTATTTAATTATATTAAAATTTAAACTTTGTCGAGGAAACGAATCACGGAACCTGATAAATTAAAACTGAAGTCGTACTTACCCTGTTTTCGGTCCTTTTCGGAAAAATATCCATTTTCTTCCGTGTTCACAGCAATAACACAACACATTTTCCCTAATATTTGTTAATAATAAATTAGAAACGATAAGATTGCAAAATTCGATTTTCATATGTATTTTGGCCGGGAAATTAGACATTTTCAGGATTAACTTAACAATATTTAAACAAATTACTTTGTTTTTAATACCATCGTGTATTTAGTAAAACCGTTTTCGGTTTGATTGTCATATATTAATAGTTACTTACCATATTTGAACATTATAAATAATATTAATTATGTCTAAATTTTATTTAATTATGTCGTGAAAATGTATAGCTTTGACCGATCAGCTTCAACCGTCGCGAATTTTTTTCCAAAATTTAAACATTAACGAGTAAAGGAATCACGAAATTTGATATATTAAAACTGAAGTCGTACTTTCCCCGTTTTCAGTCCTTTTTGCTAGATTCTTCGAGATTCTCTCACAATCCCTGGAGAAATCTGAGGGATTCTCGAAGAATCTCGAAAAATCTAGAAGAATCTAAAAAAACTGAAAGAATTTGGAAAAATCTGCAGGGATCTGAAAGGGTCTGAAACGATCTGAATAGAACTGAAAAATGTGAAAGAATCTTGAGGATCCCTGACGGTGTCTTTAAATGAATCTTAAAAAATTTCAAAGAACTGGTAACAGTCCGGAAGCATCGGAAAGAATAAAAAAAATCGAAAACATCTGAAAGAGAGAATTGAAAAGAAAATGAAGGAATCTGAAAGCATTTGAAAGAATATGGAGGAATTTGTGGGAAGCTGAGAGAATATCAAAGAATCTAGAAAAAACTGGAAGAATTTGGAAAAGTCTGCAGAATAGAACTCAAAAATTTGAAAGAATCTAAGAGAAAATCAGAAAGAAAATGAAAAAATCTGGAGAAATTTGAAAGATTCTGGGAGAAATTGGGAGATTCGAAAAGAATCTGAAGGAATCTAGAGGAACATGGGAGAAAATGAGAGAGATTGAGAAGTTCGGAAAGAATCTGAGGGAATCTGTGAGAATCTCAAAGAATCTAGAAAAATCTGGAAGAACTTAGAAGGGTTTGCAGAAATCTGAAAGTATTTGTAAAGTACTAAAACGATCTGAATAGAACTGGAAAAAATTCGAAAGAATGTGAAACAATCCGACAATATCCAAAAGCATCCGGAATAATCCGAATGAATCCAAAGGAATCCGAAAGGAAGAATCTGGAAGAATCTGAGAGAATTTGAGAGAATCTAGTAAAATGTAGAAAAAACTGGAAGAATCTGGAACAGTCTGCGGGGATCTGAAAGGATCTAAAGCGATCGTAAAAAATTTGAGAGAACCTGAAACGATTTGTAAAGATCTGAAAAATTCTGAGAAAATCTGAGGGAATATTGAGTGATATAGAGATAATTTGAGAAAATAGAAAAAATCTGCAACAAAGTGTAGTTTTTCTAGAAATTTTTGCATTAATTTTTCAACATATTCTCAGAGCCAGGAATTTGTTGCAAAATACTTTAGGTAAATTACACAAATTTATTAGACACAGTGACCATTTTTAACAAAATTTATGAAAAACTTCTTGATATTAAAATTAACCAAATACGAATTAAATTTTCTGAGATAGAAAATTACACATTTTTGACGTGCTTAAAGTTTCTAAAATTTCATTCGATTATTAATTTTTGATAAAAACTATGACCAAAGAAACCTGACTTGACCTGACTTTATTTATCAATTCTAAGACTGCTGCTTGTAAAGTTTAAAGATCTATTTTATAAAACTTCCCAGTGGCATGTAAGTATTTATTGACGTCGTTGACAAATATTGCAAATAAGTACGTCGTGAGACTGCTCCCTGAGGACCCCCGAATCTGCTCGATCCCGTAAGTCAAAAACCGTTGAAAACCCCCGTTCATGTAAAGTACCTCAAAAAGCCCTCCCCGCTTTCACAAAAAGCCCGCTAGTTGGAATCCTTGCTGTCCGCCGCCGATTTTTATTAAAAGAAATTTAATTCAGGTAACCGGAACGAAGACTGCTCCTTTGGTGGTCGGACGGTATGGAAATTGAGTTTGAAGGATTTCTTAATTAAATTTGTCTCGCATAATTCTCTATTTTTTCTCGACTCCTTCCGGCCTTTAGTCTGCGTCTTTTTCTTTTATTTCCAAAGTAACTTCCCTGACTCGAAGTTCGCGACCGTAATGACGAATTGCATCAGCATAACGAGTTTGCCGAGAAAAAGCCGACTAGTTATGAAATAATTCCCAATCAGTCGACTTCCTTTCGGGTCTAGGTGACCTCTTCCCCGTGGAAGAGTCGACGCATTAATCTCAACTAATAAAACTAGGTTCCATTTTAATGCTCGAACTTCGATAGCGTCCTCCCAATTTGTCCGAAAGCTTTTACCTGTAGAAATGGATGGAACTGCAGATTTATAGAAGTTAAGGATAAGAATATAAACATAACATCAGATCGCAAGATGCCATAACAAGAAACTTCCCGGGAAATATATTCCGAAGTTTCCGAGGAGATATCAGTCGTCAGCGTCATTGTGTTTCGAAGCAAATTTACAATTCTTCCGGCATTTGATGCACGAAATAATAACCGCAACACCGAACCGGGATTATAAAAGGTTGTTTTTCAACTAGTTTCAACAAATGGAAAAATATACACTATCTGTAATTTTAATTAGCGCCGGTCGTTCGGACTTACCAGAAGCCCCCTTTTTATCCTTCGATTTAGTTAAGATACTCGTCGGAAGGTGCTAGATTAAAAGTTCCGAGTTTTGACGGCGGCGACAGACTCAATTTCATTTAGAGTTGCACAAGTCAAACTTTAATATTTTTACATTAAAAGGAGAAAATGTAGCAAAATGAGAAAAAGTTGGCAGAGAAAAGCGACGAATTAAGATGCAGCTTTTTACTTCATTAAATTGTTTCGAGTGTTGGAATAAAGTCGGAGCCGCAATGGATCTCAAAATGACGTTACGACACGACTTTTATCAATAATCTGACACGCCCTTACACCGGATTTCACATAATTGAAAATTTATAACATCAATACAACGACAAGCGGGGATAAGATTTCGGAATAAAGTTGTAATTTTTATGCATGAATAATGGAGGGTACTTTTAAGACGCTGCTGCTACGTAGGCAGGTAAGGAAATGAATTTCGCTGAAAAAAAATCGCTCGAGAGATTTATTTAGATCAAGACAATCTGCAATTCATGATAGTGCGATTTTTTGCCGGGTTGCGTCACGAGGAAGTTGGGTTGTGGATATCGTCAATGGGAGAATTTGGTTTTTCTCAACTACGTTTTTAAATCTATAAAATAATTCGGGACATACTAAGTTAGAAAAATGTGTTGTGTTTATACACACAACAACCAGTCGAAAACAATTCAACAGTCGTGATTAGCATTTATATTTTTCATTATGTTTATTTTTACTATTGGGTATAATTTCTGTAAATTACCATTCATTATTGTTGAATGCTAACAAACCGTAGAAGTGATTTTCGAACAAAAACTTAATAGTCAATTGATACATAAAATTACAGCGCATAAAAATAAAACGGAATGAATACAATGAAGTAAGTTGTATTCGGTGCTACATTTGTCGTTTACTACTCAAACTATTGAAACTATACTTTTATTGTATACAGACTACTGTCAAGAATAATAATGGAATCTATTATACCTGAAATAAACTAGGAAACTCTCCTATATTGGTGAAAGTTTCGCTACTCGCCAAGAGATGCCGCCTACTATGCAATACAATCGATTTTAGTACATTTTCAAAACGACAAGTTCTTCAAAACTCAGAAAATATTTGCGAAAATAAATGTAGTTAAATTGAAAAAAACTGACTTTGACTGTTTCATTAAAAAATTTCTTACTTGAGATGTGTAAAACAGAATAGTTTTTGCGGCTGAAAGTGACTTCTGGAGGTTGAAATCTACAAGAAAATGTATTTAGTTGAGTTTCGAAAATGTCAAAATTTGGCCGAAATTTGAAGAAGGGGGGACCATTGGAAGAATTTCACTCTTAAAAAAGTTGTCTAAAAATTGCAAAAAAATTCAGGGACGTAGACTTCGACATGCTGATTCCAAAAATATAGTGTGTTGATTGATGGTCATGGAGCAACATTTTCGAAAGAATCGGTGCGAAATGCGAATTTTTGAAGATTTCTAAAAATTTCGATATTTCAACGGTCGATTCCGGAAAAACGGTTAGAGATATCAAAGAAACGAAGCCGGAAGTGAGTTCTGGAGCTCGAAATCTACAAGAAAATATATTTAGTTGAGATTCGAAAATGTCAAAATTTGGCCGAAATTTGAAGAAGGGGGGACCATTGGAAAATTTCACTCTTAAAAAAGTTGTCTAAAAATTGCGAAAAAATTCAGGGACGTTGAGCTCGACACGCTGATTCCAAAAATATAGTGTGTTGATGGTCACGGAGCAACATTTTCGAAAGAATCGGTGCGAAATGCGAATTTTTGAAGATTTCTAAAAATTTCGATATTTCAACGGTCGATTTCGGCAAAACGACTGAAGTAATCAAAGAAACGATGCCGAATCTGAGTTCTAGAGCTCGAAATCTACAAGAAAATGTATTTAGTTGAGTTTCGAAAATGTCAAAATTTGGCCGAAATTCGAAGAAGGGGGGACCATTGGAAAATTTCACTCTTAAAAAAAGTTGTTTAAAAATTGCGAAAAAATTCAGGGACGTAGAGCTCGACACGCTGATTCCAAAAATATAGTGTGTTGATGGTCACGGAGCAACATTTTCGAAAGAATCGGTGCGAAATGCGAATTTTTGAAGATTTCTAAAAATTTCGATATTTCAACGGTCGATTTCGGCAAAACGACTGAAGTAATCAAAGAAACGATGCCGAATCTGAGTTCTAGAGTTCGAAATCTACAAGAAAATGTATTTAGTTGAGTTTCGAAAATGTCAAAATTTGGCCGAAATATGAAGAAGGGGGGACCATTGGAAAAATTTCATTTTTAAAAAAGTCGTCTAAAAATTGCGAAAAAATTCAGGGACGTTGAGCTCGACACGCTGATTCCAAAAATATAGTGTGTTGATGGTCACGGAGCAACATTTTCGAAAGAATCGGTGCGAAATGCGAATTTTTGAAGATTTCAAAAAATTTCGATATTTCAACGGTCGATTTCGGCAAAACGACTGAAGTAATCAAAGAAACGATGCCGAATCTGAGTTCTAGAGTTCGAAATCTACAAGAAAATGTATTTAGTTGAGTTTCGAAAATGTCAAAATTTGGCCGAAATTTGAGGAAGGGGGGACCATTGGAAAAATTTCATTTTTAAAAAAGCCGTCTAAAAATTGCGAAAAAATTCAGGGACGTAGAGCTCGACACGCTGATTTCAAAAATATAGTGTGTTGATGGTCACGGAGCAACATTTTCGAAAGAATCGGTGCGAAATGCGAATTTTTGAAGATTTCTAAAATTTTCGATATTTCAACGGTCGATTTCGGCAAAACGACTGAAGTAATCAAAGAAACGATGCCGAATCTGAGTTCTAGAGTTCGAAATCTACAAGAGAATGTATTTAGTTGAGTTTCGAAAATGTCAAAATTTGGCCGAAATTTGAAGAAGGGGGGACAATTGGAAAATTTTCATTTTTAAAAAAGTCGTCTAAAAATTGCGAAAAAATTCAGGGACGTAGAGCTCGACACGCTGATTCCAAAAATATAGTGTGTTGATGGTCACGGAGCAACATTTTCGAAAGAATCGGTGCGAAATGCGAATTTTTGAAGATTTCTAAAAATTTCGATATTTCAACGGTCGATTTCGGCAAAACGACTGAAGTAATCAAAGAAACGATGCCGAATCTGAGTTCTAGAGCTCGAAATCTACAAGAAAATGTATTTAGTTGAGTTTCGAAAATGTCAAAATTTGGCCGAAATTTGAAGAAGGGGGGACCATTGGAAAATTTCACTCTTAAAAAAAGTTGTTTAAAAATTGCGAAAAAATTCAGGGACGTAGAGCTCGACACGCTGATTCCAAAAATATAGTGTGTTGATGGTCACGGAGCAACATTTTCGAAAGAATCGGTGCGAAGTGCGAATTTTTGAAGATTTCTAAAAATTTCGATATTTCAACGGTCGATTTCGGCAAAACGACTGAAGTAATCAAAGAAACGATGCCGAATCTGAGTTCTAGAGCTCGAAATCTACAAGAAAATGTATTTAGTTGAGTTTCGAAAATGTCAAAATTTGGCCGAAATTCGAAGAAGGGGGGACCATTGGAAAATTTCACTCTTAAAAAAAGTTGTTTAAAAATTGCGAAAAAATTCAGGGACGTAGAGCTCGACACGCTGATTCCAAAAATATAGTGTGTTGATGGTCACGGAGCAACATTTTCGAAAGAATCGGTGCGAAATGCGAATTTTTGAAGATTTCTAAAAATTTCGATATTTCAACGGTCGATTTCGGCAAAACGACTGAAGTAATCAAAGAAACGATGCCGAATCTGAGTTCTAGAGTTCGAAATCTACAAGAAAATGTATTTAGTTGAGTTTCGAAAATGTCAAAATTTGGCCGAAATTCGAAGGAGGGGGGACCATTGGAAAATTTCACTCTTAAAAAAAGTTGTTTAAAAATTGCGAAAAAATTCAGGGACGTAGAGCTCGACACGCTGATTCCAAAAATATAGTGTGTTGATGGTCACGGAGCAACATTTTCGAAAGAATCGGTGCGAAATGCGAATTTTTGAAGATTTCTAAAAATTTCGATATTTCAACGGTCGATTTCGGCAAAATGACTGAAGTAATCAAAGAAACGATGCCGAATCGGAGTTCTAGAGTTCGAAATCTACAAGAAAATGTATTTAGTTGAGTTTCGAAAATGTCAAAATTTGGCCGAAATTTGAGGAAGGGGGGACCATTGGAAAAATTTCATTTTTAAAAAAGTCGTCTCAAAATTGCGAAAAAATTCAGGGACGTTGAGCTCGACACGCTGATTCCAAAAATATAGTGTGTTGATGGTCACGGAGCAACATTTTCGAAAGAATCGGTGCGAAATGCGAATTTTTGGAGATTTCTAAAAATTTCGATATTTCAACGGTCGATTTCGGCAAAACGACTGAAGTAATCAAAGAAACGATGCCGAATCTGAGTTCTAGAGCTCGAAATCTACAAGAAAATGTATTTAGTTGAGTTTCGAAAATGTCAAAATTTGGCCGAAATTTGAGGAAGGGGGGACCATTGGAAAAATTTCATTTTTAAAAAAGTCGTCTAAAAATTGCGAAAAAATTCAGGGACGTAGAGCTCGACACGCTGATTCCAAAAATATAGTGTGTTGATGGTCACGGAGCAACATTTTCGAAAGAATCGGTGCGAAGTGCGAATTTTTGAAGATTTCTAAAAATTTCGATATTTCAACGGTCGATTTCGGCAAAACGACTGAAGTAATCAAAGAAACGATGCCGAATCTGAGTTCTAGAGCTCGAAATCTACAAGAAAATGTATTTAGTTGAGTTTCGAAAATGTCAAAATTTGGCCGAAATTCGAAGAAGGGGGGACCATTGGAAAATTTCACTCTTAAAAAAAGTTGTTTAAAAATTGCGAAAAAATTCAGGGACATAGAGCTCGACACGCTGATTCCAAAAATATAGTGTGTTGATGGTCACGGAGCAACATTTTCGAAAGAATCGGTGCGAAATGCGAATTTTTGAAGATTTCTAAAAATTTCGATTTTTCAACGGCCGATTTCGGCAAAACGACTGAAGTAATCAAAGAAACGATGCCGAATCTGAGTTCTAGAGCTCGAAATCTACAAGAAAATGTATTTAGTTGAGTTTCGAAAATGTCAAAATTTGGCCGAAATTTGAGGAAGGGGGGACCATTGGAAAAATTTCATATTTAAAAAAGTCGTCTAAAAATTGCGAAAAAATTCAGGGACGTAGAGCTCGACACGCTGATTCCAAAAATATAGTGTGTTGATGGTCACGGAGCAACATTTTCGAAAGAATCGGTGCGAAATGCGAATTTTTGAAGATTTCTAAAAATTTCGATATTTCAACGGTCGATTTCGGCAAAACGACTGAAGTAATCAAAGAAACGATGCCGAAAGTGAGTTCTAGAGCTCGAAATTTACAAGAAAATGCATTTAGTTGAGTTTCGAAAATGTCAAAATTTGGCCGAAATTTGAGGAAGGGGGGACCATTGGAAAAATTTCATTTTTAAAAAAGTCGTCTAAAAATTGCGAAAAAATTCAGGGACGTAGAGCTCGACACGCTGATTACAAAAATATAGTGTGTTGATGGTCACGGAGCAACATTTTCGAAAGAATCGGTGCGAAATGCGAATTTTTGAAGATTTCTAAAAATTTCGATATTTCAACGGTCGATTTCGGCAAAACGACTGAAGTAATCAAAGAAACGATGCCGAATCTGAGTTCTAGAGCTCGAAATCTACAGGAAAATGTATTTCGTTGAGTTTCGAAAATGTCAAAATTTGGCCGAAATTCGAAGGAGGGGGGACCATTGGAAAATTTCACTCTTAAAAAAAGTTGTTTAAAAATTGCGAAAAAATTCAGGGACGTAGAGCTCGACACGCTGATTCCAAAAATATAGTGTGTTGATCGTCACGGAGCAACATTTTCGAAAGAATCGGTGCGAAATGCGAATTTTTGAAGATTTCTAAAAATTTCGATATTTCAACGGTCGATTTCGGCAAAACGACTGAAGTAATCAAAGAAACGATGCCGAATCTGAGTTCTAGAGTTCGAAATCTACAAGAAAATGTATTTAGTTGAGTTTCGAAAATGTCAAAATTTGGCCGAAATTTGAGGAAGGGGGGACCATTGGAAAAATTTCATTTTTAAAAAAGTCGTCTAAAAATTGCGAAAAAATTCAGGGACGTTGAGCTCGACACGCTGATTCCAAAAATATAGTGTGTTGATGGTCACGGAGCAACATTTTCGAAAGAATCGGTGCGAAATGCGAATTTTTGGAGATTTCTAAAAATTTCGATATTTCAACGGTCGATTTCGGCAAAACGACTGAAGTAATCAAAGAAACGATGCCGAATCTGAGTTCTAGAGCTCGAAATCTACAAGAAAATGTATTTAGTTGAGTTTCGAAAATGTCAAAATTTGGCCGAAATTTGAGGAAGGGGGGACCATTGGAAAAATTTCATTTTTAAAAAAGTCGTCTAAAAATTGCGAAAAAATTCAGGGACGTAGAGCTCGACACGCTGATTCCAAAAATATAGTGTGTTGATGGTCACGGAGCAACATTTTCGAAAGAATCGGTGCGAAGTGCGAATTTTTGAAGATTTCTAAAAATTTCGATATTTCAACGGTCGATTTCGGCAAAACGACTGAAGTAATCAAAGAAACGATGCCGAATCTGAGTTCTAGAGCTCGAAATCTACAAGAAAATGTATTTAGTTGAGTTTCGAAAATGTCAAAATTTGGCCGAAATTTGAGGAAGGGGGGACCATTGGAAAAATTTCATTTTTAAAAAAGTCGTCTAAAAATTGCGAAAAAATTCAGGGACGTAGAGCTCGACACGCTGATTCCAAAAATATAGTGTGTTGATGGTCACGGAGCAACATTTTCGAAAGAATCGGTGCGAAATGCGAATTTTTGAAGATTTCTAAAAATTTCGATATTTCAACGGTCGATTTCGGCAAAACGACTGAAGTAATCAAAGAAACGATGCCGAAAGTGAGTTCTAGAGCTCGAAATTTACAAGAAAATGCATTTAGTTGAGTTTCGAAAATGTCAAAATTTGGCCGAAATTTGAGGAAGGGGGGACCATTGGAAAAATTTCATTTTTAAAAAAGTCGTCTAAAAATTGCGAAAAAATTCAGGGACGTTGAGCTCGACACGCTGATTCCAAAAATATAGTGTGTTGATGGTCACGGAGCAACATTTTCGAAAGAATCGGTGCGAAATGCGAATTTTTGAAGATTTCTAAAAATTTCGATATTTCAACGGTCGATTTCGGCAAAACGACTGAAGTAATCAAAGAAACGATGCCGAATCTGAGTTCTAGAGCTCGAAATCTACAAGAAAATGTATTTAGTTGAGTTTCGAAAATGTCAAAATTTGGCCGAAATTCGAAGAAGGGGGGACCATTGGAAAATTTCACTCTTAAAAAAAGTTGTTTAAAAATTGCGAAAAAATTCAGGGACGTAGAGCTCGACACGCTGATTCCAAAAATATAGTGTGTTGATGGTCACGGAGCAACATTTTCGAAAGAATCGGTGCGAAATGCGAATTTTTGAAGATTTCTAAAAATTTCGATATTTCAACGGTCGATTTCGGCAAAACGACTGAAGTAATCAAAGAAACGATGCCGAATCTGAGTTCTAGAGCTCGAAATCTACAAGAAAATGTATTTAGTTGAGTTTCGAAAATGTCAAAATTTGGCCGAAATTTGAAGAAGGGGGGACTATTGGAAGAATTTCACTTTTAAAAAGTTGTCTAAAAATTGCGAAAAAATTCAGGGACGTAGAGCTCGACATGCTGATTCCAAAAATATAGTGTGTTGATGGTCACGGAGCAACATTTTCGAAAGAATCGGTGCGAAATGCGAATTTTTGAAGATTTCTAAAAATTTCGATATTTCAACGGTCGATTTCGGCAAAACGACTGAAGTAATCAAAGAAACGATGCCGAAAGTGAGTTCTAGAGCTCGAAATCTACAAGAAAATGTATTTAGTTGAGTTTCGAAAATGTCAAAATTTGGGCGAAATTTGAAGAAGGGGGGACCATTGGAAAATTTCACTCTTAAAAAAAGTTGTCTAAAAATTGCGAAAAAATTCAGGGACGTAGAGCTCGACATGCTGATTCCAAAAATATAGTGTGTTGATGGTCACGGAGCAACATTTTCGAAAGAATCGGTACGAAATGCGAATTTTTGAAGATTTCTAAAAATTTCGATATTTCAACGGTCGATTTCGGCAAATCCACTGAAGTAATCAAAGAGACGATGCCGAAAGTGAGTTCTAGAGCTCGAAATCTACAAGAAAATGTATTTAGTTGAGTTTCGAAAATGTCAAAATTTGGCCGAAATTTGAAGAAGGGGGGACCATTGGAAAATTTCGCTCTTAAAAAAAGTTGTCTAAAAATTGCGAAAAAATTCAGGGACGTAGACTTCGACATGCTGATTCCAAAAATATAGTGTGTTGATTGATGGTCACGGAGCAACATTTTCGAAAGAATCGGTGCGAAATGCGAATTTTTGAAGATTTCTAAAAATTTCGATATTTCAACGGTCGATTTCGGCAAAACGACTGAAGTAATCAAAGAAACGATGCCGAATCTGAGTTCTAGAGTTCGAAATCTACAAGAAAATGTATTTAGTTGAGTTTCGAAAATGTCAAAATTTGGCCGAAATTTGAGGAAGGGGGGACCATTGGAAAAATTTCATTTTTAAAAAAGTCGTCTAAAAATTGCGAAAAAATTCAGGGACGTTGAGCTCGACACGCTGATTCCAAAAATATAGTGTGTTGATGGTCACGGAGCAACATTTTCGAAAGAATCGGTGCGAAATGCGAATTTTTGAAGATTTCTAAAAATTTCGATATTTCAACGGTCGATTTCGGCAAAACGACTGAAGTAATCAAAGAAACGATGCCGAATCTGAGTTCTAGAGCTCGAAATCTACAAGAAAATGTATTTAGTTGAGTTTCGAAAATGTCAAAATTTGGCCGAAATTCGAAGAAGGGGGGACCATAGGAAAATTTCACTCTTAAAAAAAGTTGTTTAAAAATTGCGAAAAAATTCAGGGACGTAGAGCTCGACACGCTGATTCCAAAAATATAGTGTGTTGATGGTCACGGAGCAACATTTTCGAAAGAATCGGTGCGAAATGCGAATTTTTGAAGATTTCTAAAAATTTCGATTTTTCAACGGTCGATTTCGGCAAAACGACTGAAGTAATCAAAGAAACGATGCCGAATCTGAGTTCTAGATCTCGAAATCTACAAGAAAATGTATTTAGTTGAGTTTCGAAAATGTCAAAATTTGGCCGAAATTCGAAGAAGGGGGGACCATTGGAAAATTTCACTCTTAAAAAAAGTTGTTTAAAAATTGCGAAAAAATTCAGGGACGTAGAGCTCGACACGCTGATTCCAAAAATATAGTGTGTTGATGGTCACGGAGCAACATTTTCGAAAGAATCGGTGCGAAATGCGAATTTTTGAAGATTTCTAAAAATTTCGATATTTCAACGGTCGATTTCGGCAAAACGACTGAAGTAATCAAAGAAACGATGCCGAATCTGAGTTCTAGAGTTCGAAATCTACAAGAAAATGTATTTAGTTGAGTTTCGAAAATGTCAAAATTTGGCCGAAATTTGAGGAAGGGGGGACCATTGGAAAAATTTCATTTTTAAAAAAGTCGTCTAAAAATTGCGAAAAAATTCAGGGACGTTGAGCTCGACACGCTGATTCCAAAAATATAGTGTGTTGATGGTCACGGAGCAACATTTTCGAAAGAATCGGTGCGAAATGCGAATTTTTGAAGATTTCAAAAAATTTCGATATTTCAACGGTCGATTTCGGCAAAACGACTGAAGTAATCAAAGAAACGATGCCGAATCTGAGTTCTAGAGCTCGAAATCTACAAGAAAATGTATTTAGTTGAGTTTCGAAAATGTCAAAATTTGGCCGAAATTTGAGGAAGGGGGGACCATTGGAAAATTTTCATTTTTAAAAAAGTCGTCTAAAAATTGCGAAAAAATTCAGGGACGTAGAGCTCGACACGCTGATTTCAAAAATATACTGTGTTGATGGTCACGGAGCAACATTTTCGAAAGAATCGGTGCGAAATGCGAATTTTTGAAGATTTCTAAAAATTTCGATATTTCAACGGTCGATTTCGGCAAAACGACTGAAGTAATCAAAGAAACGATGCCGAATCTGAGTTCTAGAGTTCGAAATCTACAAGAAAATGTATTTAGTTGAGTTTCGAAAATGTCAAAATTTGGCCGAAATTTGAAGAAGGGGGGACCATTGGAAAATTTTCATTTTTAAAAAAGTCGTCTAAAAATTGCGAAAAAATTCAGGGACGTAGAGCTCGACACGCTGATTTCAAAAATATAGTGTGTTGATGGTCACGGAGCAACATTTTCGAAAGAATCGGTGCGAAATGCGAATTTTTGAAGATTTCTAAAAATTTCGATATTTCAACGGTCGATTTCGGCAAAACGACTGAAGTAATCAAAGAAACGATGCCGAATCTGAGTTCTAGAGTTCGAAATCTACAAGAGAATGTATTTAGTTGAGTTTCGAAAATGTCAAAATTTGGCCGAAATTTGAAGAAGGGGGGACCATTGGGAAATTTCATTTTTAAAAAAGTCGTCTAAAAATTGCGAAAAAATTCAGGGACGTAGAGCTCGACACGCTGATTCCAAAAATATAGTGTGTTGATGGTCACGGAGCAACATTTTCGAAAGAATCGGTGCGAAATGCGAATTTTTGAAGATTTCTAAAAATTTCGATATTTCAACGGTCGATTTCGGCAAAACGACTGAAGTAATCAAAGAAACGATGCCGAATCTGAGTTCTAGAGCTCGAAATCTACAAGAAAATGTATTTAGTTGAGTTTCGAAAATGTCAAAATTTGGCCGAAATTTGAAGAATGGGGGACCATTGGAAGAATTTCACTTTCAAAAAAGTTGTCTAAAAATTGCGAAAAAATTCAGGGACGTTGAGCTCGACACGCTGATTCCAAAAATATAGTGTGTTGATGGTCACGGAGCAACATTTTCGAAAGAATCGGTGCGAAATGCGAATTTTTGAAGATTTCTAAAAATTTCGATATTTCAACGGTCGATTTCGGCAAAACGACTGAAGTAATCAAAGAAACGATGCCGAATCTGAGTTCTAGAGTTCGAAATCTACAAGAAAATGTATTTAGTTGAGTTTCGAAAATGTCAAAATTTGGCCGAAATTTGAAGAAGGGGGGACCATTGGAAAATTTTCATTTTTAAAAAAGTCGTCTAAAAATTGCGAAAAAATTCAGGGACGTAGAGCTCGACACGCTGATTTCAAAAATATAGTGTGTTGATGGTCACGGAGCAACATTTTCGAAAGAATCGGTGCGAAATGCGAATTTTTGAAGATTTCTAAAAATTTCGATATTTCAACGGTCGATTTCGGCAAAACGACTGAAGTAATCAAAGAAACGATGCCGAATCTGAGTTCTAGAGTTCGAAATCTACAAGAGAATGTATTTAGTTGAGTTTCGAAAATGTCAAAATTTGGCCGAAATTTGAAGAAGGGGGGACCATTGGGAAATTTCATTTTTAAAAAAGTCGTCTAAAAATTGCGAAAAAATTCAGGGACGTAGAGCTCGACACGCTGATTCCAAAAATATAGTGTGTTGATGGTCACGGAGCAACATTTTCGAAAGAATCGGTGCGAAATGCGAATTTTTGAAGATTTCTAAAAATTTCGATATTTCAACGGTCGATTTCGGCAAAACGACTGAAGTAATCAAAGAAACGATGCCGAATCTGAGTTCTAGAGCTCGAAATCTACAAGAAAATGTATTTAGTTGAGTTTCGAAAATGTCAAAATTTGGCCGAAATTTGAAGAATGGGGGACCATTGGAAGAATTTCACTTTCAAAAAAGTTGTCTAAAAATTGCGAAAAAATTCAGGGACGTTGAGCTCGACACGCTGATTCCAAAAATATAGTGTGTTGATGGTCACGGAGCAACATTTTCGAAAGAATCGGTGCGAAATGCGAATTTTTGAAGATTTCTAAAAATTTCGATATTTCAACGGTCGATTTCGGCAAAACGACTGAAGTAATCAAAGAAACGATGCCGAATCTGAGTTCTAGAGTTCGAAATCTACAAGAAAATGTATTTAGTTGAGTTTCGAAAATGTCAAAATTTGGCCGAAATTTGAAGAAGGGGGGACCATTGGAAAATTTTCATTTTTAAAAAAGTCGTCTAAAAATTGCGAAAAAATTCAGGGACGTAGAGCTCGACACGCTGATTCCAAAAATATAGTGTGTTGATGGTCACGGAGCAACATTTTCGAAAGAATCGGTGCGAAATGCGAATTTTTGAAGATTTCTAAAAATTTCGATATTTCAACGGTCGATTTCGGCAAAACGACTAAAGAAATCAAAGAAACGATGCCGAATCTGAGTTCTAGAGCTCGAAATCTACAAGAAAATGTATTTAGTTGAGTTTCGAAAATGTCAAAATTTGGCCGAAATTCGAAGAAGGGGGGACCATTGGAAAATTTCACTCTTAAAAAAAGTTGTTTAAAAATTGCGAAAAAATTCAGGGACGTAGAGCTCGACACGCTGATTCCAAAAATATAGTGTGTTGATGGTCACGGAGCAACATTTTCGAAAGAATCGGTGCGAAATGCGAATTTTTGAAGATTTCTAAAAATTTCGATATTTCAACGGTCGATTTCGGCAAAACGACTAAAGTAATCAAAGAAACGATGCCGAATCTGAGTTCTAGAGCTCGAAATCTACAAGAAAATGTATTTAGTTGAGTTTCGAAAATGTCAAAATTTGGCCGAAATTCGAAGAAGGGGGGACCATTGGAAAATTTCACTCTTAAAAAAAGTTGTTTAAAAATTGCGAAAAAATTCAGGGACGTAGAGCTCGACACGCTGATTCCAAAAATATAGTGTGTTGATGGTCACGGAGCAACATTTTCGAAAGAATCGGTGCGAAATGCGAATTTTTGAAGATTTCTAAAAATTTCGATATTTCAACGGTCGATTTCGGCAAAACGACTGAAGTAATCAAAGAAACGATGCCGAATCTGAGTTCTAGAGTTCGAAATCTACAAGAAAATGTATTTAGTTGAGTTTCGAAAATGTCAAAATTTGGCCGAAATTTGAAGAAGGGGGGACCATTGGAAAAATTTCATTTTTAAAAAAGTCGTCTAAAAATTGCGAAAAAATTCAGGGACGTAGAGCTCGACACGCTGATTCCAAAAATATAGTGTGTTGATGGTCACGGAGCAACATTTTCGAAAGAATCGGTGCGAAATGCGAATTTTTGAAGATTTCTAAAAATTTCGATATTTCAACGGTCGATTTCGGCAAAACGACTGAAGTAATCAAAGAAACGATGCCGAAAGTGAGTTCTAGAGCTCGAAATTTACAAGAAAATGCATTTAGTTGAGTTTCGAAAATGTCAAAATTTGGCCGAAATTTGAGGAAGGGGGGACCATTGGAAAAATTTCATTTTTAAAAAAGTCGTCTAAAAATTGCGAAAAAATTCAGGGACGTAGAGCTCGACACGCTGATTCCAAAAATATAGTGTGTTGATGGTCACGGAGCAACATTTTCGAAAGAATCGGTGCGAAATGCGAATTTTTGAAGATTTCTAAAAATTTCGATATTTCAACGGTCGATTTCGGCAAAACGACTGAAGTAATCAAAGAAACGATGCCGAATCTGAGTTCTAGAGCTCGAAATCTACAGGAAAATGTATTTAGTTGAGTTTCGAAAATGTCAAAATTTGGCCGAAATTCGAAGGAGGGGGGACCATTGGAAAATTTCACTCTTAAAAAAAGTTGTTTAAAAATTGCGAAAAAATTCAGGGACGTAGAGCTCGACACGCTGATTCCAAAAATATAGTGTGTTGATGGTCACGGAGCAACATTTTCGAAAGAATCGGTGCGAAATGCGAATTTTTGAAGATTTCTAAAAATTTCGATATTTCAACGGTCGATTTCGGCAAAACGACTGAAGTAATCAAAGAAACGATGCCGAATCTGAGTTCTAGAGTTCGAAATCTACAAGAAAATGTATTTAGTTGAGTTTCGAAAATGTCAAAATTTGGCCGAAATTTGAGGAAGGGGGGACCATTGGAAAAATTTCATTTTTAAAAAAGTCGTCTAAAAATTGCGAAAAAATTCAGGGACGTTGAGCTCGACACGCTGATTCCAAAAATATAGTGTGTTGATGGTCACGGAGCAACATTTTCGAAAGAATCGGTGCGAAATGCGAATTTTTGGAGATTTCTAAAAATTTCGATATTTCAACGGTCGATTTCGGCAAAACGACTGAAGTAATCAAAGAAACGATGCCGAATCTGAGTTCTAGAGCTCGAAATCTACAAGAAAATGTATTTAGTTGAGTTTCGAAAATGTCAAAATTTGGCCGAAATTTGAGGAAGGGGGGACCATTGGAAAAATTTCATTTTTAAAAAAGTCGTCTAAAAATTGCGAAAAAATTCAGGGACGTAGAGCTCGACACGCTGATTCCAAAAATATAGTGTGTTGATGGTCACGGAGCAACATTTTCGAAAGAATCGGTGCGAAGTGCGAATTTTTGAAGATTTCTAAAAATTTCGATATTTCAACGGTCGATTTCGGCAAAACGACTGAAGTAATCAAAGAAACGATGCCGAATCTGAGTTCTAGAGCTCGAAATCTACAAGAAAATGTATTTAGTTGAGTTTCGAAAATGTCAAAATTTGGCCGAAATTCGAAGAAGGGGGGACCATTGGAAAATTTCACTCTTAAAAAAAGTTGTTTAAAAATTGCGAAAAAATTCAGGGACATAGAGCTCGACACGCTGATTCCAAAAATATAGTGTGTTGATGGTCACGGAGCAACATTTTCGAAAGAATCGGTGCGAAATGCGAATTTTTGAAGATTTCTAAAAATTCCGATTTTTCAACGGTCGATTTCGGCAAAACGACTGAAGTAATCAAAGAAACGATGCCGAATCTGAGTTCTAGAGCTCGAAATCTACAAGAAAATGTATTTAGTTGAGTTTCGAAAATGTCAAAATTTGGCCGAAATTTGAAGAAGGGGGGACCATTGGAAAATTTCACTCTTAAAAAAAGTTGTCTAAAAATTGCGAAAAAATTCAGGGACGTAGAACTCGACATGCTGATTCCAAAAATATAGTGTGTTGATGGTCACGGAGCAACATTTTCGAAAGAATCGGTACGAAATGCGAATTTTTGAAGATTTCTAAAAATTTCGATATTTCAACGGTCGATTTCGGCAAATCCACTGAAGTAATCAAAGAGACGATGCCGAAAGTGAGTTCTAGAGCTCGAAATCTACAAGAAAATGTATTTAGTTGAGTTTCGAAAATATCAAAATTTGGCCGAAATTTGAAGAAGGGGGGACCATTGGAAAATTTCGCTCTTAAAAAAAGTTGTCTAAAAATTGCGAAAAAATTCAGGGACGTAGACTTCGACATGCTGATTCCAAAAATATAGTGTGTTGATTGATGGTCATGGAGCAACATTTTCGAAAGAATCGGTGCGAAATGCGAATTTTTGAAGATTTCTAAAAATTTCGATATTTCAACGGTCGATTCCGGAAAAACGGTTAGAGATATCAAAGAAACGAAGCCGGAAGTGAGTTCTGGAGCTCGAAATCTACAAGAAAATATATTTAGTTGACATTCGAAAATGTCAAAATTTGGCCGAAATTTGAAGAAGGGGGGACCATTGGAAAATTTCACTCTTAAAAAAAGTTGTCTAAAAATTGCGAAAAAATTCAGGGACGTAGACTTCGACATGCTGATTCCAAAAATATAGTGTGTTGATTGATGGTCACGGAGCAACATTTTCGAAAGAATCGGTGCGAAATGCGAATTTTTGAAGATTTCTAAAAATTTCGATATTTCAACGGTCGATTTCGGCAAAACGACTGAAGTAATCAAAGAAACGATGCCGAATCTGAGTTCTAGAGTTCGAAATCTACAAGAAAATGTATTTAGTTGAGTTTCGAAAATGTCAAAATTTGGCCGAAATTCGAAGAAGGGGGGACCATTGGAAAATTTCACTCTTAAAAAAAGTTGTTTAAAAATTGCGAAAAAATTCAGGGACGTAGAGCTCGACACGCTGATTCCAAAAATATAGTGTGTTGATGGTCACGGAGCAACATTTTCGAAAGAATCGGTGCGAAATGCGAATTTTTGAAGATTTCTAAAAATTTCGATATTTCAACGGTCGATTTCGGCAAAACGACTGAAGTAATCAAAGAAACGATGCCGAATCTGAGTTCTAGAGTTCGAAATCTACAAGAAAATGTATTTAGTTGAGTTTCGAAAATGTCAAAATTTGGCCGAAATATGAAGAAGGGGGGACCATTGGAAAAATTTCATTTTTAAAAAAGTCGTCTAAAAATTGCGAAAAAATTCAGGGACGTTGAGCTCGACACGCTGATTCCAAAAATATAGTGTGTTGATGGTCACGGAGCAACATTTTCGAAAGAATCGGTGCGAAATGCGAATTTTTGAAGATTTCAAAAAATTTCGATATTTCAACGGTCGATTTCGGCAAAACGACTGAAGTAATCAAAGAAACGATGCCGAATCTGAGTTCTAGAGTTCGAAATCTACAAGAAAATGTATTTAGTTGAGTTTCGAAAATGTCAAAATTTGGCCGAAATTTGAGGAAGGGGGGACCATTGGAAAAATTTCATTTTTAAAAAAGCCGTCTAAAAATTGCGAAAAAATTCAGGGACGTAGAGCTCGACACGCTGATTTCAAAAATATAGTGTGTTGATGGTCACGGAGCAACATTTTCGAAAGAATCGGTGCGAAATGCGAATTTTTGAAGATTTCTAAAATTTTCGATATTTCAACGGTCGATTTCGGCAAAACGACTGAAGTAATCAAAGAAACGATGCCGAATCTGAGTTCTAGAGTTCGAAATCTACAAGAGAATGTATTTAGTTGAGTTTCGAAAATGTCAAAATTTGGCCGAAATTTGAAGAAGGGGGGACAATTGGAAAATTTTCATTTTTAAAAAAGTCGTCTAAAAATTGCGAAAAAATTCAGGGACGTAGAGCTCGACACGCTGATTCCAAAAATATAGTGTGTTGATGGTCACGGAGCAACATTTTCGAAAGAATCGGTGCGAAATGCGAATTTTTGAAGATTTCTAAAAATTTCGATATTTCAACGGTCGATTTCGGCAAAACGACTGAAGTAATCAAAGAAACGATGCCGAATCTGAGTTCTAGAGCTCGAAATCTACAAGAAAATGTATTTAGTTGAGTTTCGAAAATGTCAAAATTTGGCCGAAATTTGAAGAAGGGGGGACCATTGGAAAATTTCACTCTTAAAAAAAGTTGTTTAAAAATTGCGAAAAAATTCAGGGACGTAGAGCTCGACACGCTGATTCCAAAAATATAGTGTGTTGATGGTCACGGAGCAACATTTTCGAAAGAATCGGTGCGAAGTGCGAATTTTTGAAGATTTCTAAAAATTTCGATATTTCAACGGTCGATTTCGGCAAAACGACTGAAGTAATCAAAGAAACGATGCCGAATCTGAGTTCTAGAGCTCGAAATCTACAAGAAAATGTATTTAGTTGAGTTTCGAAAATGTCAAAATTTGGCCGAAATTCGAAGAAGGGGGGACCATTGGAAAATTTCACTCTTAAAAAAAGTTGTTTAAAAATTGCGAAAAAATTCAGGGACGTAGAGCTCGACACGCTGATTCCAAAAATATAGTGTGTTGATGGTCACGGAGCAACATTTTCGAAAGAATCGGTGCGAAATGCGAATTTTTGAAGATTTCTAAAAATTTCGATATTTCAACGGTCGATTTCGGCAAAACGACTGAAGTAATCAAAGAAACGATGCCGAATCTGAGTTCTAGAGTTCGAAATCTACAAGAAAATGTATTTAGTTGAGTTTCGAAAATGTCAAAATTTGGCCGAAATTCGAAGGAGGGGGGACCATTGGAAAATTTCACTCTTAAAAAAAGTTGTTTAAAAATTGCGAAAAAATTCAGGGACGTAGAGCTCGACACGCTGATTCCAAAAATATAGTGTGTTGATGGTCACGGAGCAACATTTTCGAAAGAATCGGTGCGAAATGCGAATTTTTGAAGATTTCTAAAAATTTCGATATTTCAACGGTCGATTTCGGCAAAATGACTGAAGTAATCAAAGAAACGATGCCGAATCGGAGTTCTAGAGTTCGAAATCTACAAGAAAATGTATTTAGTTGAGTTTCGAAAATGTCAAAATTTGGCCGAAATTTGAGGAAGGGGGGACCATTGGAAAAATTTCATTTTTAAAAAAGTCGTCTCAAAATTGCGAAAAAATTCAGGGACGTTGAGCTCGACACGCTGATTCCAAAAATATAGTGTGTTGATGGTCACGGAGCAACATTTTCGAAAGAATCGGTGCGAAATGCGAATTTTTGGAGATTTCTAAAAATTTCGATATTTCAACGGTCGATTTCGGCAAAACGACTGAAGTAATCAAAGAAACGATGCCGAATCTGAGTTCTAGAGCTCGAAATCTACAAGAAAATGTATTTAGTTGAGTTTCGAAAATGTCAAAATTTGGCCGAAATTTGAGGAAGGGGGGACCATTGGAAAAATTTCATTTTTAAAAAAGTCGTCTAAAAATTGCGAAAAAATTCAGGGACGTAGAGCTCGACACGCTGATTCCAAAAATATAGTGTGTTGATGGTCACGGAGCAACATTTTCGAAAGAATCGGTGCGAAGTGCGAATTTTTGAAGATTTCTAAAAATTTCGATATTTCAACGGTCGATTTCGGCAAAACGACTGAAGTAATCAAAGAAACGATGCCGAATCTGAGTTCTAGAGCTCGAAATCTACAAGAAAATGTATTTAGTTGAGTTTCGAAAATGTCAAAATTTGGCCGAAATTCGAAGAAGGGGGGACCATTGGAAAATTTCACTCTTAAAAAAAGTTGTTTAAAAATTGCGAAAAAATTCAGGGACATAGAGCTCGACACGCTGATTCCAAAAATATAGTGTGTTGATGGTCACGGAGCAACATTTTCGAAAGAATCGGTGCGAAATGCGAATTTTTGAAGATTTCTAAAAATTTCGATTTTTCAACGGCCGATTTCGGCAAAACGACTGAAGTAATCAAAGAAACGATGCCGAATCTGAGTTCTAGAGCTCGAAATCTACAAGAAAATGTATTTAGTTGAGTTTCGAAAATGTCAAAATTTGGCCGAAATTTGAGGAAGGGGGGACCATTGGAAAAATTTCATATTTAAAAAAGTCGTCTAAAAATTGCGAAAAAATTCAGGGACGTAGAGCTCGACACGCTGATTCCAAAAATATAGTGTGTTGATGGTCACGGAGCAACATTTTCGAAAGAATCGGTGCGAAATGCGAATTTTTGAAGATTTCTAAAAATTTCGATATTTCAACGGTCGATTTCGGCAAAACGACTGAAGTAATCAAAGAAACGATGCCGAAAGTGAGTTCTAGAGCTCGAAATTTACAAGAAAATGCATTTAGTTGAGTTTCGAAAATGTCAAAATTTGGCCGAAATTTGAGGAAGGGGGGACCATTGGAAAAATTTCATTTTTAAAAAAGTCGTCTAAAAATTGCGAAAAAATTCAGGGACGTAGAGCTCGACACGCTGATTACAAAAATATAGTGTGTTGATGGTCACGGAGCAACATTTTCGAAAGAATCGGTGCGAAATGCGAATTTTTGAAGATTTCTAAAAATTTCGATATTTCAACGGTCGATTTCGGCAAAACGACTGAAGTAATCAAAGAAACGATGCCGAATCTGAGTTCTAGAGCTCGAAATCTACAGGAAAATGTATTTCGTTGAGTTTCGAAAATGTCAAAATTTGGCCGAAATTCGAAGGAGGGGGGACCATTGGAAAATTTCACTCTTAAAAAAAGTTGTTTAAAAATTGCGAAAAAATTCAGGGACGTAGAGCTCGACACGCTGATTCCAAAAATATAGTGTGTTGATCGTCACGGAGCAACATTTTCGAAAGAATCGGTGCGAAATGCGAATTTTTGAAGATTTCTAAAAATTTCGATATTTCAACGGTCGATTTCGGCAAAACGACTGAAGTAATCAAAGAAACGATGCCGAATCTGAGTTCTAGAGTTCGAAATCTACAAGAAAATGTATTTAGTTGAGTTTCGAAAATGTCAAAATTTGGCCGAAATTTGAGGAAGGGGGGACCATTGGAAAAATTTCATTTTTAAAAAAGTCGTCTAAAAATTGCGAAAAAATTCAGGGACGTTGAGCTCGACACGCTGATTCCAAAAATATAGTGTGTTGATGGTCACGGAGCAACATTTTCGAAAGAATCGGTGCGAAATGCGAATTTTTGGAGATTTCTAAAAATTTCGATATTTCAACGGTCGATTTCGGCAAAACGACTGAAGTAATCAAAGAAACGATGCCGAATCTGAGTTCTAGAGCTCGAAATCTACAAGAAAATGTATTTAGTTGAGTTTCGAAAATGTCAAAATTTGGCCGAAATTTGAGGAAGGGGGGACCATTGGAAAAATTTCATTTTTAAAAAAGTCGTCTAAAAATTGCGAAAAAATTCAGGGACGTAGAGCTCGACACGCTGATTCCAAAAATATAGTGTGTTGATGGTCACGGAGCAACATTTTCGAAAGAATCGGTGCGAAGTGCGAATTTTTGAAGATTTCTAAAAATTTCGATATTTCAACGGTCGATTTCGGCAAAACGACTGAAGTAATCAAAGAAACGATGCCGAATCTGAGTTCTAGAGCTCGAAATCTACAAGAAAATGTATTTAGTTGAGTTTCGAAAATGTCAAAATTTGGCCGAAATTTGAGGAAGGGGGGACCATTGGAAAAATTTCATTTTTAAAAAAGTCGTCTAAAAATTGCGAAAAAATTCAGGGACGTAGAGCTCGACACGCTGATTCCAAAAATATAGTGTGTTGATGGTCACGGAGCAACATTTTCGAAAGAATCGGTGCGAAATGCGAATTTTTGAAGATTTCTAAAAATTTCGATATTTCAACGGTCGATTTCGGCAAAACGACTGAAGTAATCAAAGAAACGATGCCGAAAGTGAGTTCTAGAGCTCGAAATTTACAAGAAAATGCATTTAGTTGAGTTTCGAAAATGTCAAAATTTGGCCGAAATTTGAGGAAGGGGGGACCATTGGAAAAATTTCATTTTTAAAAAAGTCGTCTAAAAATTGCGAAAAAATTCAGGGACGTTGAGCTCGACACGCTGATTCCAAAAATATAGTGTGTTGATGGTCACGGAGCAACATTTTCGAAAGAATCGGTGCGAAATGCGAATTTTTGAAGATTTCTAAAAATTTCGATATTTCAACGGTCGATTTCGGCAAAACGACTGAAGTAATCAAAGAAACGATGCCGAATCTGAGTTCTAGAGCTCGAAATCTACAAGAAAATGTATTTAGTTGAGTTTCGAAAATGTCAAAATTTGGCCGAAATTCGAAGAAGGGGGGACCATTGGAAAATTTCACTCTTAAAAAAAGTTGTTTAAAAATTGCGAAAAAATTCAGGGACGTAGAGCTCGACACGCTGATTCCAAAAATATAGTGTGTTGATGGTCACGGAGCAACATTTTCGAAAGAATCGGTGCGAAATGCGAATTTTTGAAGATTTCTAAAAATTTCGATATTTCAACGGTCGATTTCGGCAAAACGACTGAAGTAATCAAAGAAACGATGCCGAATCTGAGTTCTAGAGCTCGAAATCTACAAGAAAATGTATTTAGTTGAGTTTCGAAAATGTCAAAATTTGGCCGAAATTTGAAGAAGGGGGGACTATTGGAAGAATTTCACTTTTAAAAAGTTGTCTAAAAATTGCGAAAAAATTCAGGGACGTAGAGCTCGACACGCTGATTCCAAAAATATAGTGTGTTGATGGTCACGGAGCAACATTTTCGAAAGAATCGGTGCGAAATGCGAATTTTTGAAGATTTCTAAAAATTTCGATATTTCAACGGTCGATTTCGGCAAAACGACTGAAGTAATCAAAGAAACGATGCCGAAAGTGAGTTCTAGAGCTCGAAATCTACAAGAAAATGTATTTAGTTGAGTTTCGAAAATGTCAAAATTTGGGCGAAATTTGAAGAAGGGGGGACCATTGGAAAATTTCACTCTTAAAAAAAGTTGTCTAAAAATTGCGAAAAAATTCAGGGACGTAGAGCTCGACATGCTGATTCCAAAAATATAGTGTGTTGATGGTCACGGAGCAACATTTTCGAAAGAATCGGTACGAAATGCGAATTTTTGAAGATTTCTAAAAATTTCGATATTTCAACGGTCGATTTCGGCAAATCCACTGAAGTAATCAAAGAGACGATGCCGAAAGTGAGTTCTAGAGCTCGAAATCTACAAGAAAATGTATTTAGTTGAGTTTCGAAAATGTCAAAATTTGGCCGAAATTTGAAGAAGGGGGGACCATTGGAAAATTTCGCTCTTAAAAAAAGTTGTCTAAAAATTGCGAAAAAATTCAGGGACGTAGACTTCGACATGCTGATTCCAAAAATATAGTGTGTTGATTGATGGTCACGGAGCAACATTTTCGAAAGAATCGGTGCGAAATGCGAATTTTTGAAGATTTCTAAAAATTTCGATATTTCAACGGTCGATTTCGGCAAAACGACTGAAGTAATCAAAGAAACGATGCCGAATCTGAGTTCTAGAGTTCGAAATCTACAAGAAAATGTATTTAGTTGAGTTTCGAAAATGTCAAAATTTGGCCGAAATTTGAGGAAGGGGGGACCATTGGAAAAATTTCATTTTTAAAAAAGTCGTCTAAAAATTGCGAAAAAATTCAGGGACGTTGAGCTCGACACGCTGATTCCAAAAATATAGTGTGTTGATGGTCACGGAGCAACATTTTCGAAAGAATCGGTGCGAAATGCGAATTTTTGAAGATTTCTAAAAATTTCGATATTTCAACGGTCGATTTCGGCAAAACGACTGAAGTAATCAAAGAAACGATGCCGAATCTGAGTTCTAGAGCTCGAAATCTACAAGAAAATGTATTTAGTTGAGTTTCGAAAATGTCAAAATTTGGCCGAAATTCGAAGAAGGGGGGACCATAGGAAAATTTCACTCTTAAAAAAAGTTGTTTAAAAATTGCGAAAAAATTCAGGGACGTAGAGCTCGACACGCTGATTCCAAAAATATAGTGTGTTGATGGTCACGGAGCAACATTTTCGAAAGAATCGGTGCGAAATGCGAATTTTTGAAGATTTCTAAAAATTTCGATTTTTCAACGGTCGATTTCGGCAAAACGACTGAAGTAATCAAAGAAACGATGCCGAATCTGAGTTCTAGATCTCGAAATCTACAAGAAAATGTATTTAGTTGAGTTTCGAAAATGTCAAAATTTGGCCGAAATTCGAAGAAGGGGGGACCATTGGAAAATTTCACTCTTAAAAAAAGTTGTTTAAAAATTGCGAAAAAATTCAGGGACGTAGAGCTCGACACGCTGATTCCAAAAATATAGTGTGTTGATGGTCACGGAGCAACATTTTCGAAAGAATCGGTGCGAAATGCGAATTTTTGAAGATTTCTAAAAATTTCGATATTTCAACGGTCGATTTCGGCAAAACGACTGAAGTAATCAAAGAAACGATGCCGAATCTGAGTTCTAGAGTTCGAAATCTACAAGAAAATGTATTTAGTTGAGTTTCGAAAATGTCAAAATTTGGCCGAAATTTGAGGAAGGGGGGACCATTGGAAAAATTTCATTTTTAAAAAAGTCGTCTAAAAATTGCGAAAAAATTCAGGGACGTTGAGCTCGACACGCTGATTCCAAAAATATAGTGTGTTGATGGTCACGGAGCAACATTTTCGAAAGAATCGGTGCGAAATGCGAATTTTTGAAGATTTCAAAAAATTTCGATATTTCAACGGTCGATTTCGGCAAAACGACTGAAGTAATCAAAGAAACGATGCCGAATCTGAGTTCTAGAGCTCGAAATCTACAAGAAAATGTATTTAGTTGAGTTTCGAAAATGTCAAAATTTGGCCGAAATTTGAGGAAGGGGGGACCATTGGAAAATTTTCATTTTTAAAAAAGTCGTCTAAAAATTGCGAAAAAATTCAGGGACGTAGAGCTCGACACGCTGATTTCAAAAATATACTGTGTTGATGGTCACGGAGCAACATTTTCGAAAGAATCGGTGCGAAATGCGAATTTTTGAAGATTTCTAAAAATTTCGATATTTCAACGGTCGATTTCGGCAAAACGACTGAAGTAATCAAAGAAACGATGCCGAATCTGAGTTCTAGAGTTCGAAATCTACAAGAAAATGTATTTAGTTGAGTTTCGAAAATGTCAAAATTTGGCCGAAATTTGAAGAAGGGGGGACCATTGGAAAATTTTCATTTTTAAAAAAGTCGTCTAAAAATTGCGAAAAAATTCAGGGACGTAGAGCTCGACACGCTGATTTCAAAAATATAGTGTGTTGATGGTCACGGAGCAACATTTTCGAAAGAATCGGTGCGAAATGCGAATTTTTGAAGATTTCTAAAAATTTCGATATTTCAACGGTCGATTTCGGCAAAACGACTGAAGTAATCAAAGAAACGATGCCGAATCTGAGTTCTAGAGTTCGAAATCTACAAGAGAATGTATTTAGTTGAGTTTCGAAAATGTCAAAATTTGGCCGAAATTTGAAGAAGGGGGGACCATTGGGAAATTTCATTTTTAAAAAAGTCGTCTAAAAATTGCGAAAAAATTCAGGGACGTAGAGCTCGACACGCTGATTCCAAAAATATAGTGTGTTGATGGTCACGGAGCAACATTTTCGAAAGAATCGGTGCGAAATGCGAATTTTTGAAGATTTCTAAAAATTTCGATATTTCAACGGTCGATTTCGGCAAAACGACTGAAGTAATCAAAGAAACGATGCCGAATCTGAGTTCTAGAGCTCGAAATCTACAAGAAAATGTATTTAGTTGAGTTTCGAAAATGTCAAAATTTGGCCGAAATTTGAAGAATGGGGGACCATTGGAAGAATTTCACTTTCAAAAAAGTTGTCTAAAAATTGCGAAAAAATTCAGGGACGTTGAGCTCGACACGCTGATTCCAAAAATATAGTGTGTTGATGGTCACGGAGCAACATTTTCGAAAGAATCGGTGCGAAATGCGAATTTTTGAAGATTTCTAAAAATTTCGATATATCAACGGTCGATTTCGGCAAAACGACTGAAGTAATCAAAGAAACGATGCCGAATCTGAGTTCTAGAGTTCGAAATCTACAAGAAAATGTATTTAGTTGAGTTTCGAAAATGTCAAAATTTGGCCGAAATTTGAAGAAGGGGGGACCATTGGAAAATTTTCATTTTTAAAAAAGTCGTCTAAAAATTGCGAAAAAATTCAGGGACGTAGAGCTCGACACGCTGATTCCAAAAATATAGTGTGTTGATGGTCACGGAGCAACATTTTCGAAAGAATCGGTGCGAAATGCGAATTTTTGAAGATTTCTAAAAATTTCGATATTTCAACGGTCGATTTCGGCAAAACGACTAAAGAAATCAAAGAAACGATGCCGAATCTGAGTTCTAGAGCTCGAAATCTACAAGAAAATGTATTTAGTTGAGTTTCGAAAATGTCAAAATTTGGCCGAAATTCGAAGAAGGGGGGACCATTGGAAAATTTCACTCTTAAAAAAAGTTGTTTAAAAATTGCGAAAAAATTCAGGGACGTAGAGCTCGACACGCTGATTCCAAAAATATAGTGTGTTGATGGTCACGGAGCAACATTTTCGAAAGAATCGGTGCGAAATGCGAATTTTTGAAGATTTCTAAAAATTTCGATATTTCAACGGTCGATTTCGGCAAAACGACTAAAGTAATCAAAGAAACGATGCCGAATCTGAGTTCTAGAGCTCGAAATCTACAAGAAAATGTATTTAGTTGAGTTTCGAAAATGTCAAAATTTGGCCGAAATTCGAAGAAGGGGGGACCATTGGAAAATTTCACTCTTAAAAAAAGTTGTTTAAAAATTGCGAAAAAATTCAGGGACGTAGAGCTCGACACGCTGATTCCAAAAATATAGTGTGTTGATGGTCACGGAGCAACATTTTCGAAAGAATCGGTGCGAAATGCGAATTTTTGAAGATTTCTAAAAATTTCGATATTTCAACGGTCGATTTCGGCAAAACGACTGAAGTAATCAAAGAAACGATGCCGAATCTGAGTTCTAGAGTTCGAAATCTACAAGAAAATGTATTTAGTTGAGTTTCGAAAATGTCAAAATTTGGCCGAAATTTGAAGAAGGGGGGACCATTGGAAAAATTTCATTTTTAAAAAAGTCGTCTAAAAATTGCGAAAAAATTCAGGGACGTAGAGCTCGACACGCTGATTCCAAAAATATAGTGTGTTGATGGTCACGGAGCAACATTTTCGAAAGAATCGGTGCGAAATGCGAATTTTTGAAGATTTCTAAAAATTTCGATATTTCAACGGTCGATTTCGGCAAAACGACTGAAGTAATCAAAGAAACGATGCCGAAAGTGAGTTCTAGAGCTCGAAATTTACAAGAAAATGCATTTAGTTGAGTTTCGAAAATGTCAAAATTTGGCCGAAATTTGAGGAAGGGGGGACCATTGGAAAAATTTCATTTTTAAAAAAGTCGTCTAAAAATTGCGAAAAAATTCAGGGACGTAGAGCTCGACACGCTGATTCCAAAAATATAGTGTGTTGATGGTCACGGAGCAACATTTTCGAAAGAATCGGTGCGAAATGCGAATTTTTGAAGATTTCTAAAAATTTCGATATTTCAACGGTCGATTTCGGCAAAACGACTGAAGTAATCAAAGAAACGATGCCGAATCTGAGTTCTAGAGCTCGAAATCTACAGGAAAATGTATTTAGTTGAGTTTCGAAAATGTCAAAATTTGGCCGAAATTCGAAGGAGGGGGGACCATTGGAAAATTTCACTCTTAAAAAAAGTTGTTTAAAAATTGCGAAAAAATTCAGGGACGTAGAGCTCGACACGCTGATTCCAAAAATATAGTGTGTTGATGGTCACGGAGCAACATTTTCGAAAGAATCGGTGCGAAATGCGAATTTTTGAAGATTTCTAAAAATTTCGATATTTCAACGGTCGATTTCGGCAAAACGACTGAAGTAATCAAAGAAACGATGCCGAATCTGAGTTCTAGAGTTCGAAATCTACAAGAAAATGTATTTAGTTGAGTTTCGAAAATGTCAAAATTTGGCCGAAATTTGAGGAAGGGGGGACCATTGGAAAAATTTCATTTTTAAAAAAGTCGTCTAAAAATTGCGAAAAAATTCAGGGACGTTGAGCTCGACACGCTGATTCCAAAAATATAGTGTGTTGATGGTCACGGAGCAACATTTTCGAAAGAATCGGTGCGAAATGCGAATTTTTGGAGATTTCTAAAAATTTCGATATTTCAACGGTCGATTTCGGCAAAACGACTGAAGTAATCAAAGAAACGATGCCGAATCTGAGTTCTAGAGCTCGAAATCTACAAGAAAATGTATTTAGTTGAGTTTCGAAAATGTCAAAATTTGGCCGAAATTTGAGGAAGGGGGGACCATTGGAAAAATTTCATTTTTAAAAAAGTCGTCTAAAAATTGCGAAAAAATTCAGGGACGTAGAGCTCGACACGCTGATTCCAAAAATATAGTGTGTTGATGGTCACGGAGCAACATTTTCGAAAGAATCGGTGCGAAGTGCGAATTTTTGAAGATTTCTAAAAATTTCGATATTTCAACGGTCGATTTCGGCAAAACGACTGAAGTAATCAAAGAAACGATGCCGAATCTGAGTTCTAGAGCTCGAAATCTACAAGAAAATGTATTTAGTTGAGTTTCGAAAATGTCAAAATTTGGCCGAAATTCGAAGAAGGGGGGACCATTGGAAAATTTCACTCTTAAAAAAAGTTGTTTAAAAATTGCGAAAAAATTCAGGGACATAGAGCTCGACACGCTGATTCCAAAAATATAGTGTGTTGATGGTCACGGAGCAACATTTTCGAAAGAATCGGTGCGAAATGCGAATTTTTGAAGATTTCTAAAAATTCCGATTTTTCAACGGTCGATTTCGGCAAAACGACTGAAGTAATCAAAGAAACGATGCCGAATCTGAGTTCTAGAGCTCGAAATCTACAAGAAAATGTATTTAGTTGAGTTTCGAAAATGTCAAAATTTGGCCGAAATTTGAAGAAGGGGGGACCATTGGAAAATTTCACTCTTAAAAAAAGTTGTCTAAAAATTGCGAAAAAATTCAGGGACGTAGAACTCGACATGCTGATTCCAAAAATATAGTGTGTTGATGGTCACGGAGCAACATTTTCGAAAGAATCGGTACGAAATGCGAATTTTTGAAGATTTCTAAAAATTTCGATATTTCAACGGTCGATTTCGGCAAATCCACTGAAGTAATCAAAGAGACGATGCCGAAAGTGAGTTCTAGAGCTCGAAATCTACAAGAAAATGTATTTAGTTGAGTTTCGAAAATATCAAAATTTGGCCGAAATTTGAAGAAGGGGGGACCATTGGAAAATTTCGCTCTTAAAAAAAGTTGTCTAAAAATTGCGAAAAAATTCAGGGACGTAGACTTCGACATGCTGATTCCAAAAATATAGTGTGTTGATTGATGGTCATGGAGCAACATTTTCGAAAGAATCGGTGCGAAATGCGAATTTTTGAAGATTTCTAAAAATTTCGATATTTCAACGGTCGATTCCGGAAAAACGGTTAGAGATATCAAAGAAACGAAGCCGGAAGTGAGTTCTGGAGCTCGAAATCTACAAGAAAATATATTTAGTTGACATTCGAAAATGTCAAAATTTGGCCGAAATTTGAAGAAGGGGGGACCATTGGAAAATTTCACTCTTAAAAAAAGTTGTCTAAAAATTGCGAAAAAATTCAGGGACGTAGACTTCGACATGCTGATTCCAAAAATATAGTGTGTTGATTGATGGTCACGGAGCAACATTTTCGAAAGAATCGGTGCGAAATGCGAATTTTTGAAGATTTCTAAAAATTTCGATATTTCAACGGTCGATTTCGGCAAAACGACTGAAGTAATCAAAGAAACGATGCCGAATCTGAGTTCTAGAGTTCGAAATCTACAAGAAAATGTATTTAGTTGAGTTTCGAAAATGTCAAAATTTGGCCGAAATTTGAGGAAGGGGGGACCATTGGAAAAATTTCATTTTTAAAAAAGTCGTCTAAAAATTGCGAAAAAATTCAGGGACGTAGAGCTCGACACGCTGATTCCAAAAATATAGTGTGTTGATGGTCACGGAGCAACATTTTCGAAAGAATCGGTGCGAAATGCGAATTTTTGAAGATTTCTAAAAATTTCGATATTTCAACGGTCGATTTCGGCAAAACGACTGAAGTAATCAAAGAAACGATGCCGAATCTGAGTTCTAGAGCTCGAAATCTACAAGAAAATGTATTTAGTTGAGTTTCGAAAATGTCAAAATTTGGCCGAAATTCGAAGAAGGGGGGACCATAGGAAAATTTCACTCTTAAAAAAAGTTGTTTAAAAATTGCGAAAAAATTCAGGGACGTAGAGCTCGACACGCTGATTCCAAAAATATAGTGTGTTGATGGTCACGGAGCAACATTTTCGAAAGAATCGGTGCGAAATGCGAATTTTTGAAGATTTCTAAAAATTTCGATTTTTCAACGGTCGATTTCGGCAAAACGACTGAAGTAATCAAAGAAACGATGCCGAATCTGAGTTCTAGAGCTCGAAATCTACAAGAAAATGTATTTAGTTGAGTTTCGAAAATGTCAAAATTTGGCCGAAATTTGAAGAAGGGGGGACCATTGGAAGAATTTCACTTTTAAAAAGTTGTCTAAAAATTGCGAAAAAATTCAGGGACGTAGAGCTCGACATGCTGATTCCAAAAATATAGTGTGTTGATGGTCACGGAGCAACATTTTCGAAAGAATCGGTGCGAAATGCGAATTTTTGAAGATTTCTAAAAATTTCGATATTTCAACGGTCGATTTCGGCAAAACGACTGAAGTAATCAAAGAAACGATGCCGAAAGTGAGTTCTAGAGCTCGAAATCTACAAGAAAATGTATTTAGTTGAGTTTCGAAAATGTCAAAATTTGGCCGAAATTTGAAGAAGGGGGGACCATTGGAAAATTTCGCTCTTAAAAAAAGTTGTCTAAAAATTGCGAAAAAATTCAGAGACGTAGAGTTCGACATGCTGATTTCAAAAATATAGTGTGTTGATGGTCACGGAGCAACATTTTCGAAAGAATCGGTGCGAAATGCGAATTTTTGAAGATTTCTAAAAATTTCGATATTTCAATGGTCGATTCCGGAAAAACGGTTAGAGATATCAAAGAAACGAAGCCGGAAGTGAGTTCTGGAGCTCGAAATCTACAAGAAAATATATTTAGTTGAGATTCGAAAATGTCAAAATTTGGCCGAAATTTGAAGAAGGGGGGACCATTGGAAAATTTCACTCTTAAAAAAAGTTGTCTAAAAATTGCGAAAAAATTCAGAGACGTAGAGTTCGACATGCTGATTTCAAAAATATAGTGTGTTGATGGTCACGGAGCAACATTTTCGAAAGAATCGGTGCGAAATGCGAATTTTTGAAGATTTCTAAAAATTTCGATATTTCAACGGTCGATTTCGGCAAAACGACTAAAGTAATCAAAGAAACGATGCCGAATCTGAGTTCTAGAGCTCGAAATCTACAAGAAAATGTATTTAGTTGAGTTTCGAAAATGTCAAAATTTGGCCGAAATTCGAAGAAGGGGGGACCATTGGAAAATTTCACTCTTAAAAAAAGTTGTTTAAAAATTGCGAAAAAATTCAGGGACGTAGAGCTCGACACGCTGATTCCAAAAATATAGTGTGTTGATGGTCACGGAGCAACATTTTCGAAAGAATCGGTGCGAAATGCGAATTTTTGAAGATTTCTAAAAATTTCGATATTTCAACGGTCGATTTCGGCAAAACGACTGAAGTAATCAAAGAAACGATGCCGAATCTGAGTTCTAGAGTTCGAAATCTACAAGAAAATGTATTTAGTTGAGTTTCGAAAATGTCAAAATTTGGCCGAAATTTGAGGAAGGGGGGACCATTGGAAAAATTTCATTTTTAAAAAAGTCGTCTAAAAATTGCGAAAAAATTCAGGGACGTTGAGCTCGACACGCTGATTCCAAAAATATAGTGTGTTGATGGTCACGGAGCAACATTTTCGAAAGAATCGGTGCGAAATGCGAATTTTTGAAGATTTCTAAAAATTTCGATATTTCAACGGTCGATTTGGGCAAAACGACTGAAGTAATCAAAGAAACGATGCCGAATCTGAGTTCTAGAGTTCGAAATCTACAAGAAAATGTATTTAGTTGAGTTTCGAAAATGTCAAAATTTGGCCGAAATTTGAGGAAGGGGGGACCATTGGAAAAATTTCATTTTTAAAAAAGTCGTCTAAAAATTGCGAAAAAATTCAGGGACGTAGAGCTCGACACGCTGATTTCAAAAATATAGTGTGTTGATGGTCACGGAGCAACATTTTCGAAAGAATTGGTGCGAAATGCGAATTTTTGAAGATTTCTAAAAATTTCGATATTTCAACGGTCGATTTCGGCAAAACGACTGAAGTAATCAAAGAAACGATGCCGAATCTGAGTTCTAGAGCTCGAAATCTACAAGAAAATGTATTTAGTTGAGTTTCGAAAATGTCAAAATTTGGCCGAAATTTGAAGAAGGGGGGACCATTGGAAAAATTTCATTTTTAAAAAAGTCGTCTAAAAATTGCGAAAAAATTCAGGGACGTAGAGCTCGACACGCTGATTTCAAAAATATAGTGTGTTGATGGTCACGGAGCAACATTTTCGAAAGAATCGGTGCGAAATGCGAATTTTTGAATTTTTCTAAAAATTTCGATATTTCAACGGTCGATTTCGGCAAAACGACTGAAGTAATCAAAGAAACGATGCCGAATCTGAGTTCTAGAGTTCGAAATCTACAAGAAAATGTATTTAGTTGAGTTTCGAAAATGTCAAAATTTGGCCGAAATTTGAAGAAGGGGGGACCATTGGAAAATTTTCATTTTTAAAAAAGTCGTCTAAAAATTGCGAAAAAATTCAGGGACGTAGAGCTCGACACGCTGATTTCAAAAATATAGTGTGTTGATGGTCACGGAGCAACATTTTCGAAAGAATCGGTGCGAAATGCGAATTTTTGAATTTTTCTAAAAATTTCGATATTTCAACGGTCGATTTCGGCAAAACGACTGAAGTAATCAAAGAAACGATGCCGAATCTGAGTTCTAGAGTTCGAAATCTACAAGAAAATGTATTTAGTTGAGTTTCGAAAATGTCAAAATTTGGCCGAAATTTGAAGAAGGGGAGACCATTGGAAAATTTTCATTTTTAAAAAAGTCGTCTAAAAATTGCGAAAAAATTCAGGGACGTAGAGCTCGACACGCTGATTCCAAAAATATAGTGTGTTGATGGTCACGGAGCAACATTTTCGAAAGAATCGGTGCGAAATGCGAATTTTTGAAGATTTCTAAAAATTTCGATATTTCAACGGTCGATTTCGGCAAAACGACTGAAGTAATCAAAGAAACGATGCCGAATCTGAGTTCTAGAGTTCGAAATCTACAAGAAAATGTATTTAGTTGAGTTTCGAAAATGTCAAAATTTGGCCGAAATTCGAAGGAGGGGGGACCATTGGAAAATTTCACTCTTAAAAAAAGTTGTTTAAAAATTGCGAAAAAATTCAGGGACGTAGAGCTCGACACGCTGATTCCAAAAATATAGTGTGTTGATGGTCACGGAGCAACATTTTCGAAAGAATCGGTGCGAAATGCGAATTTTTGAAGATTTCTAAAAATTTCGATATTTCAACGGTCGATTTCGGCAAAACGACTGAAGTAATCAAAGAAACGATGCCGAATCTGAGTTCTAGAGTTCGAAATCTACAAGAAAATGTATTTAGTTGAGTTTCGAAAATGTCAAAATTTGGCCGAAATTCGAAGGAGGGGGGACCATTGGAAAATTTCACTCTTAAAAAAAGTTGTTTAAAAATTGCGAAAAAATTCAGGGACGTAGAGCTCGACACGCTGATTCCAAAAATATAGTGTGTTGATGGTCACGGAGCAACATTTTCGAAAGAATCGGTGCGAAATGCGAATTTTTGAAGATTTCTAAAAATTTCGATTTTTCAACGGTCGATTTCGGCAAAACGACTGAAGTAATCAAAGAAACGATGCCGAAAGTGAGTTCTAGAGCTCGAAATCTACAAGAAAATGTATTTAGTAGAGTTTCAAAAATGTCAAAATTTGGCCGAAATTCGAAGAAGGGGGGACCATTGGAAAATTTCACTCTTAAAAAAAGTTGTTTAAAAATTGCGAAAAAATTCAGGGACGTAGAGCTCGACACGCTGATTCCAAAAATATAGTGTGTTGATGGTCACGGAGCAACATTTTCGAAAGAATCGGTGCGAAATGCGAATTTTTGAAGATTTCTAAAAATTTCGATATTTCAACGGTCGATTTCGGCAAAACGACTGAAGTAATCAAAGAAACGATGCCGAATCTGAGTTCTAGAGTTCGAAATCTACAAGAAAATGTATTTAGTTGAGTTTCGAAAATGTCAAAATTTGGCCGAAATTTGAGGAAGGGGGGACCATTGGAAAAATTTCATTTTTAAAAAAGTCGTCTAAAAATTGCGAAAAAATTCAGGGACGTTGAGCTCGACACGCTGATTCCAAAAATATAGTGTGTTGATGGTCACGGAGCAACATTTTCGAAAGAATCGGTGCGAAATGCGAATTTTTGAAGATTTCTAAAAATTTCGATATTTCAACGGTCGATTTCGGCAAAACGACTGAAGTAATCAAAGAAACGATGCCGAATCTGAGTTCTAGAGCTCGAAATCTACAAGAAAATGTATTTAGTTGAGTTTCGAAAATGTCAAAATTTGGCCGAAATTCGAAGAAGGGGGGACCATTGGAAAATTTCACTCTTAAAAAAAGTTGTTTAAAAATTGCGAAAAAATTCAGGGACGTAGAGCTCGACACGCTGATTCCAAAAATATAGTGTGTTGATGGTCACGGAGCAACATTTTCGAAAGAATCGGTGCGAAATGCGAATTTTTGAAGATTTCTAAAAATTTCGATTTTTCAACGGTCGATTTCGGCAAAACGACTGAAGTAATCAAAGAAACGATGCCGAAAGTGAGTTCTAGAGCTCGAAATCTACAAGAAAATGTATTTAGTAGAGTTTCGAAAATGTCAAAATTTGGCCGAAATTCGAAGAAGGGGGGACCATTGGAAAATTTCACTCTTAAAAAAAGTTGTTTAAAAATTGCGAAAAAATTCAGGGACGTGGAGCTCGACACGCTGATTCCAAAAATATAGTGTGTTGATGGTCACGGAGCAACATTTTCGAAAGAATCGGTGCGAAATGCGAATTTTTGAAGATTTCTAAAAATTTCGATATTTCAACGGTCGATTTCAGCAAAACGACTGAAGTAATCAAAGAAACGATGCCGAATCTGAGTTCTAGAGTTCGAAATCTACAAGAAAATGTATTTAGTTGAGTTTCGAAAATGTCAAAATTTGGCCGAAATTTGAGGAAGGGGGGACCATTGGAAAAATTTCATTTTTAAAAAAGTCGTCTAAAAATTGCGAAAAAATTCAGGGACGTTGAGCTCGACACGCTGATTCCAAAAATATAGTGTGTTGATGGTCACGGAGCAACATTTTCGAAAGAATCGGTGCGAAATGCGAATTTTTGAAGATTTCTAAAAATTTCGATATTTCAACGGTCGATTTCGGCAAAACGACTGAAGTAATCAAAGAAACGATGCCGAATCTGAGTTCTAGAGTTCGAAATCTACAAGAAAATGTATTTAGTTGAGTTTCGAAAATGTCAAAATTTGGCCGAAATTTGAGGAAGGGGGGACCATTGGAAAAATTTCATTTTTAAAAAAGTCGTCTAAAAATTGCGAAAAAATTCAGGGACGTTGAGCTCGACACGCTGATTCCAAAAATATAGTGTGTTGATGGTCACGGAGCAACATTTTCGAAAGAATCGGTGCGAAATGCGAATTTTTGAAGATTTCTAAAAATTTCGATATTTCAACGGTCGATTTCGGCAAAACGACTGAAGTAATCAAAGAAACGATGCCGAATCTGAGTTCTAGAGCTCGAAATCTACAAGAAAATGTATTTAGTTGAGTTTCGAAAATGTCAAAATTTGGCCGAAATTCGAAGAAGGGGGGACCATTGGAAAATTTCACTCTTAAAAAAAGTTGTTTAAAAATTGCGAAAAAATTCAGGGACGTAGAGCTCGACACGCTGATTCCAAAAATATAGTGTGTTGATGGTCACGGAGCAACATTTTCGAAAGAATCGGTGCGAAATGCGAATTTTTGAAGATTTCTAAAAATTTCGATATTTCAACGGTCGATTTCGGCAAAACGACTGAAGTAATCAAAGAAACGATGCCGAATCTGAGTTCTAGAGTTCGAAATCTACAAGAAAATGTATTTAGTTGAGTTTCGAAAATGTCAAAATTTGGCCGAAATTTGAGGAAGGGGGGACCATTGGAAAAATTTCATTTTTAAAAAAGTCGTCTAAAAATTGCGAAAAAATTCAGGGACGTTGAGCTCGACACGCTGATTCCAAAAATATAGTGTGTTGATGGTCACGGAGCAACATTTTCGAAAGAATCGGTGCGAAATGCGAATTTTTGAAGATTTCTAAAAATTTCGATATTTCAACGGTCGATTTCGGCAAAACGACTGAAGTAATCAAAGAAACGATGCCGAATCTGAGTTCTAGAGTTCGAAATCTACAAGAAAATGTATTTAGTTGAGTTTCGAAAATGTCAAAATTTGGCCGAAATTTGAGGAAGGGGGGACCATTGGAAAAATTTCATTTTTAAAAAAGTCGTCTAAAAATTGCGAAAAAATTCAGGGACGTTGAGCTCGACACGCTGATTCCAAAAATATAGTGTGTTGATGGTCACGGAGCAACATTTTCGAAAGAATCGGTGCGAAATGCGAATTTTTGAAGATTTCTAAAAATTTCGATATTTCAACGGTCGATTTCGGCAAAACGACTGAAGTAATCAAAGAAACGATGCCGAATCTGAGTTCTAGAGCTCGAAATCTACAAGAAAATGTATTTAGTTGAGTTTCGAAAATGTCAAAATTTGGCCGAAATTCGAAGAAGGGGGGACCATTGGAAAATTTCACTCTTAAAAAAAGTTGTTTAAAAATTGCGAAAAAATTCAGGGACGTAGAGCTCGACACGCTGATTCCAAAAATATAGTGTGTTGATGGTCACGGAGCAACATTTTCGAAAGAATCGGTGCGAAATGCGAATTTTTGAAGATTTCTAAAAATTTCGATATTTCAACGGTCGATTTCGGCAAAACGACTGAAGTAATCAAAGAAACGATGCCGAATCTGAGTTCTAGAGTTCGAAATCTACAAGAAAATGTATTTAGTTGAGTTTCGAAAATGTCAAAATTTGGCCGAAATTTGAGGAAGGGGGGACCATTGGAAAAATTTCATTTTTAAAAAAGTCGTCTAAAAATTGCGAAAAAATTCAGGGACGTTGAGCTCGACACGCTGATTCCAAAAATATAGTGTGTTGATGGTCACGGAGCAACATTTTCGAAAGAATCGGTGCGAAATGCGAATTTTTGAAGATTTCTAAAAATTTCGATATTTCAACGGTCGATTTCGGCAAAACGACTGAAGTAATCAAAGAAACGATGCCGAATCTGAGTTCTAGAGTTCGAAATCTACAAGAAAATGTATTTAGTTGAGTTTCGAAAATGTCAAAATTTGGCCGAAATTTGAGGAAGGGGGGACCATTGGAAAAATTTCATTTTTAAAAAAGTCGTCTAAAAATTGCGAAAAAATTCAGGGACGTAGAGCTCGACACGCTGATTTCAAAAATATAGTGTGTTGATGGTCACGGAGCAACATTTTCGAAAGAATCGGTGCGAAATGCGAATTTTTGAAGATTTCTAAAAATTTCGATATTTCAACGGTCGATTTCGGCAAAACGACTGAAGTAATCAAAGAAACGATGCCGAATCTGAGTTCTAGAGCTCGAAATCTACAAGAAAATGCATTTAGTTGAGTTTCGAAAATGTCAAAATTTGGCCGAAATTTGAAGAAGGGGGGACCATTGGAAGAATTTCACTTTTAAAAAAGTTGTCTAAAAATTGCGAAAAAATTCAGGGACGTAGAGCTCGACACGCTGATTTCAAAAATATAGTGTGTTGATGGTCACGGAGCAACATTTTCGAAAGAATCGGTGCGAAATGCGAATTTTTGAAGATTTCTAAAAATTTCGATATTTCAACGGTCGATTTCGGCAAAACGACTGAAGTAATCAAAGAAACGATGCCGAATCTGAGTTCTAGAGCTCGAAATCTACAAGAAAATGCATTTAGTTGAATTTCGAAAATGTCAAAATTTGGCCGAAATTTGAAGAAGGGGGGACCATTGGAAAAATTTCATTTTTAAAAAAGTCGTCTAAAAATTGCGAAAAAATTCAGGGACGTAGAGCTAGACACGCTGATTTCAAAAATATAGTGTGTTGATGGTCACGGAGCAACATTTTCGAAAGAATCGGTGCGAAATGCGAATTTTTGAAGATTTCTAAAAATTTCCATATTTCAACGGTCGATTTCGGCAAAACGACTGAAGTAATCAAAGAAACGATGCCGAAAGTGAGTTCTAGAGCTCGAAATCTACAAGAAAATGCATTTAGTTGAATTTCGAAAATGTCAAAATTTGGCCGAAATTTGAAGAAGGGGGGACCATTGGAAGAATTTCTCTTTTAAAAAAGTTGTCTAAAAATTGCGAAAAAATTCAGGGACGTAGAGCTCGACATGCTGATTTCAAAAATATAGTGTGTTGATGGTCACGGAGCAACATTTTCGAAAGAATCGGTGCGAAATGCGAATTTTTGAAGATTTCTAAAAATTTCCATATTTCAACGGTCGATTTCGGCAAAACGACTGAAGTAATCAAAGAAACGATGCCGAATCTGAGTTCTAGAGCTCGAAATCTACAAGAAAATGCATTTAGTTGAGTTTCGAAAATGTCAAAATTTGGCCGAAATTTGAAGAAGGGGGGACCATTGGAAGAATTTCACTTTTAAAAAAGTTGTCTAAAAACTGCGAAAAAATTCAGGGACGTAAAGCTCGACATGCTGATTTCAAAAATATAGTGTGTTGATGGTCACGGAGCAGCATTTTCGAAAGAATCGGTGCGAAATGCGAATTTTTGAAGATTTCTAAAAATTTCGATATTTCAACGGTCGATTTCGGCAAAACGACTGAAGTAATCAAAGAAACGATGCCGAAAGTGAGTTCTAGAGCTCGAAATCTGCAAAAAAATGTATTTAGTTGAGTTTCGAAAATGTCAAAATTTGGCCGAAATTTGAAGAAGGGGAATTTTTGAGGATTTCTAAAAATCTCGTACAACGGTCGATTCCGGCAAAAAATTGAAAAAGGGTGTTGCGTACAGGTCACTGCAGAACACAGGAACCAAATATTTTGTTACTTGTAGCAAACTATAAGAGCTCCTACTCTTGATCGAACCTCAGCCACCTTCTAGGAGATGGCGCCGCCCATCACATTTCGCACTTAATGAAGCTGCGCAACAGGGTTTGGGGTATTATCCCTATTTTCAGGGTAGTCCTGTTTAGTCCTGTCGGGAATATTTCACAGTTCGGTCCGAATTTGTTAACAGGTCCTCCTCCTCATATTTCAAAGTTGGTGATTGAAACTCTGACAGAACTTTATGGTGAGTTCAGAGTTGTTAACGTTTCCCACTTTCAGACAGCAAAGCAGGCAAAAAATACACCAGCGATTCTCATTAAATAAAAAAAAAATAACGCAATCGAGCAGTTTTGCGCGAAAAATCACTTTTTTTTTGTTCAAATAGGGTTTGTGTTCGAACAGCTCTATCAATCAACAATAATGGAATTGTTAAAACGTTATTTAACGAATAATGTGTCATTTTCACTCGAAGAGGGATCTTATTACAAGTCAAATAAGAAAACTAATAACAACGTCGGGTACTTGATTAATTTCGGAAAGGGATTTATAGGGAAAGTTTTCGTGTCCAGAACTTATTTTAATTAAAAGAACCAAGTCATGACAGCGAGCTTGCCATAAAGATGCGCTCTCAGTTTCAGGAAATCGTACTATTTAAACAAGCGTAAAAAATAATTTGTCAGCGGAGATTTAAGTCCTTCTGAAAGTGTGGCCTGTGTATTTTTCTGTGTTGTATAGTTAGTTCCTAGAAATTTCAAACATAATAATCCTTTAATCGTTTCATTTACAATAGTAAATGTTCGCGGGATGTGGGTTTTTGAACTTATAATTCTGACTACTAAATTATCTCGTTATATCATTAATGTCGTCATCATTACCTTTATGAATTCTTGGCAGTAGCGTCGCGGATATTCCGATTATCAACAATGACAATAGTAAAATTGTTGCTGCTCTCATGAATAAATAATTCGAGAAATTATACGACTTTAAAGTTTCACCAAAACCATCTATGAATATTTATTTTTTTTCACAATTTTGTGACAGTGTGCAACACTTGCACAACGACGAAAGCAGAATTAATAAAGCGATTCTTACCCAATCTGACAATTACTGCAATTTACTTAATCTGCACCGTCGTAAAAATATAAAGCATAATTCTATTTATCCAGCCGTTCCCAACACCGAAAGACTAAATCTTGTTAACAATATAACATTTAAACTTAATTAAACTTAACCCCAATAAATTACCCAATAGAAAGTTAACCAAGCCGACGTATTTGCAAAGTTGCACAAATTAAATTAAAGATTTCGCAGGCGTTGTGGATCCGCTGATTTTGCAGTAAAACCTGATAATAAAGCGGCCATAAAGAATCTTCCTTTAGGTGGAAAATCGTTCCAGAAGTGTTTTGAACTAACTACAAAAGGAAAAGTTATTTTTGGCTTAATGCTTTTTTATTATGTTTCTTGAAAGACCCACTAAAATATTAAACCGACTGATGGCTTAGTTCATGATGCGATATTTCCAAATTATACTCTTCCAAGTTTACGAGCCAAGATCGAAAAATTTTATTGCGCTCCGGAGTTTTTCCGGGTAATTTTTTCCGGGTCACGTAGGCAAATATGTACCGTACCTTAAAACTCGAAGTAACGCCGGTGTTATTACGTGTCCCTGTGAACAATTTTATTGTGGAACGAAAAAGAAAAGGCGCAACTGGGAAATTCGTGACTGAATATTATTTTCGAAATTGCGTCCGAAACTTTTTCCGTTCTTCTGTTACCAATTCTGATTAAATTGGAGCTTGTTAATTGAATCATAAAGTGAGTTTGAGTTTAATGAGAATTTTATAAAACGTAGGAGCCCTCTTTTATGCAGATTTATTCCAAACCGGAGTCCTCCATTGATTTAAATGCCTTCGAATGCCGCCGAACATCGAAACGAGATACTGCCCGAATCAATATTTAAACAACGTACAAGTAATTATTTCCAATTATTAATCGATATTCTTTGAGCTTCGGGGCGATCCTTCCCCAGGCTCGGGATAGCCGGTAATAACCGGCTCGGTAAATAAAACTTGAACATGCCGGCAAACATCGCAACCTTTTCAATTTGTTGCAGGCGAGGCAAAACCAGTTTCAGCCGAAGGAGGGCAATTATCGTCATGGCTGGCAATATTGTGCTAGCACTAGTGGTCTCGGTAAACTTTGATTAAGCTAACACCGAGCTTCCGAGCTTAGCGGGTTCGGGCCAAATCCATCGCTTTATGGATTGAATCGCGAGCTTTGAAAGTATTTCGATGGACAGACGGACGGAAAGGACGGACCGACTCGGGAAGTAAAATCGATTTTCGTCTCGAAGTGAATCTCGTTATCCCTCTGAAGAAGTTTTAACGCCAATCGCTCCACTTTTACTTCTTGAGAGCAAGCTAGAAGCTAGTGTACGAAAAAATAGGTCTCCCGTTTCCGTCTGTCCGTCTGCCGTACTGTCCAAATTTTTATTAGACAGATAATCTCTGAAACTATTTGACTGAATTAAGAATGTCGTTCAATTTTGTAAAATAACATAATCCTGCACATGTGGTTTCTGAATCCATTTTCAACAACATTTTGCAATTTATTTTAACATTACAAATATATCTGTATTTTAATTTATAAGGGTTATCGTAAAAAATAAAATTCGAAAAACCAAATGCCTTATTTTTCTAAAAATTTGAAATTATTTACCTTCGACCAACTTTTGTTTCTCATTTTTCCTCGATTTTACAAGCTTTCCGTTTTCTCATTTTCTTTAATTTTCAATTTTTTTTAACTTTAATTTTTTCAATGTTTCATTTTCTCGAGTTTCAAAATTTTCACTTTTTGGATTTACAGTATTTCAATATTGCAATTATTCGATTTTGCAGTTTTTTTTTGGATTTTTCAATTTTTCGTTTCGATTTTATTATTTTCATTTTCTCGATTTTATATCACAATTTTTCGTTGTTTCATTCCCTTCATTTTTTCAAGTATCTTTCGATTTTGTAATTTTTCGTTTATGTATTAAATTTTTCAAATTTTCAATCACTTCTTGATTTCCAACTTTTAGATTTTTCAAAGTGTTCATTTTAAATATATTTTTTTTATTTTCATTTTTGATTTTTCAATTTTACAATTTGCAATTTTTCCATTTTTTGATTTTTTGAAAACAGAAGAAACGAGTAACTGCAAAATCGGAAAATTAGAAAACGAAAAATTTCAAATGAAAGAAATGAAGAAACGAAAAATTCAAACATTGAAAAACAAAAAATTGAAAAAAAAAACTGAATTGAAAAATTGGAAGGAAGAAAAAACGAATCGAATCGGAACATTGGAAAACTCAAAAATCGTGAAATCGAAAAATTATACAATCTTCAAAATTGTAATGTCGAAAAATGTTACACCGAAAGACCTAAAAATTGAAAAATTAAATATCAAGAAATTAAAAAAAAATTAAAAATTGAAAAAATGAAAAACCGGATTTAAATGAAAAAGTTTTTTCAATTTAAGTTTTTCAAGTTTTTCAATTTTTCGATTTGCAATTTTTGAAAATTACAGTTTTTTATATTTGGATTTTTCATTTACTTATTTTTTCATTTTTGGGTTTTTCAATTTTTCGTTTCCTCAATTTTTCAAGGTCTTGATTGTTATTTTTCATTTTGTCGATTTTATTATTTTCATTTTCTCGATTTTATATCACAATTTTTTGTTGTTTCATTTCCTTCATTTTTTAAAGTATCTTTCGATTTTGTAATTTTTCGTTTATGTATTAAATTTTTCAAATTTTCAATCTCTTCTTGATCCCAATTTTTAGATTTTTCAAAGTGTTCATTTTAAATTTTTTGTAATTTCATTTTTGATTTTTCAATTTTACAATTTTGCAATTTTTCCATTTTTTGATTCCAAAAGTTGAAAATTCGTAAATTGAAAAATTTAAAAATTAAAATTCGAAAAACTGAAAAACGAGTAATTGCAAAATCAGAAAACTTGAAAACGAAAAATTTCAAATGAAAGAAATGAAGAAACGAAAAATTCAAGCATTGAAAAACTAAAAATCGAAAATAACTGAATCGAAAAATTGTAAAGAAGAAAAAACGAATCGAATCGGCAAATTGGAAAACTCAAAATCGTGAAATCGAAAAATTATAGAATCTTCAAAATTGTAATGTCGAGAAATGTAACACCGAAAGACCGAAAAATTGAAAAATTAAATATCAAGAAATTAAAAAAAAATTAAAAATCGAAAAAATGAAAAAGTTTTTTAAATGTAAGTTTTTCAAGTTTTTCAATTTTTCGATTTGCAATTTTACAAAATTACAGTTTTTAATTTTTGGATTTTTCATTTACTTATTTTTTCATTTTTGGGTTTTTCAATTTTTCATTTCCTCAATTTTTCAAGGTCTTGATTGTTTTTTTTCATTTTGTCGATTTTATTATTTTCATTTTCTCGATTTTATATCACAATTTTTCGTTGTTTCATTCTCTTCATTTTTTCAAGTATCTTTCGATTTTGTAATTTTTCGTTTATGTATTAAATTTTTCAAATTTTCAATCTTTTCTTGATTCCCAATTTTTAGATTTTTCAAAGTGTTCATTTTAAATTTTTTGTAATTTCATTTTTGATTTTTCAATTATACAATTTTGCAATTTTTCCATTTTTTGATTCTAAAAGTTGAAAATTCGTAAATTGAAAAATCTAAAAATTAAAAATGGAAAAACTGAAAAAACGAGTAATTGCAAAATCAGAAAACTTGAAAACGAAAAATTTCAAATGAAAGAAATGAAGAAACAAAAAATTCAAGCATTGAAAAACTATAAATCTAAAAAAACTGAATCGAAAAATTGTATAGAAGAAAAAACGAATCGAATCGGAAAATTGGAAAACTCAAAAATCGTGAAATCGAAAAATTATAGAATCTTCAAAATTGTGATGTCGAGAAATGTAACACCGAAAGACCGAAAAATTGAAAAATTAAATATCAAGAAATTCAAAAAAATTAAAAATCGAAAAATTGAAAAACAGGATTTAAATGAAAAAGTTTTTAAAATCCAAAAATGAAATAAAGTGAAAAATTTTGAAAATTATAATTATTACTCTTACATATTTAAAATGCAATCTAGAAAAATTGCAAACCAAAATTTGATTAAACGAAAAATTGAAAAATGGAAAAACTGAAAAACTAAAATCGAAAAAATGAAAAATTAAAAAAAAAGTTAAGTAACCGAATCATTGAAAACGAAAAAATTGCAAATCGGGAAACTGAAAAATTTGAATATTGAAAAATTTTACATTGAAAAAAAATCAACATTGGAAAATCGAAAAATTGAAAAAATAAAGAAAAAAAAAAATCGAGACGAAAAATTGCAAATAGAAAATTTGAAGAAATGAAAAATTGAAAAATTAATTCAAAAATTCAAAGTCGAAAAATTGAAAAACCGAATTTAAATGAAAAAGTTTTTAAAATATAAAAATTGATAAAAGCAAAAATTCCAAAATCCTAAAATTGAAATTAAGTTAAAAATTTTAAAAATTATAATTATTGCATATTTAAAATGCACATTAGAAAAATTGCAAACCAAAAATTGATTAAACGAAAAATTGAAAAATGGAAAAACTGAAAAACTAAAATCGAAAAAATGAAAAATTAAAAAAAAAGTTGAGTAACCGAATCATTGAAAACGAAAAAATTGCAAATCGGGAAACTGAAAAATTTGAATATTGAAAAATTTTACATTGAAAAAAAAACTTATAAAATCAACATTGGAAAATCGAAACATTGAAAAAATAAAGAAAACAAAATCGAGACGAAAAATTGCAAATAGAAAATTTGAAGAAATGAAAAATTGAAAAATTAATTCAAAAATTCAAAGTCGAAAAATTGAAAAACCGAATTTAAATGAAAAAGTTTTTAAAATGTAAAAATTGATAAAAGCAAAAATTCCAAAATCCTAAAATTGAAATTAAGTTAAAAATTTTAAAAATTATAATTATTGCATATTTAAAATGCACATTAGAAAAATTGCAAACCAAAAATTGATTAAACGAAAAATTGAAAAATGGAAAAACTGAAAAACTAAAATCGAAAAAATGAAAAATTAAAAAAAAAGTTGAGTAACCGAATCATTGAAAACGAAAAAATTGCAAATCGGTAAACTGAAAAATTTGAATATTGAAAAATTTTACATTGAAAAAAAAACTTATAAAATCAACATTGGAAAATCGAAAAATTGAAAAAATAAAGAAAATAAAAAACCGAGACGAAAAATTGCAAATAGAAAATTTGAAGAAATGAAAAATTGAAAAATTAATTCAAAAATTCAAAGTCGAAAAATTGAAAAACCGAATTTAAATGAAAAAGTTTTTAAAATGTAAAAATTGATAAAAGCAAAAATTCCAAAATCCTAAAATTGAAATTAAGTTAAAAATTGTAAAAATTATAATTATTGCATATTTAAAATGCACATTAGAAAAATTGCAAACCAAAAATTGATTAAACGAAAAATTGAAAAATGGAAAAACTGAAAAACTAAAATCGAGAAAACGAAAAATTAAAAAAAAGTTGAGTAACCGAATAATTGAAAACGAAAAAATTCCAATTCTGAAATTGAAATACATATTTGAGTATTTAAAAATTTTACATTGAAAAAACTTATAAAATCAACATTGGAAAATCGAAAAATTGAAAAAATTAAAAAAAAATCGAGACGAAAAATTGCAAATAGAAAATTTGAAGAAATGAAAAATTGAAAAATTAAATATCAAGAAATTCAAAAATTGAAAGTCGAAAAATTGAAAAACTGAATTTAAATGAAAAAGTTTTTAAAATCCAAAAATGAAATAAAGTGAAAAATTTTGAAAATTATAATTACTTATTGCAAATTTAAAATGCACACTAGAAAAATTGCAAACCAAAAATTGATTAAACGAAAAATTGAAAAATGGAAAAACTGAAAAACAAAAATTGAAAAAACGAAAAATAAAAAAAAATTAAAGTTACGATACCGAATGTGTAATTGAAAACGAAAAATGTGCAAATCCAGAAATTGAAAATTTAAATATTGAAAAATTTTACATTGAAAAAACCTATAAAATCAACTCATTGAAAAACCGAAAAATTGAAAAAATAAAGCAAATAAAAAACCCAAACGAAAAATTGCAAATCGAAAAATTGAAGAAATGGAAAATTGAAAAATCGAAGAATTGTGAAATTTAAAAATTGAAACATTCAAATGCTGGAAAATCGAAAACCTGAAGAAATAAAAGAAAAATGAAAAATTGGTAAATTACAAATAAAAAATTGAAGAAACGAAAAATTGAAAAACGTGATATAACAAAAAATTAAAGAATTGAAAAATTGAAAAATTTAAATTTAAAAAGTCCAGAAATTTTAAATCGAAAAAAATTAAGAAAATAAAAAATCGAAGCAAAAAATTGCCAATGGAAAAATTGAAGAATTGAAAAGTTAAAAATCAAAAACTCATGAAATTGCAAAATTTCTAAATTGAAACATCCAAAAGCTGAAAGATTTAAAAATGAAAACTTGAAAAGTTGCATATTGTGAAATTAAAGAAACAAAAAAAAATGAAATATTGAAGAAACGAAAAATTAAAATTTAAAAAACAAAACATTATAAATTCGGAACAAATTGCAAAAAGAAGGAAAATAAAAAACCGAGACGAAAAATTGCAAATAGAAAATTTGAAGAAATGAAAAGTTGAAAAATTGAATATCAAGAAATTCAAAAATTAAAATCGAAAAATTGAAAAACCGAAAAATTCCAAAATCCTAAAACTGAAATAAAGTGAAAATTTTTAAAAATTATAATTATTACATATTTAACATGCAATCTATCAAAAAACTGAAGAAATGAAAAATTGAAAAATCGATGAATTGCAAGATTAAACAGAAAAACTAGTGAAATTTAGAAATCGAAAAATTGCGAAATTAAAAAATTGGAACATCCAAATGATGGAAAATCGAAAACCTGAACAAAAGAAAAATGAAAAATTGGTAAATTCCAAATAAAAAAATTGCAGAAACGAGAAATTGAAAAATTAAAATTTGAAAAGTCCAGAAATTTTAAATCGAAAAAATGAAGAAAATAAAAAATCTAAGCCAAAAATCTCCAATGGAAGAATTGAAGAAATGAAAAAATGAAAAATCGAAAAATTGAAAAGTTAAAAATCAAAAACTTATGAGATTGCAAAATTTCAAAATTGAAACATCCAAAAGCTGAAAGATTTAAAAATGAAAACTTGAAGAGTTGAATATTGTGAAATTAAAGAAACAAAAAAAAAAATGTAATATTGAAGAAACGAAAAATTAAAATTGAAAAAACAAAACATTCAAACTTCGGAACAAATTGTAAAAATAAGGAAAATAAAAAACCGAAGCGAAAACTTACAGGTCGAAAATTTAGAGAAATAAAAATTGAAGAATCGAAAAATTGAAAAATTAAAAAGTCTAGAAATTTCAAAAAAGAATCAAAAAGCTGAAAAAACTGAGAGCAAAATAATCCACGAAAACAAGTAACAAAAAGAAAAGCGTTGTAAGCCACGGTAATAAAAGCATAAAGAAGTTAAACAAAGGTTAAAAAAGATAAAAATATTCTATTAATAAGACGACAAAAAAGGTGACAGAAAACGCTGTAACATATAGAAAGAATATAAAAAAGACGATAAGAAAGAGAGAAAAAAAAAGGAAAAATCTTCATTATACGATGCGATAAAAACAGGACAAAAAGACGGTAAAAAAGATATAAATAAAGTAATAAAGGAGATATGAACGCAACGAAGGCGAAAATAGCTATAAGTAAAATCCGAAAAAACTAAGGCAAGGCCCCAAAAAGTGGGGCAATAAAAGGGCAAAAAAGCGCCATGAAAACATGCCAAAAAAAGTTACAAAAATGATCCAAAAAGGCGACAAAAACAGTGCAAAGAAGGTAATAAAATAGGGGACAAAAAAGAGGAAAAAAATGCGTCAAAAGAAATAAAATCTCAAAAGATAAATAAAAGATTGTTAAATAAAGAGACTAAAGAAAGGTGACAAAGGAAGCAGAAAACAAAAGAAAAAAATCAAAAAAGAAAAAATATACAAAATAGGGGACAAAAACCAAAAAAACTCCATTAAAAACTGAATAAAAAAGTTAACAAAAAATCGCACCAAAAAATATGGTAAAAGAGATATAAAAATGTAATAACGATGAAGATAAGAAGATAATGAAAGTGAAAATAGCTGTAAAGTGCAAACAATGATCAAAAAAAGGTGACAAAAAGGATGAAAAAAAGCGACAAAAGGGAGATAAAAAAAATAGAAGATAAAGAGAAAAAAAGTCGAGAAATATAAAACTCGATAAAAAAAATACGTTAAAAGAAGGTGTCAAAAAATGTAGCAAAATATAAAACGAAAAAAGGACAACAAAAGATCCGACGAAAACAAGTGACAAAAAGCACGGTGTTAAAATGGCTATAAAAAAGCAACAAAAAAAGGAGACAAAAAGCCGAAAAATAAGACAAAAAAGCGACAAAAAACTCTGCGGTAAAGAACCAGCGTAAAAAGAGAATATAAAAAGGGGTTATAGAAAAAGGAGACAAAGACGGCAATGAAAGCGATAAAAGGCTATAAATAAGCCTAAAACAGTTAAAACAAGTGTTTAAGAAAAGACAAAAAAAAACAAAAAAAGGAGCACAAAAAAGCTGTAAAAGATCCCAAAGGCACTCTATTAAAAAAGTGCCAAAAACACAAAAAATTAGAAAGGGTATAAAAAAGAACGATAACAAATGAAGCATAAAGACGAAAAAAAAGACAACAAAAAAATGTGAAAAAAAAAACTCGATAAACAAACCACGGCAAAAAAAGTGTGTAGGACAAAGGTGATATAAAGGAGGAAAAAAGGCAATAAAAAAGGCTGCAATTAAAACCGAAAAAAGCTAACGCAAGGATCTAAATAATGCGACAAAAAAATGCGAAAACAAAATGGCCATAAAAAGCGTCAAAAAACGATAAAGTAGGTGACAAAACAGGAGACAAAAAATTGGTGACAAAAAAAAGTGAAAAAAAGAGGATAAAAAGCCACAAAAACGACAAAAACGCTCCATAAATAAAGGCACAAGGAAAAGTGACGAAAGCGCCTCAAAAAATTGATCCACAGTTATTTCGACAGAACTTCCCTCGCTCCTGAAGTACAGTTGAACAATACAGATCCTTCGAAAAATTAATAAATTTAATTTTGCGAATTTTATTATTTTAGGATAATTCCTGGAATTCACAAAAATGGCCCATTTTTGACCATCTTGTATGTTTTAATAAGTTTTGACACGAAGGATCAAAGTCAACTTGTATTACTATAGCCATGTGTTTAGAGCAACAAGCGACTCAACCCGAACTTGTTGCAACGAAATATTTCAGAGCTTTTAAAAGAAAACACCGCAACCTCTCTCACCCGAAAACGCCTCTCCGGAACGTTAATGTTTGAACGTTTTCCACAAAACCAGCATCAGAGCTTCCAGTAACCCCAGGTAACCCAGAACGACTTCCTCCCCTAACAGAACCACAAACGATAACTTCGAAACAGCCAGGAGCGTGCAAGAAAAAGCTAGTAAATTCCCCGATACACAAGCCAGCATTTAGTGAGTAAACGCCCCACCGTAATTCGGATTACTTCCGAAAGTAACGGTGCAAGCAAGCGATTCTGAGCGCCCCATTTGCATAAGACTGCAGGCATTAATTTGCGAATTGTCTTTTTCCGGGCGAGCGTACCGGCGCCAAATTCGCGCGAATCCGAAATCATAATCTGCATAAATTGTAATATGCCACTAATTAATTTAAGCACCGAAAGAGGGGCCCCGAATTGTTAGAATCTATTTAATATTAATCAGATCTGTCCCAAGCAGCGCCGGAGAATAGAACCGAACGGCCGTATTTTACCAGCAGGATAAGCAAGGCCTTTTAATGAAACATAAATTCAGATTATTAAACATGCTGTAAATTGAGTCAATTAAATTTGTGTTGGAGGCGAGTTTGAGCCCTTTCGCCAGACGAAAAAATTCTGTCCATTTCCACTTTACTTAATCAAGGGACGCGAATAAATTTTCTATTAATTTAATTAACCGTGTTTATTACACAAAGAGATAAGGGGCGGGTTAATGAGGGTCTTGGTCTGGACTGTAAATCCCGAAATGTCGCCGCAACTGAATTAAAAAATTGGTCGTAGGTTATTTCGCCCCCGAACTACAATAAACAAATCCCTCTTGTTTGAAAAATTAAATTTTTTGCGGTTTTTGTGTTCTTATAATCTCTATAAAGTTAAAACCACATTCCAAATTTTTCAATTTTTCGATTTTTCATACTTCTGATTTCGTTTTATTTTTCAATTTCAGTTTTTCCAAATTTTCGTTTCTTCAGTTTTTCGACTGGTAAATTTTTCAACTATATCTGTGTCTTTAATATTAAGACATGTAACCCTTCGAGTTTATGTTTTTAAATTCCTCAGTTTTTTGGATCTTTCAATTTTGAATTCTTCTTTTTTCTAGTTTTTATAGCGTTTTTTGTTACTTGTTTTGTCGTCTTTTTTCTTTTTTATCCTTTGTTGTAACTATTTGTTACGAAATGATTTCATTAGACTTAAAAGATCTAAAAATAGCATTGCTCACTATTGTGTGGAATTTTACAACGCGGTACCTACTGCAATGAAAAAGGCTAATCTCAATCAATTTAAAGTATGTATTAAGAAAATACTGATCCAAAATGCATTTTTCTCGTTTGAAGATTTTTTTCAATTTATGAAATCAATGCAAAACTAATGTGCTTTTCCTTTGTTAGTTATGATTTAGTATTAAGCTTTTGTTAATTATTTTATGACGTGTGTAAATATTTTGTATGGTAACACAAATATATATTACTATTACTATTACTATTTTTTTGGGCTTTTTATTGCTTTTAATACCGTGGTTTTCGACGCTTTTCTTTTTGTTGCTTGTTTTCGTGGACTCGTTTGCTCCCGTTTTCCGATTTAATATTTTTTAAGTTTTTTCTGTTTCTTTACTTTCGCATTCTTTCTTCGAGTTTTCATTTTTATAATCTTTCAGCTTTTGTATGTTTCAATTTTTATTTTTTCACTTTTTCGCTTTTTCAGTTTTTCTTTTCTTCAGTTTTTCATTTTCAATTTTTCGCTTCGATTTTTATTGTCTCTATATTTTCAACTTTGCGGTTCTTCAATGTTCTGATTTTACTTTTTTTTCCGATGGGAAATGTTCTATTTTTGGATTTTTCGATTTGCAAGCGTTCGTTTCTTCTAATATTTATTTGCAATTTTTCAATTTAAAATTTCTGGACTTTTCAATTTTTAATTTTTCGATTTTTCAATTTTTGATTTCCTAAATTTTTGGTTTTGGTTTTTGTTTTCTTTATTTTTTCAATTTTTCGGTTCTTCAATGTTTTGATGTAATGATTTTTTTTTCAATGTAAAATTTTTCAGTTTTTTGGTTAAATTTTAATTTTTTAATTTCTTGTTCTTTCAATTTTTAATTTTTAGATTTTTCAATTTCTCGAATTTTAAACCTTTGGAAATATAAAATGCAAAATTGTAAAATTGAAAAATCAACAATGAAAATGCAAAAAAATATAAACCGAAAACTTTGAAAAATCAAAAAATTGGAAATTAACAACTTACAAAACTGAAGAAACGAAAAACTTAAAAAGTGAAAAAGTGCAAAATAGAAAAAACGAAATATGTTATGTAAAATCGAAATATTGAAAATTGAAGAAATGGAAAAATCAGGTTCAAAAATCCAAAAATGGCAAAATTGAAAATTTTAAAAATAGAAAAATCGAGGAATTGAAAAAGCAAAAATTGAAAAATTGTGAGATAAAATCGATAAAATGGGCGAAATGAAAAATAAAAATCAAGACCTTGAAAAAGTGAGGAACCGAAAAACTGGAAAAGGGAAAAATTAAAAATTGAGAAACTGAAAAATCGAAAAATGAAAAACTATAGTGTCGCAAAATTGCAAAATTGCAAAATTGCAAATCGAAAAACTTAAAAATTTGGAAGTCCAGAAATTAAAAAATTGAAAAAAGTAAAGTTGAAAAACAAAAAAATTATGAAACCGAAACACTGAAAAATGGAAAAATTAAAAATTAAAGAAAATGAAAAAACGAAAAATCGAGATATCAAAAAATTGCTCAAAAATTAAAAGATCTGATTTTGCGTTTTTTATTTTCTATGATGACTCTTATAACTTATACATGATCGTTTTTCGGGTTGGGATCGTGTTACCTGAATTTTTTTCGTAAGTGGCATCATCAGGAGCAGTGTTAAGAAATTGGAAGGTAAAAGAGCACGTTAACTCGGTATGTCAATCACACCAGAAGCGAAACTCTTTTTCTTAGATTTTTCAGGTTGCTTGAATTTCTTGGACTATTTGGATTTTTGGAATTCTTAGATTTCTTGGATTTTTTTATTCTTGAAATTGTTTAGTTTGTTGAGACTGTTGGAATTCTTGGAATTCTTGAGTTCTTGAATTTTTTGGCTTTTTTCAATTCCTGGATTTGTTTGAATTGTTGAGAATCTTGGATTTCTAGAATTTTTCAAGTAATGTCAGATGTTTTGATCTATCTCTTTTGCATCTGTCGAACTTCTTTGGTTTCTTGGATTTGTCGAATTTCTTACTTCCCTCGAAACTCTAATATCTCTTGTATCTCTTCTATTTCTAGATTTTTGGGTTTCTTATGTTCCTTAGGCTTCTTCAGTTTTTTCAGTTTCTAGGGTTTTTAAGTTTCTAGAATTACTTTTTTTTTCATTCTTGGAATTGTTTGGGTTGTTGGGACTATGGAATTCTTGGTATTCTCTACATTCTTGCGTTTCTTGCATTTTCTTTTTATTTTTCAGGTTCCTTGGATTTCTTGGACTTCATGGATTTTTGAAATTTTTAGATTTCTTGGATTTTTGGAAATTTTCAAGAAATGTCAGATGTTTTGAATCTTTTGCATCTTCTGTCTCTTCTATTTCTAGATTTTTGGGTTTCTTAGGGTCCTTAGGCTTCTTCAGTTTTTTGAGATTCTATGGTTTTTAAGTTTCTAGAATTACTTTTTTTTCATTCTTGGAATTGTTTGGGTTGTTGGGACTATGGAATTCTTGGTATTCTCTATATTCTTGGGTTTCTTGCATTTTTTTTTTATTTTTCAGGTTCCTTTGATTTCTTGGACTTCATGGATTTTTGAAATTTTTAGATTTCTTGGATTTTTGGAAATTTTCAAGAAATATCAGATGTTTTGAATCTTTTGCATCTTCTGTCTCTTCTATTTCTAGATTTTTGGGTTTCTTAGGTTCCTTAGGCTTCTTCAGTTTTTTGAAATTCTAGGGTTTTTAAGTTTCTAGAATTACTTTTTTTTTCATTCTTGGAATTGTTTGGGTTGTTGGGAGTATGGAATTCTTGGTATTCTCTACATTCTTGGGTTTCTTGCATTTTTGTTTATTTTTCAGGTTCCTTGGATTTCTTGGACTTCATGGATTTTTGGAATTTTTAGATTTCTTGGATTTTTGGAAATTTTCAAGAAATATCAGATGTTTTGAATCTTTTGCATCTTCTGTCTCTTCTATTTCTATATTTTTGGGTTTCTTAGGTTCCTTAAGCTTCTTCAGTTTTTTGAAATTCTCGGGTTTTTAAGTTCCTAGAATTACTTTTTTTTTTCGTTCTTGGAATTGTTTGGGTTGTTGGGACTATGGAATTCTTGGTATTCTCTACATTCTTGGGTTTCTTGCATTTTTGTTTATTTTTCAGGTTCCTTGGATTTCTTGGACTTCATGGATTTTTGGAATTTTTAGATTTCTTGGATTTTTGGAAATTTTCAAGAAATATCAGATGTTTTGAATCTTTTGCATCTTCTGTCTCTTCTATTTCTAGATTTTTGGGTTTCTTAGGTTCCTTAGGCTTCTTCAGTTTTTCGAAATTTTAGGGTTTTTGAGTTTCTGGAATTACTATATACTATAGTATATAGACTATAAACGACACAACGAAATACATAGTCATGACACTAGAAACAATAGTGCGCTATGTTTAAATAAGGTTAGATTAAAAAAAATCAAAATAGTGTAAATTATTTTTGTGTGAAACTATTTAATAAATTGCCGATGTCTATTAAAGAACTTAATATGCCAAACTTTAAAACAAAAATCAAAGAATATTTAGGTAAAAAAGCATATTTTAACATAGAAGATTTTCTTACAGATAAAGATATAAACAGACTGAGTTGTTCATAGCTATAGGTAATGATATGACTTGTACGAAACATATTTTGTAACTACGTACTAATAAAGTTATTTATTTATTATTTATTATTTACTGGCATTTGTAAGTTTTCAGGTTGCTTGAATTTCTTGGATTTTTGGAATTCTTAGATGTCTTGAAGAATTGGAAAAAATAGATTTTTTAATTTTACAGTTTTGTAATTTTTCAATTTTTTTATTCGTAAAGTTGAAATATAAAAAATTTAAAAATCGAAAAATTAAGCAAACCAAAAACTGCAAAATCAAAAAAGTAGAAAATTCGGAAAATTGTAAATCGAAGAACTGAAGAAACAAAAAATTGAAACACTGAAAAAAAAAGCGAGAAACTTAAAAAAAAATTTCATGAATCGAAAAATTAAAACACGAAAAAACGAATCGGATCGAAAAAATGCAAAATCCAGACAAGTGTAAAATTGAAAAATTATAGAATTGTAAAAATTGTAACGTCGAAAAACATTGACAAATCAAAAAATTGAAAAATAAATTTCGGGAAACCGAAAAATGAAAAATCAAAGATTAAAAATCGAAAAATTGAAAAATCGAATAAATGAAGAAAGTGAAAAATTTTAACAATTATAGTCATTATTACAGATTTAAAATGAAAACTAGAAAAATCGCAAATCAAATATTTAAGAATCAAAAAATTGAAAAATCGTGAAACTGAAAAATCTATAACTGAAAAAACGAAAAAGCAAAAAATCTAAACGTTGAATATTCGAAAAATTGAACACCGGAATCCAAAAATTGAAAAATTTCACACTGCATAAACGAAAAATAAAAAAATCCGAACATTGAAAAATCGAAAAATTGAAAAAATTAGATCTTTCAAAATTTTCATTTCATGTTATTTCATTTTTTCAAAAATCGAAAAAAAAAGAAAAATGGAAAAGCTGAGAAAACGAAAAATTGCAAAATCCAAAAATTGAAATTCGAAAAAATGAAGAAACCAAAAATTGAAACGTTGAAAAACTAAAAACCGAGAAACTTAAAAAAATTAAAATTAATGAATCGAAAAATTAGAAAGAAGAAAAACGAATCGAATCGGAAAAATGGAAAGTCAAAAACTGTGATGTTGAAAAATTATAGAATTGTCAAAATTGTAACGTCGACAGACATTGACAGATTGGAAAATTGAAAAAAAGCAAAAAATCTAAACGTTGAAAAATCGAAAACTGAAAACTTTTACACTGAAAAAAAGAAAAATTCTAAAATCAGAACACTGAAGAACCGAACATTTGAAAAAATGTGATTTTTCAGTTTTCATTTTGTATTTTTTCGTTTTTTCATGTTTGATTTTTCAGTTTTACAGTTTTCAAATTTTTCCAGTTTTTTTATTCGAAAAGTTGAAATATAGAAAATTTAAAAATCGAAAAAACCGGAAAATTACAAAACTAAGAAAACGAAAAACTGCAAAATCGAAAAATTGAGAATGGAAGGACTCAAGAAATGAAAAATTGAAACAGTGAAAAACTAAAAATCGAACAAAATTAATGAATCAAAAAATTGAAAAGAAAACGAATCGAATTGAAAAATTTCAAAACCCAAAAATTGTACAATCGAAAAATTATGGAATCGTCAAAATTGTAAGGTGGAAAAGTGGAATACTAAATGAAAAGGGTTTCGTAGGTTCCTTAGGCTTGTTCAGTTTTTTGCGATTCTAGGGTTTTTAAGTGTCTAGAATTACTTTTTTTTTTCATTCTTGGAATTGTTTGGGTTGTTGGGACTATGGAATTCTTGATATTCTCTACATTCTTGGGTTTCTTGAATTTTTTTTTTGATTTTTCAGGTTCCTTGGATTTCTTGGACTTCATGGATATTTGGAATTTTTAGATTTCTTGGAGTTTTGGAAATTTTCAAGAAATATCAGATGTTTTGAATCTTTTGCATCTTCTTTCTCTTCAGTTTTTCGAAATTTTAGGGTTTTTGAGTTTCTGGAATTACTGGCATTTGTTAGAGTTTTCACGTTGCTTGAATTTCTAGGATTTTTGGAATTCTTAGATGTCTTGGATTTTTTTATTCTTGGAATTGTTTGGTTTGTTGCGATTGTTGGGATTCTTGGGTTTCTTGAATATTTTGGATTTCTTCAATTTCTTAGATTTGTTTGAAATCTTGGGATTCTTGAATTTCTGGAAATTTTCAAAAAATCTCAGATATCTTTTTTTACCGTGTTTTTTGTCGCATTTTTTCGTTTTTTATCTCCTTTTTAATCGCCTTTTTTATATTCATTCTTGTTTTTCTATTGATTTTAACACATTTTTGTCGTGTTTTTTAACACATTTGTGTTGCTCTTAATGGTGTTTTTCCGGTATTTTCCGTTTTTTCGGGTTTTTTTCGTAGCTTTTTTATTCATTCTCCTTTTCACGAAGCTTTGTGGTTTGTTACGTTGGCAACACGTTTAAAATTTTATGATGGCATACCTCATTGTCAAAATGAAATTTAGAGCACCAAGTCATCTGTTCACCACGTCAAAAACTGACATACTAACACTGCTGCCAATAATTCAGAATTACCAACACAAAAGTTTGCTTCAATCATTAATATCCCTCACTATATTCTGCCATTTTGGGTCCTGTCTTTACGAAAGCTCAGCCGACAGGTCGTTTTCGGAACAAAGGTGTTTGTGTACAGGTCAAGGCTAAAAAGCGGATTTATATGCACAAAATTTCGTTAATGTAAGCAACGAAAAATAATGGAAACAACAATAATATATGCATTTTTTTGTGGAAAATGATCACGCGAGCTTTTTTTGCCCACCGCCGATTTGATTAAGTCCATCCAGCCGACCCTTCCTCCGCCAGTCCTTTTGTTTCCGCATTACAATACGCGTTTGTGCGTTTTAAACCCTTCTCAAAAAGAGCATAATACAAGCCAGCGCCTTGTGATGGTCATCGCCGAAATGGCTCCGATGCTATCAAACATTTTGTAAAGCCCGAATGTAAAATCGATATTACGCACGATTATGTCGCGACGCCTTCAGCCGCATCCTTCCGACCGACACCAACAGCTACATGGAAGGCCTCTCTGAATGCGAAATGCAGTTTTATCACCTGTAGTTATGGAGGATGTTGATTTTTTATTGCTTCTCGTTCCGTACGAGCAAGATTTCTTAAATGTACGTTCGGTCCATATCTCATGTAAACGATGTTATGAATAATTCCTGCTATACTTTACACCTTCAGTTCCTAGATAAAACTCCCATTTTTATGGATTTCGCGTCGGGACGGCGACGCTGGAAAGCGATGGGAGAGTGTGTGTGGAGAGACGTCGACATGACGCAAAAAGTTGAGCGAGGCTTGTTAAATGTGGTTGAACGATCAAGTGCTTGTCAAGGAGCGTGTTTGTGGAGACGTGTTCAAAAGACAGCTTTTCGAGACGGGAAACAAAAGTCCGGCTAATTTCGATCGGAGGAGGTTGTTTAAATACGGATCTGACTGAAAAAATTATGAGTTTCTTTTGGAAACCTAGTGAATGGGTAGACAAAAGTGTGACGATCAAATTCGGTGATGAACTGACAACGTCATGGAATTTGACGAATCAGATGTTAATTTGGCATTAAAAATTTAATTTCATACAGCATAAAATTCTGAGAAAGTTATTTTTCGAAAAAGCTGGAAATATGTATTTATCATCGTCTAATTTTTAAATGTTATAGTTTTTCGTTTTCTTTTTTCTTCGATTTTATAGATTTCTGGTATCACAATTTTTCACTGTTTCGGTTTCATAGTTGGTCTTTTTTCGATATTAATTTTTTCAATTTTTCAATTTCTTGACTTCTAAATGTTTCTATTCTTCATATTTTCAAGTTTTCAATTTTTCAGTTTTTCGATCTCTCAATTTTTTCAGGTTCTCACGATGTTCGTTTTTTTATTTCCTTTATTTTTCATTGCTTTTTTTTCGATTTTATAATTTTTCGTTTATTCGATTTTTGAATTATAAATCTTTTATTTTTCGATTACTCGATTTTCCAGTTTTTAAAGTTTTCCAATTTTTAGATTTCCAGTTACGGTTTTCCGATTTTTTTAATTTCCAATTTTTCGATTTTGAACTTTTCGATTTTTAGGTTTCCCAATTTTTAAGCTGTAGATTTTTCAAGTTTTCATTTTATACTTTTTCGTTTTTTCATTTTTGATTTTTCAATTCCACAATTTTGCAATTTTTCCATTTTTTTTTATTCGAAAAGTTGAAAAATAGAAAATTAAAGAATCGAAAAAACCAACCGGAAAATTGAAAATTATGAAAACGAAAAAATTCAAAATCGAAAAATTGCGAATCGAAGAACTGTAGAAACGAAAAATTGAAAGATTAAAAAACTTAAAATGGAGAAACTTAAAAATCGAACAAAAGTATAATCAATCGAAAAATTGAAAAGAAGAAAAACCAAATCGAATTGAAAATTTGGAAAAACCAAAAATTGTACAATCGAAAAATCATAGAATCGTCAAAATTGTGAAAACCAAAAATCGAAAACCAGAAACTAAAAAATTAAAAATCCAGAAATTGAAAAATAGTGAAAAAATAGAATAATCCTAAAATCGTAAAATCCAAAAAATTAAAAATTTTAAAAATTATAATTATTATTACATACATATTTATAATAAAAACCATAAAAATTCCAACTCAAAAACTGAAGCCAAAAAATGAAAAATCGAAAAATTGAAAATTCTAAAAATGAAAAAAAAAACAAATCTGAAAAATCTAAAAGTTGAAAAAATTAGATTTTTCAAAATTTTCCTTTCATATTTTTTCGTTTTTTCATTTTTGATTTTTCAGTTTTACAATTTTTCAATTTTTTTTTATTGAAAGAGTCGAAAACTCAAAAATTTAAAACTCGGAAAAGCCGGAAAATTAAAAAACCAAGAAAACGGAAAATTGCAAAGTCCAAAAAGTAGAAAATCTAAAAATTGGGAATCTCAGAACTGCAGAAACGAAAAATTGAAGGACCGAAAAGCTAAAAATGGACAAACTTAAAAATCGAACAAAATTAATGAATGAAAAAATTGAAAAGAAGAAAAACCAAATCGAATTGAAAATTTGGAAAAATCAAAAATTGTACAATTGAAAAATCATAGAATTGTCAAAATTGTGAAAACCAAAAATCGAAAACCAGAAACTAAAAAATTAAAAATCCAGAAATTGAAAAATAGTAAAAAAATAGAATAATCCTAAAATCGTAAAATGCAAAAAATGAAAAATTTTAAAAATTATAATTATTATTACATACATATTTATAATAAAAACCATAAAAATTCCAAATCAAAAACTGAAGAAACCAAAAAATGAAAAATCGAGAAATTGAAAATTCTAAAAATGAAAAAAAAAACAAAACTGAAAAATCTAAAAGTTGAAAAAAATTAGATTTTTCAAAATTTTCCTTTCATATTTTTTCGTTTTTTCATTTTTGATTTTTCAGTTTTACAGTTTTGCAATTATTCCATTTTTTTTTATTGAAAGAGTCGAAAAATAAAAAATTTAAAAATTGAAAAAGCCGGAAAATTGAAAAACCAAGGAAGCGGAAAATTGCAAAGTCCAAAAAGTAGAAAATCTAAAAATTGAGAATCGCAGAACTGCAGAAACGAAAAATTGAAGGACTGAAAAACTAAAAATGGAGAAACTTAAAAATCGAACAAAATTAATGAATGAAAAAATTGAAAAGAAGAAAAAACAAATCGAATTGAAAATTTGGAAAAACCAAAAATTGTACAATCGAAAAATCATAGAATCGTCAAAATCGTAAAGTCCAAAAATTGAAAAATGAAAAATTAAATAATTAAAAATCCGAAAATTGAAAAATTAAAAATTGTCAAAAAGTTTCAAAAACAATAATGGAAAAATAGAATAATCCTAAAATCGTAAAATTCAAAAAATTAAACATTTTAAAAATTGTAATAATTATTACATATTTATAATAACCACCAAAAAAATCGTAGCTCAAAAATTGAAGAAACCAAAAACTAAAAAATCGAGAAATTGAAAATTCTAAAATTGAAAAACAACAAAAATTAAAAAATCTAAAAGTTGAAAGATTGAAAAGCTGAAAACAGGAATATTGCAAATCGAAAAATTGAAAATTTTCACACTGCAAAAAAGAAAGATTCAATCAGAACATTGAAAAACCGAAAAATTCAAAAAAACAATTTTTCAAAAATTTCCTTTCATATTTTTTCGTTTTTTCAATTTTGCTTTTTCAATTTTACAGTTTTGCAATTTTTCCATTTTTTTATTGGAAAACTCGGAAAATCTAAAATTTAAAAATCAGAAAAACCGAAAAGTTGAAAAACTAAGAAAACGAAAAATTACAAAGTCGAAAAAGTGGAAAACCGAAAAAGTGGAAAATCAAAAAATTAGAATCGAAGAACGAAAAAGATTGAAAAACTAAAAATGGAAAAACTTAAAAATCAAACAAAATTAATCAATCGAAAAATTCAAAAGAAAAAAAGAAAAACAAATCGAATTAAAAATTTGGAAAATCCAAAATTTGTACAATCATTAAATCATAGAATCATAGATCGTCAAAATTGGAAAACTTGGAAAATCGAAAACTTAGGATCGAAGAACGAAAAATTGGAAGATTGAAAAACTAAAAATGGAAAAACTTAAAAATCAAACAAAATTAATCAATCGAAAAATTAAAAAAAAAACAAATCGAATTAAAATTTTGGAAAATCCAAAAATTGTACAATCGAAAAATCATAGAATCATAGAATCGTCAAAATTGTAAAGTTCAAAAAATGAAAAATTTTAAAAATCATAATTATTATTGCAATACATATTCATAATGAAAACCAAAAAAATGCAAGTCAAAAATTGAAGAAACCTAAAACTGAAAAATGGAGAAATTGAAAAATCTAAAACCGAAAAAATTCAAAAATTAAAAAAATTCGATTTTCCAAAATTTTCCTTTTGTGTTTTTTCGTTTTTTCATTTTTGATTTTTCAATCTTACAGTTTTGTAATTTTTCCATTTTTTTTATTGGAAAAGTCGGAAATCCAAAAATTTAAAAATTGAGTGAAAAATTGGAAAGCGGAGAAGTCAGGAAAAGTAAAATTGAAAGATTAAAAAACTAAAAATGGAGAAACTTAAAAATTGAACAAAATTAATAAACCGCAAAATTGAAAAGAATGAAAAAACAAATCGAATTGAAAATTTGGAAAATCCAAAATTTGTGCAATCGAAAAATCATAGAATCATAGATCGTCAAAATTGTAAAGTCCAAAAATTCAAAAATGAGAAAATAAAAAAAATTAAAAATGGAACAAAATTAATGAATCGAAAAATTGAAAAGAAGAAAAAAACGAATCGAATCAAAAAATTGGAAAACCCAAAGTTCGTATAATCGAAATATTGAATAAATGAAAGGGTTTTAAAATTTAACAATGGGAAAATTGAGTCAATCTAAAATCCTAAAATTTAAAAAATTAAAAATTTTAAAAATCATTTATCACATACTAGAACTAGAAAAATTGCACATCAAACACTGAAGTAAATAAAAATTGGAAAATCGAAAAACTGAAAAATGTAAAATTGAAAAATCAAAAATTTGAAAAATGTAAATTTGAAAAAACCAAAAATTAAAAAATCTAAAAGTCTAAAGGTTGAAAAATTGAAAACCGAAATATTGAAAAATTTTACACTGAAAAAAGAAAAATTATAAAATCAGAACACTGAAACACCGAAAAATTATTATTAATTTTCATTTAATTTTTTAATTTTTTATTTTTGATTTTTCCATTTTTTTATTGAAAAAGTTCGGAGATCGAAAATTTAAATAAAAATCGAAAAAAAGAGAAACATTGAAAGAATGAAAAACTAAAAATTGAGAAACTTAAAAATGGAACAAATTTAAGGAATCGAAAAATTGAAAAGAAGAAAAAACGAATCGAATAAAATTGTACAATCGAAAAATTTTAGAATCGTCAAAATTCCAAAAATTGAAAAATTAAAAATAGAAAAATTGAATAAATGAAAAAATTTAAAAAATGGCAAAATGGCATAATTCTAAAGTCCTAACATTCTAAAATGAAAAATTTTAAAATTATAATTATCAAAAATTGAAGAAACGGTAAACTGAAAAATCGAGAAAGTGAAAAATCCAAAATTGAAGAAACCAAAAATTAAAAGATAAAAGTTGAAAGATCGAAAAATTGCAAATCGAAATATTGAAAAATTTCACAGTGTAAAACAAACGAAAAATTGCAAAATCGAAAAACCGGAAAATCGGAGAACTGAAGAAACGGAGAATTGAAATATCAAAAAACTACAAAATCGAGAAACTTAAAAAGAAAAAATTAATTAATAGAAAAATTAGAAAGAATAAAAACGAATTGACTCGAAAAATTGGAAAACCCAAAAATTGTTGAAAATTGAAAAATTAAATATCGAAAAACTGAAAAATTAGGAATCAAAAATTAAAAATCGAAAAATCGAATAATGAAAAAAGTGAAAAATTTAAAAAATTATAGTTATCACATATTTAAAATGAAAACTAGAAAAATCGCAAATCAAAAATTAAAAAATTGAAAAATTGAAAAATCGAGAAACTGTAACTGAAAAATCGAAAATCGAAAAAACGAAAAATTGAAAACTTTCACACTGAAAAAAGAACAATTATAAAATTAGAACACTGAAAAACGGAAAATTTGAATAAAAGAGAGAAAATACAAAATGAAGTAGTATTTTTTCGTTTTTTCATTTTTGATTTTTCAATTTTACAGTTTTGCAATTTTTCCTTTTTTTATTCGAAAAAGTGAAATATGATATGATTTGAGATACAGAGAATTTAAAAATCGAAAAAAAAACGAAAAATTGAAAAACTTAGAAAACGAAAAATTGAGAACTAAAAAACTGAAGAAACGAAAAATCGAAATATTGAAAAACTAAAATCCCAGAAATTTAAAAATCTAAAATACTAAATTTGACAAAGTGAAATTTTTTAAAAATCATAATTATTATTACATATTTAAAATGAAAACTAGAAAAATTGCCAATCAAAAATTGAAGAAACGAAAAATTGAAAAATTGACAAACTGAAAAATCTAAAATAAAAAAAAAACAAAAATAAAAAATTGAAAACTCAAAATTCGCAAATCGAAAAATTGAAAAATCCAAAATTTGAAAAATTTTACATAGAAAAAAAATTATAAAATCAGAACATTGAAAAAACGGAAAATTGAAAAAAATAAAGAAAATAACACATTGAAGAAATGAAAAATTGAAAAATCGAGAAATTGCAAATAGGAAAAGTTGCAAAATCTAAACTGAGACATCCAAAAATTAGAAAATTTTAAAATGAAAACTCGTAAAATTTTAAATCGAAAAATTGCAAAATCTCAACATTCAAACATCTAAAGGTTGAAAAATCGGAAAATTGAACAGTTTTAAAATGAAAACTAGAAGAGTTGAATATTGTATAATTGAAGAACCAAAAAAAAAAAATTAAAAATTGACAAACAAAAAATTGAAAAATCGAAAAATTGAAAAATCGAAAAATTGAAAAATAAAAAATATAAAAACCGAATTGAAAAATTGCAAATCGAAAAATTGAAAAATTAGAAATTGAAAACTCGAGGAACTCAAATCGAAAAATTGCAAAATTTAAAAACTACTCAAGACGCAAATAAAATTTTGATTTACCTGGTGCAAACCTTGATTAGCAATCGAAAAATCTTTCATTCATAAGATACACATGTTATTGTAACTCTATATTCAACCCAAAATACAGTTCCCCGATTTATCAGTCTCTCATTCGACACTCATGCACTCCGAAATTGCCTTAATGTTCGCATCGTCATCGAAATCCGCTTACCCCTCGCTTCGTTCGCCCCCTTTGTATAAAGAAACAATACAAAAACCTCAAAGACAAATTGCTTAAAGAATTTCGTCGTAAATCAGTGCGTTAAGAATAGCAAGTTGAATTTGCTGACACTGGAGTTTCATCTTGAGGCGCTTTCCTTTGCAGCCTGTCAAGCTCGTGATCGTGATGTACTGAACGCTAACCGTTATTTTTTTGGGGCGCTTTCCTTCTAATTGGAACATTTCGCCGCGGGATCTTGACGTATCGAGTGTTGTGAATTATTCAAAGTTGAGGGACTTGCTCGATAACATTTATTGGTCGGTGTTCACTTACTTATTCAGCGATGATTAATTCGAATGGGCGAACAATGGGTGAAAAATGGGTCGGAAAGTTTCGATGAAATATTACCCGATAAATTTGAATTTGACGCCGTTTTTAATATACCTAGCTCGTGAAAAATGGCGAGATCGCGAAGTTGCAAAGTTCGAAAAACTGAGAGGGTGGAAAATTTTTCATTCGAGATAGCAACATTGTGCAAAATTTAAACATTCTTCAGCGGACTTAATTGAAATAACGCTAAAGTCATCCGTGGACTGTGTTTCAAGAATTTCTAATTAAAAGTCCTGATTTATCTTATTACTAAATTGCGTTCGAGTTGGCTTACGTTTCTTCTCGGGAAATTAATTAAAAGTGATGGATATTTTAGCTAGAGGAGATTAACAGAAAACAATAGTCTTGTGTTTCTTGGCGTTTCATAGCTGCTAAGATATGGAAAAGTAGGTCCTCGTTTCCGTCGTCTGCTCTCTTTCTCACTCGTATAAATGAAAGGTGATTTACGAGCAGTTGGAAACCCATAATACGAATGTAGTAGCAGGCCGAAAAATGAGCTAAATAGATTTTCATTTTACGGGCGTAATTTCAACTTTGAAAAAAAGATCGACTTTTTAATTGATAGATTATGTCTAAATCTCTGGGGAAGACACAATATTTTTTAAAATAAGTGATTGTTTAGTGTTTAATTAATCGTTCATTCTTCGAAGGAAATTGTGTTTTTAGACGAGGAAAGAGCATTTTTCGCTTCAACTTTTATATCAGTGCACATTGATTTACGTGTCCTTGCAAAATGTCGATGATTTCATCACAAAACTGTGTACCTAAAGTAAAAATTTCAATTTTCCGAAATTTCAGTTTTGGGATTTCTCAGACTATTTATTAGTCAATTTTTTGATTTTACAATTACTCAGTTTATCAATTTTTCGATTTCTCAATTTTCCAATGTTTCAATGTTACCCTTTTTCAATTTTTCTCCCCTTCAAATTTACGATTTTTAAATATGTCAGTTTTTCAATTTTTGACTTTTCTAAATTCTCAATTTTTAGATTTTTCAATTAATCGATGTTTTGATTTTCCCATTTCTTGACATTCGACTGTTTTGATTTTCCAATTCTTCAGTTCCTCAATTTTTCGATTTTTCAGGTTTTCGATTCTTCAATTTGTCGATTTCTCAACTTTCCGATGTTTCAGTTTTACATTTTTTTCAATTTTTCAAATTTGACTTCTATAAACTCTGTTTTTCGATTTTTCAATTCTTCAATTCTTCAATTTTTAGGGTTTTTGTTTTTTGAATTTTCCAATTTGATTTTTCGACTTCACTTTTTTGATTTTTTGATTTCCCAATTTTTTAAATTTCTCAGTTTTTGGATACATATTTCAGATTTGAGATTTTTCACTTTTTCAATTTTTCAGTTTTTCTATCTTTTTTCAATTTTCCGAAATTTCAGTTTTGGGATTTTTAAGACTATTTATTATTCAATCTTTTGATTTTACAATTTCTCAATTTTTCAATTTTTTTGATTTCTCAATTTTCCGATGTTTCAATGTTACGTTTTTTCAATTTTTCTCCCTTTCAAATTTACGATTTTTAAATATTTTAATTTTTCAATTTTTGAGTTTTCTAAATTCTCAATTTTTCGATTTTTCAATTAATCGATGTTTTGATTTTCCCATTTCTTAACATTCGAATGTTTCGATTTTCCAGTTCTTCAATTGTTCAATTTTTGGATTTTTCAGGTTTTCGATTCTTCAATTTCTCGATTTTTCAACTTTTCGATGTTTCAGTTTTAGGTTTTTTCAATTTTTCAAATTTGACTTCTATAAATTATGTTTTTCGATTTTTCATTTCTTCAATTCTTCAGTTTTTTAGATTTTTGTTTTTTCAATTTTCCAATTTGATTTTTAATTAAAAAAAATGGAAAATCAGAAATTTAATGAATTCCGAAAATTGAAAAACTGAAATATGCATAGAAGAACTGAAAACTCGAGAAATCGAAAAATCTAGAATTTTAAAAATTGAAAAATTAAAATTTCGAAAAGTTGAAAAATTGCGAAATCGTATCGAACAATTGAGAAATCGAAAAATAAAAAAATGCAAAAATCGAAAATTTGAAGAATGGAAAAATTGAAAATGTCAAAAATTAAAATACTGAAAAATTGAAACATCAAAAGCTGAAAAATCGAAAAACCGAAAAGCCGAAAAATCTCAATAATGTATTTATAAACCACAAGTTCAGGATTGTGCTACTAAAAAATTGATAACGTTATCTCAAAATTTTGCTGAATCAATTCTACTAAAAATGTGCAAAATATGATGAGTTTTTACTTGGAATTTATCATTGCATTCATATTTTTTTAGATTTGCTTATATACCTAGGTGGCTCAAAAAAATTAATGAATGAGTCAATTTATTCTATTGATTAAATCAGTCTCGACTCACTCCATTTTCCCAGAAATTTTTGGAATACTGTTATTTTTAGTCTAATCCACATTGATTTACGTGTCCTTGCAAAATGTTGATTTCATCACAAAACTGTGTACCCAAAGTAAAAATTTCAATTTTTCGAAATTTCAGTTTTGGGATTTTTCAGACTGTTTATTAGTCAATTTTCTGATTTTACAATTACTCAGTTTAACAATTTTTCGATTTCTCAATTTTCCAATGTTTCAATGTTACCCTTTTTCAATTTTTCTTCCCTTCAAATTTACGATTTTTAAATATTTCAGTTTTTCAATTTTTGACTTTTCTAAATTCTCAATTTTTCGATTTTTCAATTAATCGATGTTTTGATTTTGCCATTTCTTGACATTCGACTGTTTTGATTTTCCAATTCTTCAATTCTTCAATTTTTGGATTTTTCAGGTTTTCGATTCTTCAATTTGTCGATTTTTCAACTTTCCGATGTTTCAGTTTTAGGTTTTTCAATTTTTCAAATTTGACTTCTATAAACTCTGTTTTTCGATTTTTCAATTCTTCAATTCTTCAATTTTTAAGGTTTTTGTTTTTTCAATTTTCCAATTTGATTTTTCGACTTCATTTTCTTGACTTTTTGATTTCCCAATTTTTTTAATTTCTCAGTTTTTGGATACATATTTCAATTTTGAGATTTCCCCTTTTTCGATTCTTCAGTTTTACTTTCTTTTTTCAATTTTTCGAAATTTCAGTTTTGGGATTTTTCAGACAATTTATTATTAAATTTTTTGATTTTACAATTTTTCAATTTTTCGATTTCTCCATTTTCCGATGTTTCAATGTTACGTTTTTTCAATTTTTCTCCCTTTCAAATTTACGATTTTTTAATATTTTAATTTTTCAATTTTTGAGCTTTCTAAATTCTCAATTTTTCGATTTTTCAATTAATCGATGTTTTGATTTTCCCATTTCTTGACATTCGAATGTTTCGATTTTCCAGTTCTTCAATTCTTCAATTTTTGGATTTTTCAGGTTTTCGATCCTTCAATTTCTCGATTTTTCAACTTTTCGATGTTTCAGTTTTAGGTTTTTTCAATTTTTCAAATTTGACTTCTATAAATTCTGTTTTTAGATTTTTCATTTCTTCAATTCTTCAATTTTTTAGATTTTTGTTTTTTCAATTTTCCAATTTGATTTTTCGACTTCATTTTCTTGACTTTTTGATTTCCCAATTTTTTTAATTTCTCAGTTTTTGGATACATATTTCAATTTTGAGATTCCCCCTTTTTCGATTCTTCAGTTTTACTTTCTTTTTCAATTTTTCGAAATTTCAGTTTTGGGATTTTTCAGACAATTTATTATTAAATTTTTTGATTTTACAATTTTTCAATTTTTCGATTTCTCCATTTTCCGATGTTTCAATGTTACGTTTTTTCAATTTTTCTCCCTTTCAAATTTACGATTTTTAAATATTTTAATTTTTCAATTTTTGAGTTTTCTAAATTCTCAATTTTTCCATTTTTCAATTAATCGATGTTTTGATTTTCCCATTTTTTGACATTCGAATGTTTCGATTTTCCAGTTCTTCAATTCTTCAATTTTTGGATTTTTTAGGTTTTCGATTCTTCAATTTCTCGATTTTTCAACTTTTCGATGTTTCAGTTTTAGGTTTTTTCAATTTTTCGAATTTGACTTCTATAAGTTCTGTTTTTCGATTTTTCATTTCTTCAATTCTTCAATTTTTTAGATTCTTGTTTTTTCAATTTTCCAATTTGAATTTTAATTAAAAAAAATGGAAAATTAGAAATTTAATGAATTCCGAAAACTGAAAAACTGAAATATGCATAGAAGAACTGAAAATTCGAGAAATCGAAAAATCTAGAATTTTAAAAATTGAAACATTAAAATATCGAAAAGTTGAAAAATTGCGAAATCGTATCAGTGAAACATCGGACAATTGAGTAATCGAAAAATAAAAAAATGGAGAAATCGAAAATTTGAAGAATGGAAAAATTGAAAATGTCAAAAATTAAAATACTGAAAAATTGAAACATCAAAAGTTGAAAAATCGAAAAACCGAAAAGCCGAAAAATGTCAATAATGTATTTATAAACCACGAGTTCAGGATTATGCTACTAAAAAATTGATAACGTTATCTCAAAATTTTTAATTGAAAAACTGATAAATCAAGAAACTGAACAATCTAAATGCCGAAACATCCAAATCTCGATAAATCAAAATATTGAAAAATAGAAAAATTTAAAAAAGGAGAAATTAAAAAATTGAAAATTTGAAAAAACGAAATCTAAAACTGGGAAGTCGTAAAATCGAAAGATTAAGAAATCGAAACATTTGAAAAATTCGAAAACATGAAAAATAGAAATATCGAAGAACTGAAATGAAAAATCGAGAAATTGAAAAATCTGAAATATCGAAAAACTGAGAATCTAAAAAACTGAAGCATCGAGAAATCGAAAAATCAAATAAGTGAAATCGAAAAATCGAAACCTTCAAAAAAATCGAAAAATTGAAGAATTGAAGAACTGGAAAATCGAAGTAGTCGAATGTCAAGAGATAGGAACATCAAAACATCGATTAATTGAAAAATCGAAAAATTGAGAATTTAGAAATTCCAAAAATTGAAAAATTGAAATATTTAAAAATCGTAAAATTGAAGGGAAGAAAAATTGAAAAAACGTAGCATTGAAACATCGGAAAATTGAGAAATTAAAAAATCGAAAATTTAGAAAAACGAAAATCTAATACTGGGAAGTCAAAAAATCGAAAGATTAAGAACTCGAAACATTTGAAAAATTCGAAAACATGAAAAAATGAAATATCGAAGAACTGAAATAAAAAATCGAGAAATAGAAAAATCTGAATTGTTAAAAATCGTTAGGTATAGTAACTTTTATTTTACATTATTTATCGTGATTAAATCTGGCCTTACAATATAAATTACAAGTTTAAAAAATTTTCCTATAATCAAAAAACGCAAAATGATTGCCAAACTAGACCGCTTCCGAACTAAATCCCTAACCACAACAATTGGCATTCCTCAACTTAAACGTTAAATCGCACCAGTGAAAGGAAAATCGTATGCAATATCTGTACAAACAATTATTAATGATGTCAAGTAGATCCCGGACTCTTCTTCAGGATCTTCCCTCCGGTGTTAACCTCAACCAAAACCAATGGTCGTTCGAGCCGGATGTCCAATTCGAAAATTGTCCCTCGCAGCTAAAAATAACGAGACGTCTTAATATAGCCGGTTCTTAAGATATTCGTTCTGCGAAAGCTCCGCATGCAAAGCGGCAATCCTGAACCACCGGAATGAGATCACTCTCCTCACGAAGACCTCTCCTTTCCTTTGTATTTTAATTTATACGCGGCGAAGCCACTAAATCAGCCCGCTTCGTGCTATTATTTCATACTCCTTGGAAATTAGTCAGAAGAACACGTAATCTGTTCGACTACACTAGGATGTCGCCCGGCGTCGGAATCGTCCTCCACCTCGAAAATATGAATCATAAATAACCGGAAACGTCGGATTAAAGTCGCGAGATAATTCCGTCCGTATTTTGGCGGTAAAAATAAACACGCCAATATTTGCCCAGGCGTTGTCGCTGCTGCGTCAGTAACTCTATTTCTTCGGAGATTGATTTATCCGATCAGATCAAGAAGTCACCTTGTGTAAATTTATTAGTTTTATTGAGTTGAGCCCCTGAGCAGCCTTTCAACTTTTCCTTAAAATGCTCGAATTTATTTCCGAGGGAAGCATATCCGAAAGGCTGAAAAGTTAGCAAAGCTAATAGTGCCAGCCTTTGAATTCCTCCTTGTGAGGCGGATGAATGAGGCGGCGATCTATAGACGCACGTAATATGAGAATTTGAAAATCGAGATTACGAGAAGAACGTTTTAAACACATTCACATGAGAAAATCGGAGGATTTTTAGCTTCCTGCACGCAGCCAACGCAATCATCACGGTGTGACAGATCGAAAATAAAAAGTGTCAGTTATTACTACATACTATTGTAAGGGGCCCCAGTCGTCGCCCGCAAAATCGGTTTCAGTGAGAAGGATTATTTTTTGTAACTATGCAACCCAAAGTACCGATCCACGGCAGGTAGCGACCCAAGAGAGGAAAGATTATTAGAGAGCGGTTTAATGCTTTTTGTGAAAAATGTAAGCACTTTAGAACTTTTTTATATATGTAACTATGATACAATTTGGAGTCATTTGACACATTTTTTTTATACTTATTTGCTTTTTTTTCAATTTTATGCATATTAAAACTTATATGCTTATTTAATGCTTTTTTCGACGAATATGAGTTTTAATGCATATTTTGTTCAAATGCCGGCCTTGTCGGGATCGCAAATACTTGTTAGTTAGCCGTATCGTACCGTATGCATTTTACCTGGACTTGACCATTGAAGTACACTTACTCAAGACCCTTTCTTTGTGAATAGGTTCCGGTCGTTTGGGTAATAAAATTTTATTATAGGATTGGAAAAACACTCCATAGATTTTATGACTTTAAATCCTTACTTCCGTTGATGATGAATTAAAGCTTTTAACCAGATGTTCTTTTTCGGCACTTTGCGGCAAGACCGTAGAAGATTTTCTAGAAAAAAGGATTATTGTACCCAACTACCTACCTTAAAATTTTTCTAATGGAAACTTTTAAGTAAATGAACCGTTTATTTCACAACCATCAGTCTATCGCATCTGTCGTAGTACAGTGTTATACGTGGTTCTCCCTTGTTACATGTTGAGTTCTTTTTGGTAATATTACTATTATTTTAAAAGAATTCCGAAAGTAAAATCGACGCCGGATGAGTGAATAAGGGATTTTCCAGTATTAAAATTCGAAAACAACAAAATATTCTGCAGAGCTTGTGTGAAAACCGTAAGCCCACTAATTTTTTGTTTTATCTATTTTCCTTTGTTAATCCTGTATATGTACATTGTTTTAGATTCAAAGTGATAAAAAATATAACGTGACGCAACATGTCAGAACGACTCTTTTTTTCATTTTTTTATTTTTCGATTTCTCAATTGTCCGATGTTTCGCTGATATGATTTCGCAATTTTTCAACTTTTCGATGTTTTAATTTTTCAATTTTCAAAATTCTAGATTTTTCGATTTCTCGAGTTTTCAGTTCTTCTACGCATATTTCAGTTTTTCAATTTTCGGAATTCATTAAATTTCTGATTTTCCATTTTTTTTTAATTAAAAATCAAATTGGAAAATTGAAAAAACAAAAATCTAAAAAATTGAAGAATTGAAGAAATGAAAAATCGAAAAACAGAATTTTATAGAAGTCAAATTTGAAAAATTGAAAAAACCTAAAACTGAAACATCGAAAAGTTGAAAAATCGAGAAATTGAAGAATCGAAAACCTGAAAAATCCAAAAATTGAAGAATTGAAGAGCTGGAAAATCGAAACATTCGAATGTTAAGAAATGGGAAAATCAAAACATCGATTAATTGAAAAATCGAAAAATTGAGAATTTAGAAAACTCAAAAATTGAAAAATTAAAATATTTAAAAATCGTAAATTTGAAAGGGAGAAAAATTGAAAAAACGTAACATTGAAACATCGGAAAATTGAGAAATCAAAAAATTGAAAAATTGAGAAATTGTAAAATCAAAAGATTGAATAATAAATAGTCTTAAAAATTCCAAAACTGAAATTTCGAAAAACTGAAAAATTGAAAAAGTGAAAAATCTCAAATCTGAAATATGTATCCAAAAACTGAGAAATTTAAAAAATTGGGAAATCAAAAAATCAAAAAAGTGAAGTCGAAAAATCAAATTGGAAAATTCAAAAAACAAAAACCTTAAAAATTGAAGAATTGAAGAATTGAAAAATCGAAAAACAGAGTTTATAGAAGTCAAATTTGAAAAATTGAAAAAAATGTAAAACTGAAACATCGGAAAGTTGAGAAATCGACAAACTGAAGAATCGAATACCTGAAAAATCGAAAAATTGAGGAATTGAAGAATTGGAAAATCAAAACAGTCGAATGTCAAGAAATGGCAAAATCAAAACATCGATTAATTGAAAAATCTAAAAATTGAGAATTTAGAAAAGTTAAAAATTGAAAAACTGAAATATTTAAAAATCGTAAATTTGAAGGGGAGAAAAATTGAAAAAGGGTAACATTGAAACATTGGAAAATTGAGAAATCGAAAAATTGATAAACTGAGTGATTATATAATCAAAAAATTGACTAATAAATAGTCTGAAAAATCCCAAAACTGAAATTTCGAAAAATTGAAATTTTTACTTTAGGTACACAGTTTTGTGATGAAATCATCAACATTTTGCAAGGACACGTAAATCAATGTGGATTAGACTAAAAATAACAGTATTCCAAAAATTTCTGGGAAAATGAAGTGAGTCCAGACTGATTTAATCAATAGAATAAATTGACTCATTCATTAATTTTTTTGAGCCACCTAGGTATATAAGCAAATCTAAAAAAATATTAATGCAATGATAAATTACAAGTAAAAACTCATCATATTTTGCACATTTTTAGTAGAATTTATTCAGCAAAATTTTGAGATGACGTTATCAATTTTTTAGTAGCATAATCCTGAACTCGTGGTTTATAAATACATTATTGAGATTTTTCGGCTTTTCGGTTTTTCGATTTTTCAACTTTTGATGTTTCAATTTTTCAATATTTTAATTTTTGACATTTTCAATTTTTCCATTCTTCACATTTTCGATTTCTCCATTTTTTTATTTTTCGATTTCTCAATTGTCCGATGTTTGGCTGATACGATTTCGCAATTTTTCAACTTTTCGATATTTTAATGTTTCAATTTTTAAAATTCTAGATTTTTCGATTTCTCGAGTTTTCAGTTCTTCTACGCATATTTCAGTTTTTCAATTTTCGGAATTCATTAAATTTCTGATTTTCCATTTTTTTTTATTAAAAATCAAATTGGAAAATTGAAAAAACAAAAATCTAAAAAATTGAAGAATTGAAGAAATGAAAAATCGAAAAACAGAACTTATAGAAGTCAAATTTGAAAAATTGAAAAAACCTAAAACTGAAACATCGAAAAGTTGAAAAATCGAGAAACTGAAGAATCGAAAACCTGAAAAATCCAAAAATTGAAGAATTGAAGAACTGGAAAATCGAAACATTCGAATGTTAAGAAATGGGAAAATCAAAACATCGATTAATTGAAAAATCGAAAAATTGAGAATTTAGAAAACTCAAACATTGAAAAATTAAAATATTTAAAAATCGTAAATTTGAACGGGAGAAAAATTGAAAAAACGTAACATTGAAACATCGGAAAATTGAGAAATCAAAAAATTGAAAAATTGAGAAATTGTAAAATCAAAAGATTGAATAATAAATAGTCTTAAAAATTCCAAAACTGAAATTTCGGAAAATTGATAAAAAAAAATCTGAAAAATTGAAAAAGTGAAAAATCTCAAATCTGAAATATGTATCCAAAAACTGAGAAATTAAAAAAATTGGGAAATCAAAAAATCAAAAAAGTGAAGTCGAAAAATCAAATTGGAAAATTCAAAAAACAAAAACCTTAAAAATTGAAGAATTGAAAAATCGAAAAACAGAGTTTATAGAAGTCAAATTTGAAAAATTGAAAAAAATGTAAAACTGAAACATCGGAAAGTTGAGAAATCGACAAATTGAAGAATCGAAAACCTGAAAAATCGAAAAATTGAGGAATTGAAGAATTGGAAAATCAAAACAGTCGAATGTCAAGAAATGGCAAAATCAAAACATCGTTTAACTGAAAAATCTAAAAATTGAGAATTTAGAAAAGTCAAAAATTGAAAAACTGAAATATTTAAAAATCGTAAATTTGAAGGGGAGAAAAATTGAAAAAGGGTAACATTGAAATATTGGAAAATTGAGAAATCGAAAAATTGATAAACTTAGTAATTGTAAAATCAAAAAATTGATTAATAAATAGTCTGAAAAATCCCAAAACTGAAATTTCGAAAAATTGAAATTTTTACTTTAGGTGCACAGTTTTGTGATGAAATCATCAACATTTTGCAAGGACACGTAAATCAATGTGGATTAGACTAAAAATAACAGTATTCCAAAAATTTCTGGGAAAATGGAGTGAGTCGAGACTGATTTAATCAATAGAATAAATTGACTCATTCATTAATTTTTTTGAGCCACCTAGGTATATAAGCAAATCTAAAAAAATATTAATGCAATGATAAATTACAAGTAAAAACTCATCATATTTTGCACATTTTTAGTAGAATTTATTCAGCAAAATTTTGAGATGACGTTATCAATTTTTTAGTAGCATAATCCTGAACTCGTGGTTTATAAATACATTATTGAGATTTTTCGGCTTTTCGGTTTTTCGATTTTTCAACTTTTGATGTTTCAATTTTTCAATATTTTAATTTTTGACATTTTCAATTTTTCCATTCTTCACATTTTCGATTTCTCCATTTTTTTTATTTTTCGATTTCTCAATTGTCCGATGTTTCGCTGATACGATTTCGCAATTTTTCAACTTTTCGATATTTTAATGTTTCAATTTTTAAAATTCTAGATTTTTCGATTTCCCGAGTTTTCAGTTCTTCTATGCATATTTCAGTTTTTCAATTTTCGGAATTCATTAAATTTGAGACTTCCAAATTCTGTTTTTCGATTTTTCAATTAATCGATTTTTGATTTTCCCATTTCTTGACATTCGACTGTTTCGATTTTCTAGTTCATCAATTCTTTAATTTTTCGATTTTTCAGGTTTTTGAATTTTTGAAGGTTTCGATTTTTCGGTTTCACTTTTTTGATTTTCCAATTTCTCAATGTTTCAATTTTTTAGATTCTCTGTTTTTCGATATTTCGGTTCTTCGAATTATCGGTGTGTTGATTTTTTCACTTTTTCTGTTTTTCAATTTTTCGATTTTTAACATTTCAGATTTTTCAATTTCTCGATATTTCAATTTTCATGTTTTCTAATTTTTCAAATGTTTCGATTTTTTAATCTTTCGATTTTTCGACTTCCCAGTTTTAGATTTTCGTTCTTTAAAATTTTCGATTGTTTAATTTATCCCTTTTAAAATTTTTCTATTTTTCAATGTTTCGATTTCCCGATTTATCGAGATTTGGATGTTTCGACTTTAGATGGTTCACTTTCTCGATTTATCAAAAATTTTTGGATTTTCAGTTTTTCCATTTTTCGGTTTTTTCGTTTTTTATTTTTCCGCTGATAGATTTTTGATTTTCCAATTTTTCAACTTTTAACTTTTCGTTTTTTCGGTTTCTCAATTTTTGGATTTTTCGACTTCTCGATTTGTCGATCTTTTCATTTTTCGATTTGTCGGTTTTTTGTTTTTTACTTTTCGGATTTTCGGTTTTTAAATTTTCCAGTTTTTCGATGTTTCGGTTTTCCAATTATTGGATGTTTCGGTTTTCCAATTATTCGATTTTTTAAATTTTGGAGTTTCGATTTCTCGATTTTTCGTTTTTCAATTTTTTAAATCTTAGATTTTTGAATTTTTAATTTTTTCGATTTTTTAATGTTTCAATTTTTCGATTGTCAGTTCCTCCTCGATATTTGTATTTTTCGATTCTTCAATTTCTCGATTTCTCAATTTTCCGATGTTTCAGGTTTACGATTTTTTAATTTAATTCCTCTTCAATTTTACGACTTTTAAATATATATTTCGATTTTTTAATTTTTCAAATTTGACTTCTATAAACTCTCAGTTTTTCGATTTTTCATTTCTTCAATTCTTCAATTTTTTAGGTTTTCGATTTTTCAATTTTCCAATTTTTTAAGGTTTTTATTTTTCGATTTTGCGTTTTTGACTTTTTGATTTTTCAATTGTTTTAATTTCTCAGTTTTTGGATACTTATTTCAGTTTTGAGATTTTTCACTTTTTCGATTCTTCAATTTCTCGATTTTTCAATTTTCCGATGTTTCAGGTTTACGTTTTTTCAGTTTTACTCCTGTTCAATTTTACGACTTTTGAATATTTCGATTTTTCTATTTTTCCAATTTGACTTCTATAAATTCCCAGTTTTTCGATTTTTCATTTCTTCAATTCTTCAATTTTTTAGTTTTTTGATGTTTCAATGTTCCAATTTTTTTAAGCTTTGATTTTTCGACTTCACTTTTTGACTTTTTGATTTCCCAATTTTTTTAATTTCGCAGTTTTTGGATACATATTTCAGTTTTGAGATTTTTGACTTTTTCGATTCTTCAGTTTTTCTTTCTTTTTCAATTTTTCGAAATTTCAGTTTTGGAATTTTTCAGATTATTTTTTATTTAATTTTTTGATTTTACAATTTCTCAATTTTTCAATTTTCGATGTTTCAATGTTACGTTTTTTCAATATTTCTCCCCTTGAATTTTAACAATTTAAATATTTAAATTTTTTAATTTTTGATTTTTCTTAATTCTCAATTTTTCGATTTTTCAATTAGTTGATGTTTTGATGTTCCTATTTCTTGACATTCGACTCTTCTTCAATTCTTCAATTTTTCGATTTTTTGAAGGTTTCGATTTTTCAATTTCACTTTTTTCGATTTCTCAATGTTTCAATTTTTTAGATTCTCAGTTTTTCGATATTTCAGATTTGAAATTTCTCAATATTTCGATTGTTTGAATTATCGCTGTGTTGATTTGTTTACTTTTTCAGTTTTTCAATTTTTTGATTTTTAACATTTCAGATTTTTCAATTTCTCGATTTTTCATTTCAGTTCTTCGATATTTCAATTTTTCATGTTTTCGAATTTTTCAAATGTTTCGATTTTTCGACTTCCCAGTTTTAGATTTTCGATTTTTCAAATTTTCGATTTTTTAATTTCTCCTTTTTAAAATTTTTCTATTTTTCAATGTTTTGATTTCTCGATTTATCAGTTTTTTAACTTTTAACTTTTCGATTTTTCCATTTTGACCTATTCGGTTTCTCGATTTTTTGACTTTTCGACTTCTCGATTTCTCGCTCTTTTGATTTTTCGATTTCTCGGTTTTTTGATTTTTTACTTTTCGGATTTTCGGTTTTTCGAAATTTTCGTTAGGTTTGAAAAATTCCTGGTTTTGAAAGAGTTGTTTAAAAGTCCACGAATATTTCTAGGATGTAGGTAAATCTCAAAATACAAAAATATGACGTTTTTATAGTTCCAAGATTTTAGAAATTTTCGATTAAAAATTATTTTTTTTAATCCTAAAAGTTGTATGTTTTTAATCTTAAAAATAACTGTATGACATTGAGCGATTCTGGAAAAATTGTTGCTAAATATTTTTCCAGATTTTTTCGTGGGTTCTCGAAAAAACGGCTAAATTTTCATGTTGAAAAATATAACGTATTTATGGTCCCGTAGCAACATTTTAGAACCATCATTCAGTTTGAAATCATTTTTTTTAATCCTGAAAATTGCTATAATTCGTTGGACGACTCTGGAAAATGACAGGAATTTTCAAAAAATTAGGCGGAAAATAACTTCAAAAGGTTAAAATCTGCAAAAAAAAAAAATCATTTCGGTAATTTTTGAAGATGGTCGAGGAAAATAAAAATTTTTATGGAAATGAAATTGAAATTTTGAAGGATTTTACAAAGTTTCAATTTTTAATTGTTAAACTTTCCGATTTCTCAATTTTAAAATTATAACATCGAAAAAAATATTGAAAAAATAAAGGAATTGTAAAAATTGTGACATGAAATCGAGAAATTGAACATAAAAAAACCGACAATATGAAAAGCAAAATCAAAAATTTTCAATTTTTGAATTTTTAAATTTTAGATTTTTCAATCTTTTGATATTTTAATTTTTCAATATTTCTTAATCTTTCGATTTTTTGACTTCCTGGTTTTAGATGTTCTGTTTTTCAATTTTTCGATTTGTTAATTTTTCATTCCCGGTTTATCGAGATTTGATTGTTCAGGTTTTCGATTTGTCAGTTTTTCAATTGTTTATTTTGGCCTATTTCGGTTTTCAGTTTTTCCAGTTTTCCATTTTTCCGCTTTTCCAATTTTTCAACTTTTAACTTTTTCTTTCTCGTTTGTTCTATTTTTGGGTTTTTCGACTTCATCACTTTTCGATTTCTCGTTCTTTTGATCTTTCAATCTCTCAAATTTTCAGTTTTTCGAATTTTTAAGTTTTTTGATTTCTCGATTTATCGAGATTTGGATTGTCAATTTCTCAATTCATAAATTGTTCAGTTTTTAATTTTTCGATTTTTCGATTTTGGCTTATTTCGGTTTCTCAATTGTTCGACTTTTCGACTCCACGATTTCTTGATCTTTTGATTTTTCGATTTCTCGGTTATTCGATTTTCCAGTTTTTCGATGTTTCGATTTTTCAGTTATCCGATTTTTTTAATTTGGGAGTTTCGATTTCTCGATTTTTCGTTATTCGGTTTTTAAATTTTAGATTTTTGAATTTTACATTTTTTCGATTTTCAGTTTTTCGATTAAAAATTCATTTTCTTTAAATCCTAAAATTTGTATGTTTATAATCTTAAAAATAACTGTATGACATTGAGCGATTCTGGAAAAATTGTTGCTAAATGTTTTTCCAGATTTTTTCGTGGGTTCTCGAAAAAACATCTAAATTTTCATATTGAAAAATATAACCTATTTATGGTCCCGTAGCAAAATTTTAGAACCATCATTCAGTTTGAAATAATTTTTTTTAATCCTGAAAATTGCTATAATTCATTGGACGATTCTGGAAAATGACAGGAATTTTCAAAAAATTAGGCGGAAAATAACTTCAGATGGTTAAAATCTGCAAAAAAAAAAATCATTTCGGTAATTTTTGAAGATGGTCGAGGAAAATTAAAATTTTTATGAAAATGAAATGAAGGATTTTACGAAGTTTCAATTTTTAATTATTAAACTTTCCGATTTCTCAATTTTAAAATGATAAAATCGAAAAAAATATTGAAAAAATAAAGAAATTGTAAAAAGGAAAAATTGTGATATGAAATAGAGAAATTGAAAATAAAATAGCGACAATATGAAAAGCAAAATCAAAAATTCTAAAATCGAAAAGTGGAAAAATGGAAAAATTGAAAAATCGAGAAATGTACATTAAAAAAATTTGAATATCGAAAAGCCGAGAAATCGAGAAATGAAAACATCGAATAAACTGAAAAATTGAAACATCAAAGATCGGAAAATAGAAAATTAGAAAAATCGAAAAATTGAAATATTAAAAAATTGTAAAATCGAAATACTGATAAAAAACTTGAAAGATGGAAAAACCGAAAAATCAAAAATAAACAGGAAATGGAGAAATCGAAAAATCTAAAATTTAGGATGTAAAAAAAATTGAATTGGAAAGCTGAACATCAAAAACTGAACCAATAAAAAACCGAAATATTGATAAATTAAAAAGTCGGTAAAACAAAAAATAGTAGTGTATGAAGTCTTTAGAGCCACCTTTTAAAATATCATTGAACGGAATAATAAATAAATAACAACTTCGCCCTACGTATTTATTTTTAGAATAAATGATTTATTATGTTATTATAATTTTCGTTTTTGTTCGATAAAATTCCGAGATAGCGTAAACGAACTATTTCGACCCTACTCCTATAACTATCAAACAGATCTAAACCTTCACATCAGCTCACAGACAGGACGACAGCTGACAGACAGACGGAAACGGAAGACTGACACTTTCGCATTCCGCAAGCCGCGAAACGTCACACCAACACAAAATCATACATCCATTTAACATTCTCGGCTAGAAACCACAAACCTGATCATTAAAAAAATGTAACTGATACAGCTCAATGGCCACCCTCGCCGCCAATAAAAACGCAGCTTTTCGACTCCTTCCTCTGGAGGTCGCAGTTGCCAAGTTATAAGTTACGAGGGTGTTAGGTTAATGGTGGAGAAAATTAGGTGGCGTCAGCTCCGCTTCATTGCATCCGTGAATCTAAAGCGTAAATTACACACACCGACACCAAAAAGGGCATGCGGCAATAATCTGATAACGTTTTATATGCGAGTGTAATTCTCGCGAACATATTCCACCGGAGGGCTGAAAATCCAAGAAACGACTATTTAAATTTTGATCAGATCGCAGAAAAAATCCCGGGAAAAATCGTTCATTAAAGTTCGATGCATCGACGACAAATAAGTGTATTCTCCCCGAGGCGTTTGCCCTTTGTGCCGGCAATCAGGGCATCCCGCCGATCGAAACGTGAGCGCAAATCGAGAATAGAAGAGACAGATTGGTGACGGACGGCGGCGGCGGCGATCGGGGCGTGACGACTGATCAAACTGCGGGCCCTAAATCAACCCTTTAACCCCAAATTTACGGAACAAGTGTGCGCGTACAGCAAAAATCCATCCGAGTTAATAGATTTTTGAGCTACGAATTTGTGGGACTAGTTTTCGGCGAAATCAAAGGAGCTAAGTTTTCCGCGTCCTGGAAGATTATACGGCTGTTGTATAATTAGGGTATTGTGAGGGCGACAATGGAGCACTTAATAAAGCAAACCCACAGTTGGAAGTAATCTCGGCGGCTCTTACTATTCCAGAGGCGGATTAAAAAAAATATACCGTATATCAGTTTGGATAGATGTAGTGTAATACCAGAGAACATAGAGAAGCGTCATAGTTTAAATTAAATGACGGTTGAGGGCTCCTCGACTTATGTTGGCAACAGTGTTTGTTTGTAACTAGGAATAAAATTAACTAGAAAAAATGTCATAATATTTTTAACGACATGTTTTACTTTCGACAAATTGACACTAGATTTACCAGAATATTACAAGCTGCTTACTGTTTCCTTCACTTTAATTCAGGTCACACGAATTACAGTTCGTCGTCTGAGAACTCGTTTGATCTACAGACCACAGCGCACTCAAGCCAATATCGACTCTAAGGGTTCGGAAACGATTTGATTTATAAGCCATGATTCGTAATCCTAACCGGTTTCGACCATAGTTTCTTGCTGTTTGCGAAATTTTAGTTATGAGGATTTTTCAGTTTACTCCTATTTATTATTCAATTTTTGGATTTTACAATTTTTCAATTTTTCAATTTCTCGGTTTTCAGTTTTTCTCTTCAATTTTACGATTTTTAACTATTTCGATTTTTCAATTTTTGACTTTTATAAACTCTTTATTTGTCGATTTTTCAATTAATTGATTTTTCAGGTTTTTTGGTTTTTCAATTTTTCAATTTTTTCAGGTTTTGATTTTTCAACTCCACTTTTTTGATTCTTCGATTTCTCAATTTTTCTATTTTTTTAAGTTCTCAGTTTTTAGACATTTCAGTTTTGTGATTTTTCAAGTTTACTTGTTATCCAATTTTTTGATTTTTTAAGGTTTCGATATTTCGACTTCACTTTTTTCATTTTTCGATTCTTTGGATATTTCAGTTTTGGGATTTTTCGATATTTCTGTTCTTCGACTTTTCCATGTTTGACTTTTGGATTTTTGGATATGTCGACTTTTTACTTTTTCGATTTTTAAATTTTAGATTTTTTGATTTCTCGATTTTTCCTTTCAGTTCTTCGATAGTTTAATTTTTCAAGTTTTAAAATTTTTCAAGTGTTTCGATTTCTTAATCTCTTGATTTTTCGACTTCCTGGTTTTAGATTTTCTGTTTTTCAATTGTCATTTTGTTAATTTTTCAAATGTGACATTTATAAACTCTCAATTTTTCGATTTTTCAATTAATCGATGTTTTGATTTTCCCATTTTTTGACCTTCGAGTGTTCCGATTTTCTTGTTCTTTAATTCTTTAATTTTTTGATTTTTCAGTTTTTCGATATTTCAGTTTTGGGATTTTTCAATATTTCTGTTCTTCAACTTTTCCATTTTTGACTTTTGGATTTTTGGATGTGTCGACTTTTTACTTTTTCGATTTTTAAATTTTAGATTTCTCAATTTTTTGGTATTTTAATTTTTCAATGTTTAAAATTTTTGATTTTTCGATTTCTCGATTTTTCATTTCAGCTTTGCCATATTACAATTTTTCAAATGTTTCGATTTCTTAATCTTTTGATTTTTCGACTTCCCGGTTCTAGATTTTGTTTTTCAATTGTCGTTTTTTCAATTTTTCGATTTTTCAAATTTAGATTTTTCAGTTTTTTGATATTTTAAATTTTCAATATTTAAAATTTTAGATTTCTTGTTTTCTCGATTTTTCATTTCAGTTCTTCGATAGTTTAATTTTTCAAGTTTTCGAATTTTTCAAGTGTTTCGACTTCTTAATCTTTTGATTTTTCGACTTCCTGGTTTTAGATGTTCTGTTTTTCAATTGTCATTTTGTTAATTTTTCAAATTTGACTTTAATAAACTCTCAATTTTTCGATTTTTCAATTAATCGATGTTTTGATTTTCCCATTTTTTGACCTTCGAGTGTTCCGATTTTCTTGTTCTTTAATACTTTAATTTTTTGATTTTTCAGTTTTTCGATATTTCAGATTTGGGAATTTTCAATATTTCTGTTCTTCGACTTTTCCATTTTTAACTTCTGGATTTTTGGATGTGTCTACTTTTTACTTTTTCGATTTTTCAATTTTAGATTTCTCAATTTTTTGGCATTTTAATTTTTCAATATTTAAATTTTTTGATTTTTCGATTTCTCGATTTTTCATTTCAGCTTTGCCATATTTCAATTTTTCAAATGTTTCGATTTCTTAATCTTTTGATTTTTCGACTTCCCGGTTCTAGATTTTGTTTTTCAATTGTCGTTTTTTCAATTTTTCGATTTTTCAAATTTAGATTTTTCAGTTTTTTGATATTTTAAATTTTCAATATTTAAAATTTTAGATTTCTTGTTTTTTCGATTTTTCATTTCAGTTCTTCGATAGTTTAATTTTTCAAGTTTTCGAGTTTTTCAAGTGTTTCGATTTCTTAATCTTTTGATTTTTCGACTTCCTGGTTTTAGATTTTCTGTTTTTCAATTGTCATTTTGTTAATTTTTCAAATTTGACTTTTATAAACTCTCAATTTTTCGATTTTTCAATTAATCGATGTTTTGATTTTCCCATTTCTTGACCTTCGAGTGTTCCGATTTTCTTGTTCTTCAATTCTTAAATTTTTTGATTTTTCAGGTTTTTGATTTTTCAATTTTTCGATTTTCTAAGGTTTCTATTTTTCGACTTCACTTTTTTACTTTTTCGATTTTTCAATTTTTAAATTTTTAAATTTTAGATTTTTCAATCTTTCGATATTTTAATTTTTCATATTTCTTATTCTTTCGATTTTTCGACTTCCAGGTTTTAGATTTTCTGTTTTTCGATTTTTCGATTTGTTAATTTTTCATTCCCGATTTATCGAGATTTGATTGTTCAGGTTTTCGATTTATCAGTTTTTCAATTTTTTATTTTGGCCTATTTCGGTTTCTCAGTTTTTCCAGTTTTCCATTTTTTCGTTTTCTAATTTTTCCGCTTTTCCAATTTTTCAACTTTTAACTTTTTGTTTGTTGATTTCTGTATTTTTCGATTTTTCGACTTCATCACTTTTCGATTTCTCATTCTTTTGATTTTTCAATCTCTCAATTTTTCAATTTTTAGAATTTTTAAGTTTTTTGATTTCTCGATTTATCGAGATTTGGATTTTTCGATATTTTGCTTGTCAATTTCTCAATTTATAAATTGTTCGGTTTTTAACTTTTCGATTTTTCGATTTTGGCCTATTTCGGTTTCCCAATTGTTCGACTTTTCGACTCCACGATTTCTTGATCTTTTGATTTTTCGATTTCTCGGTTTTTCGATTTTCCAGTTTTTCGATGTTTCGATTTTTCAGTTATCCGATTTTTTAAATTTGGGAGTTTCGATTTCTCAATTTTTCGTTATTCGGTTTTTAAATTTTAGATTTTTGAATTTTACATTTTTTCGATTTTCTGATGTTTCATTTTTCGATTTTCAGTTTTTCGATGTTTCGATTTTTTAATGCTTCGGTTTTACGATTTTTTAGGGTTTCGTTTTTTCGATTAATCGATGTTTTGATTTTCCCATTTCTTGACCTTGGAGTGTTCCGATTTTCTTGTTCTTCAATTCTTTAATTTTTTTATTTTTCAGGTTTTTGATTTTTCAATTTTTCGATTTTCTAAGGTTTCTATTTTCCGACTTCACTTTTTTGATTTTTCGATTTTTCAGTTTTTAGATATTTCAGTTTTAGGATTTTTCAATATTTCAATTCTTCGGCTTTTCTATTTTTGACTTCCGGATTTTTTGATGTGTCTACCTTATTACTTTTTCGATTTTTGAATTTTTGAATTTTTAAATTTTAGATTTTTCAATTTTTCGATATTTTAATTTTTCAATATTTCTTAATCTTTCGATTTTTCGACTTCCTGGTTTTAGATGTTCTGTTTTTCAATTTTTCGATTTGTTAATTTTTCATTCCCGATTTATCGAGATTTGATTGTTTAGGTTTTCGATTTGTCAGTTTTTCAATTTTTTATTTTGGCCTATTTCGGTTTCTCAGTTTTTCCAGTTTTCCATTTTTTCGTTTTCTGATTTTTCCGCTTTTCCAATTTTTCAACTTTTAACCTTTTGTTTGTCGATTTTTCTATTTTTCGATTTTTCGACTTCATCGCTTTTCGATTTCTCGTTCTTTTGATGTTTCAATCTCTCAATTTTTCAATTTTTCGAATTTTTAAGTTTTTTGATTTCTCGATTTATCGAGATTTGGATTTTTCGATATTTTGATTGTCAATTTCTCAATTTATAAATTGTTCAGTTTTTAACTTTTCGATTTTTCGATTTTGGCCTATTTCGGTTTCTCAATTGTTTGACTTTTCGACCCCACGATTTTTTGATCTTTTGATTTTTCGATTTCTCGGTTTTTCGATTTTCCAGTTATCAGATTTTTTAAATTTTGGAGTTTCGATTTCTCGATTTTTCGTTATTCGGTTTTTAAATTTTAGATTTTTGAATTTTACATTTTTTCGATTTTCAGTTTTTCGATATTTTGATTTTTTAATGTTTGGGTTTTACGATTTTTTAGGGATTCGATTTTTCGATTAATCGATGTTTTGATTTTCCCATATTTTGATTTTCGAGTGTTCCGATTTTCTTGTTCTTCAATTCTTTAATTTTTTGAATTTTCAGATTTTTGATCTTTCAATGTTTCGATTTTCTAAGGTTTCTATTTTTCGACTTCACTTTTTTGATTTTTCGATTTTTCAGTTTTAGGATTTTTCAATATTTCAATTCTTCGGCTTTTCTATTTTTGACTTCCGGATTTTTCGATGTGTCTACCTTATTACTTTTTCGATTTTTCAATTTTTGAATTTTTAAATTTTAGATTTTTCAATCTTTTGATATTTTAATTTTTCAATATTTCTTAATCTTTCGATTTTTCGACTTCCTGGTTTTAGATATTCTGTCTTTCAATTTTTCGATTTGTTAATTTTTCATTCCCGATTTATCGAGATTTGATTGTTCAGGTTTTCGCTTTATCAGTTTTTCAATTTTTTATTTTGGCCTATTTCGGTTTCTCAGTTTTTCCAGTTTTCCATTTTTTCGTTTTCTGATTTTTCCGCTTTTCCAATTTTTCAACACTTAACTTTTTGTTTGTCGATTTCTCTATTTTTCGATTTTTCGACTTCATCAATGTTCGATTTGTCGTTCTTTTGATCTTTCAATCTTTCAATTTTTCAGTTTTTCGATTTTTTAAATTTGGGGGTTTCGATTTCTCGATTTTTTGTTATTCGGTTTTTAAATTTTAGATTTTTGAATTTTACATTTTTTCGATTTTCACTTCTTCGATATTTTTATTTTTCAATGTTTCGGTTTTACGATTTTTTAAGGTTTCGATTTTTCTATTATTAAATTTCTCGATTTTTCGAATTTTCGATTATTTTTATTTTTCTTTTTTTTTCTCACTGTTAATATCATACAAATATTGTCACTAAAAACATTTAAAAATTCATAGAAAATAGAATTCAAGATTCAAAATTAAATGTTAAACTGTTGTTTCCTAATTTTGATTTTTTTTTTTTTTAATCTGGACATTTCGGGTAAAATCTCAATTCGGATTCATAAACTATATGTGTAATACTATGTTATTTGATACAATTTAAAACCCATTTACCATGTACAATTTTGAAGTGACGTCATCACATTAGTGGTGGGGATGATTAACCAAATTTTGGTACATGATATACCTAATATAAATACAAAATTTGACAACAATCGGCCCAGTACTTTTGGAGATTATCTGTCTAATAAAAATCCGGGACGGCACACAGACGGACAGACAGACAGACGGAAACGGGGGTCATGATAGGTCGAGAAAATGCAAAAGTAGAGAGTCGGCCGACGGATATAACAAACAAATGTGTTAGTCTTGAAGTAGTCAATTCTTGGGGTATATCAGAGTGCATGCTCCTTCTGCTATAATTAAAGACCTCACTCCCATAAAATATGCTAATCAAGACTTACACGACCTCGGTAATCCTCTCCCGTTATTAGCCCCTTTTCCCCAGTGGTTGAAACGTGACCATATGCATTAACGCAACTGCTTATTTTTCAGGTTTTCGACGTCGCCTGCAATTACTGAAATGGGCAAAGGGGACAAACGAGGAAGTCAGCGCTCGGACAGTGGTATGGTACCTTATAAACTCTGCGAATATTTACTCCAAAAATTTGTTACTTGATCAAAATATGTATTGAAAGCTTCAACGTGGTAATTTTTTCCACAAAGAAGTATTATTATTATTGTTATTATTATTAATCGATCGAATCAAAATTCGCGGAAAGCGATTTTCCAGCGGCGGCTTGTCCTGCACCACCTAAATGCATTAAAATGACGTGCTATCGGGGATTACATCAACGGATTTCGGCTTTCAAATAACTAGAGTGGAGTTAAACTCGATTACGCGGAAGTACGTCATCGGACTACCCTTGCTCTATTCGACCCGCCTGGGCCGGCTTTGCCATGGTTACGTTCCGAGCGAATACCGGGTGTCCCAGCCACACTCTCATTACTTCAATTTTCCCGAAAATCGAGCACTAAATAAAGCCGATTCTCCGCCGGTTATTTGTGTCAGTGTGCGCCGGCAGTCGTAATTCTGTTAAATTACCCCAAATTACATTAAACCGGCGAGTCCTCAGACGCACTTAAGTGAAACAAATTCGGTCGGAATCGTTGCGGCACAGCTTCGACTCGCGATTTTGGCGGTTGCGTCATCGTCTGGCAGCGTTAATGTTGTTATCAAAAACCGCAGCGGTTTCTCCCTGGATCCGCGTTCGTTGACTTAAAAAATCGCGAGTGATTTTGTGTCGTTGGCAGTGTTGTAAATAATGTCAAAGCTCGAGTTTACGTAATTCGGCAAATGAATTAAACCTGCTCGCAAATTCATGTGCGACCGGAAATTCTTAGCTTGGCGGGGAATTTAAAACGTGATAGACGGAAATTAACCTATTACGGCGAGGTCCTGCGTCTCTAGTTTGAGGGAGGGGGAAGTGTCCCGGGGCGAAGCGCGATTATTACAAATGGACGGTAGTTGGGTGTGTTTATGATAGGAAATAAAATTAGAAGCGATCCTTGCAGAAATTACATTAAATTCCAAATTTAAACAAACACAGATCCTTAGAGAGCGGATTTATAAGCACAAAAAAATTAAGAATAAGCGCTTAAATAAGCACAACATTTTCAATAATAAAAAAGTTTTATTTTAAGCAAAAAAGCATTAAAAACATAATCATATTACAAATCAAAGAACACTTCTTAGAACTTTGGATAAAATATTATTTCAATAATCCTAGACTTTATATTTTACACACGTGTTTCAATTTTCTTTAAAACAATTTATGATTGTAATATGTTCCAAGTTGTCCACTGTAAAATTTTTTCGCCGATCATTTAAAATGTGTTTAAAATTGGAGAATGTGCGTTCAACATCCACACTCGTTGGCGCAAATTTGAATTTTACAACTAATGTTGAATCTAACTCCAAATTTTCCACCTTCTGGCCTTGTAAAACACGAGCAACGTCGGAAAGAACACCGAAACCTGCATTTTTATTTAACACTTCGTCAAGTTTTTGAGATACTCTAGTACCAATATCACCCCTTACTGCGTTTGCTTGTTGTTTAAATTCTTTCACTAAGTTTAGGGCATCTACCAACAAAATGTTGGGTTTTTCTAACTTTTCTATTACCTCACATACGAATTGATAATTGCTTCTTAGAAAAGCTAGATCTTGTTGCAAATCTTTGTTTTCCAAAATATTTATGCAATCTTTAATCGATTGAGAAGAATCTTCGCTAAACTCCGTAACTACTTCCTCTAATTCTTTGATCTATTTGTCATAATAAAATGTGGCCTGTAACCATGTTCCCCACCTCGTTATAATCGGCTCTGGGGGCAATGGTATGTTTGGAAATTTTTCCTTAAAATGTTGCACTCTTAGTGGGGCTTTAACAAAAATCTGTTTACCATTTGCCACTAATTTATTAACAGTAGGAATCTGTAAACGTATTCCTTCAGCCACTCTGTTTAAACCGTGGGCAATGCAAGTAGAGTGAATTAAATTGGGGTACAATATTTTTAGATTATTCCCTGCTTTCAACGAGCTGCATCCGAGATCATCAATAAAATTTTATTTTGTAAAAATAGTGACGTAAGACTGTCATTTACAAATCTGGTAATCGTATTGCCATTTGTTTTATCTAACATTTTCAAACTTACTACATACCCTCGACTAGGGAAATTTTCATTTAAGATTCCAACAATTAAACTTGCCACGTATCTTCCACAACTATCGGTTGTTTCATCGACAGCGAACCATGAATAATTACCTCCAATGCGATGTTTAATTTCGTTGTAAACTTGCTGAAACACTGGCCCTACATAATTTTTTCGGAGAGTACTTTCAACCGGAATATGTCGATTCCAGTGTTTTTCAAGGAATTCTTGAAGAGGGCCTTTCTCCAACTTTTTTAAAGGTGTATTGGACTGGATCATCATTTTACATAAATTGAAATTAAACTGAAACTGCTCATCTTTTGTGGAAGTAGATGCAACAGATTCATGTATGGTCTGCTGTTTAATTTTAAAAACTTCAAACATTTTTTTCCTTTCTACATGAAGAGCCGTTCTGACATGTTGCGTCACGTTATATTTTTTATCACTTTGAATCTAAAACAACGTACATATACGGGGTTAACAAAGGAAAATAGATAAAAAAAAATTAGTGGGCTTACGGTTTTCACACAAGCTCTGCAGAATATTTTGTTGTTTTCTAATTTTAATTCTGGAAAATCCCTTATCCACTCATCCGGCGTAGATTTTACTTTCGGCATTCTTTTAAAATATTAGTAGGTAATATTACGAAAAAGAACTCAACATGTAACAAGGGAGAAGCACGTATAACACTGTACTACGACAGATGCCATAGTCTGATGGTTGTGAAATAAACGGTTCATTTACTTAAAAGTTTCCATTAGAAAAATTTTAAGGTAGGTAATTGGGTACAATAATCCTTTTTTCTAGAAAATCTTCAACGGTCTTTCCGCAAAATGCCGAAAAAGAACATCTGGTTAAAAGCTTTAATTCATTATCAACGGAAGTAAGGATTTAAAGTCATAATATCTATGGAGTATTTTTCCAATCCTATAATAAAATTTTATTACCCAAACGACCGGAACCTATTCACAGAAAGGGTCTTGAGTAAGTGTACTTCAATAGTCAAGTCCAGGTAAAATGCATACGATACGATACGACCAACTAACAAGTATTTGTCATCCCGACAAGGCCGGCATTTGAACAAAATATGCATTAAAACTCATATTCGTCGAAAAACGCATTAAATAAACATATAAATTTTTAATATGCATAAAATTGAAAAAAAGCAAATATGCATAAAAAAAATGTGTCAAATGACTCCAAATTGTATCATAGTTACAGATATAAAAAAGTTTTGAAGTGCTTACATTTTTCACAAAAAGCATTAAACCTATAGAAATCCGCTCTCTACAGATCTTATTCCACGCTAGACGTCTTTACAGTTACGAAACAGGAAGCCTAACAACGTAACAACACATATTTTTCTCGATTTTTCTTCATTTTTGTTAATTATTACTTTTTATATAAAATTTTCCGATATTCGTTTCGTCGTTTGATTTTGTTTTAAATCTTAAATAAGTCAGTTAAATCGAGAAAAGAGTGGGCGGGACTGAGATTAGCTTTTACCTACAGTGTCTTATAAGATAGTATCAGTAGCCCCACCCATCCATCCCCTCTTTATTCTAGTGACTGCTCTTAATATTGTTCAGTATTATCTTAACAAATTCTAGCCCCGCCCACCCGCCCTCTATTTTCTTACAGGGTGTCGTGTGCCAAAATTAGTCTTGTCTTACCAAATACTAAGCCCACCCACCCGCCCTCTATATTCTTGGAGTGTAAGTCATTTGCCAAAATCAGTCCCATCGTAGCAAGTATTAGCCCCGCCCACCCATCCAAACTTTTCTCATTGTAAGGACTAATTTTATTTCTGTTCACTATGGGATCCACTTTCATTTAGGCCAGATAAAATAATCACTGAAATGAAGGCGGGGTTAATTATCTGTTCCTCTGTAAAATGGGAGTATGGCTGTTAAAGATGAAAAAAAAAAGGGTTAACCGCATTTTTTTTAATACTAGTTACTACAAGATTTATTTCTTACTTCAGAAGAAAAAATCAGGGAACGGGAGGGTGGGCGGGGCTAAGTTTAACTTTATCCTGCTTATTCTTTGATAAGTAAGCAATAACCCCGCCGATCCATCCCCTCTTCATTCTAGTGACTACTCTTAATATTGTTCAGTGTTATCTAAGGAAGGCCTAGCCCCGCCCACCCGCCTTCTATTTTCTTGGAGTATACATCATTTGCCAAAATCAGTTTTAATGTAGCAAGTTCTAAACCCCACCCACCCACCCACGCTTTTTTCATTCTAAGGACTAATTTTATTTCTGTTGACTATGGGATCCACTTTCATTCGGGCCAGATAAAATAATCACTGAAATGGAGGCGGGGTGGGTGGGCGGGCTTAATTATATGTTCTTCTGTAGAATGGGAGTGAGCAGTTAAAGAAAAAAAAACCCTAACCGTATTTTTTTTGTCATACTAGTTACTACAAGAGTTATTTCTTATTTTACAAGAAAAAAATCAAAGAACGGGTGGGTGGGTGGGGCTAACTTTAATTTTTCCCTGCAGAGTCTTTTATAATCAAGCAATAGCCCCGCCCATTCATCGCCTCTTCATTCTAGTAACCATTCTTAATATTGTTCAGTCTTATCTTAGCAAGTCCTAGCCCCGCCCACCCGCCCTCTGTTTTCTTGGAGTGTACATTATTTGCCAAAATCAGTTTTATTATAGCAATTAGTAACCCCGCCTACCCATCCACGATCTTCTCATTCCAAAGACTAATTTTATTTTTATTCAGTATGGGATCGCCTTTTTGAATGAAAAAATGAATCACTGGAATGGAGGCGGAGTGGGTGGGCGGGGTTAACTATATGTTCTTCTGTAGAATACGAGCGGGGCTGTTAAAGAAGCAAAAAAAAGGGCCAAATTTTTTTTTGTTATACCATTTACTACAAAATTCATTTCTTATTTCACGAGAAAAAATCAGAGAACAGGTGGATGGGCGGGCCTAACTTTAATTTTTTCCTTTAGAATCTTTTATAATAAAGCAATAACCCCGCCCATTCATCGCCTCTTCATTTTAGTGAGTACCATTAATATTATTCAGTCTTATTTTAGTAAATCCTAGCCCCGCCCACCCGCCCTTTATTTTCTTAGAGTCTAGCTTGTTTGCCAAAATTCGTCTTATCGTAATAAAGTACCAGAGCCCGCCCACCCACTAAGGACTAATTATATTTTTGTTCGGTATGGGATCCACCTTCATTCAGACCAGATAAAATGAATCGCTGAAAAGAAGACGGGGTGGGCGGGCGGGGTTAATTACATATTCTTCTCTAGAATGGGAGTGAGAGTGTTAAAGAAGAAAAAAAAGGACTACCCGTATTTTTTTGTCGTACTAATTATTAGAAGATTTATTTCTTATTTTAGAAGAAAAAATCAGAGAACGGGTGGGTGGGCGGGGCTAACTTTAATTTTTTCCTGCAGTCTTTTGTAAGAAAGCAATAGCCCCGTCCATCCATCGGCTCTTCATTCTAGTACTCTTAACATTGTTCAGTCTTATCGTAGGAGGCCTAGCCCCGCCCACCTGCCCTCTATTGTCCTAGAATGTACGTTTTTTGTCAAAATCAGTCTTTTCATAGTAAGTACTAACCCCACCCACCCACCCACTCTTCTCATTCTAAGGACTAATTTTATTTTGGTTTAATATGGGATCCACTTTCATTTAGATCAGATAAAATTAATCACTGAAAAGGAGTCGGCGCGGGTGGGCGGGGTAAATTATATGTTCTTCTGTGGAATAGAAGTGGGGCTGTTAAAGAAGTAAACAAAAGGGCTAACGGTATTTTTTTTTATACTATTTACTACAAGATTTATTTCTTATTTAAGAAGAAAAAATAAGAGAACGGGTGGGTGGGCGGGGTTAAGTTTAGTTTTTTTCCTGAAGAGTCTTTTATAATCAAGCAAAAGCCCCGTTCATCTATCGCCTCTTCATTCTAGTGACTACTCTTAATATTATTCAGCCTTGTGTTAGCAAGTCCTAGCCCCGCCCACCCGCCCTCTGTTTTCTTAGAGTGTAGGTTATTTGCCAAAATCAGTTTTATCGTAGCAAGTAGGTACTAAACCCACCCACCCACCCGCACTCTTCTTATTCTAAGGACTATTTTATGTCTGTTCACTATGGATACACTTTTATTCAGACCAGATTAATTGAATCACTCAAATAGAGGCGGGGTGGGTGGGCGGTGCTAGCTTTAATCTTTTCCTGCAGTGCCTTTTATAATCAACCAATAGCCCCGCACATCCATCGCCTCGTTATTCTAGTGACTATTTTTAATATTGTTCAGTCTTATGTTAACAAGTCCTAACCCCACCCACCCCCCCTCTCTTTTCTTAGAGTGAACCTTATTTGCCAAAATTGGTCTTATCGGAACAAGTAGTGACGCCGCCCACCCACCCATGCTCTTCTCATTCTAAGGATTAATTTTATTTCTGTTCATTATGGGATCCACTTTCATTCAGGACAGATAAAATAATCACTGAAATGGAGGCGGGGTGGGTGGGCGGGGTTAATTATATATTCCTCTGTAAAATGGGAGTGGGACTGTTAAAGAAGAGAAAAAAGGGCTAAACGTATTTTTTTTGTTATATACTAATTACTACAAGATTTATTTCTTATTTTATAAGAAAAAAACAGGGAACGGGTGGGTGGGCGGGGCTAAGTTTAATTTTTTTCTACAGAGTCTTTTATAAGTTAGCAATAGCGGCGCCTGTCCATCGCCTCGTCATTCTAGTAACTACTCTTACTTGTTTAGTCTTATCTTAGCAAGTGTTAGCCCCGCCCACCCACCCTCTCTTTTTTTAGAGCGAACATTATTTCCAAAATCAGTCTTATCGTAGCAAGTACTAACCCCGCCCACCCACCCACGCTCTTCTCATTCTAAGGACTAATTTTATTTTTATTCAGTATGGGATCCACTATCATTCAGGTCAGATAAATTAATCACTGAAAAGGAGGCGGGGTGGCTGGGCGGGGTTAATTATATGTTCCTCTGTAAAATGGGAGTGGGGCTGTTAAAGAAACAAAGAAAAAGGGCTAACCCTAATTTTTTTGTTATACTATTTACTACAAGGATTTGTTTCTTAATTTGGTAGAAAAAATAAGAGAACGGGTGGGTGGGCGGGGCTAAGTTTAGTTTTTTCCTGCAGAGTCTTTTATAATCAAGCAATAGCCCCGCCCATCCATCCCTTCTTCATTCTAGTGACTACTCTTAATATTGTTCAGTCGTATCTTAGCAAGTCCTAGCCCCGCCCACCCGCCCTCTATTTTCTTAGAGTGTAGGTTATTTGCCAAAATCAGTCTTATCGTAGCAAGTACTAACCCCACTCACCCTCCCACACTCTTCTCATTCTAAGGATTAATTTTAATTTATTCAGTATGGGATCCACTTTCATTTAGTTAAGATAAAATGAATCACTGAAATGGAGGTGGGGTGGGTGGGCGTGGTTAATTATATGTTCTTCTGTAGAATGGGAGTGAGGCTGTTACAGAAAGAAAAGAAGGGCTAGCCGTATTTTTTTGTCATACTAATTACTACAAGATTTATTTCTTATTTTAGAAGAAAAAAATTAAAGAACGGGTGGGTGGGCGGGGCTAACTTTAATTTTTCCCTGCAGAGTCTTTTATAATCAAGCAATAGCCGCGCACATCCATCGCCTCGTCATTCTAGTGACTACTTTTAATATTGTTCAGTTTTAAGTTAACAAGTCCTAGCCCTGCCCACCCCCCCTCTGTTTTCTTAGAGTGTACGTTATTTGCCAAAATCAGTCTTATCGTAGCAAGTACTAACCCCACCCACCCACCCGCACTCTTCTCATTCTAAGGACTAATTTTAATTTATTCAGTATACGATCCACTTTATTCAGATAAGATAAAATGAATCACTGAAATGGAGGCGAAGTGGGTGGGCGGGGTTAATTATATGTTCTTCTGTAGAACGGGAGTGAGGCTATTAAACAAGAAAAAAAAGGGCTAACCGTATTTTTTTTGTCATACTAGTTACAACAAGATTTATTTCTTATCTTAAAAGAGAAAAATCAAAGAAGGGTGGGTGGGCGGGGCTAACTTTAATTTTTCCCGGCAAAGTCTTTTAAAATCAAGCAATAGCCCCGCCCATTCATCCCCTCTTCATTCTAGTGACTACTCTTAATGTTGTTCAGTATTATCTTAGCAAGTCCTAGCCCCGCCCACCCGCCCTCTATTTTCTTAGAGTGTAGATTATTTGCCAAAATCAGTCTTATCGTAGCAAGTACTAACCCCACCCACCCGCACTCATTTTTCATTTTAAGGACTAATTTTACTTCTGTTCACTATGGGATCCACTTACATTCAGGCCAGATAAAATAATCACTGAAATGGAGGCGGGGTGTGTAATGGGCGGGGTTAATTATGTGTTCTTTAGAATGAGAATGGGGCTGCCAAAGAAAGAAAAAAAGGGCTAACCATATTTTTTTTTGTTATACTAATTACTACAAGATTTATTTCTTATTTTAGAAGAAAAAAAATCAAGGAACGGGTGGGTGGGCGGGGCTAACTTTAATTTTTTCTTGCAGAGTCTCTTATAAGAAAGCAATAACTGCGCCCATTCATCCCCTCTTCATTTTAGTCACCACTCTTAATACTGTTCAGTCTTATCTTAGCAAGCCCTAGCCCCACCCACCCGCCCTCTATTTTCTGAGTGTAGGTTATGTGCCAAAATCATTCTTATCGTAGCAAGTACTAACCCCACCCACCCACCCGCACTCTTCTCATTCTAAGGACTAATTTCAATTTTATTCAGTATGGAATCCAATTTCATTCAGATAAGATAAAATGAATCACTGAAATGGAGGCGGGGTGGGGGGGGGGTTAATTATATCTTCTTCGTAGAGTGGGTTATGCGGCTGTTAAAGAAGCAAAAAAAGGGCTAATCGCATTGATTCTTCCGCACGACTTCTAGAAAACCGAAAAATTATCCGCGAACGCTAAAAATTACTCTGCTAAGGACTGTATCATCACTAATTTTGCAGTAATACTCCAGTTAAAATTATTCAACATCTTTTGAATTAACTTATGGTATATTTTGATTTTAATAAAGATATTAATAGATTGTACCACTACAGGGTCCTTTAAAATACGTTACTTTGTCATTGCGAGGATTTTCAAGCGATTTTATCATCTTTAACACAAAAAAGAGGAAAAAACAGAAGACAATGGTGCTTTTGTTACGATATTTCTCTATCACATTTTTTTGGTTGATTGAACTCTTTTCAAGGGCTTAGAACATGAAAAAACCGCAATTTGACGTATCTATATTAATATCGCTTTATCATAGGAAAAAAATGTTGTACCTCCTCCAACGACTCCCTAAAATAACGAATCAATTTCCCTCTCGATGATCCCAGCCGTCTACTGAGACTAACACTTTTTCTTCAACAGGTTGTTGGGTATTTCGTTTTGAGGCCGGGGACCTCAAACGAGAAGTCGAGGGTTGTTGCACAATTACGTTTGTTTCAACCGCTGATTTCTCCTCTTCAGCGTTCGTTGATATTGTGTCAAACGCATAGCCGGCAGAGAGATCGAATTTGTGTGGATTAGGTAACCGATTTGGATTCTTCAGTTTTTCGACGGAAGTAAATAGTTCTCTCGCTTACGTTTCGAATGGTGATTGCGTCTGGTTTCCTGTTGTTGGAGCGAAGTTTGGAGCGTTATTGACATTTTTTCAGATGGCGTGTCGATTACAGGTAGTGAAAGTTGGGTGGTTTGGTTTATGATCCGTTTTTCATGACACCTGGAAGCAATTGGTGGTGGTGATGGTGAATGGTGGTCTAGTTTTGAGCACGATTTTAGCTAATAAATTTCAGGCTGCAGTTGATTGATTAATTATTACTAGAGAGCGGATTTCTAGGTTTAATGCTTTTTGTGAAAAATGTAAGCACTTCAAAACTTTTTTATATCTGTAACTATGATACACTTTGGAGTCATTGGACACATTTTTTTTATGCTTATTTCGCAAAGCAATTGGTACGGTAGTTCTGAGGAATCAACTGTTCAAAGTATTATCAAGAGGTAAACCGCAAACAACGAAAACGGAAACCTGCAATTTCATATTCAACTTCAAATTAAAAAACAAATAAGGAACTTACGAAAAAAAAAATCGCAAAACTTTAAAAATGTGGTTAGTTTCAAAAAGCATAGGTAATCCGTGTTTACATTAAGTTGAGAACTGTAATTCCTAGAGAATGTGGGTGTTTTAAAATAAATAACTATGAGAAAATATTATTAATAGCGGAAAAACAAAGATCCAAGACATAAACAATCTAATGTTTTTTACTAGGGGAAATTCGCTCCAATTTGGAAATCATACGATCGACCTTAAAAAATACAATTAAAAAGCTAAATTAGAAAATTTGGACAGAATTGTGTCATTTTTAAGAAAATGAAAAATATAGAAACGAATATGTATTTTAGTATAATTTTCCGATATGACGTAACCAGATTGTTAAGATATAATTTTAAGGTGAGATTTAAGCGAACAACTCTTAAATTTACAAAAAATCCGAGATTATCTGTTGAATAAAACAACCGTCAACGCCAGAAACTGAAAACTTGTGCTTTTTTTTGAAAGAATTTGAAAGAATCTCGGGAATCCCTTCTGTTTTATGTTTGAAGGCTGTTGAAAAATCTCTGAAATTCCTGTTGTTGTTTTTTAAGATTCTGAAGGAATATCGTTAACTCCTGTTTAATTTATGAAAGAGTTTGAAACAATATCGGGGACGCCTTTTGTATCATTTTTGAACTATTTTGAAAGAATTTCAACGATTCCTGGTGCTTTGTTTTTGAAAGTATTTAAAAGAACCTCGGTTACCACCTTTATTTTATTTTTGATAGAGTTTGAAAGAATCTCAGGGACGTAATTCTATCTCTATCAAAAATACAATAAAAAGTTTTGTTTTTGAAAGAGTTGGAAAGAATCCTAAGAACCGATTCTGTTTTATTTTTGAAAGAATCTCGAGAATCTCATTTTATTAATTTTTGAAAAAATTTGAAAGATTCTCGAGGGTTTCTTCTGATTCTTTTTTCAAAGAATTTAAAAGATTCTTGTGATCCCTGTTGCTTTATTTTTTAAAAGAGTTTGAAAGAATCTTAATGGCTTTTGTTTTATTTTTGAACGATTTTGAAAGAATCTCGGGAACGCTTCTTTCATTTTTGAAAGAGTTTAAAACAATCTCGAGCACTCCTTCTGGTTTATTTTTGAAATAATTTAATGAATCTCGGGGATTCCTTCTGTTAAATTTTGAAAAAGTTTGACAAAATCTGAGAGATTCCTTTTGTTTTATTTCTGAAAAATTTAAAAGAATCTCGGGAACTCCTGTTTTATTTTTTAAAGAATTTAAAATAACCTCAGGGACCTCTTCTGTTTCATTTTAGAAAGAGTTTAAAAGAACCTCGGTTACCACTTTTGTTTTATTTTTGAAAGAATTTAAAATCATCTCAGGGACTCCTTCTATTTCTTTTTTGAATCTCGGGGACCCTTTCTGTTTTATTTTTGATATAGTCTTAAAGAATCTCAGGAATACAACTCTATCTCTATTAAAAATACAACAAAAAATTATATTTTTGATAGAGTTTGAAAGAATTTTAGGAACTCCTTGCCTTTTATTTTTGAAAGAATTTAAAGTAATCTCAGGGGTCCCTTGTGTTTTATTTTTGACAGAGTTTAAGAAAATATCAGGAACCGAATCTGTTTTATGTCTGAAAGAATCTCGAGAATCTCATCATATTAATTTTTGAAAGATTCTCGAGGTTTCTTGTGATTTTTTTTTTCAAAGAATTTAAAACATTCTTGGGTTCCCTGTTGCTTTATTTTTGAAGGAGTTTGAAAGAATCTCACGGCCTGCTTCTATTTTCTTTTTGAAATAGTTGGAAAGAATGTCGGGTACCTCTTTTGTTTTATTTTGATAAAGTTTGAAAGAATCTCAGGGGTGACTTTCGTTTTATTTCTGAAAGAATTTCGAGACTCCTGTTTTATTTTTGAAAGAGTTTAAAAGTGTCTCGAGGATTCCCTCTGGTTTATTTTTGAAATACTTTGAAAAATCTCGGGGATGCCTTCTGTTAAATTTTGAAAGAGTTTGAGAGAATCTGGGGGATCCCTCCTATTTTATTTCTAAAACAATCTCGAGAACCGTTGTAGTTTTATTTTTAAAAAGATTAAAAGAATCTCTACGATTCCTTCTGTTTTATTTTTGAGAGAGTTTAAAAGAATCTCGAGAACTCCTTCGGTTTTATTTTTGAGAGAATTTAAAAGAATCTCGAGGACTCCCTCTGATTTATTTTTGAAATAATTTGAAAAATCTCGGGGATGCGTTCTGTTAAATTTTGGAAGAGTTTGAAAGCATCTGTGGTTTTATTTATAAAGAGTTTAAAAGACTCGAGAACTCCTTCTGTTTTATTTTTGAGAGAGTTTAAAAGAATCTCGGGAGGTCCTTTTGTATTATTTTTGAACGATTTTGAAAGAATCTCAAGGATTGCTTTATTTTTGAATAGGTTTGAAAGAATCTCAAAGATCCGTTGTGTTCTATTTTTGAAAGATTTAAACATAATGTCGGGAAATCTGTTTTCTTGTTGTAACAGGTAGATTTTAAAAGATTTTAAAAGATTCTCGGGATCCCTATTGTGATGCATTTTTTAAAAGAGTTTGAAAGAATCTCAAGACCTACTTCTATTTTCTGTTTGAAATAGTTTAAAAGAATCTCGGGCTTCACTTTTGTTTTATTTCTGAAAGAATTTGAGAAAATCTCGTGGACTCATTCCTTTTATTTTTGACCAATTTGGAAAAAATCTGAGGGATCACTGTTGTTTTGTTTTTGAAAAATTTTGAAAGAATCTGGCGGCTCCTTGTGTTTTATTTTTGAAAGAGTTTCAAAGAATTTCAGGTTCAAATAAATTAAAAAACAAATAAGGGACTTTTGAAAAAAAAATTGTAGAAAAAATGTGGTTAGTTTAAAAAAGCTTAGGTGTTTAGATGAAGTTGAGAGTTGTAATTCTTAGAGAACGTGGGTGTTTGAAGATAAATATAACTATGAGGAAACATTATTAATAGGGAAAAAACAAAGATCCAAGACATAAAATACACATCAAAAAATAAAACAAAAAAAAAAGGATTGTCCGTATTTTCTGCAAACAAGTTTGAATTGGGCGCCATTTGTTGTCTTAAACGCAACCAGCAATTCTTCTTTAAATCTAGCTGGGTCATAAAAACATCGTAAGCCGATAATGAAGAATAATGATAATTTATGACAGGCGGCCCACAACATATCTTCAGCACAGAATAATCATTTCTCGTATTCTTTTGACATTAATTTTAATATTCGAGATAATTATTATATTGTTCAAACACAATTTAGACACTGTAGAGAAAACAAGGCTTATCAAGCCCGTCTATTAGTTTATTCGCCTAAATGTATTATTGATATGGTTTTCAAATTACACCAATATTGAAAAATCGAAACCTTAATAATTGAAAAATTGAACATTTTAAATGAAAAAAATCGGTAAACCGAAAAATTGAAAAATCTGTAAATCGAGAAATTGAACAATCTAAAAATTAAACAATTTAAAAATCGAAGAATTGGAAAACCAAAAAATCTAAACCGAGAACTTGAAAAATCGAATAATCGAGAAATAAAAACATCAAGGAAAACAAAAAAATTAACGGAACATCTAGAACTTAAAAATTGAAAACTTAAAATACCTATCGAAAAATTGAAAAACCGAGAAATCGAAGCATCAAAAAATGGAAAAATTGAAGAACCGAAACATTGCAAAATCCCAGAACTGAAATACTGAAAAACTGAAAAATGGAAAGAAAATTGAAGAATCGAAAAGTGACAAAAAACAAAACTGAAACATTGAAAAATTCAGAAATCGAAAAATTGAAAAATCACAATTGAAGAAAGAACTGAAAAATCAAGAAATAGAGAAATGGGAAAATCAAAAAATCAGTTAATCGAAAAATTGAAAAATCGAAAAATTTAGAAACGCAAAAATTGAAAACTGAAATGAAGAAATTCGAGAAACCGAAAATATGAAGAATCGAGAAATCGAAGAATCGATAAATTGAAAAATCCCAATAGTAGTATGTCGAAAAATTGAGAAATCGAAATCGAGCAAAACTGAAGTATCGTAAAGTTAATAAATTGAAAAACTGAAAATTTTTGAAAAAAAATCGTATCAAAAACTAAAAATTCAAAAAATCGAGAAAAAAACAATGAAATCCCAGTAAGTTGATAAATAGGAAAATTTAAAAAACAAAAATTTTAAAAATCCAAGAATTAAACAACAAAAAAAATCTAAGCCTGAAAACTCAGAAAATCGAATGATCGAGAACTCAAAACATCAAAGAAAACAAAAAATCTAAAATTTAAAAATTCGACAAATTGAAAAATCATGGAACTGGAAAATCGAAAAGTCGAGATAGTGAGAAATCTAAAAACCTAAAACTTTAAAAACTGAAAAATTAAAATATCGAAAAATTTAAAAACCGAGAAAACACGATATCAAAGATTTGAAAAATTGAAGAAACGAAATATTGCAAAATTCCAAAGCTGAAATATTGAAAAACCTAAAAATGGAAGAAAAATTAAAGAATCGAAACAGTGAAAAAATCCCAAACTGAAACACTGAAAAATTGAGAAATGGAGAAATGGGAAAATCAAAAAAATTGGTCTAAAGAGTTTAGACAGTATTTCCCTCGCTATCGGAAACGTGACGACTGCATGCCTATTATGTTTTTTTTTCACATTAGATTTCAAAGCATTCGGTTTTGTAGTTCCTGATTAAATTAATAAAATAAGTTTGCGCATTCATTAAATTTTTTGAGTCACCCTATATATCCGATTCCAAAAAATATGAATGGGATGATAAATTACAAGAAGAGACTCATCATATTTTGTACATTTTAGATAGGATTTATTCAGAAAAATTTTGAGGTGACGTCATCAATTTTTTAGAGGGGATAAGTAATTATATTGTGATTAAAACGGTCCTGGTTTAATAACAAAAAAATATTGTTCGTCTGTGAAACAAGCTCGTCTTAGACAAAGTATTCGTAAAAAAATATGTCGCAAAAAAATGTACGTACCCTGGTCCGATTGCGATTATGGTTTAAATATTTTTTAGAAACTCCTGTCATGGATGTAGAAACATTTGCGACAGCCAAAGAGATTTTTTTGAGAAAACTACCTTTGAATTTAGACCAAATTGAAATAGACACTAGGCAACAGGCACATTTGGGCAAAAGAAAGAGAAATTAGGGTTACGGCTTCAAATTTTGGACGTATTTATAAAACTTAGACCGACTACAACAACAGCTAAAACTGTGGAGCCTCTGTTGTACAGTACATTTAGAGGTAATAGTCATACATACTATGGACAGCAAAGTGAGGAAAAAGCTGTCAAGTGTTTTGAAATAAATAAAATTATAAAAACTGAACGTTGTCTTTATTTCAAAACAATTTCCTTACTTGGCTGCTAGTCCAGACAGGGTTCTAGAGGATAGGAGTGCATTAGTCGAAATTAAATACCTTTCAAAATCGCAAGATTTGTCTCCCGAGAAGCGGTTAGAAAAAAAATAATCAAATTTTGTACATTGACAGACAGAGAATTGAAACTAAAAAAAAGTCATGATTACTACTTTCAAGTCCAATGCTTGTTACGGGTATTTCACAAGTTTATTTTGTTGTGTGGACACCCAAAGGAATAAATATAGAAAAAATTTATAAAGACGAAGAAACATGTGTAAAAAGATGGCAGATAAACTTGGCAGATTTTACTTTGGCGCATTATTGCCCGAAATAATTGATTCAAGAAGAAAGAGGAACCTGCTTTTGCGAGAGATTTTTTTTAAATAAATATAATTTGTTTCTATTTTTTTATGTACTTTAATAATTTATTAGGAGTACATTTTTCATCACCAAGACTTGCATATTTTAATTATAAATATATTTTGAAAATGGTCTCTCGACAAATGAAAACATATACAAGCACTTTTTTCGAGTAAACAATGAAGGGAGAAGTTACTGGGCGTAGGGCTTTTTTAAAACGCCTCCTTTCTGGGATAAGTAGTAGATACACTTAGCTACTTATACGTGTTAAACAAAAGCTGTATTTTATATATTTTTTATTATTATTATAAATATGTTTATTAGTTTTATTAATTAAGAAAGCAAAATATATATTAACAATAATATTACAATGAATTTTTAGTAATCATGTGTATTGAATTCAGGATCCTGAGTGGAGTAAAAATATTATAGTTCCCGAGTTTTAATTCAGTTTTATGATAGTACCTCATTGCGTTAAAGTTAATTTCCTTAACAATAGATTACTACGGCCGGTCCTGGCGGCTTGTTATAAAACTGAGTGCCTTGCTATAAATTAGAAAAATCAGTCGAGAACTCTAACAATCAGCTTATGGTAGAGCAGGCGATAAGGGTTTTACCTGGAAAGTGGCTTCCGTAAATTTTAGTGGCGCTCCTATCGGCAAAGTACTGAACTAACTGCTCAAATTCTGTCGAATTGATACCCATTTTTTTCAATAATTGTTAGTTTTTATTAAAAACTCTGCTAACAAATAGATCATTAATTTTCCTCTGATATTCCTGTTAAAATTATTCGACGTATTTTGCATTAATTTGTGATATATTTTGATTTTAATAAACACATTATTATTTAAACAAACTGTACCACTAACAAACATTTAATGACTCTGCGCCCTGTAAAAAGTGACGTTTTATCCATGTGCCAATTTTCAAGCGATTCTATGATGGTTATGACTCAAAAAACTTGAAAAGAAAACATACAATGGTGCTTTTTTTACGATATTTCTCAGCCATATTTTTTTAGTTGATTGAACTGGTCTCTGCTCTCTAGAATATGAAAAAATACAAATCAAAACTCTTCGATTAAAAGCAAAAATTTAACTTTAAGACAGTGTTTGCAGAGACTTTCGGTGATTTACAGACGCATATCCCACACTTTATGGTCAGCGTTTTTCATCCGGCGGACCCTGCGGTAAGCCGAATCTCCAACTTCTCCCGTCTTTAAAAATTTACCCATTCACCTTAAACTTGTGCGATAATTTAGAGCTCGCTCCCACCTCGGCGCGGTGACTCGGACGCCTTTTCCCCAGCTCCGAGCACTACGTAATCTACAGGTCAATAAAACGAATTCAACAGGACTCATAAATTCCACCGCTCCAGGATGCGTCCACCTGCATGACTTTTCTAGATTAAGTAAGCAATTACGTGTTTCTAATAATTCTAACCCTCAACGGTGGTCTTCGAATTCGCCGGATCCGGTATTAGCCGCAACATTTCTTTCCCGTCGTGAGAATTGGAATTTGTAACTCGAGCGGTCTACCGCAACTTTGTGCAACTCCCAGCGACATGCACTCGGAAAAGTCACGGAGTAGATGTACAGAGAAATATCACGTTTCGGCGCGGAAGTTATTTATTAAGTAGTTTTCAATGTCTACAGAGAGTTAATCCGAGAGCGGCTTCTTTCGTGTTCTACTATCTACGTGATTCTCTTGAAAGCTGCCAACTTATTATATGGCTCGAGGAAATTCGGAAGTTATAATCTCTCTTCGTTCATCGCCATTTAATGCAATATTTGCTTTCCGCGAGTATATCGCGGGAAAACAGCTGCCGCAGCCCACCTGGGGGCGGCGGCCCCGTTTTACGGTCCGCTTGAATTTGGAGAAAAGTGTCAGCGGAAATAAGTTCCGGCAGAAAACGCTTAATGGAAAATTATGGCGGTGGTTTCAGTTTCGCACGCGCGTTACGACCTGACATAAAAGACAAGTGCGATGACAAATTGACTGGGACATAAAAATGGAGTCGAGAGAATTTTTTTGAAAATCGAGTACATGTATGACAAGAAACCCACCATCCGGAAAATGTGTCATCAAAGGATTTATTTATAGTTTTCAGGTAGCGCCAGTTTTTTATCATTTTTAACAAAACGTTTTATCTTTTTCCGATCTACACGACGTTATTTTCAAGGTGCATTAAATTCTCACGACCTTAAACTTTTACAAAAACTTTATAGACGAAACTTGGAATTCTACCGGTCAGTAAGTGAAGGCCAAAATTTCAAATCACTGGACTAAATATTAATATAATTCCTTAATAAGAGTGCATTTTACCCATAAAATTTAATGCTCTTTCTGAGAAGCTTCCTTTAAGTGAGGCCGAATGCAATTAACATTAATAAGATAAATAGTATTTTAATGAAACTGCTTTTTATCACCGACAAATGATTTCATAAATAGTACATTATTTGTTTTGGAAAATATTTATTTTTAGAATGAAATGTGAAACGACTGAGCCTCCGGGTTAATTTTTTTTAATGACGCTATATACTTTTTCCGGAAAATAAATGTGACTTACTGAAGAACAACTTTAAAGTACTGAAACCAGAAACCCTGACGTTTGGCCAAAATGAGCTCAAGTATTTTGGTTTTTAAAGACAATGACGACTTGAACTAATAAGTATTTCAGAACATACTGAATTTCAATGTCGGGGGTCTTGGTAATAAAGTTAACAATTTAAATATAAGAGCTAGATTTCCCTGAAGTGTTGTGAGTCATGGCTGTCAAGAGAAGAAGTAGAAGAACTTCGATTTGATGGTCATAAAGATGTAAAATTGTGCCGTTCTGAACAGCTAGGGGGAGGTGTTATTACTTCAGTACGTAAGGATTTATTCTTTGGGGAACTTGATCTAAAAAAATTTGCAAGTGAGAAACTTTTAGAAGTTTGTTGTATCAAACTAAATTTAAGTAAATATACACTCGTAAATATGGACAAAACATCACATTTGCAATTTTCGGCTTGTCACAAACAAAAAATTTTAGTCTGTTAATTAAAGTTGCGAAAGTGGATGAAAATTTAATTTGGGAACCCCATATTGTGATTTTTTTTTTAAATAGTCATAGTCCTGGCGTAGGACACTTCATTACATAAACCGAAATACAGGTGCCAGCATGACTTGATGTAAATGCTGTTTCCAAATAACTTACAAAATATTCTAGAAGTAAACAAAATTAAAAATGTTTTAAGTTTCATGTTGTGAAAAGAAGTCTACATATACTGAAATAAAAAGGCATAATGTCAGCCCGCCCACCCACCCTGTCCCAATTGTGACGATTTTTCTTATTCGCCGTGAACCAAGGGGGCGGAGCTTAACTGCAAATTTCTTATTTCTGTACAAGAAATTAAAAACATGTTGTTCAAAGAACACTATGTATATTAAGAAACAAAAGCAAAATATAAAAACCCCGCCCACCCACCCCATCTCAGTTGGATGATTGGCGAGGCCACTTTGAAGTTTCTTCCAATAATTGTAGATTGTCACTTGTCAAAGTAAAATTCAATCTTCATCTCACAGGACCTAAATTAAACCAATGAAATTAAAAAGTGCTGGTGGCTTCTTAGTTTAGATTCCACTATTCTGCAACACAAAATTCACTTTTCATCTATTAAAATAAGCCAAGAAGTGGGTGGGATTAGTTTTACTTTTTGTTTACATTTCACTATTTATTAAAATAAAATCCACTTTTCGTCCAATAAAACGATTGATCGAGAAGAAAACCGGGTGGGTGGGCGGGGCCACTTTGAAGTTTGTTGAATAATTGCAGATTCGAACACTTGTCGCAGTAAAATTCAATATTCATCTCATACTAAATAAAATAACCCAATGATTAAAACGTGGACCTGGGTGGGATTAAGCAATATAAAAATTATTCATTTTTTCACAACAAGAAACTAATAACATATTTAAAATTGTATACGTATTTGTATTTTAGAATTACGCTCCGCTCTTCGGTCTAACAACGAATAAAAAATTCATCACAATTGAGCTTGGGATGGATATGGGTGGTAATTTCTCGTAGAAAAATGAGGATTTTACAATTAAGCTCCACCTCTCGGCTTACGACGAATAAAAAAATTATCAGAATTGAGACAGGGTGGGTGGGCGGGGCATAAATTTTGCTTTTTTTTCTTAATATACATAGCCATCTTTTCACAACAAGAAACTTAAAGCATGTTTAAAATAGTACATTTTTCAAAGGAAATATGGTTTTTGCAATTATGGGGCGGAGCTTAATTGCAAAATCGATATTTCCTTACAGGTACAAATTTTTCATTTTAAACATGTTTTAAGTTTTCATGTTGTGAAAAAAACTCTACACAACAAAAAGGCATAATGTAGGCCCGCCCACCCACCCTGTCTCAATTGTGATGATTTTTCTTATTCACCGTGAATCAAGGGGGCGGAGCTTAACTGCAAAATTCTTATTTCTTTACAAGAAATTAAAAGCAGGTTGTTCAAAGAACACTATGTATATTAAGAAACAAAGGCAAAATACAGAACCCGCCCACCCACCCTGTCTCAGTTGGATGATTGGCGGGGCCACTTGATGTTTCTTCCAATAATTGTAGATTGTCACTAACTTGTCAAAGTAAAACTCAATCTTCATCTCACAGTACCTAAAATAAACCAATGAAATTAAAAAGTGCTGGTTGGTGGGATTAGTTTTACCTTTTTAGTTTAGATTACACTATTTTTCAATACAAAATTGACTTTTCATCCAATAAAATAACCCAGTGAAGTTCAAAAATGGAAGTGGGTGGGATTAGTTTTGCTTTTTTGTTTAGATTTCACCATTCGTCCAATAAAATGATTGATCGAGAAGAAAACCGGGTGGGTGGGCGGGGCCAGTTTGACGTTTCTTTTAATCGTAGATTCGAACACTTAACAAAATAAAAATCAATCTTCATTCCACAGTAAATAAATAAGCCAACGAAATTTAAAAGTGGAATGGGAGGGATTAATTTTACCTTTTCTGTTTATATTCCACTAATTATCAGTACAAAAGCAAGTCGTCTTCCAATAAAATGACTGATCAAAAAAAAAAGAGGTGGGCGGGGCCAATTTGGAATTTTTTTAACGTTGAATTCGACATTTGACAAAATAAAATTCAATTTTCAAAAAAATATTTAAATAAGTATTTATTCATCTTTTCACAACAAGAAACTTATAACATGTTTAAAATTGTATATGTATTTGTATTTTACAACTACGCTCCGCCCCTCGGTCTTACAACGAATGAAAAACTCATCACAATTGAGCTTGGGATGGATATGGGTGGTAATTTCTCGTAGAAAAATAAGGATTTTACAATTAAACTCCAGCTCTCGGCTTACGACGAATAAAAAAAAAAATCATCAGAATTGAGACAGGGTGGGTGGGCGGGGCTTATATTTTGCCCTTTTTTTTTTTTTTTAATGTATATAGCCATTTTTTCACAACAAGAAACTTAAAACATGTTTGACATATTACATTTTTCCAAGGAAATTATGAGGCGGAGTCTAATTTTTCATTTTAAACATGTTTTAAATTTCATGTTATGAAAACAAGTCTACACATATTAAAACAGAAAGGCATAATGTAAAAATTCACGTTTCGTCCAATAAAATGAGCGAACGAGATGAAAACCGGGTGGGTGGGCGGGGCCAGTTTGAAGTTTCTTTTAATCGTAGATACGAACACTTGACAAAATAAAACTCAATCTACATGTCACACTAAATAAAATAAGCCAATGAAATTTAAAAGTGGAGCGTCTTTAATTATCAGTACAAAAACAAGTCGTCTTCCAATAAAATGACCGATCAAAAAAAAAGAGTTGGGAGTTTTTTAATTTTAAATTCGGCATTTGACAAAATAAAATTCAAGAAGTAAGCGAAATTCAAAAGTATATAACACGATTACTTAAGAACATATTTATTTCACTTGGTAATTTCTCGTAGAAAAATAATTATTGTACAATTAAGCTCCATCTCTCTTCTTAAGACGAATAAAAAAAATCATCCGATTTGAGACAGGGTGAACACACTGTTATGAAAGCTTTTTAAAAAAATTAAATAAAAAATTACATTATTGAAAAAAGATCAAACTGACATTTAAAAAACAATAATTTTACGACCAATGTGCGAAATGTTCTCCCTTTACTTCCTAGAAATAGTAAATACATTGCACAAAGTTTTCAAATGAATCTGTTCGAATATTAGGAGGAATCTCAACAATCAGATTTAATATTCTTTCTTGGAGTTCATCAATGCTTTGTGGTCTATTAATATAAACTCGATTTTTTACATAACCTCACAGAAATAAGTCAAGTGGAGTTAAATCGGGTGACCTAGCTGGCTACTCACCTGCTCCGCTTCGTCCTATACACCTTTCGGACTTGACGTCCGAAGCGAGGTGGTGCTCCATCTTGTTGAAACCAGATGGACTCTGCAGGTAAATTTGGGTTTTTGCGTTTTCATAGTAGGGAAATATTTGTCTTAAGTCGAGGAATAATACTTTGCTATATAATTTGGAGGTATATGTCTGATGACCAATCATGCCGTACCAAATATAAATTTTTTGGGGGTACTGTGTATGAACCTTGTGTGGATTTGTATTGAACCAGTATCTACAGTTGTAGCGATTCACATGCTCCTTCAAACAATAAGTACTCATCAGAAAATCATAATTGGTTTATGTTTAAATTGCCATCCAGATCTAGTCATGTCTGCCTGGTCCTTTTGGTCATTTTCGTCCTGTTTGTCCTTTTCATCTTTTCGTCCTTACCGTCCTCATCGTCCTTTTGGTTCTTTGGGTTATTTTCGTCCGTTTCGTCCTTTTGGTCCTTTTAGTGATTTTCGTCCTTTTGGTCCTGTTCGTCATTTTCTCCTTTTGGTCCTTTTCGTCCTTTTCGTCCCGTTCCTCCTTTTCGTTCTTTTGGTCAATTTCGTCCTTTTCGGCCTTTGCCTCCTTTTCGTCCTGTTCGTCCTTTTCATTCATTTTCGTCCTTTTGGTTATTTTCGTCCTTTTCGTCTTTTTTGTCCCGTTCGTTTTTTTGGTCCTTTTCGTCCTTTTGGTTCTGTTCCACCTTTTCATTCATTTTCGTCCTTTTGGTCATTTCCATCCTTTTGGTCATTTTAGTCTTTTTCGTCCTTTACATCCTGTTCGTCCTCTTCATTCATTTTCGTCGTTTTGGTTATTTTGGTCCTTTTTGTCCTGTTCGTCCTTTTGGTCATTTTCGTCCTTTTGGTCCTTTTCGTCCTATTCGTTCTTTTCGTCCTTTTGGTCATTTTCATCCTTTTCGTCATTTGCGTCTATTTCGTCCTGTTCGTCTTATTCCTTCATTTCGCCCTATTCGTTCTTTTGTTCTTTTGGTCATTTTCGTCCTTTTGGTCATTTTCGTCCTTTTCGCCATTTGAATGCACAGTGTTTTTGAAACCGTCGACCTAGAAACTTGTTCTCGATTGGGATGAGTTTAATTAAAAAGTGCCGCTACATTAGTATTCCTTCGACATCTGTCTCCATAGTCCACCATCATCAAGATTTCTATTCATTAACTTTCTGTCAATGGTGCCATTTTAGTATTTTATTGAAATATTTTTAAACCTGAATGTCTTAGAAGTTTGCTTTTCAGTACACACTGACAAATCGATGACAGTATTTTCAAAACTAACTACAATTTTCTATTTTAGAATTTATTCATAATAAGTAATTTATCATTTTATTTGCCGTTTTAGTTAAAAAAGTGCATGTATATGTCACAGTTTTAAATTCAGAAAAAAGTCTTCTGGCCCCGCCCACCCGCCCGCTATTTTCTTAAAGGGTATCATCTGCCAACATCAGTCTTATCTTAGCAAGCGCTAGCCCCGCCCACCCGCCCTCTACTGTCTCAAAGTATACGTCATTTGCCAAAATCAGTCATATCCTAATACGTACTAACCCCGCCCACCCACCCACGCTCTTGTCATTCTAGGTACTAATTTTATTGCTGTTCAAGTTGGAATCAAGTTTCATTCGAACTAGATAAAATGAATCACTGAAATGGAGATGGGGTGGGTGGGCGGGGTTAATTATATGTTCTTATAAATAATGGGAGTGAAGCTGTTAAAAAAGAATAAAAGGGCTAACTATAATTTTTTTGTTATACTGTGTACTTTAAGATTTATTTCTTATTTTAGAAGAAACACATCGGAGAACGGGTGGGTGGGCGGGGTTAACTATATGGTTTTCTGAAGAATGGCAGTGAGGCTGTTTAAAAGAGAAAAAAAAGGCTAACCGTAATTTTTTTTGTTTTTCTATTTACTTTAAGATTTATTTCTTACTTTAGAAGAAAAAATGGGAGAACGGGTGGGTGGGCGGGGCTAACTTTAATTTTTTCCTACAGAGTCTTTTATAATCAAGCAATAGCACACATAGCAATTTAACTCTTTCCTGCAGAATCTTAAAAACAAGCAATAGCTTGTGCGAAAAAAGCGGCGTTTTGCAACGTGTTATATACAAGATTTTTTGCAATTTTGAGCAACTAAAGGTAAATAGAAATAATTTTCAATCGAAAGTTAGGTGGCTGAAAATATTTCCTTGATTACTACCATTTATGTAATAAACAGCAAAAAAGTTGGATACCTTCGCTGGGCTTCCAAGTAAGATTGAAATTTTTTTCGAATTACCAAATGCAAAACAATATACTGGTCACTGCTTCCGACAAACTTCAGCTTAGTGTCTGGAAATCATCAAACGTTGCTGAAAGATAGACACTGAAAAACGTCAGGTTACTATTATGAACACCGTTTTGACACTCAAAATGATGAAAAATGTCGTCAGAGTGATTCAAAATTGCAAAAAAAAAACATTTTGTTGAGAAGAAACACAAGTCTCAACAAAGAATAACCCACGTTAGCTAGCAGCTAGAAGTGAAAAGCAAACATTTTGATTTTTTATTTTAATGCAATGCTTGCAATTCTCGTTAAAACATTCCGAGTTACATAAGGTGTATCATAAGAAAGCAAATATTGGGTTACCGTTGTTCCAACCATGTTAATGTATTCGCAAGAAAATTATATTTCAGACTTCCTGTTCTTCGAAAACCATACAGACATTTTATTTATCTTACCACCGAGAGTGAAAATATGTAAATCCGAACTTTGTTTGCATTTCATCCGACCGAATCATAGGTATTTGTCAAGGCAGCGTTCGCTAGTCTAGAAAGAAACGTGGCAATGACTATCGAATAATTATTGCATTCGGAACGTGACACCGTCACAAAGTCAATTTTCTGGCGCACCATCAGTAATTGAATTTCACATTCTTTGACATTTAATAAGTACGCAAGAATAACGTTTTTAAGATGAGCCGGATTCACACAGTAACCTTCAATAAAATTAACAAACAAGTTTTAATTCTTCACGAAACGGTATGACCGAGTAGCTTTTTTAATAAACGAAGGAGGATATAAACGGAATAATAGTAAACGGTGGCTTTTAAGAGGAGGAATTCCCTGGGTTCGGAGAGCTGTAGAATGAATTCAGCGATAATGGACGAAACCGCATAGATAGCATATTTAATTAAACCTGGCCCGTATTTAGCAGGATTGTTTCTCGCGATTTTGGTACAAAAAACGGCACGTAGACGTCTAGTGCGAAAATTTTGGTTTAACACCGTCTCGAAACTTGGCCAACTTCTGTCGCCCGAAATTCAGTTTCCAACTCATCGGTATGCCGCTCCGTGCCGCTCCTCATCTATATTTTAAAGCTCTAAGCAGCGGGGATAAATCTAGCCATAAACTTGGACAAATTCGGTGTTAAGAGAAAAATAGGGTTATATCTGTTCCAGCTCGCCTTCATTGATCCATTTCTGGAAATTTATGTTGTTTCGATGCTCCCGAAAAACGCGCCGTTTCGACCTCAGCTCGTATAAATCAAGGAGCAACGTCATAAAATTCCGGTAATGTAAGCAAAGCCGGCGAGTCGGAAGCTTTATCACATTCCAAAAGTGTTGCAGCTACATGTAGTCGACAAATTCGATATCTGCACCACTTCCTTTTAATACGCCGATAAATCAGCGAACTCCAGCCACCGCATATCTCATGTAGATTACCCAGGGGTACAATGCCAGAGTTTCGGATCGTTTTAAGTGGCTGCTGGAAGAATATTCAAGGAGCTTATTGAAACGCGAGTTCGCGAGTTTATTTTAAATCATCAGCGGAATCCGAAATGGCTGTCGGCGGTATTTTCCAATATATTAGGGGGCGGCGGGGCTCGATGGCAATTAGGGCGGCGGCCCCCGAAGTGTGTGACGCGCTCCCGGGGCGCCAGACACCGGGGAGGGCACGGAACTCGAACACAAGTGGCTTATAATCGATCTGTGTTTTTTTATTTTACGGATGGAAATTGGTGGTTTGAAGCGATCGTACACGAAGAGGAGGTTCGTCGGGACCAGAACATACTAGAATAATCGAATTACATGTAAGTACATAGCTCCAAAGAGATACTCAAAAAGTCGACTATAATTTATTCACAAAGAGTTGCGCCAACTTTTAAGTAAAAAAATTGTCTATCCTGGAAACTTTTTGATAAATGGGACGTTCTCATTTTCCTAAAGATAGCAAAAATTGCAAATTGGTAGGCACACGAAATTTCGTTATCGAATAACAAAACTGAACTACACTTACCATATGTCAGAGGAGAAACTTCTCAAAAAAAAAGTTCGATTTTACCTTTGAAAGTGGTGTAAATATCCGACTTCCGGTTTACACCATTCGATTCCTGAGAATGTTTAGATTCCAATGAATGATTTTTTACTCCGGGTAAATTAGCTGTTGGGGCTTGAGAGACTCATAAATGGGATCTTGTCATTTTTCTAAAGGTAACAAAGTGTAAAATTTCAAAAAATTTAATAGGTTCAGCAGAGAAGTTCCGAACCCGGATTCGCATTCAGGAGGTTCAAACTGGTAGACACAGTGAATTTCAGAAGTCTCCGTTATAGAATAAAAAAATTAAAACCATAGTTGTCATATGTCAGAGGAGAAAATTCTCAAAAAATATTTTTCGAGTTTATGGAATCACCATTCGAAAAGGGTGCAAGTATCCGAATTCCGGATTATACCATTCGATTCCTTAGAACATTGTGATCCCAACAAGTGGTTTTTAACCCGAAGATTCATATTAGTAGGCATAGAAAATTTCAGAAGCATACGTTATCGAATAAGAAAATTAGAACCACAGTTGAAATACTTATATGTTAGGAGAAAATCCCAACAAATGATTTTTTAGCACGGATAAGTTAGCCATTCAGGCTTGAGAGTCCCATAAATGGGGCGATGCGTTTGAAATAATTTGATTGAGTCTCGGAGATCTTTTTATATGTATTGTTTTTGAATCAAATTGATAGAATTTCGGAGTCCCCTCTGAGTCTTGTTCTCAGGAACCCCTTGGTTTTATTTCGCAAGTAATTTGAAAGAATTATTGGGGACTCCTTTCGTCTAGTTTTTGAAGTACATAATTTGAAAAAATTTGGGGGACACTTTTGATTTGTTTTTGAAGTAATTTGAAAGCATCTTGGGACCTCCTTGCGTCTAGATCTTGACCTAGTTTGAAAGAATTTCGGTCGGAGATTTTTTTGTTTTATTTCTGAAGTGGTTTGAAAAAATCTCAGGAACCCCTTATGTCTGGTTTTTGAAGTAATTTTAAAGAATCTCGAGGACACTTGCCTTTAATTTTTGAAGTAGTTTGAAAGAATCTGGGGGCCTAGGTACTTGCGTATAGTTTTTAAATTAGTTTTCACGAATCCCGGGGACTTCTTGCTTCTAGTTTTTGAAGTAGTTTGAAAGAATCTCGGAGACCTTTTTGTTTTTGTGTTTGAAATGGTTTGAAAGAATCTCGGGAACTCCTTGCTTCTGGTTTTTGAAGTAATTTTAAAGAATCTCGGAGACTCGTTGCGTCTAGTTAGTGAAGTAGTTTGAAAGAATCTCGGGGATCCCCTATCTCTGGTTTTTGTTTTAAAGAATCTTGGGAACTATTTGCGTCTAGTTTTTGAAGTAATTTTAAAGAATCTCGGGAACAACTTGCGTCTAATTTTTGAATTAGTTTTAAAGAATCTCGGGGAGTCCTTGTGTCTAGTTTTTGAAGTGGTTTGAAAGAATCTCGGAAACCCTCTTTATTTTGTTTTTGAAGCAGTTTGAAAGAGTTTGTGGTTTTTGAAAGTAGTTTTAAATAACTCGGGAAGTATTTGCGTCTAATTTTTGGAATACTGTGAAAGAATCTTGGGATTCCTTGCCTTGTTTTTAAAGTAATTTTAAAGAATCTCGGGAACTACTCCCGTCTAATTTTTGAATTAATGTTAAAGAATATCGGGGAATCCTTACGTCTAGTTTTTGAAGTAGTTTGAAAGAATCTCGGAAACCCTTTTTGTTTTGTTTTTGAAGTGGTTTGAAAGGATCTCGGGGACGCTTTGTGTCTGATTTTTTAAGTAGGTTTAAAGAATCTTGGGGACTTCTTGCGTCTAGTTTTTGAAGTAGTTTGAAAGAATCTCGGAGACCCTCTTTATTTTGTTTTTGAAGTGGTTTGAAAGAGTTTGTGGTTTTTGAAAGTAGTTTTAAAGAACTCGGGAACTATTTGCGTCTAATTTTTGGAATAGTTTGAAAGAATCTTGGGATTCCTTGCTTTGTTTTTGAAGTAATTTTAAAGAATCTCGGGAACTACTTCCGTCTAATTTTTGAATTAATTTTAAAGAATATCGGGGAACCCTTGTGTCTAGTTTTTGAAGTAGTTTGAAGAAATCTCGGAGACCCTTTTTGTTTTATTTTTGAAGTGTCTGGTTTTTGAAGTAGGTTTAAAGAATCTCGGGGATCTTTTTGTTTGATTCTGAAGAGGTTTCAAAGAATCTCGCGGATTCGTTGTCTCTGGTTTTTGGAGTAGTTTTAAAGAATCTCCGGGACCCCTTGTGTCTGGTTTTGAAGTAGGTTTAAAGATCTCGCGGAGTACTTGCGTCTAGTGTTTGAAGTACTTTGAAAAAATCTCGGGGATCTTTTTGTTTGATTTTGAAGAAGTTTCAAAGAATCTCGGGGATTCCTTGTCTCTGATTTTTGAAGTAGTTTTAAAGAATCTCGGGATCTATTTGCGTCTAGTTTTTGAAATAGTTTGAAAGAATCTGGAAGACCTTTCAAACTATTCTTTTTTTTTCTTCCTTTCGGAGATCCCTTGTGTATGGTTTTTGAAGTAGTTTTAAAAAATCTCGGGGACTCCTTGCGTCTAGTTTTTGAAGTAGTTTGAAAGAATCTCGAGGATGATTTTGTTTGATTTTGAAGAGGTGTGAAAGAATCTCGGGGACACTTTTGTCTGGTTTTTGAAGTGGTTTTAAAGAATCTCGGGAACCCCTGATGTCTGGCTTTGAAGTAGGTTAAAAGAATCTCGGGAACTCCTTGCGTCTAGTGTTTGAAGTAGTTTGAAAAAAATCTCCGGGATCTTTTTGTTTGATTTTGAAGTGATTTCAAAGAAACTCGGGGATTCCTTGTCTCTGGTTTTTGAAGTAGTTTTAAGGAATCTCGGGATCTATTTGCGTCTAGTTTTTGAAGTAGTTTGAAAGAATCTTGGAGACCTTTTTATTTTGTTTTTGAAGTGGCTTGAAAGAATCGTGTGAAATTCTTGTGTCTGGTTTTTGAAGTACATAGTTCTAAAAAATCTCAGGGACTCCTTGAGTCTAATTTTTGAAGTAAATTGAAAGGATCTAGGGGATCTTTTTGTTTTGTTTTTGATGTGATTTGAAAGAATCTCGGGGACCCTTTGTCTTTGGTTTTTGAAGAATTTTTAAAGAATCTCTGCAACTATTTGCGTATAGTTTTTGAAGTATTTTGAAAGACTCTTGGGATTCCTTGCCTTGTTTTGGAAGTAATTTATAAAGAATCTCGGGGACTACTTGCGTCTAATTTTTGAATTTGTTTTAAAGAATCTCGGGAAATCTTTGTGTCTCGTTTTTGAAGTAGTTTGAAAGAATCTCGGGGACTCCTTGTGTATGGTTTTTGAAGTAGTTTTAAAAAATCTCGGGGACTCCTTGCGTCTAGTTTTTGAAGTAGTTTGAAAAAATCTCGAGGATGATTTTGTTTGATTTTGAAGAGGTGTGAAAGAGTCTCGGGGACACCTTGTGTCTGGTTTTTGAAGTGGTTTTATAGAATCTCGGGGACCCCTGATGTCTGGTTTTGAAGTAGTTTGAAAAAATCTCCTGGATCTTTTTGTTTGATTTTGAAGAGATTTCAAAGAATCTCGGGGATTCCGTGTCTCTGGTTTTTGAAGTATTTTTAAAGAACCTCGGGATCTATTTGCGTCTAATTTTTGAAGTAGTTTGAAAGAATCTTGAAGACCTTTTTATTTTGTTTTTGAAGTGGCTTGAAAGAATCTTGTGAAATTCTCGTGTCTGGTTTTTGAAGTACATAGTTTTAAAAAATCTGGGGGACTCCTTGAGTCTAATTTTTGAAGTAATTTGAAAGGATCTAGGGAATCTTTTTGTTTTCTTTTTGATGTGGTTTGAAAGAATCTCGGGGACCCTTTGTCTTTGGTTTTTGAAGAATTTTTAAAGAATCTCTGTAACTATTTGCGTCTAGTTTTTGAAGTAGTTTGAAAGGCTCTTGGGATTCCTTGCCTTGTTTTGGAAGTAATTTATAAAGAATCTCGGGGACTACTTGCGTCTAATTTTTGAATTAGTTTTAAAGAATCTCGGGAAATCTTTGTGTCTAGTTTTTGAAGTAGTTTGAAAGAATCTCTGGGACCTTTTTGGTTTTGTTTTTGAAGTGGTTTGAAACAGTCCGTAACTACTTTTGTGTCTAGTTTTTCAAGTAGTTTTAAAGAAAATTGGGTACTCCTGCGTCTAGTTTTTGAAGTAGTTTGAAAGAATCTCGGGGACCCTTTGTCTCTGGTTTTTGAAGTAGTTTTACAGAATCTCGGGAACTATTTACGTCTAGGTTTTGAAGTAGTTTCAAAGACTCTTGGGATTCCTTGCCTTGTTTTGAAAGTAATTTATAAAGAATCTTGGGGACTATTTGCGTCTAATTTTTGAATTAGTTTTAAAGAATCTCGGGAAATCTTTGTGTCTCATTTTTGAAGTAATTTGAAAGAATCTCGGGGACCTTTTTGGTTTTGTTTTTGAAGTGGTTTGAAAGAGTCCGTGACTACTCTTGTATCTAGTTTTTCAAGTAGTTTTAAAGAAAATTGGAGACTCCTGCCTCTAGTTTTTGAAATAATTTGAAAGAATCTCGGGGATCCATTGTCTTTGGTTTTCGAAGTAGTTTTACAGAATCTCGGGAACTATTTACGTCTAGTTTTTGAAGTAGTTTGAAAGAATCTTGGAATTTCTTGCCTTGTTTTTGAAGTAATTTTAAAGATTCTCAGAGACTACTTCCGTCTAGTGTTTAAATTAGTTTGTAAGAATCTCGGAGACCCTCTTTATTTTGTTTTTGAAGTGGTGTAAAAGAGTCTCTGGTTTTTGAAAGTAGTTTTAAAGAATCTCGGGAAATATTTGCGTCGAGTTTTTGAAGTAGTTTGAAACAATCTTGGGATTCTTTGCCTTGTTTTTGAAGTAATTTTAAAGAATCTCCGGGAATACTTGCGTCTAATTTTTGCATTAATTTTGAAAGAATATCAGGGAATCCTTGTCTCTAGTTTTTGAAGTAGTTTGAAGGAATCTCGGGGACCCTTTGTGTCTGGTTTTTGAAGTAGGTTTAAAGAATCTCGAGGATGATTTTGTTTGATTTTGAAGAGGTTTGAAAGAATCTCTGGGACACCTTGTGTCTGGTTTCTAAAGTAGTTTTAAACATTCTCAGGGACCCTTTGTGTCTGGTTTTGAAGTAGGTTTAAAGAATCTCGGGGACTCCTTGCGTCTAATGTTTCAAGTAGTTTGAAAAAATCTCGGGGATCTTTTATTTGATTTTGAAAAGGTTTCAAAGAATCTGGAAGACCCTTTTTGTTTTGTTTTTGAAGTGATTTGAAAGGTTCTCGGGGACCTTTTGTGTTCGGTTTTTGAAGTAGGTTTAAAGAATCTCGGGGATCTTTTTGTTTGATTTTGAAGAGGTTTCAAGGAATTTCGGGGACACCTTGTGTCTGGTTTTTGAAGTAGTTCTAAAAAAATCTCGGGGACTCCTTACGGCTAGTTTATGAAGTAATGTGAGAGAATTTCGGGGGACTATTTGCGTCTAGCTTTTAATTATCTTTAAAGACTCTCGGGGACTCCTTGCTTCTAGATTTTGAAATAATTTGAAAAAATCTCAGAAACCCCTTCTGTTTTGTTTTTGAAGTGCTTTAAAAGAGAATCTTGGGGACCCGTTGTGTCTGATTTTTGAAGTAGTTGTAAAGAATCTTAGGCACTTCTTGCGTCTGGTATTTGAGGTACAATATCCTCCATAACTATATTGCATTATTTATTGATTTTGTTTTTTTTTTTACAATCTAATCGACTGTGGCGTTACATACCTTCATTTTTCCAGGGATTGCTCTGTTGGTAATGCATAATTTATACTTACTCTTTTTTTCTTTGGTCTCCCCCAACTAAAGCTTAATTCGAAGCGAAAAATATATCACACCAATTTTACCTCGAATTTTGAAAAAAAAGTTATGTCCGAAAATTTACAAAAAAAAATGCATTATTAGAAAAAAATGAAATAGTAAATAAAATAAAATTAGTGATTTTGAAAAAAATCTCGCGTCCCGTGATCCTAGAGGCGAATGGGAAATTTTACTTCATTTAAAAGTATATAAAATTTGGATTCTATTTCCGGACAGTGCACACGTTGAGAGAAAACAGGAAGGTGAACATTCGTCCGATATTCCTTATTACAATACTTCCTTAGTTTTCGCTCGAAAGTAAAAACTACCCATCCCCATATATCAATAATGGCCGTCAAGCAGCCGAAACTAAGTTTAAAGCAAAGTTCTGCCCCATCAAGCCAACACACCGTCCTTATGAAAAATGGACGAATCGTGTTTCGAAAATGTCACGGCAACTTGTTGCTGGCGAATTTTTTTCCGTCGATTTTAATAATAAATATTACGTCGGTTAAATCCCTTGCCTGCAAAAAATTTATAACGGGGCAATGAGTACCATCCATCCTTTCATGTCAAGTAATAAAAATTTCACGGACTGTGAAAGGCCCGATTCAATTGAAGATGAAAAATTTTCAGGGACGCGAATAAAAAAATCACTCGAGCATAATCTGACGTGCTTTATCTGTGCCACCTATACCATGAACACGCGAACATTTCATATTTTCATGCAAAACACTCGACGCATGAAATCCGCTCCTGGGACGACAAAAAAGCCATCGATTCGGGTTTAGTGTCATTAAAATAGCACTAGTGGCAGTTCGAGGTAAATAATAGACGGACGGCGATTCTGTCTTAGTTTATTTCCTTAATAAAAATAAATTACTTGTACAGTAAACCTAACTAAGTACATCTATCGGATGAGTTCGTAAGTAGTTTTTGGTTCAATTAGCATCGACACTTTAATAAAACGGAAATTGACGTGGTCCTTAAATTGGTTTCCTGATTCGAGCATCGAACATCTTTTCAAATAAAACTCCGTTCAGCATTCAGTCGACATTCAGCAAATTTAATTACCACTGCGGCTGCTGTCAGGAAGTGCGACAGATGGCGGTAGCTCCACTTCGTTCCTCTTTCGCCTACTACTAACATGGAGTTTTATTTTCGTTTAATTGGACCCACAGTCCGGATCACCCCAATCGTCAAAATCGTAATACTGACCAGTTGTACAAGTGTGTTAAGTATAGTTAGTTCATAAATGCGCGTTACGTTGGTATACAGCAAGATCACAATTTCCGAACTCTACGAGGAACTTTACTTGTTGTAGTAGTTCAAAGCGGCGGCGATAGCGGCTCGGGAGAACTCGCTGTCGCAGGGGTTGGTGTCCCAGAAAGCCCCAGGACAACCCCTCTGGTCGAAGCAGTCGTAGCTGATGTCGTTCGAAGAGGAGCAGCAGGAGATGATGGCCCAGACGCACCTACTGGGCTCGGGCGGCGCGGGTTGAGTGGGTCTTGTGGGTGCTGTGGGTCTCGTGGGTCTCGGTGGAGTGGGCGGGGGCATCGTCACGCCTTCGTTAGCGGCGGGGAAGCCCTCAGGGTCCGTCGGGTTGTGAACCAAAGGCGGCGTCTTAGGGAAACCCGGAGGTCTAGTCCTTCTCGTCGGAGTCACTTGAGTCGTGACCCTCTGCGGAGGTCTTTGTGTCACCCCCCCGTTATCCACCGCGTCCCACACATTCATATCATCTCCGTTGTCCCCCCCGTTGAACCTATCCGTAAACTTGGGAGTCGTCTCCGTCGGCGGGAGGTACGTAGGCCCTTTGAAGGGCGGATTGTCCTTCGGCACCCCCGGATTCACAGGCAGCGGCTGCGGCGGGTAGTAAATCGGAACTCTCCCCTCATACCCATAAATGGGTATAAAATAAGGTCGCTGTAACTGGTACACCGGCGGCCTCCACACACTTATACTCGGGTACGGCACCGAATACACCACCCGGCCCGACCAGGGCGTGTAGCTCCGCTTGCGTCTCGGCTTCGAGGGGGCTTTGTCCACTTCGGACTTGTGCGAGTTCTCGTGGATGAAGCCGTCCCCGCACCCCACTTGCAAGTCGGGGGCGGCGGTGGCTTGTTTGGAGGCGGCGACGCCGGCCTGCTGCGACGGGAGGACTTCTGGAGGATGATCTGTTGCTTCGGTGAGCAGCTGGGGTTGGGGCCTGTCCTCGCGCGCTCCGTATTGATTTCGGGCCGATTCGGAGGGATGGGAACTCCATGAACTGCCTGCCAGCGCTAGCGCCAGTGCTATCACGCGGATAAATGCCATCATCCTGCAACAATTGGCGGCGGTCAGTGCAAACAGTCGCACGATCGACGGGACGGGACATGTTCATTAGGGGAAAAATCGGGTACGGACTTGTACTTAGATTTAATAACAGTAATAATAATAATATTTTTATCGGAATATCGACGATAATTCCCGAAGACTACAAGCACATAAATCGTAAAAATTTTCTTATGTCACGGGAACATTAACCGTCCCCGCATCCCAGACGGCATCGATCCGTCGATTTTTTGCGAAACGAAATACTTGAATAATAACAGTCGGGATCTGGGATACCGGCGAATTAAGGGTTGCCCTTTTACTAAGATCCGTAATAACGCTGCCGTTTTTTGCTGTCACTCTTAAGAGTCGCGCGGACCGAAACCAGATTGGAAATTAGAAAAAAACTGATTTTGGCAAATATTTAACATAAAAAAAAGCTGGAGAGGGAGGGTTATAAAAACACGGGAAAATGGAGAGAGAAAAGAAAAAAGGCCACAAAAAATCGATAACAAAGGAGAAAAGAGACAAAAGAAACGTCAAAAATTTCACAAAAAAAGCAATAAAAAAAAGAAAAAAGTTGTCAAAAAGGAGGGGAAAAGGAGACCAAAGCCACAAAAAAGCCAAAAAAGACGACAAAAGTAAAAAAAAAGTCGAAAAGAGGGATAACAAGAGACAAAAAAATCAACTAAAAAATCCAGCAAAAATAAAGGCGAAAAACGCAACAAGGTGAAAAAATTGGTCTAAAGAGTTTAGACAGTACTTCCCTCGCTGTCGGAAACTTGACGACTGCATGCCTATTGTGTTTTTTTCTCATTACATTTTTGTAGTAGGAATTTAAAAAAAAATTGCGATGACGTCATCAACATTTTTGCAAGGACACGTATATCAGTTGGGATTGATGTAGTGTAATACTAAGAATAAAATTATTATATTCTCAAATTTTCGGGAAAATGAATTGGGTCGTTTTGAATATTGATTTGTAATAATCAATAAAATAACGAAACAATTTACTCACGTATACGTATCAGAGGCAACTGAAAATCGTGTATGTATAAACATTCTTAATTTAAGATGACAGGCGTAACAGCATACGTGAGAGTCAAACAGAGAAACTGTAAACAAAACGACCATCGGTTTTATTGCTTCGACTTCCGCTTATTATATAAAACATTGGGTTTTATTTTAATTCTTGACGGTGAAATTCACAATTGGTTGATTATAAACATGTCTATTTCACATTCGCGGAACCAAGTGAGCGCATAAAACAAATGCAGGTCTGTAATGTTAAAGTCGATGTAAATAAGCGTGCTACCCTTATGTTTCAACCGAGTTTTTCCTTTAACAAATTTTGTGTCTACCAAATTGGGTTGGTTGGGGTGTAATACTAATAATAAGTGTTGCCTTTAATTTAATCAATAAAATAAATTGACTTCATTAATTTTTTTGAACCACCTCTTAAGAAAATCTAAAAAACATGAATGGAATGATAAATCACAAGTACAAACTCATCATATTTTTTGCGTTTTAGATAGGATTTATTCAGCAAAATTTAAGGGTGACGTCATCAATTTTTTTAGGAGGGATGAACAAATACATTTTGAACAAAAGTTTACCATGCTTATAATAACTTTAAAATATTCCCAAGATTTCAAAGCATTCGGTTTTGTAATTCCTGATTAAATCGATAAAATAAATTCACGCCTTCATTAATTTTTTTGAGTCACCCTGCATATGTAAATCCAAAAATATGAATGGAATGATAAATCACAAGTACAGACTCATCATATTTTGTACATTTTAGATACGATTTATTCGGAAAACTTTTAAGCTGACGTCATCAGTTTTTTGTAGAAGATAACCAAATATATTTTGACTAAAAATTTATTATGCTCTTTATAACCTTAATACATCTGCAAGATTTCAAAGCATTCGGTTTTGTAGTTCCTGATTAAATCAATAAAATAAATTTACGCATTCATTAATTTTTTTGAGTCACCCTGTATATGCAAATCGAAAAAAATTTGAATGGAATGATAAATCACAAGAAGAGACTCACCATATTTTGTACATTTTAGATACGATTTTTTCAGCAAAATTTTGTGGTGACATAAATTTTTTAGGGGGGACGACCAAATACGTTTTGATCAAAAATTTACCATGCTTATGATAATTTTAAAATATCTTCAAGATTTCGAAGCATTCGGTTTTGTAGTTCCTGAGTAAATCAGTAAAATAAATTTACGCTTTCATTTATTTTCTTGAATCACCCTGTATATGCAAATCCAAAAAATATAAATGGAGTGATAGATCACAAGTACAGACTGATCATATTTTGTACATTTTAGATATGATTTATTCGGCAAACTTTCGAGCTGACGTCATCAAATTTTTGGGGGGGATAAGCAAATATATTTTGACTAAACATTTATTATGCTCTTTATGACCTTAAAACATCTGCAAGATTTCAGAGCATTCGGTTTTGTAGTTCCTGATTAAATCAATAAAATGTATTTACGCATTCATTAATTTTTTTGAGTCACCCTGTATATGCAAATCCAAAAAATATGAATGGAGTGATAGATCACAAGTACAGACTCATCATATTTTGTACATTCTAGATATGATTTATTCCACAAACTTTTGAGCTGACGTCATCAAGTTTTTGGAGGGGATAAGCAAATATTTTTTGACTAAAGATTTATGATGCTCTTTATAGCCTTAAAACATCTGCAACATTTCAAAGCATTCTGGTTAGCAGATTAAAAATTAAATTTCAAAATGTTGTTTTATAATTTTGATTTTTTTTCCAAAAATCTGGACGTTTCGGGTGAAAAGTCGATTCAGAGTTGTAAACTACATGTGTAGGACTATGTTATTTTATACAATTGAAAACCCATTTACTATGTACAATTTTGAAGTGACGTCATCGCATTAGTGGTGGGGATGATTAGACAAATTTTGATTAGCGTTTTACCATCTACATGATATTCTTAATATAAGTACAAAATTTCACAACAATCGGTCGAATACTTTCGGAGATTATCTGTCTAATAAAAATCCGGGACAACAGACGGACAGACGGACGGACAGACAGACGGACAGACAGACGGAAATGGGAGACCTATTTCTTCGTCTTCTAGGGGTCATGAAAGATCGAGAAAACGTAAAAGTAGAGAGTCGGCCGACGGACTCGATTACAATACTTCCTTTGCTTACGCTCGGGAAGTAAAAAGGAACAAAAATACTCGACAAGGGGGGGAGGGGTCAAAAACTGATACAAAGGTTCAAGAAGTGGCAAAAAAAAATACAACAAAAAAATACAACCAAAAAAGGCGACAAATACCACCAAAAATTGAAAAATCGTGAAATAAAAAGGTCAAAAAATCGAAAAATTGAAAATTTAAAACTTAAAAATCGTAAATTTGAAAAACCAGAAAAGTAAAAGAAAATACGAAATATTGAAAAATCTAAAAATCTGAGAAACATTGCAAGAATTGAACAAAAATCGAGAAATCGAAACATCAAAAAGTCGAAAAATTGAAAAACCGAGAAATCGAAAAATCGAAAATATAAACTTGGACTTCTTTTTCTTAGTATACGTAGTCATCAGTGGCGTAGCTAACTTCCACTGTGCCCCCCTGCAGTTTTATAGTAAGCGCCCCCATACACCAAATTTAAAAAGTAATATAAAATTAATATGAAATTACTGGTTTACCAGTAGTGGCGCCGAATAACACAGATTTACAAATAATAATAATAATTAATACACATAATAATTTTTAAAAATTGTTAATTGATTATACTGGCTTCATTCGACGTTGTCGAGAGTTCATAAATTCGCGTATGACACTGTCGAGATGTAATTTTTGAGATCGATCACACTCAATGCTCAACACAGCTAAGTCGGTTAATCGTGTTTGACTTATCGTGCTTCGCAAATACGATTTAATTAATTTTAATTTAGAAAAAGATCTTTCTGCCGTTAAAAAATTATTGTCCATAAACAGAAACTTAGCAATATCTGTAGTTTTAGTTATTTTTTGCTAAATAATTTCATCAAAAACAATGTTTTTAAAACTAACGATTTGCCCACAGATTGCACTAAAAATATATTCTTTTATTTATTTGCCAACTTTGATGCTGCCTCCACAAATTCTTCATCTGTACTACTCAACATTTCCTGTGGTTCCAGAAAAGAAAAATAGTTTCTGACGTTTTTCATGCTTTCAAACCTCTCTTTAATGCGAATGTTTAAGATATCAAGAGCAGGATAGAAAACGGTTGTTTTAAATTTTTCAGTGGGATCTTTGAAAACGGTATCTTCACATAATTCGTCATGAAACAGTTTTACTTTTTTTATACGTTTAAAAAAAGATTGTTAATTTTCCAGGTATCAGCACATTTCCTTCATTCCTCCATTATTTGTTCAAAATTGTCACGTATACTTTGAAATTTGTCTTTTAGATGTTCCATCCATTTACAAGCCTCATCTAAAGTAATATTTGAACTGTGTAAAGATTTTGAGACCAAATTAACATTTTCTAAAATTTTGCATTGAAATACTAATAGAGCAACAAATTCAAATGAATCCATTTTTTTACGAAGAGCTACAGCTTCATCTATTTCACTTTTTTTTTATGTTAAAATAATTTCAGCTCATAACTGTTGAGAGATTAATTATAGAAACAAATCTCGATGACCATCTGGTGGGGCATAACTTTTTAAAAGTTTTTTTTATAACACACTTATCATTTTCTTTCATCTCAATGTTAAGTTGTAACCCATCTCGGTAAACTCTCACTGAAATAGACGTATTTAATCATAAAATGCGGAAATTCCTGGTACATTCTTAACAGAATCATTAAGGACTAAATTGAGGTTATGTGTAGCGCAATGAACATATTCGGCGTAATGATGTTCTTTCAAGTTCTTCATTTTTTTTATACCATTTTCCCGATTTTTTAATTTTCATTTTCTAGATTTTATATCACAATTTTTCGTTTATTTAATTTTTCACATTTTCAATTCCTCGATTTTTCAATTTTCAATATTTAGATTTTACAATAATTTTCGTGTTTTCGACCCCAATTTTTCGATCTTTAAGTTTCTCAATTTTTAATCTTCCGATTTTTGAATTTTCCGTTTCTTCAATTTCTCAAGTTTTTAGATTACCCGAAGCTTTCATTTTATACTTTTGCATTTTTTCATTTTGACTTTTCAATTTTACAATTTTTCTATTTTATAACTTTTCCATTTTGTTTATTCGGAAAGTAGAAAATTCGAAAAATTGAAAAATCGGAAAATTAAAAAATTGGAAAAAATTAAAAACAAAAAATTGCAAAATCGATAAAACGGAAAATCGAATGGAATTTGTTTTTAGGATTTTTTAACTTTGATTTTTTAAATTTTTTAATCTGTATTTCAATTTTTCGATTTTTGGAATTTTCTGTTTCTCATATCTAGGTTTATCGATTTTTTTGAGTTTTTCGATTTTTTCGTTTATCTTTTTTTTAAGTAAATATTTCAATTTTGAATTTTCCGATTTCGGCCCATTTCGATTTCTCGATCTTTTGAAGTCACAAGTTTTCGATTTCGATTTCTTGGTTTTTCGATTTTCAAAATTTTCGATTTTTCTAGTATATATTTTAAATTTTCGATTTTTTAAATTTTTCATTTTTCCCTTTTATAATCTTTATGTTTCGATTTCCCGATTTTAATTTTTTAATGTGTTTCAATTTTTTCATTTTTGGAATTTTCGATTTCTCATATCTCAATTTTCCAATTTTAAAAATTTTTAGATTTCTCGATTTTTAAGTATTCGCTATCTCAATTTTGGGAATTTTTCAATTTCTATATTTTTCAGATTTTCGATATTTTCATTTTCCCGATTTTGTAATTTTCATTTTCTTGATTTTATATCACAATTTTTCATTTTTCCATTACCTTTATTTTTTCAATGTTTCTTTGGATTTCATAATTTTTTGTTTATTCAATTTTTTACATTTTCAATCTTTGATTTTTTAAGTTCTTGATTTCCAATTTTTTTATATTTCGAAGCTTTCAACCATTCGAATTGAAAAATTGGTAAATCCAAAAATTGTAAAATCGAAAAATTATAGAATCTTGAAAATTGTAAAGTCCAAAAACTGTGACATTCAAACACCGAAAAATTGAAAAATTCCAAAAACGAAAAACTGAAAAAGTGAACAACTTTAAAAATTATAATTATTAGGAGTGTTACATAATTAAATTGAAAACTAGAAAAACTGCAAATGAAAAATTAAAAAAACGGAAAATTGAAAGCCGAAAATTGAAAAAATAAAGAAAATTAAAAATCCACACGAAAAATTGCAAATTGACGAAATTAAAAACTGAAAACTCGTGAAATTTGCAAACTCTAAAATTTGAAACACTTAAAAGTTGGAAAATCAAAAACTGAAAAATTGAAAAATTTTAAATTTAAAAAGTTGAAAAATGAAAATATCAAAAAACTGAAAAATATAGACATTCTCAAAATTGAAATGTTGAAAAATTGAGAAATCGAAAACTTGAAAAAAAGAACGAAAAGTAAAAACATTTTAAAATCGAAAAAACGAAAAATCGAGATGTAAGAAATCTAAATTCTAAAATCGAAAAATTGGAATACACGTTGAAAAGGTTAAAATCGGGAGATCGAAGCATAACAAGACATAAAATCGAAAAATGGAGAATTTTAAAAATCTAAAAACTTGAAGAAATAAAAAATTGAAAAATGGAAAAGCCGAGAAATCGAAATTAAAAAATTGAGACATCAAAAGATCCGAGAAATGGAGAAATCGAAAAACCGGAAAATTTAAAACTGAAATACATATTTAAAGTTAAAAAAAAAACAATATAATCAAAATATTCAAAATTCGAAAAATCAGAAATTTTAAAAATCGAAAGATCGAGAAATCGATATATCAAAAAAGTGAAAAATTTTAAATTAAAAAATTGGAGATATTGAAAAATCCCAAAATTGCAACAACGAAAACTTGAGAAATCGAAAAACTGAAAAATCGATAAATTGGAAAGAGGAAAAATCGAAAAATCAAAGAATTGATTAATAGAGAAATTGAGAAATGTAAAAATGAAAATTTTTTTTAAAGTGCAAAAATTCTAAAACTGCAGTATCGAAAAATTAAGTAAACTAAAAATTTTTCCACAAAAATTTCGATGTCGAAGATAAAAATTCAACACGGATTCATAGACCATAGGTACACTGTTACTTTTTTTTTTATTTATTTGACAAAATTGAAATTTGAAAAACTAGAAATCGAGAAAAAATTAATGAATCAAAAAACGAATTAAATCGAAAAATGTTCGTAAAGTCCAAAAACTAACATTCAAAGATCGAAAAATTAAAAAATTCCAAAAACGAAAAATTGAAAAAGTGAACAACTCTAATAAAAATTATAATTATTATTACATATCTAAAATGAAAATTAGAAAACCTGCAAATCAAAAATTGAAGAAACGAAAAATTGAAAACAAAAAAAATTGAAAAATCCAAAAACTGAAAAATTTCAAATTGAGAAAAAGAAAAAATATAAAAACTCGTTCCTCGCGCGTTAAAATATCTCGATTATTAATCACCTTTATTAACAAACTTGTTCGTTAAATAGCCATTAATTTACCTGATCTCATTTTCAATTCCAATGAAAACCAAAATTGACCAGAATTGAGATCTGGGTGGGTGGGTGGGGTTTATCCTTTGACTTCCTTTTCGTTAGACACAGTCTTCTTTCAATGATAAAATACTTAAAATATTGAATGGTGAATTTGAGGTTAGACTTATGTCTAGATTATAATTATTCCTAGATCTTCTGATTCTTGTATAGTTTTTTTTCTTTCAATACATTCTTCTACTTTTGAGAGATTAAGAATATTCATTCATTCGCTAGGTAATAATAATAAGATTATACAATTATGATTGGTAATTTCTTGTACAGAAATATGGACTTTGCAATTAAGCTCCGCCCCCAAAAAAAGATTTATTACAATTGAGATCGGGGGCGGAGCTTAATTAAGAAGTTTATATTTCTGTAGAAGAAATTACCACGTGAAACATTTTTTAAGAATCGTGTCGCTGAAAAAAAAACTATATATATTAAGAAAAGGAAGACGAAGATTATGCCCCACCCACCCACCCATCCTGAATTCAATTGTGATAATTTTTTTATTTGTTGTGAGACCAGGGGGCGGAGCTTAATTGCAAAGTCTATATTTCTATACAAGGAAGTATCAAGAGAAACATGTCTTTGGTATTATGCTATTGTTGAAAATGAACTATTTTGCGAAAAAGTGGCGAAAAAATATTCTTGTTCGCCGAAAAGCAAAATGTGCAGGTAAGTTCCGCCCCCTGGTCTCACAACGAATAAAAAATTGATTACAATTGGAGTCGGGCGGGTGGGTGGGGCATATTTTTGGCTCTTTTTCTAAACATATATAGTTTTCTTTCAACAAGACGATACTACAACCACGTTTCACGTGGTAATTTCTTATCGAGAAATTTAAACTTTTCAATTAAGTTCCGCCTCTCGTCTGACGACGAATAAAAAATTAATCACAAGTGAGACGAGGGCGGGTGGGTGGGGCTTATCCTCCATCTCAATTGTGCTTAATATTGTATTCGTTGTGAGACGGGGGGCGGAGTTTATTGACTAGTTTTTATTTATCTAGAAGAAATTACCACGACAAATATATGGTGCTGAAAAAAAATTATATAAATTAAGAACAAGCAACCAAAAATTATGCCCCACCCACCCACCCTGTCTCAAATCGTGTCAAATATTTTATTCGTTTTGAGATCAGGGGGCGGAGCTTATTTGCAAAGTCTATATTTCTATACATGGAAGTATTATCAAGAGAAACATGTCTGTGGTATTATGCTATTGTTGAAAATGAATTATTTTGCCAAAAGTGACGAAAAATATTCCTGTTCTCTCAAAAATAAAATTTACAAGTAAGTTTCGCCCCCTGGTCTCACAACGAATAAAAAATTGATTGCAATTAGAGTCGGGCGGGTGGGTGGGGCATATTTTTGGTTCCTTTTCTAAATATATATAGTTTTCTTTCAACAAGACGATACTACAAGCACGTTTCACGTGGTAATTTCTTATATAGAGAAATATAAATTTTTCAATTAAGCTCCGCCTCTCGTCTGACGACGAATAAAAATTAATCACAATTGAGACGAGGGCGGGTGGGTGGGGCTTATCCTCCATCTCATTTGTCCTTAATATTGCATTCGTTGTGAGACGGGGGGCGGAGCTTAACTGAAAAGTTTATATTTCTCTACAAGAAATTATCACGTGAAATATATTGTTAGTATCATGGTGCTGAAAGAAAATTATATAAATTAAGAACAAGCAACAAAAAATTATGCCCCACCCACCCTCCCTGTCTCCAATCGTGTCAAATCTTTTATTCGTTTTGAGATCAGGGGGCGGAGCTTAATTGCAAAGTCTATATTTCTATACAAGGAAGTATCAAGAGAAACATGTCTGTGGTATTATGCTATTGTTGAAAATGAACTTTTTCGCGAAAGTGGTAATTTCTTATATAGAGAAATATAAATTTTTCAATTAAGCTCCGTCTCTCGTCTGACGACGAATAAAAAATTAATCGCAACTAAGACGAGGGTGGGTGGGTGGGGCTTATCCTGCATCTCATTTGTGCTTAGTATTGCATTCGTTGTGAGACGAGGGCGGAGCTGAATCGAACACTGTATATTAATCTACAATAAATTACCACGTGAAATATGTTTTAAGTATCATGTTCTTGAAAGAAAACTATATATATTAAGAAGAAGCAACTAAAAATTATGTCCCACCCACCCTGACCCAAATCGTATCAAATTTTTTATTCGTTTTGAAACCAGAGGGCGGAGCTTAATTGCAAAGTCTATATTTCTATACAAGGAAGTATCAAGAGAAACATGTCTGTGGTATTATGCTATTGTTGAAAATGAACTTTTTCGCGAAAGTGGTAATTTCTTATATAGAGAAATATAAATTTTTCAATTAAGCTCCGTCTCTCGTCTGACGACGAATAAAAAATTAATCGCAACTAAGACGAGGGTGGGTGGGTGGGGCTTATCCTGCATCTCATTTGTGCTTAGTATTGCATTCGTTGTGAGACGAGGGCGGAGCTGAATCGAACACTGTATATTAATCTACAATAAATTACCACGTGAAATATGTTTTAAGTATCATGTTCTTGAAAGAAAACTATATATATTAAGAAGAAGCAACTAAAAATTATGTCCCACCCACCCTGACCCAAATCGTATCAAATTTTTTATTCGTTTTGAAACCAGAGGGCGGAGCTTAATTGCAAAGTCTATATTTCTATACAAGGAAGTATCAAGAGAAACATGTCTGTGGTATTATGCTATTGTTGAAAATGAACTTTTTCGCGAAAGTGGTAATTTCTTATATAGAGAAATATAAATTTTTCAATTAAGCTCCGCCTCTCGTCTGACGACGAATAAAAAATTAATCGCAACTAAGACGAGGGTGGGTGGGTGGGGCTTATCCTGCATCTCATTTGTGCTTAGTATTGCATTGGGTGTGAGACGAGGGCGGAGCTGAATCGAACACTGTATATTAATCTACAATAAATTACCACGTGAAATATGTTTTAAGTATCATGTTCTTGAAAGAAAACTATATATATTAAGAAGAAACAACCAAAAATTATGTCCCACCCACCCTGACCCAAATCGTATCAAATTTTTTATTCGTTTTGAAACCAGAGGGCGGAGCTTAATTGCAAAGTCTATATTTCTATATTATGGAATTGTTGAAAATAGAGAAATAGTAGCGAAAGAACTATACGAAAATAAAACGTTTTGTATTCAGAATTTCACTTTTCTGTACATATGTTTGTAGCGTAAATTGGTTGGATAAAATTATAACTTCAAATTCAGCATTTGTTTTTTTAAATAATTTATTGTCGAAAGAAAACAATGTATCTTACGAAAATTAATGGAAAGGTCTATATACAGGGTGTTTCTTTAATTTGATCGAGAAATTGAAAAATCAAAAACTTGAGGAATTGAAAGACTGAAAAATCGAGAAGTCGAAAAATTAAAAAAAAATATTCGACAAATTGAAGAATTGAAAGATTGAAAAATCAAAAAATTGAGAAGTCGAGAAAAATCGAAAAATTGAAGAGTACAAAATTGCCAAAAATAATCGACAAAAATAGAGGGTTACAAAAAAATGACAAAAAGATTGATAAGGAGATCCAAAAAAATGGCACAAAAAAGATGGAAAAAATACGCCAAAAAATGTAACAAACAAGACAAAAAGGACGACAAAAAAACTCCAAAAAAAAAATTGAAAAATCGAAAAATCCAAAGGTCAAAAAATCGATAAATTGAAAATCTACAAAAATTGGACAAATAAAATAAAAGTCCAAAAGTTGAAACACACTGAAAAATCTAAAAATCGACCAAAAATCGAAAAATCAGAAAATCGAAAAATTGAAAAATCAAGAAGTTGAAAAGTCGCAAAATTTAAAATTAAAATAAGCCAGAAATTGAAAAACAAAAGCTTGCAAAATCTAAAACTTGAAAGATTGAAAAATCGAAAAATTGAGAAGTCGAGAAAAATCGAAAAATTGAAAATTTTTGAAGTTTTCCTTCAACTTTGGATTTTACCACTCGCTAAAATTAAATCGTCATCTCACAGTAAATTAAATAAGCCAATGATATTTTGTAAAATCAAAAAATTTAACATTGAAAAATTGAAAAATTCGAAAGTTGAAAAATCGAAAAATCAAAAATTAAATTTTTCAAATGTGTTAAGGTTACGCTAAACATGTAATCGCTGATCAAAATTTACTTTTTACTTCCATCAAAAACTCGATCACGTCATCACTAAATTCAAACATCGAAGAAATGACAAAAAAATTGATACAAAGGTCCAAGAAATGACACAAAAAAAAGGATGAAAAAATACGACAAAAAACGTAAAATTGCTTTACAATACACTTTGATACACCTAATATACAAACTAATTATTAACGTCCAATGTTCCTTCAATCTCAGGTGAATTAAACGGGCCATATCTGAGACAATAAATCTTAGTCAATGTTTCGATAAATCCAATTTTACATTTTTATAGCATAACCCTGTACGCAACGCAACATTAAACCACAAGCAATGAAACTTATCAAAATTAAATTAATTTTTTTCAGTGAATCCGTACATAATGTTATTGATCGGAATCCCTTTCAGTTTGTTCCCTTAGAACGACTCTATTCATAATTCAGATTGTAGATACAGTATTTATTAAGTTTCATTGATGCCTATATTTAACGACGGAAGGATGAAAGGAAAAACTGTCCGGATAAATAATGAATGACGTGTAATTAAAACTCGCTGGCGTATTCAGATTTAATGGACAGTGTGTGCGTGCTGATGTGTTTGCTTGCGTTTAAGTTTTTATAGGTGGTGTTAGCGTTGTTGAGTTGAGGATTACTTTTTAAATTAGCTGCAGTCGATGATACTCTATTATTTAAATTTAGTTTAGGAGTTTTCAAACAAACAAGTGTTGCATTATTCATAGTTTCGCTACTTGAAAGTCGGTATTAAACAATTACGACATAAAAATGTAGAAAAAATTTTATAACGTGACACCGTCTCTTCCTTCACCAGTTGAAACCTCAGTCTTGACCCGGATAATCGTGTACTGTGAGGCTGTATCAGCAAAACACATTTCACGTTTCATCGATTACACAGTCCCAGGGTTCAGTCTTTGATTTTTATTATATTCACCAGATAAAAATACACGCACTGAAAATTTACAAAAAAAAATATTTGTCTTTGAAAATCACGTAGATTATTGTGGGGACAGATTTGTGTGATTTATTGATGAGTTGTCTTGGGTTTTAACAAAGTTTTCGGAATTGTCACAGATAAACCTAAAATTCATGGAATTTACGTCAGTGATCAGATTAGTTCTACATACAAGTACAATAAATTTTAAAATAGGAGAATAAGACGTCAGAGAGAGAAAATGAGCCGAACAAATTTTTTGAAAAAAAAAAAACATTTCTATTAGCTTTAGTGTTAAGATAAGATCATAAAAAGATCTTTGTTAATTTACATTTATCGACCTTAAATTTTGAATTAAAAAATATGCGAGGACAGTGTTACGAATTGATGACAATCAATGGTTCGAATGTGAGCAGAACAAATATTGGTTTGCAAAATATAATTTTCCTACATTTTAACCAAAAATAGTAAAGTTCGATGCTATGATTCTGATTTAATCTAAACATTGAGACATTCTTTATCAACAAGTCACACTATAACAAATTCAAACAAGATTTACTCATCACAATTTTGATATGAAGTCACCAAATGTTTAGAAAGATGAATAAGTGCATCTTTATTAGCGATTTACTATATTAGTCATAACCTTAAAACGTGTGCAAAATTTCAGAGTAATTTGTTTAGCTTGTCAAATTGTAAATTTTGTACAATTTTGATTTTTTTCCAAAAATCTGCGTACATAAAGCAAAAATGTACATAATATATTATTTTCACATTTTGCATAAAACCGTCTTTGCAAAATTCTGAGATGAACTTCAAATTTTTGGTGGAGATGATAAGACAAATTTTGGTTTGCGTCATATGATCTGCACTATATTCTTAAAATATATTTACAATCAGTCCAGTAGTTTCAGAAAAAGAAATATATATTCTCACTAAATTTGAAGATGCTCGGTTGAAAACACAAACTCTGGTTAAGTGACAAAAAGCAAAGATAACTGAAGCACATCAAATCTGGTTAACACCTGAAAATATTTGTGATTTTTTTCCAAATCTTGTTATAACAACTTTAAGAATTTTCTTACTTTATGTGGGAATTTCTTTCAACAACAAAACACAGGATGCTCCAAGATTTTTCAAATTGTTTAAACAACTTTATCGAGAATAAAATAGCAAAAGTCACCGAGATGCTTTCAAATTCTTTTAAAAAAACACTAGGGGCCCTCAAGATTTTTTACATTCTTTAAAAAAATACACTATCCCCCCCCCCAAGATTCTTTTAAACTTGACCTATGAGCCGCTAGGATCCTTTAAATCTCTTTCAAAAACAAAATATACAAAGCCCCCAAGAATTTTCAAATTATTTAAAAAAATCACGATTTGTCTAAGAGCCTTCAAAATTTTTTCAAACTTTTTTTAAGGACACTAGGGGCCCCTAAGATTCTTTCACACTAAGGCATTTAAAAACTCCTAAGATTCTTTTACATACTTTAAAAAGAAAGCATATTAAGGGACCCCGAAAATTCTTCCAAATTGTTTAAGAAAAAAAAAACACTAGAAGCTCCTAAGATTCTTTCAAACTGTCTCAAAAATAAAACATTAGTTCCTGAGATTGTTTTCAAGTTCGTAAAAAAACACACTAAGGGAGCACGAAGATTCTATCAAATTATTTAAAAAAGATACCAGTGACCCTCAGATTCTTTCAAACTCTTTCAAAAACAAAACATCAAGGGTCCTCGAGATTTTTTTCAAGCATTAAAAAAAGACACTAGGGATCCCCAGGACTCTTAAAATATATTTCCAAAACAAAACACACGGGCCCTCCAAAGGTTTTTCAAATTCTTAAAAAAAACACTATCCAAAAACAAAAACCAAGGGTTTTTCAGATGCTTTCAAATTCCTTTTAAAAGGACACTAGGGTCTCCCAAAATTCTTTCATACGAAGACGCAAAAGACTTCTAGAATGTTTTACATTCTTAAAAAAAAAAAAACACCAAGGGCTCCAAAGATTCTTTCAAACTGTCTCAAAAACAAAACATCAGGGGATTACTGAGATTTTTTCAAATTATAAAAAAACACTAGTGGTTCCTTGGATTCTTTCAAGTTCTTCAAAAAAAAAACACTCAAACTTTTTTAAAAACAAAATATAAAGGGACCCCGAAGATTCCTTTACAGTTTAAAAAAGATACCAGTGATACTAAGATTCTTTCAAATTTATTCAAAAAAACAACAAAGGTCCACGAGATTTTTTTCAAGTATTTAAAAAAACTCTAAAATTTTCAAATCTTTAAGTCACTACTTTTCAAAAACAAAAACCAAGAGTCTTAAAAATTCTTTCACATTCTTTTTAAATGGACACTAACGGCTCATGAGATTATTTCAAACTATTTCAAAAACAAAACAGAGACTCTTTCAAGTTCTTTAAAAACAGACACCAAGATTCTTTCAAACTCTTTCAAAAACAAAACATCAAGGGTCCTCGAGATTTTTTTCAAGCATTAAAAAAAGATACTAGGGATCCCCAGGACTCTTAAAATATATTTCCAAAACAAAACGCCCGGGCCTTCCAAGGATTTTCAAATTCTTAAAAAAAAACACTATCGAAAAACAAAAACCAAGGGTTTTTAATATGCTTTCAAATTCCTTTTAAAAGGACACTAGGGTCTCCCAAAATTCTTACATACTAAGACGCAAAAGACTCCTAGGATGTTTTTACATTCTTAAAAAAAAAAAAACACCAAGGGCTCCAAAGATTCTTTCAAACTGTCTCAAAAACAAAACATCAGGGGATTACTGAGATTTTTTCAAATTATAAAAAAACACTAGTGGTTCCTTGGATTCTTTCAAGTTCTTCAAAAAAAAAACACTGAAACTTTTTTAAAAACAAAATATAAAGGGACCCCGAAGATTCCTTTACAGTTTAAAAAAGATACCAGTGATCCTAAGATTCTTTCAAATTTATTCAAAAAAACAACAAAAGTCCCCAAAATTTTTTTCAAGTGTTTAAAAAAACTCAAAAATTTTCACATCTTTAAGTCACTACTTTTCAAAAACAAAAACCAAGAGTCTTAAAAATTCTTTCAAATTCTTTTTAAATGGACACTAATGGCTCACGAGATTATTTCAAACTATTTCAAAAACAAAACAGAGACTCTTTCAAGTTCTTTAAAAACAGACACTCGAAAAAAATTGTTAAAAAAATCATTGAAGCAAAGTTCTCAAAACATTGTTAAACTTCAAAGTTGAAAAATCAACTTCGTAATTCTGATATATTTATTTTAAGTGAATTTAATTGACAGTCTAAAATTTAGATAAAAATTGTCAGAAATGACATTATGGATCGTATTCTTGCAAATTATTATTAATAACTAATTATTTAACTCTTTATTAGATATGCAGTTCATTAAAAGAAATCAGAATTACGAAGTGAATTCTTCGATTTTGAAGTTTAATATTTTCAAAAGTTTGGTGTAGAGATTTTTTTAACCATTTTTTTTTAGTTTTTTCAAGCCTAAAATTTTTTCAAATTGTTTAAAAAGAGACATTAAAGGCCCCTAAAATTCTCTCAAACTCATTCAACAACTTAAATTTTTTTAATATTAATTTTAATGTAAATTCTCGTGTAAATAAATACTTATATATACACGATATAGCTATTAAATCCGGAATGCTTGAAGCCACAAAACTATTAAGAACATAATCAAATGAAAATTTTTGTTTGTTTTGCTTTACTTTCTACAAAATTCATCAGCACCGACTTTAAAAAAAAATTACAGATAACTTGGGAACATTTTGTCGACCATCACATTTTTTTTTTAAATGTATACTTTGTATCTTGTCACAATTATTGAACTTTCCTGAATCATTTTTAAAAGCAAATATTTGTTTAGAACCCTTCTGCCTCTAAAATAACGCCCGAAAAGCAAAAATTTAAGAATCAATCTTCTCCCCAAACAAGCCCGACGAAAAAATCGGTCATTTTTTAATTAAACCTCGAATCACCAACCAATTCATAAAATCACAATACCCGCAAAACGCTTACGATTTAATGAAGGTTAACACTCACTAATGTCAGATTTATCTTTTTCCTTTCATCAGTACATACCTCTTCACGTTCACTACTCGTCCGCCGAACCCAATCGATCACTTTTTCGGCGCGAATTCACCAAAATCAAACCCTCGCCTTCGCCTCGACTAAATAATTTCGACGTCGCGGACCTAATTAGCATGCACCCCGCAGAAAACAAGGAGATAAGAACACAAAAGATGCTGACAAGCTGCGAGAAAGCCAGTTAACTACAGCGGGAAATGGGACAAGATTGCCGTATTAAATTGGCCGCGGCACAAACAGCTGCCTTTGACTTTTTCGAGCTAATACACCTCTGACAAATTGGGAAAAATGAGTCGCGTACCTAACATCCGCTAATTGAAAAACGCGCTGCGAACTCACGCCGACACTGCACGCTCACCAGGTGGATGCTCACATTTATTTGCGGGATTGTACGTCACACTACGGAATCGTGGATGCGTTCCCGGTCGCATCACTTTTCGAAGTGAAGTTGCGGCTGGGATTCGCTGGAAGTCGCGACCGTACCGGGTTTTATTCGGGCCCGGTGGATATTTTTTTTTATGGTGACAAGATTTTTCCATTTCGAGATTTGACAAGAATCGGATTAAGTGCGCCGAAAGGTCACTAGGAGTGAGTCACGAGGTTTTGATTAACTGCACCGACGACGCCATCCGGACTACGCGATTCTTATCTGGTGACGCTGCACGCTTATCTGCTGCAGTTGTGATTAGTTGCGGGGTTTCTCAAGGCTCCGGATTGACCACCGTGCATCTTCGCGATTTCTATCAACGATTTATTCGTAAAATTGGATTCGTTTCTTAATTATTCCCGAAATGAATAATTAACCAGCGCGTATTGAGAAAATAACTCGAGTAAGTTTTTTTGGGCGATTATTAAGAGGTTTGGCATTTTAGTAACACGATTTTTCCATTTTAAAATTGTTTGACAAAGAGAGTGGAAGGAACGGTCGTGTCCTCGGAAGCTGACAAGAAGTGAGAATAAAAGGTCAGTTATTAATGAGACCAGATTATAAGCATTGTGTTTTCAATTAAGATATTTATGATCATATTTACGCAGTTGTAGTTTTTGATGTTTTATTTTAAGTCAAAATTAAATTTAATGTAAAATTTGGAATATGAGATTTCAAGCCGTGCCGTTCGTTGGAGAAAATAATGACTTCACTTTTCGCTTCACAATAAGCAGTAATCACTTCAAGCTGAAGGTTCTCTCCTATTTGTTTAGTTTTTAACTTCTTTTAGTCTGCAAAATTTGAAGGACATGAATTTTCTGTTATTATTTTATTTGACGAATCATGACGCTACTGAGTTTTAAATAAGGATAAAAACGAAAAAATGTCATAATCTACAAATGTTTCAAAATAACTGTGGACAAACAAACTGACAAAAAGTAAATTGATAAACGGAAGTAAGTGTACAAAGAAGTTTATAATGGGTAAATTTTAGTGATAAATAAATGAATCATATTCCCGGAAAATGTAACACATAGTTTGAGTCATGTAAAATGAAATTCTGTAGGGTTATGCTTTGAATTTTTTCTTGTTCTCAGTTAAAAAAATTAAGTTTTTGAAAAATGTTGATCTTTTTTAGATTTCGACTTTTTAGAAATGAAGAAATGGTTTTCATTTCATTGATTTTTTGTGAATTTTTAGACGGCTTTTCCAAAAGCTCCATTTTTCACTACTCTCCTCTAATAAAAAATTCAAACCTTAGTCGACCTACTTTCAGATTACCCAATCAGATTTGTTTGATAAATTTCGACTTCTAGAATTAATTTAAAAAAAAAGGAGAAATCGTAAAATCTAAAATTTAAGAAATCGCAAAAATGAAAATCGAAAATTGAAGAATCGAAAAACTGATAAATCGACAAATTGAGGAGTCGAAAAAACCAGAAATCCAAATTGAATTACATCGAAAAGTCAAGGAATTTAATATCGAAAAATGGGAAATTGAATAATCCAAAAATTAAAAAATTAAAAACCGAAAAGCTAAAAAATCGAAAAATATAAAACCGGAAATTGAAAAATCGAAAGATCGATAGATCGGCACACCAAAAAATCATATAATCGAAAAGATGAAATATCGAGAAATTTACAAAACTAAAAATTGAAAAATTGGACTGAAAATTAAAAAAAAACGTAAATCGAGAAATCGCAAATTCCAAATTTTAGAAAATGAAAAAATGAAAAAAATGAAGAATCGAAAAACCGAAAAATCAAGAAATCAAAATAGCATTAAATGGAAAAATAGAAAAGCCGATTCGAAAAAACAAGATATCTTAAAATCGAAACATCTAAGTATTGAAAAATCTAAAAATTTAAGTTTTGAAAAATTGAAAAATTACCAAACTTGTAATGAAAATGGAGAAATTGAAAAATTGAAACATTGAGAAATGGAAATATCAGATGATCCAGAAAACAAAAACTCGAGAAACCGAAAAACTGAAAAATCGGGAAATCTGAATAGCATAAAATCGAAAAATCGTAAATTAAAAATTGAACAATTTAAAAGAGGAAAAAAAATAAAAAAAAACGAGAAATTGGGAAATCGCAAAATTGGAAAATCGAAAAGCCGAATCGAAAAACTGAGAAATCGAAAAATCAAAAAATCGAAAAATGGAGAAATTAAAACATTGAGAAATCGAAATATCAAATGATCGAGAAAACAAAAACTCGAGAAGTCCAAAAACCGAAAAATCGGGAGATTCAAATAGTATAAAATCCAAAAAACGTAAAGTTAAAAATCGAAAAACTGAAAAATTGGGAAATTAAACAATCGAAAAGTCGAAATCTTGATTAATCCAAAATTCGAAAAATCAAAAATATTAAAAATCGGAGAATGGAAAAACCATAAAATCTAAAGGAAGTTACTAAATCCAAAGATCGAGAAATCGAAACATCAAAAAATCATATACTAATCGAAATGTTACAAAATCGAAAAATTCAAAAACTAAAAAACTGAAAAAAAGAACGAAAAATCAAAACAACGAGAAATTGGAAAATCGTAAAAATCAAAATTTAAAAAATCCGAAAACTGAAAAATCCAGACATTGATAAACCCCAAAAATAAAAAATCGAAAAATTAAAAAATTAAAAAAACCCAAAACTAAAAAAAAAACGAAAAATGCAAAATTTTCAAAATCGAAAATCGAAAATTCGGGAAAATATCGAAGAATTGAAAAATGCAAAAATTTGAAGGACATGAATTATTATATTATTTGTCAAATTATGATGCCACTGAGTGTTAAATAGGGATAAAAACGAAAAAATGTCATAATCTACAGGGAAGTTGTAAATGTTTCAAAATAACTGTGGACGAACAAACTGACAGAAACTAGGTAAGTATACAAAGAAGTTTATAATGGGTAAATTTTAGCGATAAATAAATGAATCATATTCATGGAAAATGTAATAGTTTGAGTCATGTAAAAAGAAATTCTATATATATGCTTTGAATTTTTTCTTGCTCTCAGTTAAAAAAATGAAGTTTTCGAAAAATGTTGATCTTTTGTATGTAGATTTGGACTTTTTAGGACTGAAAAAATGGTTTTCATATCATAGACTTTTTTGTGAATTTTTAGACGGCTTTTCCAAAAGCTCCATTTTTCACTACTCTCCTCTAATAAAAAATTCAAACTTTAGTCGACCTACTTTCAAATTACCCAAACAGATTTGTTTTATAAATTTCGACTTCTAGAATTAATTTTTGGCCTGATTTTTTCAAAAACTTACCATTTTTTCAAAATCGCTGAATGGAATTGGCAACTTTTAGGATTACAAAATATACATTTTTAACTGAATATTTGTAAAATCTTGATTTGGGATCATGACTTTTTTGCGAAATTTTATAGAATTTTTTCAAAAGTTCCAGTTTTCGCTATTATTCGCTGATGAAAATTTCGACTTTTTTTCGACCACCTTTAAAAATTACCTACCGAGTTTTTTTTGTAAATTTTGACTTCTACAATTTATTTTTGACCTCATTTGTTCGAAGACTCTTATCATTGTTTCAGAATAGCTGAATACGTATTTCTAAAATCCTGCTACAGGATCAAAAACGCGTCGAGATTTTGAGTTCCAAATTTTTTGTGGATTTTTAGACAATTTTTTTAAAAATTCCATTTTTCATCATTTCCACCTGATGAAAAATGCAAAATTTTAAAAATCGAAAATCGAAAATTCGATGAAAATATCGAAGAATTGAAAAATGCAAAAATTAAAAAATTCCCAAACTTGAAATGTTGAAAAATACAAAAAACGAAAAGTTAAAAAACCGTGAAATCGACAAATTGAGATTTAAAAAAATTTGAAAATAGGGAATTCTAAAAAAAAAATCATATTATCGAAAAATTGAAAAATCGAAAGATATAAAACCGCAAATTGAAAAATCGAAAAATTAAAAATTGAAAAAAACAGCAGTCGAAAAATCGAAAGATCGATAGATCGGAACACCAAAAATTCATATAATCGAAAAGATGAAATATCGAAAAATTTACAAAATTAAAAATTGAAAAATTGGACTGAAAATTAAAAAAAAAACGTAAAGCGTGAAATCGCAAATTCCAAATTTTAGAAAATGAAAAAATGAAAAAAATTAAGAATCCAAAAACCGAAAAATCGAGAAATCAAAATAGCATTAAATCGAAAAATCGAAAAGCCGATTCGAAAAAACGAGATATCTAAAAATCGAAACATCTAAGTATTGAAAAATCTAAAAATTTAAGTTTTTGAAAAATTGAAAAATTACCAAACTTGTAATGAAAATGGTGAAATTGAAAAATTGAAACATTGAGAAATGGTAATATCAGATGATCGAGAAAACAAAAACTCGAGAAATCGAAAAACTGAAAAATCGGGAAATCTGAATAGCATAAAATCGAAAAATCGTAAAATTAAAAATTGAACAATTTAAAAGAGGGAAAAAAATAAAAAAACGAAAAATTGGGAAATTGCAAAATTGGAAAATCGAAAAGCCGAATCGAAAAATTGAGAAATCGAAAAATCAAAAAATCGAAAAATGGAGAAACTAAAAACTCCAGAAGTCCAAAAACCGAAAAATCGGGAGATTCAAATAGTATAAAATCCAAAAATTGTAAAGTTAAAAATCGAAAAACTGAAAAATTGGGAAATTAAACAATCGAAAAGTCGAAATCCCGATTAATCCAAAATTCGAAAAATCAAAAATTTAAAAAATCGGAGAATGGAAAAACCACAAAATCTAAAGGAAGTTACTAAATCGAATGATCGAGGAATCGAAACTTCAGAAAATCATATAATCGAAGTGTTACAAAATCGAAAAATTCAAAAACTAAAAAACTGAAAAAAAGAACGAAAAATCAAAACGAGAAATTGGAAAATTGGAAAATCGTAAAAATCAAAATTTAAAAAATCGGAAAACTGAAAAATTCAGACATTGATAAACCCCAAGAGTAAAAAATCGAAAAATTAAAAAATTAAAAAAACCCATAACTAAAAAAAAAACGAAAAATGCAAAATTTTAAAAATCGAAAATCGAAAATTCGCGAAAATATCGAAGAATTATTATATTATTTGTCAAATTATGAGGCCACTGAGTGTTAAATAGGGATAAAAACGAAAAAATGTCATAATCTACAGGGAAGTTGTAAATGTTTCAAAATAACTGTGGACAAACAAACTGACAGAAAGTAGGTAAGTATACAAAGTTTATAATGGGTAAATTTTAGCGATAAATAAATGAATCATATTCATGGAAAATGTAATAGTTTGAGTCATGTAAAAAGAAATTCTATAGGGCTATGCTTTGAATTTTTTCTTGCTCTCAGTTAAAAAAATTAAGTTTTTGAAAAATGTTGATCTTTTGTATGTAGATTTGGACTTTTTAGGACTGAAAAAATGGTTTTCATATCATAGAATTTTTTGTGAATTTTTGGACGGCTTTTCCAAAAGCTCCATTTTTCACTACTCTCCTCTAATAAAAAATTCAAACCTTAGTCGACCTACTTTCAAATTACCCAAACAGATTTGTTTTATAAATTTCGACTTCTAGAATTAATTTTTGGCCTGATTTTTTCAAAAACTTGCCATTTTTTCAAAATCGCTGAATGGAATTGGCAACTTTTAGGATTACAAAATATACATTTTTAACTGAATATTTATAAAATCTTGATTTGGGATCATGGCTTTTTTGCGAAATTTTATAGAATTTTTTCAAAAGTTCCAGTTTTCGCTATTATTCGCTGATGAAAATTTCGACTTTTTTTCGACCACCTTTAAAAATTACCTACCGAGTTTTTTTTTGTAAATTTTGACTTCTACAATTTATTTTTGGCCTCATTTGTTCGAAGACTCTTATCATTGTTTCAGAATAGCTCAATGAAATTGGCGAAAATTGTTAGAATTTGATTTCCAAATTTTTTGTGGATTTTTAGACAATGTTTTTAAAAATTCCATTTTTCATCACTTCCACCTGATGAAAAATGCAAAATTTTAAAAATAGAAAATCGAAAATTCAAGAAAATATCGAAGAATTGAAAATGCAAAAATTAAAAAATTCCCAAACTTGAAATGTTGAAACATACAAAAAACGAAAAGTTAAAAAACCGTGAAATCGACAAATTGAGATATAAAAAAATTTGAAAATAAGGAACTCTAAACATAAAAAACATCGTATTATCGAAAAATTGAAAAATCGAAAAGTTGAAAAATCGAAAAACTGATAAATCGAGAAATTGAGAATTCCCAAAACTGAAATGTCAAAAGATCGAGAAACCGAGAAATCGACAAGTTCAGGAGTCGAAAAAACCAGAAATCCAAACTGAATTACATCGAAAAATCAAGGAATTGAATATCGAAAAATGGGAAATTGAATAATCCAAAAATTAAAAAATTAAAAATCGAAAAATATAGAACCGCAAATTGAAAAATCGAAAAATTAAAAATTGAAAAAAACAGCAGTCGAAAAATCGAAAGATCGATAGATCGGAACACCAAAAAATCATATAATCGAAAAATTTACAAAACTAAAAATTGAAAAATTGGACTGAAAATTAAAAAAAAAACGTAAAGCGATAAATCGCAAATTCCAAATTTTAGAAAATGAAAAAATGAAAAAAATTAATCGAAAAACCGAAAAATCGAGAAATCAAAATAGCATTAAATCGAAAAATCGAAAAGCCGATTCGAAGAAACTAGATATCTAAAAATCGAAACATCTAAGTATTGAAAAATCTAAAATTTAAAAAATCTAAAAATTTAAGTTTTGAAAAATTGAAAAATTACCAAACTTGTAATGAAAATGGAGAAATTGAAAAATTGAAACATTGAGAAATGGAAATATCAGATGCTCGAGAAAACAAAAACTCGAGAAATCGAAAAACTTAAAAATCGGGAAATCTGAATAGCATAAAATAGAAAAATCGTAAAATTAAAAACTGAACAATTTAAAAGAGGAAAAAAAATAAAAAAAACGAGAAATTGGGAAATCGCAAAATTGGAAAAACGAAAAGCCGAATCGAAAAATCAAAAAATCGAAAAATGGAGAAATTAAAACATTGAGAAATCGAAATATCAAATGATGGAGAAAACAAAAACTCGAAAAGTCCAAAAACCGAAAAATCGGGAGATTCAAATAGTATAAAATCCAAAAATTGTAAAGTTAAAAATCGAAAAACTGAAAAATTGGGAAATTAAACAATTGTGAAAAGTCGAAATCCCGATTAATCCAAAATTCGAAAAATCAAAAATTTTAAAAATCGGAGAATGGAAAAACCATAAACTCTAAAGGAAGTTACTAAATCGAAAGATCGAGAAATCGAAACATCAAAAAATCATATACTAATCGAAATGTTACAAAATCGAAAAATTCAAAAACTAAAAAACTGAAAAAAAGAACGAAAAATCAAAACAACGAGAAATTGGAAAATTGGAAAATCGTAAAAATCAAAATTTAAAAAATCGGAAAACTGAAAAATCCAGGCATTGATAAATCCCAAAAGTAAAAAATTGAAAAATTAAAAAATTAAAAAACCCATAACTAAAAAAAAAACGAAAAATGCTAAATTTTAAAAATCGAAAATCGAAAATTCGCGAAAATATCGAAAAATTGCAAATTTTGCGAATTTTTAGACAACTTTTTCAAAAGTTTCGTTTTTCGCTATTTTTGCCTGATGAAAATTTTGAATTCTTTTCGACCACCTTTGAAAATTAACTACAAAGACTTTTTTGTAAATTTTTACTTGTATAATTTAGTTTTGGGTTCATTTATTCGAAAAATTGTCATTGTTTCAGAATGGCTCAATGAAATTGGTGATAATTTTTAAAAAATATTTTCAAGCTGAATATGTATTTCTAAAATATTGTTTTGGGATCATAAAGGCGTTGTATTTTTCGAATCAACACGTCGAGATCTGGATTTCTAATTGTTTTGTGAATTTTTAGACTTTTTTTAAAAATTCTTCCATTTTTTATTACTTCACCTGATGAAAATTTTTACCCCCTTCAACCACTTAGGAAAATTACTCAAAGTGGTTTGTTTGTAGATTCAGAACTCTAGTCCTGACTTGTCTGAAAACTTTTACCATTGTTCTGGAATTGCTCCATAAAATATGGTAATTTCTAAGATTAAAAAAAAATTACTTTCAAACTGAATATTTCTAAATCTTTCCCTTGGACCATAAATGGGTTATATTTTTCGAATCAATACATCGAAATCTATATTCTAGAATTTTTTGTGAATTTCTAGACAACTCTTTCAAACACTTCATTTTTCAGTATTTCCCCTGATGAAAATTTTGACCTTTTTTCGACCACTTAGAAAAATTATCTACAGAAACTTTTTTGTGGATTTCGACCTTTTGAATTATTTTCGGCCTCATTTCTTCCAAAACTACCATTCTTCAAGAATCGCTGGAATGGTAAATTTTAGCATTTAAAAGAAAAGTTAATTTCATATCCAATATTTCTAAAAGCTTGATCTCGGAACATAAATGCGCTATATTTTATAATTTATATGGCAGAATTTTTTGTGAATTTTTGGATAACTCCTTAAACACTCCACTTTTCAATACTTTCCCCTGATGAAAATTTTGACTTTTTTCAATCACTTTCGAAAATTAGCTAAAGAGACTTTTTGATATTTCGATTTCTAGAACTTATTTTTGGCCTCATTTCTTCGAAAACCTTGACATTTTTCCAGAATCCTCCAGTGAAATTTGGCAATTTCTAGGATTTCGAAAATATGACTTTCCAACTGATTTTTTTACGGTCTTGCTCTGGGAACATAAACATGCACGTCAAGATCTATATTTCAGAATTTTTTGTGAATTACCAGACAACTCTTTCAAACACTCCATTTTTCAATACTTCCCCCTAATAAAAATTTAGATTTCTAGAATTATTCCAAAACTCTACCATTTTTCTAATCACTCAATGAAATATGGTAATTTTTAGGATAAAAAGAAGTTAATTTCATACCGAATATTTCTAAAATCTTGTTTTATGAATTTTTAGATAACTTCTTCAAAGGCTCCATTTTTTACTACTCTCCCCTGATGAAAATTTCAAACTGTTTTCGGCTACCTTTGAAAAATACTTACAAACATTTTTTGGAAATTTTGATTTCTGGTATTTATTTTTGCTCTCAATGCTACGAAATTGGTAAAACTGTTTCAAAAGCTCCATTTTTCAATACTACCCCCTAACGAAAATTTTGACCTTTTTTCGATCAATTTTGACCTATAGGAATTAACTTTGGCTTAATTTTTTCGAAGTCTTACCATTTTTTCGGAATCACTCAATGAAATATAGTAATTCTTAGCATTAAAAAAAAAATTCATATCGAATATGTCTAAAATCTTGATCTGGGACCATAAATGCCCTATATTTTTCGAATCAACACGTCGAGATCTATATTCCAAAATTGTTTATGTTTTTTTAGATAAGTTCTTCAAATGCTCCAATTTTCACTACTCTTCCCTGATGAAAATTTCGAACTATTTTCGATTACCTTTCCAAATTACTTATTACAGAGATTTTTTTAGAAATTTCGACTTGTAGAATTTATTTTTGGTCTCAATACTCCGAAATTGGCAATAATTTTTAGGGTTAGAAAAAGTTAAAAAGTTCTATTTCTATTATTTCTCCTGATGAAAATTTTAGACTTTTTGAATGCCTTCGAAAATTAACCAAAGAGTTTTTATTGTAGATTTTGATCTCTACAATTTATTTTCGGTCTTATTTCTTCGGATACTATTTTCCAAGATCGCTCAATAAAATAGAGCAATTTTTAGGATTAAGAAAATTTATTTTCGAACTGAATATTTCTAAAATCTTGATCTGGTACCATCAACACGCTTATTTTCCGAATCAACACGTGGAGATCCAATTTTAGACTTTCTTATGAGTTTTTAGACAACTGTTTGAAAAGCCCATTTTTCAGTAGTCTGATAAAAATTTCAATCTTTTTCGACCACCTTTGAAAATTGCGTACAGAATTTTTTTTGTAAATTTTGACTCATAGAATTTACTTTTGGCCTCATTTATTCGAAAACTCCATTGTTTCAGAAGCGCTCAATAAAATTGGCGATAATTTTTAGAATTAAAAAAAAAAGTTTGAAAATAAAGATTTCTAAAATGTGGCTTCAGAATCATAAACGCATTGTATTTTTCGAATCAACACATTGTGATCTAGATTTCCAAATTTTTTGTTAATTTTTTAGACTTTTTCAAAAATTCCATTTTTCATTGCTTCCATCTGATGAAAATTTTGACTTTCTGGATACCTTCGAAAATTAACTAAAGAGTTTTTATTGTAGATTTTGATCTCTAGAATTTATTTTCGGTCTTATTTCTTCGGATACTATTTTCCAGGATCGCTCAATAAAATAGGGCAATTTTTAGGATTAAGAAATTTTATTCTCGAACTGAATATTTCTAAAATCTTGATCTGGGACCATCAACACGCTTATTTTCCGAATCAATACGTCGAGATCTAATTTTAGACTTTCTTATGAATTTTTAGACAACTGTTTAAAAAGCCCATTTTTCACTAGTCTCCCCTGATAAAAATTTCAATCTTTTTCGAGCACCTTTGAAAATTGCGTACAGAATTTTTTTGTAAATTTTGACTCATATAATTTACTTTTGACCTCATTTCTCCGAAAACTCCATTGTTTCAGAATCGCTCAATAAAATTGGCCATAATTTTTATAATTTCAAAAAAAAAACTTTTAAAGTGAATGATTTTAAAATGTTGCTTCAGAATCATAAACGCGTTGTATTTTTCGAATCAACACGTCGTGATCTAGATTTCTGAATTTTTTGTTAATTTTTTAGACTTTTTCAAAAATTCCATTTTTCATTGATGAAAATTTTGCCCCTTTTCACCAGCTTCGAAAATTACCTAAAGAGGTTTTTTTGTAGATTCAGAACTCTAGAACTGTTCCAGAATCGCTCCATAAAATATGACAGTTTTTAAGATTAAAAAAAATACTTTCTAACTGAATAATGTCTTGATCTGGGACCATAAATGCGCTATAATTTTCGAATCAGCACGTCGAAATCTATATTCTAGAGTGGTTGTTAATTTTTGGACAACTCTTTCATACACCCCCTTTTTCAATGCTTTACGTTGCTGAAAATTTTTAGCTTTTTTCGATCACATTCAAAAATAATCCAGAAAGACTTTTTTTATAAATTTCGACCTCTAAAATTTTTATTATTAAAAAAAATAATTTTCAAACCGAGAACTTTTTAAAAAATCCCATTTTTCATTACTTCTCCTGATGAAAATTTTGTCTTTTTTCGGCCACCTTCGAAAATTAATTTTATTGTGAATTTTTAGACAGCTTTTTTAAAAGCTCCAATTTCGACCTTTTTTCGACCATCTTCGAAAATTACCGAATGCGAATTTTTAAAACTCAGAATTCTGAAATTTTTTTCATTTTTCAGAATCTTCCAAAAAAATATGAAAATGTTTAGAATTGAAAAAAAAAGAGTTTTGAACGGAGCATCTCCATACTCTTTCTCCAAAACCATAAACTCCATTTAAATTTCATAAGATACCATACTCCTGTACTTGTGGTTTATAAATCCGCCTTTGGTTTTTAGTCTAGGCATCCAAATTTTCCCAAAAAAAAAAAAATAGACTCGGACAAATGTGGCGTCAGAAGAAATCGTATTTAGAGGCAGTTTCGAAAATACATTGTGTTCAAGTTGAAAAACATGGATAAATTGACAGTTGCGAATTTAACATCCTCTATGGATAAACGTAAAACTTCAATTTATTAATTTATTCGTATTTTAGGACAAGGTAACTAAAAAAATTTGTAAAAGATTCCAAAGCTCCATTTTTCAAAATCAAATCTGTAACCTTGAGTGAGTTAAGTTAGATTCCTTAAAGAACACTTTCAAAAGTTCACGATAAATGTAGCAAATTATTGGGACACATTGTATATATAGGTTAAGAATTATATTATTAAATAAAAACAGCAACGAAAAGTTTTTTGAAAATAAACGAATCTCTCAGATCTTTGATAATTTAGTAACAGTTTTAAACACTTTGCTATCAAACGCAACCAGCCTTCAAAGAAATAAAAACGGAAATTGGCACGAAACTTCCTCGATTAAATTACCTGTGGCGTCAATGAAAACCCAAAGTGTCTCATTCATGTTCCAATATAGTTTTAGTTTAAAGCTATTTTTAAATTAACCTTTCAGCGAAAACAAAAAGAAAAAGCCACCCACCATCCTCAACACTTCCGCACCCGCTTATAAACTGGCAGAAACACGGCACGAATGTGAAGAATTCCGAATAAGGTTACACTCCTTTCACACTTTACAAAACTGCCTAGTACTTGACCTTAGAAAAATGCACTTTTTAATCCTGGTCACCGAAAACACGTAATATTTGTAACCAATACTGTTTGTAAATTCTGCGTTCTGTTGGCTAAACAACGTAATTCGTCTAGGTGTACATCGGGCCCGCAGGCCCAACCCCACGACACCCCTTCCATTCTAATCTAAACACAACAAGGGTATGCAACCGAATTACACGAGAACGGCATTTTCGCCAGCCGAGTTCGTATTGTGAAAATAAGTTCCAAATTTAACTAAAACACTTGCTAGGATGTAGAAGCTTTTATGAGCTGCAATGAATTATGAAACCGTAATTACTGGGTGTTGTTAAAAATTAAAATTGGTCGAAGGTTATTTCGAGAGAACTTTCCTCGTCGCTGATGTGCAGCCCGACAAAGCCCGTTTCTTTGGAAAAACTATGAAAACATTTTGCGATTTTTGGAATCGAAAAATTGATATATTTATTAAAAAATATTAAAACAAGGAAATTGAAAAATCGCATAATCGAAAAATTGAAAAAAAAACACAAAAAATCGAGAAATCTAATTAGAATTATATTGAAAAATGGAGGAATTGAACAATCGAAAATTTAAAAAATTGAAAAATGGAAAAAATTAAGATTTTAAAAACTAAAAAATCGAAAAGTTGAAGAATTAAAAAAATTAAAAATTGAAAAAGCTGACTGAAAAGTAATAAAAAACGCGAAATGGGAAAATGACAAAATCCAAAATTTAAAAAATTGAAAAACTGAAAAATCCAGACATTGATAAATCCCAAAAGTAAAAAATCGAAAAATTAAAAATTTAAAAAACCAAAAACTAAAAAAAACGAAAAATGCAAAATTTTAAAAATCGAAAATTCTAGAAAATATGGAAGAATTGAAAAATGTAAAAATTAAAAAATTCCCAAAATTGAAATGTTAAAAAATACAAAAAACGAAAAGTTAAAAAACCGTGAAATCGACAAATTGAGATAAAAAAAAATTTGAAAATAGGGAACTCTAAACATAAAAAACATCGTATTATCGAAAAATTGAAAAATCGAAAAGTTGAAAAATAAAAGGAGAAATCGCAAAATCTAAAATTTAAGACATCGCAAAAATGAAAATCGAGAAATTGAGAATTCCCAAAACTGAAATATCAAAAGATCGAGAAACCGAGAAATCAACAAGTTAGAAGAGTCGAAAAAGCCAGAAATCCAAATTGAATTTCATTGAAAAATCAAGGAATTGAATATCGAAAAATGGGAAATTGAATAATCCAAAAATTAAAAATCGAAAAGCTAAAAAATCGAAAAATATAAAACCGCAAATTGAAAAATCGAAAAATTAAAAATTGAAAAAAACAGCAGTCGAGAAATCGAAAGATTGATAGTTCGAAACACCAAAAAATCATATAATCGAAAAGATGAAATATCGAAAAACTTACAAAATTAAAAATTTAAAATTGGACTGAAAATTAAAAAAAAACGTAAATCGAGAATTCGCAAATTCCAAATTTTAGAAAATGAAAAAATGAAAAAATGAAGAATCGAAAAACCGAAATATAGAGTAATCGAAACATCAAAAGATCGAAAACCGAGAAATTGATAAATCGAGAAGTCCAAAAACCGAAAAATCGAGAAATCAAAATAGCATTAAATCGAAAAATAAAACAGCCGATTCGAAAAAACAAGATATCCAAAAATCGAAACATCTAAGTGTCGAAAAATCTAAAATTTAAAAAATCTAAAAATTTAAGTTTTGAAAAATTACTAAACTTCTAATAAAAATGGACAAATTGAAAAATTGAAACTTTGAGAAACCGAAATATCAGATGATCGAGAACACAAAAACTCGATAAATCGAAAAACTGAAAAATCGGGAAATCCGAATAGCATAAAATCGAAAAATTGTAAAATTAAAAATTGAATAATTTAAAACAGAGAAAAAAATTAAAAAAACGAGAAATTGGGAAATTGCAAAATTGGAAAATCGAAAAGCCGAATTGAAAAACCGAGAAATCGAAAAATAGAGAAATTAAAACATTGAGAAATCGAAATATCAAATGATCGAGAAAACAAAAACTCGAGAAGTCCAAAAACCGCAAAATCGGGAGATTCAAATAGTATAAAATCCAAAAATCGTAAAGTTAAAAATCGAAAAACTGAAAAATTGGGAAATCGAAATCTCGATTAATCCAAAATTCGAAAAATCAAAAATTTTAAAAATCGGAGAATGGAAAAACCATAAAATCTAAACGAAGTTACTAAATCGAAAGATCGAAAAATCGAAACATCAAAAAATTATATAATCGAAAAATTCAAAAACTAAAAAACTGAAAAAAAGAACCAAAAATCAAAACAATGAGAAATTGGAAAATTGGAAAATTGGAAAAATCAAAATTTAAAAAATCGGAAAACTGAAAAATCGAAAAATTGAAAAATCCCCAAACTGAAATGTTGAAAAATTGGGAAATCGAAAAATTGAAAAATAGAAACATCGAAAAATTGGAAAATCGCAAAATCGAAAAACCGAAAAGTCGAAAAATCCAAACATGAAAAAATTGAAAACTTTAAAATTTTTAAAATCGAAAAATGAAAGTCTTGAAAAAATCCAGAAATTGAAACATCCAAAAACTTGAAATGAAAATCGAGAAATCAAAAAGTCGACAAACTGAAAAATTAGGAAATCGAAATATAAAAATATTCGAGAAAAAAACTCGAAAGTTGAAAACCGAAAAATCTGGAAATAAAAATAGCATAAAATCGAAAAATTGAAAATTCAGGAAATTGAACAATCGAAAAATTGAAAATAGAAAAATAAAAAATTTTGAAAATCGAAAACTGGAAAAACCGTAAAATCTAAAAGAAGTTAAAAAATCGAAAGATCGAGAAATCAAAATATCAAAAAATCATATAATAGAATAGTTGCAAAATTCAAAATTTCAAAAATTGAAAAACTGAAGAATCTAAAAACTGAAAAATTGAGAAACTGAAAAATCACAAAACTGAAATGTTGAAAAATTGGGAAATCGAAAACTTGAAAAATAGACAGATCCAAAAAGTAGAAAATCGAAACATCGAAAAGCCGAATCGAAAAACCGAGAAATCGAAAAATCGATAAATTGAAAAATCGAGGGAATGAAAAATTCCCAAACTTGAAATGAAAATCGAGATATCAAAAAATCAAAAAATCGAAAAATAATCGAGAAAACAAAGACTCGAGAATTTGAAAAACCGAAAAATCGGGAATTCCAAATAACCTAAAATCGACAAATCGTAAAATTAAAAATCGAAGAATTGAAAAATCGGAAAATTGTAACATCGAAATCTCGATTCATCCAAAAATCGAAAAATTTAAAAACCGAAAAATTGAAAATTGAAAAATCAAAAATTTTTTAAAATCTTTCTTTGATGTCAAAAAGTCGAAACTTTAAAAATTCATATAATCAAAAATTTGGAAAATCGAAAAATTGAAAAAACAAAAAAAACTGCAAAGACGTGAAATTGGGAAATCGTAAAATTCAAGGTTTAAAAAATCCAAAAAAAGAAAAATCGAAAAACTGCAGACGCGAAAAACCAAAAAATCGAAAAATTGAAAAATTCCAAAACTGAAATGTTGAATAAATTGAGAAATCAAAAAATTGGAAAATAAAACATCGAAAATTTGGAAAATCGAAAAATTTAAAAGCCGAAAAATTGAAATATCGAAAAATCTAAACATCGAAACATTGGTAAACCTAAAATTTAAAAAATCAAAAAATTAAAATTTGGAAAAATTTAAAAATCCAGAAACTGAAAAATTCCCAAATTTGAAATCTTGAAAAATTCAGAAATCAAAAACTTCAAAAATATAGAAATGGAAAAATTGAAACATCGAGAAATCGAAATTTCAAGAGATCGAGAAATCAAAAACTTGAAAAACCGGAAAATGGAAAAACCGTAAAGTTTAATGTGTTTCAAGAAGTCGAAAAATCGAAAGATCGACAATCGAAAGATCAAAAAATTGAAACATCTAAACATTACAAATTCGATGAATTGAAAAATTGAAAACTCCAACAACTAAAAAATCGAAAAATCTACAATTTAAAAACGAAAAAATTTTAAAATGTCGAAAAATTGAGAAGTCGGGGAATCGAAAATTAAGGCATTGAAACATTAAAAAATTCCGAATTTGAAGTATCAAAAAATTAAGTATTGGAAAAATTGAAAATGGAGAAATAAAAAACTAACAAACTGAGAAATAGAAAACTCGAAAAATCGAAATTTGAAAAAATCCAATAATTGAAAAATTGAAGAACTGAAAAACTGAAAAGTCGAGAAATCGAATGTCCAGAAATCGAAACTTTAACTGCGATTAAAATATTGTATAAACTGGCCCTAAAAGTAAAAAAATTGAGAAATCGAAAAATTTAATTCAAGAATGACAAAAATTCAAAATTGAAAACTCGAACTGAATAATCGTAAAACTGAAATATCAGAAAATCGAAAAATTGAAGAATCGAAAAACTGGCAAGTCGCCCGATGAACTTGATCACCAGCTTACGCTCGGGAAGTAATAAAAACATGTGGGGGCGAAATTTCCAACACATTTACGTTTTAACAGGTTGACGAAACGGATGTCCGACCTCTGCAACACTGATTGAAATATCCTTAATTTTCTTTAAAACAAACAACATTAAATTGTTATGACGGCAGAAAACTGTTTGTTTAGCACTGGCAAATCGCTGGGTTTTCCACGACGCTGTAACGAGACCCAAACACCTACCGTGATTGTTTAAACTGCAAGTCAGGCTTCAAGTTTTCACTGACTCTCGATTTTTGGAATGGTGAATAATGGGTAATTTAACGATCGGCGCTAATTTGGAAACCATTATTTTGCACATTTTTGAGCGTGATAGGTCAGACAAAACTTCTAATATTTCAGCGCTGGTCACCAGGATGTGGAAAGAGAAAAAGAAACGTCGCTCTCAAATATTAACGCGGCATAAATATTTTAATTTTTAATAAAACCTCATTACTTCTAGAATGAATTCCTTCGTTTCGGGAATCTTGACCCACAAACTCTACCGGTTCGATCATTACAGAAAACCCAGCGTGAAGGAAGCGCCAACTTTTCTTATTAATTTTAGATGAGGTTTTGTCAGTTACGTAGTTCTGACCGTGACAGGAAGGATAGAGAAGGTTTTTTTCGAATTTGGCGGTTTTTTACCTTGGCCACGAGTGGTGGGTTTGAATTCCGACCACAATTCCGTTGGTCTTCGCATTGAACAGGAATGATATTGTGTTGTAGGTATAATTGTTACGTAACGCATTGTTATCTTTTTTTTGCTATTTGCGTCACTCTGATAACGAGGTAAATTAAATAATACTAGTGCGTGTAATGTGGTGGTGGTGGTCAGAGTTTCGGAACTTTGATACGTACAAAATAATATGAGGAAATTAGGTAGTTTCCCGAGAACTTGTTCATAATGTTGGTTTATTTTGCTCTGGATATTGAATTTATAAAAGACAGAAGTACTTCAGTTTTATAATTAAAAACTTCGGTGTTACCGAGCAGATCTTCTGCATCCTTTAGATCTTTTATTAGATACTTGGGATCAGGGACGGTTTTTTAATAAAGGTTGCAGAGCGGCATCGTGTTTTATGTCCAACAAATACCGCGTTTTGTTATTTATCATCGCGGGAGGCTGTGCAATAATACTTGAGGCCACCAATTACACCTGAGTTTTCTGTAAATGTTGAACGCCGATTATTGAACTGCATCATTGTCATCGTTTTAGTTTAAATTGAATAAAAAAAATCCAAAAATCCAAAAAACGAGCAATCAAAACATCAAAAAATCGAACATTTGGAAAATTACCTGATTGAAGTGTTGAAAAACTGAATCGAAAACTTGAAAATTTGAAAAATCTACAAATACTGCAAACTCAAAAAACTGAAAAATAAAAAATTTTGAAATACGAAAAATTGAAAAATGGTAATATCCAAGAGTTTAGAGATCGAAAAATTGAAAAATCGAAAAACCTCAAAGACAAAAAACTGAAAAAATGAAAAATCGGAACATCTGAAAAGTAGAAAAACTGGGAAATCGAAACATCGAAAATTAAAAACCGAAACATCAAAAGAAGGAAGTCGAAAAATCGAAATTTTAAATTATAGATTTATCAGTTTTTCAATTTTTCTATTTCTGGTTTTATCGAGGTTTCGATGTTTTGATTGTTCAATTTCTCGATTTTTCTTTTTTTTAGGGTTTGTTGATTTTCCGATTTGTCCATTTTTTTAATTCTAAATTTTTCAATTAAAAAAATTGAAAAATAGACATATTTGGCAAGAAATAGAAAAATCAAAAATTTTAAAAATTGAAAAATTAAATTATCGAAAAATTTAAGAACCGAAAAATCGTGAAATCGAAACATCAAAAAATCGAAACTTTGAAAAACTGAAAAATCGAAAATTTAAAGTCGAAAAATTGAATCGAAAAATTTAAAAATCGTAAAACGGAAAAATCTGAAAATTGAAGAATTAATTACCTGAAAAATCGAAAAATCGAGAAATAGAGAAGTTAAGAAATGGAAAACTGAAAAGTCGAGAAATCATGAAAATCAAAAACACGAAAAATCGAAACGAGGAAGCCAGAAATCGAAAAATCAAAAAATCGATAAGTTGAAACACCGAAAAATCGAGAAGTTAAGAAATGGAAACACTGAAAAGTTGAAAATCGTGTAAATCAAAAACTGAAGAAATGGAAACATTGGAAAGTGGAGAAATTGAGAAATGGGAAATTCAAAAAATCGAGAAATCAAAAAATAAATTAATCGATAAATTGAGAAAGAGAAAAACCGAAAATTTAGAAACGTTAAAAACTGAAAAATCGGAAAATTTAAAAGTCGAAAAATTTGAAAAATCGTAAAACTGAAACATCGAAAAATTCAGAAATCGAAAAATAAAAAAATCGGGAAATTGGAAAAATCGAAAATTTGAAGAATCGAAAAATTGACAAGTCCCAAAACTGAAATTTTGAAATATTGAAAAATCGAAATACGAAGTCGAAAAACCGAAAATTTAAAAATCGAAAACCTGGAAAATCGAAAAATCGGGTAGTTAAGAAATAGAAACACTGGAAATTTGAGAAAGCGTGAAAATAAAATCCGAAAAATCGAAAAATTGGTGAATTGAAAACCCGGAAAAATTGAGAAATCGAAAACTCGAAAAATGGAAACATTGAAAAGTCGACAAATCGAGAAATGGCAAAGTTAAAAAATCTAAAACGTCAAAACGTCGAAAAACCAACAAAAAGAAAAATTGAAAACCTTAAAAATAAAAAAGTCGAGATATCAAGAAGTCAAGAAATCTAAACATTGAAAAATGGAGAAATCGAGAAATGGGAAAATCACAAAATCGAGAAATCAAAAAATAAATTAATCGAGAAATTGAGAAACCGAAAAGTCGAAAATTTAGAATCGTTAGGTAAAAACTGAATAATTTAAGAAAAATTGAATCAAAAAGTCGAAAAATCGTAAAAGTTAAACATCGGAAAATTGAGAAATCTAAAAATGAAAAAATCGAGAAATCGGAAAACCCAAAATTTGAAGAATAGAAAAATTGAAGCATCGAAAATTGAAAAATCCCAAAATTGAAACTTCGAAACATTGAAAAATCAAATACGAACTCGAAAAATCGAAAACTTGAAAAATAGAGAAATCGAGAAATTAAGAAATGAAAACAATGAAAATTTGGGAAATCGTGAAAATCAAAAATCCGAAAAATCGAAAAATTGAATTAAAAACCTGGAAAACTGAAAAATCGAGACTCGAAAAGTCAAGAAATAGAAACATTGGAAAGTCGAGGAATCGAGAAATGGAAAAATCCACAAAGTCGAAAAGTCGAAACGTCGAAAAAACGAGGAAGCGAAAAATCGAAAAATTGAAAATTGAAGAATTGAAAACCTGAAAAATTGAAAAATCGAGAAGCTAAGAAATGGAAACTGAAAAGCTGAGAAATCGTGGAAATCAAAAATTCGAAACGTCGAAAAATGGAGCAAAGGAAAACGTGAAAAATTGAAAATTTGAAGAATTGAAAACCTGAATAATGAAAAAATCGAAACATTGAAATATGGAGAAATGGGAAAATCACAAAATCGAGAAATCAAAAATATATTAATCGAAAAGTCGAAAATTTAGAAACGTTATAAACTGAAAAACTGAAGAATCGATAAATTTAAAAGTCGAAACATCAAAAAATCGAAAAATTGAAAAAATGGAAAATCTAAAAATTTAAAAATCGCAAAAGTAAGAAATCGGGAAATCGAAAAATCGCAAAGTCGAAAAATAAAAAAAATTGAAGGATCGAAATAATGAAAAAATTCCAAAACCGAAACTTTGAAAAACTGAAAAATCGAAAAATTATTAAGTCGAAAAATTGAATCAAAAATTTAAAAATCGTAAAACGGAAAAATCTGAAAATTGAAGAATTCATCACCTGAAAAATCGAAAAATCGAGAAATAGAGAAGTTAAGAAATGGAAACACTGAAAAGTTGAAAATCGTGAAAATCAAAAAGTGAAGAAATGGAAACATTGGAAAGTGGAGATATTGAGAAAAGGGAAATTCAAGAAATCGAGAAATCAAAAAATAAATTAATCGACAAATTGAGAAAGCGAAAAGCCGAAAATTTAGAAACGTTAAAAACTGAAAAACTGAAAAATCAGAAAATTTAAAAGTCGAAATATTGAAAAATCGTAAAACTGAAACATCGAAAAATTCAGAAATCGAAAAATAAAAAAATCAGGAAATCGGAAAAATCGAAAATTTGAAGAATCGAAAAATTGACAAGTCCCAAAACCGAAACTTTGAAATATTGAAAAATCGAAATACGAAGTCGAAAAACCGAAAATTTAAAAAGTAGCAAAATTTAAAAATCGAAAATCGGTAGTTCATAAATAGAAACACTGGAAATTTGAGAAAGCGTGAAAATAAAATCCGAAAAATCGAAAAATTGGTGAATTGAAAACTTGGAAACTTGAAAAAATTGAGAAATCGAAAACTCAAAAAATGGAAACATTGAAATGTCGACAAATCGAGAAATGGGAAAGTTAAAAAATCTAAAAAGTCAAAACGTCGAAAAACCGAGAAAACGAAAAATTGAAAACCTTAAAAATCGAAGAGTTGATGAATTGAAAACCTGAAAAATAAAAAAGTCGATATATCAAGAAGTCAAGAAATCTAAACATTGAAATATGGAAAAATCGAGAATTGGGAAAATCACAAAATCGAGAAATCAAAAAATAAATTAATCGAGAAATTGAGAAACCGAAAAGTCGAAAATTTAGAATCGTTAGGTAAAAACTGACTAATTTAAGAAAAATTGAATCAAAAAGTCGAAAAATCGTAAAAGTGAAACATCGGAAAATTGAGAAATCGAAAAATGAAAAAATCGAGAAATCGGTAAAAAAATCGGAAAACCGAAAATTTGAAGAATAGAAAAATTGAAGCATCGAAAAATTGAAAAATTCCAAAACTGAAACTTCGAAACATTGAAAAATCAAATACGAATTCCAGAAATAGTGAAAATCAAAAATCCGAAAAATCGAAAAATTTAATTAAAAACCTGGAAAACTGAAAAATCGAGAATCGAAAAGTCAAGAAATAGAAACATTGGAAAGTCGGGAAATCGAGAAATAGAAAAATCCACAAAAGTCGAAAAGTCGAAACGTCGAAAAAATGAGGAAGCGAAAAATCGAAAAATTGAAAAGTTGAAGAATTGAAAACCTGAAAAATCGAAAAATCGAGAAGCTAAGAAATGGAAACTGAAAAGCTGAGAAATCGTGGAAATCAAACATTCGAAAAATGAAAGAATTGAAAACCTGGAAAATTGAAAAATCGAGAAATCAAAAAGTCAAAACGTCGAAAAATGGAGCAAAGGAAAACGTGAAAAATTGAAAATTTGAAGAATTGAAAACCTGAATAATGAAAAAAATCGAAAAATCGAAACATTGAAAAATGGAGAAATGGGAAAATCACAAAATCGAGAAAAAAAAAATATTAATCGAAAAGCCGAAGGTTTAGAAACGTTATAAACTGAAGAATCGATAAATTTAAAAGTCGAAAAATTGAAAAATCGTAAAACTGAAACATCGGAAATATGAAAAATCGAAAAATGAGAAAAACGAAAAGTCGGAAAAATCGAAAATCCGAAAATTTGAAGAATCGAAAATACGAGAAGTTAAGAAATGAAAACACTGAAAATTTGAGAAATCATGAAAATCAAAAATCCGAAAAATTGAGAAATCGAAAACTCAAAAAAAGGAAAATTAAAAAATCGAAAGGTCAAAACGTCGAAAAGCCGAGAAAACGAAAAATTGAAAACCTGAAAAATTGAAAAGTGGAAGAATTGAAAACCTGAAAAATTAATAAAATCCAGAAATCAAGAAGTCAAGAGTTCTAAACATTGAAAAATGGAGAAATCGAGAAATGGGAAAATCACAAAATCGAGAAATCAAAAATTAAATTAATCGAGAAATTGAGAAATCGAAGACCCAAAAATTTAAAAACTGAAAAACTGAAAAATCGAAAAATTTAAAAGTCGAAAAACTTAATCGAAAAATTGAAAAATAGAAAAAACGAAGTCGAAAGATCAAAAATTTAAAAAAGACCAAAATTGAAAAATCGAAAACCTGATAATCGAAAAATCGAGAAGTTCAGAAACGGAAACGCTGAAAATTTGAGAAATCATGAAAATCAAAAATCCGAAAAATTGAGAAATCGAAAACTCAAGAAATGGAAATATTGAAAAGTCGAGAAAACGAAAAATAGGAAAATTAAAAAATCGAAAAGTCGAAGAACTGAAAACCTGAAAAATCAAAAAATTGAGAAATCTAGAAGTCAAGAAATCTAAACATTGAAAAATGGAGAAATTGAGAAATGGGAAAATCGCAAAATTGGGAAATCAAAAAATAAATTATTTAATCGAGAAACTGAGAAATCGAAAAGGCGAAAATTTATAAACCGAAAAATCGAAAAATTTAAAAGTCGAAAAATTTAATCAAAAAATTGAAAAATCGTAAAACTGAAACATCGAAAATTTAAGAAATCGAAAAATGAAAAAATCCAGAAAGCGGAAAAATCGTTAATTTGAACAATCGAAAAATTGATAAATCCCAAAACTGAAACTTCGTAAAATTGAAAAATTAGAAAAACAAAGTCGAAAAATCGAAAATTTAAGAAATAACAAAATTGCAAAATCAAAAACTGAAGCATCGAAAAATTGAAGAATTGAAAACCTGAAAAATCAAAAAATCGGGAAATCAAAAAATAAATTAATCGAGAAATTGAGTAATCGAAAAGCAGAAAATTTAGAAACGTTAGGTAAAAACTGAAAAATTGAAAAATCGGAAACTTTAAAAGTTGAAAAATTGAATCGAAAACTCGAAAAACTAAAACATCGGAAAATTGAGAAAATAGGAAAATTGGAATAATTGAAAAATCGAAAATTTGAAGAATCGAAAAATTGAAGAACAAGAAATTGAAAAATCTCAAACCTGAAATTTCGAAAAATTTTAAAAATACCAAAATTGAAAAATCGAAAACCTGAAAAATTGAAAAATCGAGAAGTTAAGAAATGGAAATACTGAAAATTTAAGGAATCGTGAAAATCAAAATTCCGAAAAACCGAAAAATTGGTGAATTGAAAACTTGGAAAATTGAAAAATTGAGAAATCGAAACCTCAAGAAATGGAAACATTAAAAAGTCGAGAAAACGAGAAATAGGAAAATGAAAAAATCGAAAAGTCAAAACGTCGAAAAATTGAGAAAACGAAAAATTGAAAAACTGAAAACCTGAAAAATTGAAAACCTTAAAAATCGAAAAGTGGAAGAACCTGAAAAATCAAAAAATTGAGAAATCGAGAAGTCAAAAAATTGAGAAATCGAGAAGTCAAGAAATCCAACCATTGAAAAATGGAGAAATTGAGAAATGGGAAAATCAAAATATCGAGAAATCAAAAAATAGATTAATTGAGAAATCGAAAAACTGAAAAACTGAAAAAAGGAAAAATTTAAAAGTCAATAAATTGAATCGAAAAACTGAAAAATCGTAAAACTGAAACATCGGAAAATGGAGAAATCGAAAAATGAAAAAATCGGGAAATCGGAAAAATCGAAAATTTGAGGAATGGGAAAATCGAAAATTTGAGGAATCGAAAAATTTAAAAATTCCAAAAGTGAAACTTCGAAACACTGAAAAATCGAAATACGAAGTCAAAAAAAAATAGCAAAATTGAAAAATCGAAAATCTGAAAAATTGAAAAATTGAGAAGTTAAGAAATGGAAACACTGAAAATTTGAGAAATTGTGAAAATAGAATCCGAAAAATCGAAAGATTGGTGAACTGAAAACCTGGAAAACTGAAAAATTAAAAAATCGAAAGCTCAAGAAATGGGAATATTGAAAAGTCGAGAAACTGGGAAATGGGAAAATTAAAAACTCGTAAAGTACGAACGTCGAAAAACCTAGAAAACGAAAAATTGAAAAATTGACAGCCTGAAAAATCAAAAAATCGAAAAATCGAGAAGTCAAGAAATGTAAACATTGAAAAATGGAGAAATCGCGAAACGGGAAAATCACAAAATCGAGAAATCAAAGAATAAATTAATAGAGAAATTGAGAAATCGAAAAGCCGGAAATTTAGAAACGTCAAAAACTGAAAAATTAAAAAATCGAAAAATTTAAACGTCGGAAAACTTAATCGAGAAATTGAAAAATCGTAAAATTGTATCATCGAAAAATTGAAAAATCGAAAATCTGAAAAATCGGAAAATCGAGAACTTAAGAAATGGAAACTAAAAATTTGAGAAATCGTGAAAATCAAAAATCCGAAAAATTGAAAAATTGATGAATAGAAAACCTGGAAAATTGAAAAATTGAGAAATGGGAAAATTAAAAAGTCGGAAAATCCAAACGTCGAAAAACCGAGAAAACGAAGAATTGAAAAATTGAAAACCTGAAAAATCAAAAACTTGAAGAATTGAAAACCTGAAAAATCAAAAAATCGAGAAATGGGAAAACCACAAAATCGAGAAATCAAAAAATAAATTAATCGAGAAATTGAGGAATCGAAAACCTGAATGAAACATCGAGAAGTTAAGAAATGGAAACTGAAAATTTGAGAAATCGTGAAAATCAAAAATCCGAAAAATCGAAAAATTGGTGAATTGAAAACCGGAGAACTGAAAAATTGAGAAATCGAAAACTCAAGTAATGGAAACATTGAAAAGTCAAGAAATCGAGAAATGGGAAAATTAAAAAATCAAGAAGTCAAAACGTCGAAAAACCGAGAAAACGAAAAATTGAAAACCTGAAAAATCGAAAAGTTGTAGAATTGAAAACCTGAAAATCAAAAAATCAAGAAATTGGGAAGTCAAGAAATCTAAACATTGAAAAATGGAAAAATCAAGAAATCGGGAAGTCAAGAAATCTAAACATTGAAAAATGGAAAAATCGAGAAATGGAAAGGTCACAAAAACGAGAAATCAAAAAATTAATTAATGGAGAAATTGAGAAACGTTAAAAACTGATAAATTGAGAAGCCAAAAATTTAAAAGTGGAAACATTAAATCGTAAAACTGAAACATCGGAAAATTGAGAAATCGAAAAATGAGAAGATAAGATAAGATAAGATAAAATTTATTGCCCAACAGAATACAAAGTTCCATTAATAGGACAATTATATATAAAATCGAGAAAATCGAGAAATCGGAAAAATTTAAAAATCCAAAACTGAAACTTCGAAAAATTGAAAACCTGAAAAAGTTAAAAAATGGAAACAGTGAAAATTTGAGAAATTGTCAAAATTAAAAGACGAAAAATCGAAAAATTGGTGAATTGAAAACCTGGAAAATTGAAAAATTGAGAAATCGAGAAGCCAAGAAATCCAAACATTGAAAAATGGAGATATCGAGAAAGGGGACAATCACAAAATCGAGAAATCAAAAATAAATTAATGTAGAAATTGAGACATCGAGCAGCCGAATTGAAATTGAATTGAAAAATCTTAGAACTGAAACATCGAAAAATTGATAAATCGAAAAATCAAAAAATCGAGAAACCGGAAAAATCGAACATTTGAAGAATCGAAAAATTGTAAAATCCCAAAACTGAAACTTCGAAAAATTGAAGAATTGAAAAACTTGGAAAATTGAAGAATCGAAAAATCGAGAAGTCAAGAAATGGAAACATTGAAAAGTAGAGAAATCGAGAAATGGGAAAATCAAATATGTAATCGAAAATTCGAAACGTCGAAAAATCGAGAAATTGAAAAATCCAAAAACCGAAAATTTAGAAACGTCAATAATTGAAAAACTGAAATATCAAAAAATTGAGTCATCAAAACACTGGAAATCGAGAAATTGAAAATTCGAAAAATTGTTACATCTACAATTTTGATTTTTTTACAAAAATCTCGATATCTAGGATAAAAATTCAACCACAAGTTCAGGACTATGTTACTTTTTAACATTTAAATATGAAACCTCGAGAAAGCTTTAATTTCGCCCGATGGACAAGAATACAATACTTCCTTAGCTTGTACGTGCTCGCTGCGCTCCTATTCTAAGGGTGTGCTTTTTAAAATCCAGAGGTTTATTATTAATTTATTACAATTGAACCCAAACAACTTAGCAAGACCTTTTAGAATGCAATGGATGCAAGCGGACATTCAGGTTCTATTATTTTATTTTTTTTTGTTAAAATATATATTTAAAGTGATCAAATGTAATTATGTATATGCTTTTTTTAATTGCTTAATGTGATTGACTTCGTTTATAAATTGGAGCAACTGAGCGATACCCTTACGACATAGTTCAAAAAAAGCCAAAATAATAACCGTTACACAAAGATTAGAGTACGCCAATCATTGCCACAAGACATTTAAAGTTTAAAACTTGAGCAACATGATTGCTTACTTAAATAGCGATACAAAAATAAATCAAAGTAATAATAATTCAGATCAAACCTTATCCCGCTCAATTATATACACAGTGACCACAACAAAAATAAAATGACCGCTCTATTTTACTAATTTGGGAAACCCCAAAAATAGACCACGCTTTAAAAATTCCAGTGACCTCGTAATCACAACGATCGCTTCAGCTAATAATATATGATTAATGGTTACCTGTTCGTCGATGTAGTTAATTATGTGGTCTTCAAAAATGTGGTCGCACTTAGCGTTTTAGCTCGATGTGGAACTGTGCGGTTTACCGCCACTATGGAGACGTTTGAAATAAGTGGAGCACGAGTCATCATAGTACACACTTAAATACTAACCGACATAATCTAGACGCCGCGTCGCATGAATCAGACGGGAGATCCGCGCTATCGAGACCAGCCTCTGGGTAAATAAAAAATTTTCGGGAACCAAATGCGCACGTACTGGGTGGGAACGAAAGCCGCAGTTAAATTATATCGGTCGCAAATAAATGAAATACAAGACATTTAATAAAGTGTATAACCACAATGAAATCATCGTTAAATTTTATGAGAACCCTAAAGATTTTATGTTTCGTAGTCGAGGGTTGAGCGGTTCTTATGAGACAGTGCTAAGGGTTGTGGTAACTGAGAGTAATGATATTGTTTTAGGTGGTTTGGCAAATTAATTAGTTTTCACTGTCATCAAAATTGGAAATGTGTTTATTTGTTTTAATTAAGGGTATCCAGATCTCTCAAAAACGGAACAACGAAACAGTGAATGTGTTTATCACTCGATTAAAGGTTACCATGACCTTACCAATAAATAACGACTATCAATTAATAAACCGATTGCATATTAAGAATACAGCTGCAGTTAATTTTAGAACGATGATCTGATATCAGAAAATGTACAAAAACTCAAACATTTTAAAGTCTTGGGGTTATTTTTTTTATTTGGTCTTTATTTTTATGTTATTTTCGCCAAAAGTGTGGATGACAAGAATTACCACACCTAATTCAGCCACGAGCGGATTCCGCAACCAGTCCCAGCAAAAACTGTAAGAATTTTAAACATTTTCGTTTTCCACTCTTTTGTAATAGCCAAAAAAAGTGTTACAACAACATGTAACAATCGTAGACTTTTTGTGTACAAATATTTTTTGAAATAATTTTGATGGCGTCACGCATTTCTGGGTTTTTATTTTATCAATGTATTCCTTGAATTAATGGACAGATTTGGAAAAAACTGTGGACGTTACAAAACGTTCCCAAAATTATTAGTTATTACGAAGAAAGAAATTTCCGTTTGGAGATGCGTACCTCAGAACTTAATAACAGAGATATCGAAGTTCGAAGTTCAGCTGCAGCTTTTGCGTTTGTTTCAAACTTTGAAAATGGACTTTCATCAAGTCATCCGTTTCTTTTTTCTTCTGGAAAAAATTAAGGCTGAAAATTAGTTTAGAAATTGTGTGGATGAATTTTTGCCAAAATTTGCTACCTGACGTGAACCTGAAAGACCTTGAAACAGCTTTTGAGGTGCAGTTATAGTAAAATACTTTATATTTTTTAAATTTCTGATGAATTTGTTGACAGAACAAATTCGACTGAAAAGTAGGTCGTAACTTGACACAGAAAATGAAAATAAGGCCCAAATTAGGTTATGTAAACAACACGATTTGTATGTTTTAAAACACGACCTGCGTGATAGATCTGTTGCACTACTAAGACGGCCGCCAATTCAGTGGTTCCAATCAAGTTATTTTCAAATTTTCGATTTCTCGATTTTTTCGTTTTTCGATTTCTCAAATTTCCGATGTTTCAGTTTTACGATTTTTCAGTTTTTAAATTCAACTTTTCGATTAAATTATTCGATTTTTCAATTTCTTGATTTCTCAATTTTTCAATTTTTAGATTTTTAAAATTTTTGATTTTTCGACTTCAATTTTTCGATGTCAATTTTTTGAAGTTTCAGGGTTTTTCAATTCTTTCATTCATCAATTTTTTGGTTCTTGAAATTTTCGATTTCTCCATTTTTTCATTTTTCGAATTTAGAATTTTTAGATTTTTTGGTTCTTCAATTTTTGACGTTTCTAAATTATCAGTTTTTCGATTTCTCAATTTCAGGATTAATAGATTTTTAAATTTTTCGCTTTTTGATTTTTTGACGTTTCGACTTTTCGATTTTTTGATTTTCCAATTTTTCGTTTCACCATTTTTCAATGTTTCCATTTCTTGACTTCTCGATTTCTCGATTTTTCGATTTTTTAGGTTTCCAATTCTTTAATTTTCAATTTTTCTATTTCTCTATATTTTAATTTTTAGTTTCAGATTAATTATTTTCCAGTTTTTCGATTCTTCAATTTTTCTATTTTAAAATTTTTCGATTTCTCAATTTCTTTATTAATCAATCTTTAGTTTTTTCGCTTTCTCCATTCTTCGACGTTTTGACTTTGCGATTTTTTGGTTTTCCAGGTTTTCATTTCTACAAATTTCGATTTTTCAGGTTTTCAATTCTTCAATTTTTCGATTTTTCAGCTTTTCGATTCAATTTTTCAACGTTTAAATTTTTCGGTTTTTCAATTTTTCGAAGTTTCTTTTTAGGATCTTTCAGTGTTTCGATTCTTCTATTTTTCCCAGATTTTTCAATGTTTTCGATGTTTCAGTTTTGGATTTTTCGATTTTTCAGCTTTTCGATTCAATTTTTCAACGTTTAAATGTTTCGGTTTTTCAATTTTTCGAAGTTTCTTCTTAGGATCTTTCAGTGTTTCGATTCTTCTATTTTTCCCAGATTTTTCAATGTTGTCGATGTGTCAGTTTTGGATTTTTTCATTATTTTGATTCTTCAATTTTTTGACTTTTCAAATCTGCGATTTTTCGATTTTGTTACTTTTGAGATTTTTGAGTGGTTTGATTTTTTTTGTGCCTATTTCACGATTTTTCTATTTTTCAATTCTCAATTTTTTTTATATTTTAATTTTTCGATTTTTAAAATTTGAGATTTTTCAATTTCTCGATTTTTCAGTTGCTAAAGATTTCTATTTTTTTAATTTTCAATAAATTTTCAAAAAATAGAAAAATAGAAAAATCGAGAAATTGAACAATTAAAACATCGAAACATCGAATTCTCATTAAATCCAGAAATACAAAAATTGAAAAATCTAAAATTTAAAATTAAAGTTTTTCAGTTTTTTGAAGTTCCGATCTTTCAATCTTTCAATTTTTCGATTTTAAATTTTTCACATTCAGTTTTTATAATTTCTGATTTTTCAATTTTTCGGTTCGTCAATTTTTTTGTTCTTAAAACTTTGTGAATTCTCCATTTTTTTTCATTTTTCGATTTTTCAATTTACCGATACTTGAGTTTTACAATTTTTAAATTTTTTGATTCTTCAATTTTCGACAATTTGATTTTCCCATTTTTTGTTTCTCCATTTTTCAATTTTCAATTTTGTATGTTTCTAAATTATCGTTTTTTCGTTTTCTCAATTTCTGGATTCTTCGATATTTCGACTTTTCGATTTTATGATTTTCCCATTTCTCGATCTCTTGACTTTCCAATCTTCCAAATTCTTGATTTTGGGATTTCTCGATTTTCCCATTTTCCAGGTTTTCAATTCTTCAATTTTTCGTTTTTTCAGGTTTTTAATTTTTCACTTTTTCGACTGCCGAATTACGATTTTTCAAATTTTTGATTTAATTTTTCAACGTTTAAATTTTTTTGTTTTTCAATTTTTTGAAGTTTTCTCTTTTTCGATGCTTCAATTTTTTTAGTATTTTTAGTTCTTTCGATTTTCAATTTTGGACTTTTTATTATTTCAATTCTTCAGTTTTTTGACTTTCCGAACTTGCGATTTTTCGATTTCTTGATTTTTTTACTTTTGCGATTTTTAAATTTTAGATTTTTGAATTTTTCAAATTTTTTATGTTCCCATTTTATGATTTTTCAATATTCTAATTCTTAAGTATTTCGATTTTTAAAATTTTTAATTTTTCGATTTCTCCATTTTTCAGTTGTTTTCAATAAATTTTAAATAAATTGGAAAATAGAAAAATCGAGAGATTGAACAATCAAACATTTAAACATCGAATTCTCGATAAATCCAAAAATACAAAAACTGAAAAATCGAAAAACCGAAAAATCTATAATTTAAAATTCAAGTTTTTCAGTCTGTTGAAGTTCCGATTTTTCAATTTTTCAATTTCCCAATTTTCCATCGTTTCAAATTTTTGATTTTTCGACTTTTCGGTTTTTCGATTTTCCGTCTTTTAAGGTTTTCGATTTTTTAATTTTTTGATTGATAAAATTTTCAATTCTTTTTATTTTTCAATTTTTCGATATTTTGATTTCTTCAATTCATTAAATTTTAGATTTTTTGATTTCCAAATTTCTCAATTATCGATTTTTCGGTTTCTCGATTTTTCGACGTTTCGACTTTTTGATTTTTTGATTTTGCAATTTCTCGAGATCTCCATTTTTCAGAATTTCCATTTCCTGACTTTTAAATTTCCAAAAATTTTCCAAAAAAGTGGTTAAAATTGATTCAATCGACCGATTATTATTGATTTCAAATTATAGATAATCTTCCGCTAGTTATGATTCTGAAATCGCCGCCACGATATCTCGTCCAATAATTTTAATTTTTCGATGTTTTAATTTCTTCAATTCTGTAGATTTTAGATTTTTGATTTCTCAATTTCTCAATTATAGATTTTTCGATTTCTCGAGTTTTCGACGTTTCGACTTTTCGATGTTTTGATTTTCCATTTTGTTGATTTCTCCATTTTTCAGTATTCCATTTCCTGACTTTTCGATTTCTCAATTTTTCGATTTTTCAGTTTTTCAATTTTTCGACTTTTCGATTTTTTGATTTCCCATTTCTCGTTTCTCCATTTTTCAATGTATTCATTTCTTGACTCAATTTTTCGATTTTTCGATTTTTCAGGTTTTAAACTCTTTAATTTTTCGATTTTTCAGCTTTTCAATTATTTGATTTTTTAAATTTTCGATTATTTGGTTTCTCGATTTTTCAATTTTTCAAAGTTTCAGTGTTGAGGTTATTCAATTTTTCGATTCTTCTATTTTTTTGTTCTTCAAATTTTCGATTCCTCCATTTTTTTCATTTTTCAATTTTTCAATCTGCCGATATTTCAGTTTAACGATTTTTCAATTTTTTGATCCTTCAATTTTTCTACTTTTAAATTTTTCGATTTTTCCAGTTTTCAATTTTTCACGTTTCTAAATTATTGGTTTTTTGTTTTCTCAATTTTTCGATTTCTGGATTTTTCGATTTTTCAGCTCTTTAAATGTTCGATTTTTGAGCTTTTAGATTTTAAATTTTTGGATTTTTTAAATTTTAGATTTTTCGATTTCTGGATTTTTCAGTATTCCGAAGTTTCAGTGTTTCAATTTTTCGATTCTTCAATTCTTCGATTCTTCGGATTTTCAATTTTTCGATTTTTTTCATTTTTAGTTTCAATTTCAGTTTTAGGATTTTAAATTTTCCGATTTTTAAATCTTAAATTTTTGAATTTTTCGAGTTTTAAAATTTTAGATTTTTCGAATTCTCGATTTTTCAGTTGCCAAATATTTCTATTTTTCAATTTTTCATAAATTTTCGATAAATTGAAAAATGGAAAAATCGAGAAATTGAACGATCAAACCTCGAAACATCGAATTCTCGATAAATCCAAAAATACAAAAACTGAAAAATCGAAAAACTGAAAAATTTATAATTTAAAATTCAAGTTTTTCAGTCTTTTGAAGTTCTGACTTTTCAATTTTTCGATTTCCCAATCTTTCGTCGTTTTAAATTCTGGATTTTTCGACTTTTCGGTTTTTCGATTTTCCGGCATTTAGGCTTTTCGATTTTTCAATTTTCTTCAATTCTTTAAATTTTAGATTTTTTGATTTCTCAATTTCTCAATTATCGATTTTTCGAATTCTCGATTTTTTGATTTTCCAATTTCTCGAGATCTCCATCTTTCAAAATCTCCATCGATTCTATCGATTTTTCGAGTTTTCGATTTTTTCGTTTTCTCATTTTTCGTTTCTCCATTTTTCAATGTTTCCATTTCTTGTCTCGTTTTTTCGATTTTTCGGTTTTTCAGGTTTTAAATTCTTTAATTTTTTATTTTTCAGTTTTTCAATTTTTCGATTTTTTTTAAATTTCGGTTTTTCGGTTTCTCGATTTTTCAATCCTTCAATTCAATCTTTCAACGTTTAGATTTTTCGTTTTTTCAATTTTTTGAAGTTTCTGTTTTGGGATTTTTCAAATTTTCAATTTTTCTTAGATTTTTGAATTCTTTGACTATTCGAATTTGTGATTTTTGAATTATTTATTTTTTTGTGCTCCCATTTCACCATTTTTCAGTTTTTCAATTATTAATTTTTCCGAACTTTAAAATTTTAGACTTTCCGAATTCTCGATTTTTCAGTTGCTAATTTTTTTTTTCAATTTTCAATAAATTGAAAAATAGAAAAATCGAGAAATTGAACAATCAAAACATTGAAACATCGAATTCTCGATAAATCCAGAAATACAAAAACTGAAAAATCGGAAAACTGAAAAATGTATAATCTAAAATTCAAGTTGTTCAGTCTTTTGAAGTTCGGATCTTTCAATCTTTCGATTTTTAAAATTTCCAATGTTTCAGTTTTTCAATTTTCGATGTTTCCATTCCTCGATGTTTCGTTGTTTTTTTATTTCTCAATTTCTCAATTATCGATTTTTCAGTTTTTCATAGTTTGCTTTATGGAATTTTACATGTTTCGACTTTTCAATGTTTCAGTTTAACACTTTTTTCATTCGATCCCCAGGCTTTTGATTTTTCAGTTTTCCCAGATTTTTCGATTTCTCGATTTTTCAAGTTTTCGATTTCTCGGTTTTTCAACACTTCAATTCTGGGAATTTTTCAATTTTTCGATTTTCTGTCGAAATCACCTTCCACAATTTTTTGTCTTTATACCGGATTTTTTCGTAATCCTGTTAACATTTTAAAAAAATGAAGTTTCTCCAAAGATTTCAAGAGTTTATTTCATGATATTTATGTTTCTCAATCGTTTCTACCCGTCCAGATCACGGTGTCCAAACTGTACAAGTCTCAAAAATACGTGTATTGTGTGTTGCCTAAATCTAACTTTACAAGAATATTGTTATTATTCTATCAAAAATTCACAACCTTGACTGTTGAAAAATAACAAATGCAAGAAAATCAATCAATACCGAACATTTTAAAAATTGTTCCCATAATGTTTGTTTTATAAGGCAACAACACTTCAAGCTTAGACAACATTTCAAAGAAATCGTGAAGGAACCATTAACACCAGAAGCCCAGGAATTTTTTTCGTTACTTAAGATCTTGATTGAAGTATTAATGTGTGTTTAAACCGAAGACGCAAAGATAATAAATAAAAAATCGAAGAATGAGATCACTAAAAACACAATGACGTCAGCTATGAGGTAACACGGATTCGATTATATCAAACGAAATTCCGAAAATGAGTAAATCGGACTTTGGGGCGGTGACTTACACTTTGACCTCCAGTACCGCTCATCGTGTTAGTAATGTTGCGGCTTTTCACCTCACCAAGACCGTTTGCGGTACCCCAGACACAATGTAGACTTTATTAGATAATTTTCTCGAAATTGGCTACTTTTTCACAATATTTAATTAATGATTCACGAATGTCTTAAAACCGTCATTTTTGAATTCACCACAATTATTTATTTTTCCAATTACGTTTACCCGACAAAATTTATGCTGCTTGTTTTGGCATCTCGCAAATTATTTTAATGCACGACAAATAAAAATCATCGTTTTACAATCCGTTTTATGGCGTTTACGCAAAATGCCTGAGCAATGCGGCATTTTATTACTTTACATTTAAATAAACACGATCCCGTGTTTACGCAAAGCGGCGTTCAGCTTAATTTTAAGGAAAATCTCAGGAAGCTGAAATCGTTTTGAAATAATAAAATTTTATTGTGCGAGATGCACGAGCATGAAAACAATGCCGTAGTTTACAGTGGTACATCCTCATAGTCATCACTTCCTCTACACAATTTGAAAAACTGTAAATATTGTTGTGTCCAGATCTAAATATAAATAAATGCATCCGTGGGTGTACTCTAATTTGATGCAATTTCAGTTGCTGAAGGAGGAATTAAATTGGTTTAATTAAAAGCGCCAGATAGTTGCAACAGAATGAATAGTCTTTTGAAATATTTAATGAAGTAATTATTAGTATGAATCCAGGTCTCAAAGTCCAGTAGTCACTATCATCGAAAATCTTAAAACTGAAATGACTGATGCGTCTCGTTACTCAGAAATATCAATATTTATACGGTGACGTAAATAAAGAGATAAGTATATCTCATTTTCGACTCCACCTTAACACCCACTGTTTGCTCGAGGTTCAAGCTCACTTTCGTTCACCTTGACTCAGATTTAAAGAACGGATTATATGCAACTTGCATATCCGTAGTTTTGATATAACAAATAAATGCTCTAAAATTTAGATTAATTATTGCATATTTTAACGATCCATTACATATTTTGTGTCGGTTTGAGCATACGTATGCATATTTGTGCCTGTTTTACTTCGTCAATTTTCCTAAAATACTTGTAAAGTTTGAAGTTAAGTCTGCTGTTGTCATAGTCAGCACTTTGTACAGATCTTCATAAATGGTTTATTACTGGTCAATAATTTTTTTTATGATTTCCGTTTGGCGAAAGTCTAAGAACATCTGAACATCGTTTTGGCTTTTTCTGCTATTTTTCTAAATAAATTTGTTGCAGTTTACATTAACCCGTTTGATTTATAAGGGTGATTGATTTTTTAACTCGTCGCTGACGTTGTTGTTCGCCGTTGACGTTGCCGTTGTAAGATAAATAGGCAGCGAAGGTTGCGTCGTTTATATCATCCGTTGACGTTGCCGTTGAAAGTTGGCACGCCGTTGGGGTGACGTTTACGATGACCAACTTTTAACTTTCGCCGTTACGTTGGCGTTGACGTTTCACATGGTAATTTCTCATAGAAAAAAAATCATCAGAATTGAGATAGGGCGGGGCTTATATTTTGGGGGCGGAGCCTAATTGCAAAATTGATATTCCCGTATACAAATTTTCCATTTTAAACATGTTTTAAGTTTCTTGTTCTGAAAAGGTGTCTACACATATTAAAAGAAAAAGGCAAAATGTCAGCCCACCCACCCATCCTGCCTCAATTGTGATGATTTTTTTATTCGCAGCCAACCAAAGGGGCGGAGCTTAACTGCAAAATATTTATTTCTTTACAAGAAATTACAAATATGTCTTTGAGAGTATCGTGTTGTTCAAAGATTACTATGTACATTAAGAAAAAAAGGCAAAATATAAACCCCGCCCACCCACCCAATCTCAATTGTGATGATTTTTTTATTCTTAGAAATTTGAAACACGTTTAAAATGGTACATTTTTGTGAGGAAATATAGATTTTGCAATTCTTCGTTTTGAAATTTCAGTAGTTTTCAATGTGAAAATTTTCAATTTTTGAGTTTTTCAATTTTCAGATTTGAGTTTTTTGATTTGAGTTTCCCGAGTTTTCAATTTTTAATTTTTAGTTTCTCAATTTGCAATTTTTCAGTTTTTTGATTTTCCAACTTTTGGATGTTCCACTTTTTACATTTTGCAATTCTTCGTTTTGAAATTTCAAGAATTTTCAGTGTTTAATTTTTCAATTTTTAGATTTTGCTGTTTTTCTGTTTGAGTTTCTCGAGTTTTCAATTTTAATTTTTTCAGTTTGTGGATTTGCAATTTTTCGTTTGGGTTTTTCATCAATCATTCAATTTTTGAATGTTTCGATTTTATAATTTTTTGTTTTTTCAATTTTAATTTTTCAGTTTTACGTTTCTTCAATTTTTTGATGTACGGTTTTTCAATTTTTCATTTTTTTTATTTCTTCCATTTCTAGGTTTTGTAATTTTCGATTTTAAATTTTTCGAGTTTTCAATTTTTTTTACGTCTTCAATTTTTCGATTCTTTAATTTTTTGCTTCTTGGAATTTTAGAATTGCAATGTTTCATTTCGGTTCTTTATTTTCTTTTTGTTTACATTATTTGATTTTTCAATGTTCCAATTTTTTAATTTCTTGTTTTTCATTTTCAATTTCTTCAATTTTTCGATTCTTTAATTTTACGTCAAGCAATTCTTTGAATTTTTATTATAAAATTTTTCAGTTTTTCGATTTTCCAACTTTTGGATGTTTTTAGAATTTGCAATTCTTCGTTTTGAAATTACAGGAGTTTTTAATGTGAAAAATTTCAAGCTTTGAATTATTCAATTTTGAGATTTCAGTTTTTCGATTTGAGTTTCCCGAGTTTTCAATTAGTAATTTTTTAGTTTTTCGATTTTCAATTTTTCGTTTCGGTTTTTTATTTTCTTTGTTTTATCAATCGTTCGATTTTTCAATGTTTCGATTTTGTAATTTTTTCTTTTTTCAATTTTAATTTTTCAGTTTTACGTTTCTTCAATTTTTTGATTTACGATTTTTGAATTCATTTTTTTTGTCTTCAATTTCTAGATTTTGTAATTTTCGATTTTAAATTTCTCGAGTTTTCAGTTTTTAATTTTGCGATTCTTTAATTAATATTTCATTTTTTTGAATTTTCGTTTTGCAATGTTTTATTTCGGTTCTTTATTTTCTGTATGTAAATCACATTTGTCGATTTTTCAATATTTCGATTTTTTAATTTCTTGTTTTTTCAATTTCAATTTCTTCAATTTTTCGATTCTTCTGTTTTATGATATGCAACTCTTCAAATTTTCATTTTAAAATTTCTCAGTTTTTCGATTTTCCAACTTTTGGATGTTTCACTTTTTAGATTTTGCAATTCGTTGTTGTGAAATTTAGGAGTTTTCAATATGAAAATGTTCAATTTTTGAATTTTCCAATTTTTAGATTTTCGAGCTTTTCGATTTGCAATTTTACGACATGCAACTCTTCCAAATTTCGTTTTAAAATTTTTCACTTTTTCGATTTTCGAACTTTTAGATTTTTCATTTTTTACATTTTGGAATTTTTCGTTTTGAAATTTTAGGAGTTTTCAATGTGAAAATTTTCAATTTTTAGATTTTGCAGTTTCCCGAGTTTTCAGTTTTTCGAATTGCAATTTTTCGTTTCGGTTTTTTATTTTATATATTTTATCAATCATTCGATTTTTCAATGTTTCGATTTTGTAATTTTTTGTTTTTTTAATTTTAATTTGACAGTTTTACGTTTCTTCAATTTTTCGATTTGCATTTAGTTGTAAGTTTAAATTTTTCGGTTTTTCAATTTTCCAACTTCTGAATTTTTCAATTTTTAGATTTTTCAGTTTTCAATTATTCATTTTTCCGTTTTTCGATTTTCAATTTTTCGTTTTGGTTCTTTATTTTCTTTATTTTATCAATCATTCGATTTTTCAATGTTTCAATTTTGTAATTTTTTCTTTTTTCGATTTTAATTTTTCAGTTTTACGTTTCTTCAATTTTTTGATTTACGGTTTTTGAATTTTTCATTTTTTTTTTCTTCAATTTCGATTTGAGTTTTCCGCGTTCTCAATTTTTAATTTTGCAGTTTCTCGATTTGCAATTTTTCATTTCGGTTATTTATTTTATTTATTTTATCAATCATTCGATTATTCAATGTTTCGATTTTGTAATGTTTCTTCAATTTTTTGATTTATGGTTTTCCAACTTTTCATTGTTTTGTTTCTTCAGTTTCAAGATTTTGTAATTGTCGATTTTAATTTTCTGGAGTTTTCAGTTTTTAAATTTTCGATTCTATAATTTTTTATTTCTTGGAATTTTCGATTTGCAATGTTTCGTTTTTGTGCTTTATTTTCTTTATATTTACATTTTTTTATTCTTCAGTGTTCCGATTTTTTAATTTCTTGGTTTTTCAATTTCAATTTCTTCAGTTTTTCGATTTTCCAACTTTCGGATCTTTCATTTTTTAGATTTTGAAATTTCAGGAGGTTTCAATGTGAAAATTGTCATTTTTTGAATTTTTCAAATTTAATTTTTCAGTTTTACGTTTCTTCAAATTTTCGATTTACGGTTTTTCAATGTTTCATTTTTTTGTTTCTTCAATTTCTAGATTTTGTCATTTTGATTTTGAATTTCTCTAGTTTCCAGTTTTTAATTTTTCGATTCTTTAATTTTTCATTTCTTGGAATTATCGATTTTTCATTTTTTTTACATCTTCAATTTTTCGCTTTGGTTTTTAATTTTTTTATTTGTTGAATTTTTCGGCTTTTCTATTTTCTGATTTTAAAATTTTTCTTTTTTTAATGTGAAAATTTTCGATTTTTTAATTTTTCAATTTTTAGATTTTGCAGTTTTTTGATTTGTGTTTACCGAGTTTTCAATTTTCAATTTTTCAATTTTTCGATTTACGGTTTTTCGGTTTTTCATTTTTTTATTCTGTCATTTCTTGGAATTTTCGATTTGCAATGTATTGTTTCGATTTTTCATTTTTTTATTTTTTGAATTTTTCGGTTTTTCGATTTTCTGATTTTATAATTTTTTTTTCAATGTGAAAATTTTCAGTTTTTCAATTTTTCAATTTGCAATTTTTCAGCTTTCAGTTTTTAACTTCGAGTTTTCATTTTAATAAAAATAAATATAATTTTCAAAATGTTTCACTTTTTCAAAGATTGGAACTTGGAAATTTTTTTAGTTTATTAGATTTTTCAGTTATTCTGTTTTTAATTTTTCGATTTTTAATTTTTCAATTTCTTAATCTTTCAGTATTACAATTATTTGATTTTCCAATTTTTGGATTTTCCATGTTTACGATTCGATTCGTTTTTTCTTATTTCGAATTTTTGGATTCATTAATTTTTTTCGATTTTTAAGTTTCTCGATTTTTAGATTTTTAAAGTTTCAATTCTTCGTCTCTTCAGGTCTTCGATTTGGAATTTTTCGTTTTTTCAGTTTCTTGATTTTTCAACTTTTCGATTAAAAAAATGGAAAAATTGTAAAACTGAAAAATCAAAAATGAAAAAAAAAAAATGTATAAAATGAAAATTTTGAAAAATCTAAAAACTGGAAATCAAGAGCTTGAAATATTGAAGAAACGCAAAATTCGAAAAAACGATTAAATATTTATTGTAAAATTGAAATATTGCATATTAAAGAAATCGGAAAATTGCATAACTGGAAATCCAAAAATTGCAAAGTTGACAAATTTTAAAATTGGAAAACCGAGGAACTGAAAAATCTGGGACTGACAATTAATCTAATAATGAAACATTAAAAACAAAGAGAATAAAGAAACGAAAACGTTGTCATATAAAAACGAGAAAATGAAAATTAAAAAATCGTGAAAATGAAAATTAAAAATCAAGAACTTGAAAAACTGAGTAAACGAAAAAAATGAAAAATGGGAAAATCAAAAGTAGAGAAACTGAAAAATCGAAAAATTGAAGAAACGAAAATTTCAAAAAACGAAATATGTGTTGTAAAATCGAAATATTACAAATTAAAAAATCGGAAAATCGTATAACTGGAAATCCAAAAATTCCAAAATTGAAAAAATTTAAAATTGGAAAACCGAAAAACTGAAAAATCTAAGACTGAAAATTGATCTAAGAATGAAACATTGAAAAAAAAGGGAATAAAAAACGAAAACATTGTTATATAAAAACGGGCAAATGAAAATTGAAAAATCGTGAAAATGAAAATTAAAAATCAAGAACTTGAAAAACTGAATAACCGAAAAAAATGAAAAATGGGAAAATCAAAAGTAGAGAAACTGAAAAATCGAAAAATTGAAGAAACGAAAATTTCAAAAAACCAAATATGTGTTGTAAAATCGAAATATTACAAATTAAAAAATCGGAAAATCGTATAACTGGAAATCCAAAAATTCCAAAATTGAAAAAATTTAAAATTGGAAAACCGAAAAACTGAAAAATCTAAGACTGAAAATTGATCTAAGAATGAAACATTGAAAAAAAAGGGAATAAAAAACGAAAACATTGTTATATAAAAACGGGCAAATGAAAATTGAAAAATCAAGAACTTGAAAAACTGAATAAGGGAAAAAATGAAAAATGGGAAAATTAAAAGTAGAGATACTGTAAAATCGAAAACTGAAAAATTCTAATATCGAAAATCACAAATCGAAAAATTGAAGAAACGAAAAATTCAAAAAGAAAGATTAAATTTGAGGAACTGAAGATTCGAAAAAACAAAATCTGTATTGTGAAATCGAAATATTGCAAATTAAAGAAATCGGAAAATCGTATAACTGAAAATCCAAAAATTGCAAAATTTTAAAATTGGAAAACCGAGGAACTGAAAAGTCGAAGACTGAAAATTGATAAGAATGAAACATTAAAAAAAAAAGGAACCGAAAAAACGAAAATATTGTTATATAAAAACGAGAAAATGAAAATTAAAAATCAAGAACTTGAAAAATTGAGTAAACGAAATGAAAAATGTGAAACTTAAAAGTAGAAAAACTGAAAAATCGAAAAATAAAAAATTCCAACATCGAAAATTGGAAATCGAAAAATTGAATTGAATTAAAATTGAATTAAGTGGAAATTCACTGGATATTAACGTAGAATCAGATCTGGACATTATCAGTGCGTTAAAATGTTGACAAATAGAAGACAGAATTTTACAAAGGAAAATTTGGAAAACCATCTGATTGTTAACTATAACAGTAAAAGTTCTTTATGCAAAAATCGTGCATATTTCGAAGAAATTTTGTACATATATATGCGCATATTCCGACAAATATTTGTGCATATAAATCCGCTCTTTATCGTATCCCTCCACATTCCCGTTCTTTTGCTCGCTCTTGACTCAACCCAGCAATTACGATTCACCTCTCCACCGTCAAAAATTCGAACTTCCTTATATCCGACAACCAAAACTCATCCGGGAATATCTCTTTATTACCAAGCCCTGCACGTTGCCGGGCCTCCGAGAACGAAAAACCAAATCCCCGTCTGCATTAAAACAAATTTCACTTGAACCAGTGACAGCTCCTTTGATTGTTTCGCAGTTTTTGCCTTATCATAATAAAGCAAAACGAAAATATTCAGATAATTAATCCAGGCCTTTATGACGCCGAAGCGCTCTTTCCAGCTTTCCGAATGGCTGGTCGATGTTTACAAGTCGTGCACCGGCTGCAAAATAGACCAGTTTTTTCATAAAGTAATTAACAGCGAAATGCGCGGTTTTTAAATTGGGTTTTGTTAAAGGCGCACCTGAAGCGGAAGATTTTCAGGTTTTGTGTGTTTTGACAGGGGTGGAGGATGTCATGGCGGTGAAGTTCGTTTCGAATTTCGAGCACACAGTGGTCGAAGTTTCGGCTCTTGATTGAGCGGGGGTTTCTTTTTGTTGTTAATTTAGTGCTGGGTTTATCTGTGTTTTTAATGGCCTTCGCATCGTATAGTCTAAAGTGTCAAAACTATTTGAACTTTAAAGAGTGTAATTAGAGAGTTGAGTTGAAAGGAGAGCATCAAAGCGTGTTTGAAATGTGCAAGTCAGATCTGTTAAATGTTGCTGATTAAAAGAAGAGACAATCGAGCGACATGACACAGTACGTAAATACTGCTTCGTACGTTGAAATTATACACTCCGTACAACGAAATTACGGATTATTTAAATAATTGTAGTTTATTTATACCGCATGGTAATAAATTTAACTACCAGTTTTCTGAAAACCCACGATTTGTGCTTACTGGGAACCTCGTTAAATTTAATTTAGTTCCATATTTGGACATTGGGTGTTGACCAAAATTTTTTCACATTTGCTACCGGTTTAACGAAAATTGTTACTCTTTAGCCTATTTTTAGCTTCTGCAGTAAGTGAATAATAAAATGTAACACTTTTAGCGTGAATATTTCAACACAAACATATATTTTGAGTTTCAACCAAAGTCAAAATTTAAAAATAACTTGAAATTGTCAATCCTGGAAATATTGAAGGAGGTTGCTTAAAAATTCACTTCCTTGATTTTTTTGAAAAATTTCCGACTAAATTTTTTCCCAATAAAACCTTCTACATTTTCCCGAGAACCTTTGAACTTGACCTGGAAACATTATTATCGATTTGCCATCTCTAGGAGTTATTTTAGATTCATTTCTTCAAAAATTCTTACCAAATCAAATTTGTGAAATTTTGGAAAAAAATTAAAAATTTGATTTTTTCGATTCAGCTTATAGAAATCCATCTCCCAGAATTTTGTTGTGTATTTTTAAGCAACTTTGCCAAAAAATCGGTTTTTTAGATATGATTTTAATTCAGGTCAAATTTTTACTGTTTTTCAAAATCGCTGAAATAAAATTTGTCAGTTTGGAAAATTAAGAAAAATCGACTTTGGAACCGAATGTTTAGAACATGTTAGTCGATGGTCATTAACATAAATTTTAAAAATAGCAATTTACCAGATTTTGTCGATTTACAAGAATTTTCGTTTACATGTTCAGATCTACTGTTTTCGGCTTTTCTGATCCAAAGCATTTTAAAATTTGGAAAACAGGTTTTCTAAAACGTGCTGAAATTTTCAAATTTTTTGTTGATAAGGCTTGGGTGAAAATATTTAGATTTTCTTTCCTTAAAGTATAATGTGAACATTGAAAAAATTATAAGTTACATAATTTGTAAGTGATTATTCAGCTTTTCGAATTGCAAACATTTTGGAATTTTTTTGTTTTTCAAAATGTGCTGAAGTTTTCAAAATTTTTGTAGCCAAAGTTTCAGTTCAAACATTTAGAATTTGTATTTTCTCCAATTGTCAAAATTTTGACTTTTTTGATTTTTGGTATCTACAAGAATTTTGTTTTTTCAGACTTGTTCTGCTCCAAAATATTTTCAGTTGTTTCTAAATCGTGCTGAAATTTTCAAAATTATTGTGCGGAAAGTTTCTATCAAAATATGTAGAATTTATATTTTTTCTCAAACGAATAACGCTGACATTTTATAAATAATGATTTACGGGAATTTTGCGATTTAGAAGAATTTTTGTTTAGAATTTTAAATTTTGATTTAGGCTTTTTTGATCTAAAGCATTTTGAAATTTACATGTTTACCAAAATCTGCTGACATTTTAAAAATTCTTGTTGATACAACATTTAGATTTTGAGATATACAAGAATAAATTTTGTATTTCTAGATGTTTTTGTTATCAGCTTTTCGAATTGAAAATAAGTATTTTGAAATATAGTTGATTTTCCAAATTTTATCGTTGTAGCGAAAGTTTCCGCCTAAACATTGTAAATTTATATTTTATCCACAAACTGTCAAAATTTTTACGTTTTCTGATTTTTTGGATCTATGAGAATTTTTGGTTTATATTTTTAGGCTTGTCTTTTTCAGCTTTTTGATCCAAAATATTTTCAGTTTTTTTCCAAAATGTGGCGAAATTTTAAAAATTTTTGTCGGTGAAATTTCTTTTAAAATATTTAGAATTTATTTTTTTTCCTTTTCGATTCAGCTCGTAAAAATCTATCTCCCAGAATTTTGTGGATAGCTCAGTTTTCTGGCTATTTTAAAAATTACCTAAAGAGACTCTTTTCTTGATTTCGAAGTCCAGAAGTTATTTTCGGCTTCAAGTCTTTGAAAAACCCTACAGTGTTTCCAGGATGACCAAAATAATATATGCCAATTTTTTGGATAATTTAAACATTTTACTTTAAAACCGAATATTGCGTAAATGTTCGATTCAACTCATCGAAATCTATTTCCTATAACTTTTTCTATATTTTTAGACATCTTCGCTGAAAGAGCATTTTTTAAGATATACATTTTCGAAATTTTGGAAAGATTCTGTTGTTGAAGTCATTTTAAAATCATGTATTCGGAAATTTTTATCATTTTTGAAAGTCGCTGAAACAAAAACTGTTGGTTTCGAAAATTAAAAAAAATGACTTTGGAAGCAAATGTTTAGATTAGAGGAATTTTTGTTTAGATTTTCAGATCTGCTGTTTTCGATTTTTGCGACCCAAGGCATTTTGAATTTTACATGTTTTCCAAAATATGCTGAAGGTTTCAAAATTTTTTGTTGGTAAGGCATGGGTTAAAACATTTAGATTTATATATTTATTTTCTCTTTAAACAATAGTGTTAACAATTAACAATTATTAGATATATAATTTGTAAGTGATTTGTACAATTTTTGTATTTCTCGAGCTTTTATTCTCAACATTTTAAAATTTAGTTGTTTTTCAAGATGTGCTGAAGTTTTTAAAATTGTTGTAGTGTAGTTTCAGCTCAAACATTTTGTCCAATTGTCCATTTTTCTAAATCGTGCCGAAATTTTCAAAATTTTTGTGTGGAAAGTTTCTATTAAAATATTTAGAATTTGTATTTTTTCTCAAACCAATAACGCTGACATTTTATAAATAATAATTTACCAGATTTTTGGGTTTTAGAAGAATTTTTGTTTAGGTTTTCAAATTTGCTGTTTCAGGCTCTCGTGATCCAAAGCATTTTGAGATTTACATGTTTTCCAAAATGTGGTGACATTTTCAAAATTTTTGTTATAAGGCTTCGGTTAAAACATTTAGATTTTTTTCTCAAATCATAATGTTAACATTTAAAAAATTCTGAGTTACATAATTTGCAAGTATTTATCAAAATTTAGACTTAATTGTAATTTTGGGATCTATAAGAATATTTTTTGTATTTCTATATTTTTTCGAATCGAAAATATTTTGAAATTTAGTTGTTTTTCAAAGTGTGCTAGAGTTTTCAAAATTATGGTAGCTAAAGTTTTAGTTCAAACATTAGAATTTATATTTTGTCCACACTGCCAAAATTTTAACGTTTTTGTGTTTTTGGGATCTATAAGAATTTTCATTTACGTTTTAGCTATTCTGAACGAAAATGTATCGGAATTTTAAAAATTATTGTAGGCAAAATTCCTGTTACAATATTTAGAACTTTCTCTGTCGATTTAGATCGTAGCAATCTATTTTCCCGATTTTTTTGTGGATTTTTAGGCAACTTCGCGAAAAGCCCAACTTTTCGACTTCTGAAATTTTTGAGATTTTCCCGACCAGTTTCTAAAGTGACTTTAAACGATTATTTTGTTGATTTCCAACCCTCAAAAGTAAATTTAGATACATTTCTTCGAAAAATCTTACCATTTATCTAAAACAGCCAAAGCAAAATTTATCAAATTTTGGATATTTTTAAAAATTCAACTTTGAAACCGAGTGTTTAGAAAATCTAGGCAACTTTGCCAAAAGTTGAATTTTTCGATATATGAAATTTTAACATTCCTTGTAACATTTTTGAAAATTACCTGAAGAGATTCTTTTGTTGATATCGACGTCCAGAAGTTATTTTCGACTTAAAATCTTTAAAAACTCATACCAGTTTTCCAAAGTTGCCAAAATAAAATGTCTGTGAATTTTTGGGACAATTTCAGAATTTTAATTTAAAACCGAATATTGCCTAAATGCTGGTTCAGGGCCGTCAACATGCTGAGTTTTCGATTCAGCTCATCTAGGTCTATTTTTTGGAATTTTTTGTAAATTTTTAGGAAACCGCTGAAAGCTCAGTTTTTTAAGACATACAATTTTTTACATTTTCCTGACCACCTTAAAAATGACCTGGAAAGATTCTGTTGTTGATTTCCGACCTCCTGAAGTCATTTTCTTCTTCGAAAATTTTTACCATTTTTTAAAATCGCTGAAATAAAATTTGTCAAAATTTGGAAAATTTCAAAAATTCGACTTTGGAACCGAATATTTAGAAAATCTTAGTCGGGGTTAATTAAGACGCTCTAACATTTTAAAAATCGCAATTTAATAACTTTTTTCCAATTAGAAGAATGTTTGTTTACATTTTTTTTTTAAATTTGGAAAACAGGTTTTCCAAAATGTGCTGAAATTTTCAAAATTTTAAGTGGTTATCCGTTGTCAGTTTGTCGAATTGAAAAGATCTTGAAATTTAGTTGTTTTTCAAAATGTGCTGAAGTTTTCAAAATTTTTGTAGGGAAAGTTTGTCCACTTGCCAAAATTTGGCATTTTTTGATTTTCAAAATTTCTGTCTGGAAAGTTTCTATTAAAATATTTAGAATTTATATTTTTTCTCAAACCAATAACGCTGACATTTGATAAATAATAATTTGGGGGATTTTTGCGATTAGAAGAATTTTTGTTTAGGTTTTCAAATCTGCTGTTTTAGACTTTTCTGATCCAAAGCATTTTGAAATTTACATGTTTTCCAAAATGTGGTGACATTTTCAAAATTTTTGTTATAGGGCTTCGGTTAAAACATTTAGATTTTTTTCTCAAATCATAATGTTAACATTTAAAAAATTATGAGTTACATAATTTGCAAGTATTTATCAAAATTTAGACTTAATTGTAATTTTGGGATTTATAAAAATATTTTTTGTAGTCCTATATTTTTTCTAATCGAAAAGATTTTGAAATTGAGTTGTTTTCAAAATTTGCTAGAGTTTTCAAAATTATTGTAGCTAAAGTTTTAGTTCAAACATTCAGAATTTATATTTTGTCCACACTGCCAAAATTGTAACGTTTTTGTATTTTTGGGATCTATAAGAATTTTCGTTTACATTTTTAGCTATTCTGATCCAAAATGTGTCGGAATTTTAAAAATTTTTGTCGGTAAAATTTCTGTAGAAAACTATTTTCCCGATTTTTTGTGGATTTTTAGGCAACTTCGCTAAAAGCTCAACTTTTCGCCATATGAAATTTTTGACATTTTCCGGACTTTAAAAGATTATTTTGTTGATTTCCGACCCTCAAAAGTAAATTTAGATACATTCTTCGAAAATTCTTACCATTTATCTAAAACAGCCAAAACAAAATTGTTCAAATTTTGGATATTTTTAAAAATTCAAATTTGAAACCGAGTGTTTAGAAAATCTTGGTCTGGAATCTCTAAATTTTGTGTTTTTTTTTTCAATTCAGCTTGTAGAAGCCTATCTCCCAGAATTTTTGTGGATTTTTAGGCAACTTTGCCAAAAGTCGAATTTTTCGATAATGAAATTTTTGACACTTCGGCTACCATTTTTGAAAATTACCCAAATAGATTCTTTTGTTTCGACGTTCAGAAGTTATTTTCGGCTTAAAGTCTAAAAATTTAAGCCAGTGTTCCAAAATCTCCAAAACAAATGTTTGTAAGTTTTTGGGGCAATTTCAGAATTTTAATTTAAAACCGAATATTACGTAATTGCTGGTTCAAGACTCTCATCAACATGCTGAGTTTTTCATTCAGCTCATACAGGTCTCTTTTCTAGAATTTTTTGTAAATTTTTAGGCAACTTTGGAAGAACAGAAGTCATTTTAAATTCATATCTTCGAAAATTTTTACCATTTTTCAAAATCACTGAAACAAAAATTGTCAAAATTTGGAAAATTTTAAAAATTCAACTTTGGAGCCGAATGTTTAAAAATCTTACTGGGGAGTCATTAACACGCTTTAAAATTTTAAAAATAGTAATTTACCAGACTTTTTCGATTTAGAAGAATTTTTGTTTAAATGTTCAGATCCGCTGATTTCGGCTTTTCTGATCAAAGCATCTTGAAATTTGGAAAACAGATTTTCCAAAATGTGTAGAAATTTTTAAAATTTTTGTTGATAAGGCTTGGGTGAAAACATTTAGATTTTCTTTCTTTATACTACAATGTGAACAATGAAAAAATTATGACTTACATAATTTATAGGTGATTATCAAAATGTAGACTTTTTTGTGATTTTGGATCTACAAAAACATTTTGAAATTTAGTTGTGCTGAAATTTTCAAAATTTTTGTAGCGAAATTTTCACTCCAAATATTTAGAATTTATATTTTGTCGAACTGTCGAAATTTTGACATTTTTTATTTTTGGGATCTATAAGAATTTTCGTTTGTATTTGTAGACCTCTTCTTTTTAGCTATTCTGGTCCAAAATGTTTTCAGTTTTTTCCAAATCGTGCCGAAATTTAAAAAATTTTTGTTCCTACACTTGTTATTAAAATATTAGGAATTTATAATTTTTCAAACCAACGACGCTAACATTTTATAAATAATGATCTACGAAATTTTTGGGATTTAGTAGAATTTTTGTTCAGATTTTTAGATCTGTTGTCTGATCCGAGGCATCATGAAATTTACAGGTTTTCCAAAATGTGCTGACATTTAATTACATAATTTGCAAGTGATTATTAACATTTAAACTTTTTGTGATTTTTTTCGAATTCAGAACAATTCAAAATGTGGTGAAGTTTCCAAAATTTTTGAACCGAAAATTTCAGTTCAAGCATTAAGAATTTAACTTTTGTCCACAAACTGCTAAAATTTTTACGTTTTTCTGATTTTTGAAATCAATAAGAATGCTCTATATTTTTAGACGTGTTCTTGTCAGTTCTATATTTTTAGACGTGTTCTTGTCAGTTATTCTGATCCAAAATATATTCTTTTTTTTACAAAATGTGTCGAAATTTTCAAAATCTTTGTCGGTAAACTTTCTATTAAAATATTTAGGATGTATTCAGCTCCTAGAAATCTGCCTCGTTTTTCAATACATCTGAAAATTACCTAAACAGATTATTTTGTTGATTTCAACATCCACAAGTTATTTTCGACTTGAAGTCTTTGAAAAATCCGAGTGTTTACGGAAATGACCTGGAAAGATTTTTGTTGATTTCACTCCTCCAAAAGTCATTTCAGATTCATTTCTTCGAACATTCTTACCTTTTATCCAAAATCGCCAAAACAAAATTTATATTTTTTTTGAAAATTTTAAACATTTGACTTTGGAACCGAATGTTTAGAAAATGGCGGTCCGGGATCAACACGCTGTTTTTTTATTCGATTTAGCTCGTAGAAGTCTATTTCTTCTAATTTTTTTGTCTATTTTTAGACAACTTAACCTAAAGCTCAACGTTTCGACAAACGAAATTTTTGACATTTACCAAATCAGTTTTCGAAACTACCGAAAGAGATTTTTTTGTTGATTTCGACTGTACAGAAGTTGTTTTTGGGTTCGAACCTTTGAAAATTCTTAAAATTTTTTCAGAATCGCGAAAATAAAGTATGTTAAATTTTAGGAGAATTTAAAAATTTTACTTTAAAACCTGCTATTTTTTTCGATTCAGCTGGTCCAGGTGTACTTCTTAGAATGTTTTGTAATTTTTTAAAACTGTTTTATTGATTTTCAACCTCTACAAATTATTATTTTAGCCAAAACAAAATCAGTAAAATTTTGGAAAATTTTGAAAATTTTACTTTGGAACTGAATGTTTAGGAAATCTGTAAACTAATTTTAACAATAGTTTACAAATTCTCAACTGTGCACGGCTGTTTTCTTTTTTATAATAATAATAATAATAATAATAAGATTTATTCCCAACCGTTTAAACTATTTGCAGGACAATATAAATGATAAATATAAACAATTGGCTTAAATAAAAAAAATAACTTTCTTACATACCTAGTGAAATACTAAATTATAAAGACTCAAATTCTAAAAAAAAACAAACCGAAAAATTAATAATAAAATAAAATAAAATTTAATAAATATGAGAAGACGCTTTCCAATGTTTCCAACACAAAATGAGTCGAAATTGAAAAAGTGTTTAAAAAAATATTTCAAAATAACAATCATCTTCATCAGGACAGGATTTCAGGATTGTTACGTTCACCATTGGGATAATCCTGAAAAATCGCACATCGAAAAGTGCTTTTGAAAACAACTTTTCCAAGTGTTGGAATATTTTACAAAGCTCAGTCTGATTAAACACCATAAATGTTCACTTCAAAAGTCCACCACAACCTTCCCCACATCTCCCGTTTAATATGAATTTTAGCACAACATTAAGTAATCTCTTTTCCCTCAAATAAAACTTCAAACGATGATATCCAATAGAGCCCCCTTTGTTTAGATTAAAAAAAGCGATCCCACTCTTGATGTTAAGCCCCCTCGACCAAAAGCGAATCCTGGAACAGGATCCACACCCTCAACACAGTCGGAATACCTCACCACATACTCATCCCTCACAAAGAGAATTTCCTAAAAGTACAGCAACCGCGGCGATTAAGACGCCTATTTGCGAGTAAACACACAGAATACGGCAAACAGTTAACATTTTCGAACGAATAAACACAGAATGAATGAATTCGGTAATAACTTCCCAAGCGGATAATAGGGACCGGCAAATTATAAACCCCAGGTGAACGTTTCCAATCTAATTTCTGCTTCGGTTTTCCTGATTCAATTGAATTTGCAGACCAATAAATGGTTATTAATAATTCGGCGGCCTTCTTGCGACGTACTTAATTATTAACCGGCTTTGAGTACAGTCGAACTCTCAAAACGAAAAAACAGTTCAACGAGACCGAGTTCGTTGTGTGGTAGTTCCACTGTACGTGGAAATCCTAATTGGTGTTTGTTTGCTTAAATATAATTTCGAACGCAAATACTTTTTCATTCAGAGTAACGAGATGTTGAGGATCTTAACACGTGGTGGCCTGCGGTCGGGAATCCCTATTACGACAACTTTACCGTATGTTAACTGCAAATAGACGTTTTAGTGCGCCGGCAATGAAAATTCATCACGGATTAAGTCATGTTTTCTTTATGGGACCCTGAGAGTTTAATAAATATTTTGGAATGTAAACGTAGGTACGCGCGTTTGTCATACATTCACGTGAATTATTCATGGATTCGAGCGAACGCTGAGTAATTTCGAAGAACAGCTTCTGTACCATTGAGGAAGAGTGAATCATGTTTCCGATCGAGATCGACGGGTGGGTTTTGTATCGAACAATAATAAATTTTATTAATAAAAATTTCGCGCTAGTTTTAAATTTATCGCGGAGACGCAACGTTGCGTTGGTTAAATCAAGTGGAAGGATAATGGTATTCGTTGTACGTTGTTTCAGATAAGTGAGTTAAATGGTAATAGAATATTCTCTTGCGAAGTATGCAAATTGCTTGCTACAACAATCAGGTTTATAATGAGTGACTACAACCGAAAAAATGTAAATGGTGATTTTTTATCGGGAGATTTGTAAACAATAATGTTTTATTATTCTTGAGAGGATCAGGAAGTTATGAGTATTCATTTCGCACTATTTAGAAAAGGATGGAAATCTACGTTATTTAGCATTTTAATTTGTTTTCATCGTCTGAATTAATTCGGTCGTTAAATTATATAGCATGTCCACCTAAACTAAACAAGTTTAGTTTGATTTTAGTGGTAATTTTGACTTGGTAATGAATGCGAAACATTTTGCACAGAAAACCCAGGTTTTTGAAAAAATCAAAATTGTATGATAACATTTTGCAATTTAACTTTGCAAAAGTTTTAATGTTATCGTAAGCATAATAAATCGCTATTCAAAATTCATGCGTTTACCCCCCTCTCAAAAAATTGATGACGTCATCTCAAAATTTTCTAAAATATAAGCAAATATTATGTTTATACTTATATCAATTCATTTTCGTAGTAATCGAATCCATCGGGCGACTGCCAGTTTCATGTTTTCTTGATGTTTCATGACCCTAGAGTACGAAAAAAGTGATCTCTCGTTTCTGTCTGTCTGTCTGTTTTGTGTGTCGATTTTTCAATTTCTTTGAATTTTCCCATTCTCGATTTCCCGACTTTTCAATGTTTCCATTTCTCAATTCTTCACTTTTTTAATTCCTCGATTTTAGTTCAATGCCTCAGTTTTTCAATTTTTCAGTTTCAGGATTTTATAGTTTTTTAATTCTTCAATTTTTGATTGTTCGATTTCTCGACATTTTTCAATTTTCAATTTCTCGTTATTCGAATACTCAATTTTTAAATGCTTCAATTCTCCAATTTTTCGATTTTTTTTTTTGAAAATAAAATTTATTTTTCACTTCTTCGATTTTAAAATTTTTAAATTCTTCCAAGTTTTAAAGTTTAGATTTTTCCATTTTTTGATATTTCGAGTTCTCATTCCTTCGATTTTTCGACCGCTTGTTATTATATTTTACGGTTTTTCGATTTTTCGATTAATCAGTTTTTCGGTTTTTAAATTTTTTAATTTCTGGATGCATCGAGAATTTCTGGATTGTTTAATCTCCCGATTTCTCTCGAGTTGTTGATTTCTCAATCTTTTGACGTTTTGATTTCTCGATTTTTCAGATTTTTAATTCTTCAATTTCTCAGGTTTTCAGTTTTTCAGTTTTTTAGTTCCTCAATTTCTCAGGTGTTCAATTTTTCAGTTTTTTATTTCTCCATTTTCAGTGTTTCGCTTACTAATTTTTCGATATTTTTGACAGTTTTAGAATATTTCAATATTTCATTTCAACAATTTTTCGATTTCTCGGTTACTTTTTCGACTCTTCAATTTTTCTCAGATTGTTTAGTCTTTAGATTACCCAGTTTTTCGATATTTCAGTTTCAGGATTTTCTTCAATTTTTGATTTTTCAATTTCTCGATTATTCAATTTTTTAATGCTTCAATTTCTCAGTTTTTGGATGTTTATATTTCCCGATTTTTCAATTTTTCGGCGTTTTCATTTTTCGATTTTTTTTTGAAAATAAAATTTATTTTTCACTTCTTCGATTTTTAAAATTTTCAATTCTCCCAAGTTTTAAAGTTTAGATTTTCCGACTTTTTGATATTTCGAGTTGTCATTCTTTTGATTTTTCGACTTCTTATTATTAGGTTTTACGGTTTTTCCATTTATCGGTTTTAAACTTTTTAATTTTTCACGAGTTGATTTCTCAATCTTTTGACGTTTTGATTTCTCGATCTTTCAATTTTTCAATTTCTCTGTTTCCCGACTTTTCGATGTTTCCATTTCTCGATTGTTCAGTTTTTTAATTCTCCAATTTCTCAGGTTTTCAATTTTTCAGTTTTTTATTTCTCCATTTTCAGTGTTTCGCTTACTAATTTTTCGATACTTTTGACATTTTTAGAACTTTTCAATATTTCGGTTCAACAATTTTTCGATTTTTCGGTTACCTTTTCGACTCTTCAATTGTTCTCAGATTGTTTAGTCTTTAGATTACTCAGTTTTTCGATATTTCAATTTCAGGATTTTCTTCAATTTTTGATTTTTCGATTTCTCGACTTTTTTCAATTTTCATTTTCTCGATTATTCGAATACTCAATTTTTTAGTACTTCGATTCCTCAATTTTTGGATGTTTAGATTTCTCGATTTTTCAACTTTTCGACATTTTAGTTTCTTGATTTTTTTTTTGAAAATAAAATTTATTTTTCACTTCTTCATTTTTTTAATTTTTCAATTCTTTAAAAGTTTTAGAGTTTAGATTTTTCGATTTCTCATTGTTTCGATTTTTCGACTTCTTGTTATTAAATTTTACGGTTTTTCAGTTTTTCGGTTTTTAAATTTTTCAATTTCTGGATGCATCGAGAATTTCTGGATTGTTCAATTTCCCGATTTCTCTCTAGTTGTTGATTTCCCAATCTTTTGACGTTTTGATTTCTTGATCTTTCAAATTTTCAATTTCTCGATTTCCCAACTTTTCGTTTTACATTTCTCAATTTTTCAGTTTTTTAATTCTCCATTTTCAGTGTTTCCCTCACTAATTTTTCGATACTTTTGACTTTTAGAATTTTCCAATATTTCGCGGTTCAACAATTTTGTTACTTTTTCGATTCTTCAATTTTTCTTAGATTGTTCAGTCTTTGGAATACTCAGTTTTTCGATATTTCAGTTTCAGGATTTTTTTGGTTTTTTGATTCTTCAATTTCTCGACTTTTTTCAATTCTCAATTCGAGTATTCGAAAATTCAATTTTTCAGTACTTCTTTACTTTTTTGTTTAGATTTCTCAATTTTTGAATTTTTCGATATTTTAATTTTCCATTTTTTTTGTTTGAAAAACTGAAACTCGAGAACTGAAAAATCAAAGTTTATTTTTCATTTCTTCGATTTTTCAATATTTCAATTCTTACAAGTTTTAAAGTATGATTTTTCGAATTTTTTGATATTTCGATTTCTCATTCTTTTTGATTTTTCAATTTTTCGGTTTTATAATTTTTCAATTTCTGGGTGCGTCGAGAATTTCTGGATTGTTCAATTTCCCGATTTCTCTCGAATTGTTGATTTCTCAATCTTTTGATGTTTTGATTCCTCGATCTTTCAATTTTTTGAATTTCTCGATTTCCCGACTTTTAGATGTTTCCATTTCTCGATTTTTCAGATTTTTAATTTTTCAATTTCTTAGGTTTTCATTTTTTCAGTTTTTTATTTCTCCATTTTCAGTGTTCCGTTCACTAATTTTTCGATTTCTCGGTTACTTTTTCGACTCTTCTATTTTTCTCAGACTGTTTAGCCTTTAGATTACTCAGTTTTTCGATATTTTAGTTTCAGGATTTTCTTCGATATTTGATTTTTCAATTTCTCAACTTTTTTCAATTTTCAATTTCTCGATTATTCGAATACTTAATTTTTTAATGCTTCACTTCCTCAGTTTTTGGATGTTTAGATTTCTCGATTTTTCAATTTTTCGATATTTAAATTTTTCGATTTTTTTTGAAATTAAAATTTATTTTTCACTTCTTCGATTTTTAAAATTTTCAATTCTTCCAAGTATTAAAGTTTAGATTTTTCGATTTTTTGATTTTCCGAGTTCTCATTCCTTCGAATTTTTGACTTCTTGTTATTAAATTTTACGGTTTTTCCATTTTTCGATTTTAAACTTTTGATTTTTCGATCTTTTAGTTTTTCGGTTTTTAAATTTTTCAATTTCTGGGTGCATCGAGAATTTCTGGATTGTTCAATTTCCCGATTTCTCTCGAGTCGTTGATTTCTCAATCTTTTGACGTTTTGATTTCTCGATCTTTCAATTTTTCAATTTCTCGATTTCCCGACTTTTCGATGTTTCCATTTCTCGATTTTTCAGTTTTTTAATTCTTCAATTTCTCTGGTTTTCAATTTTTCAGTTTTTTATTTCCCCATTTTCAGTGTTTCGCTCACTAATTTTTCGATACTTTTGACAGTTTTTGAATTTTTCAATATTTCGGTTCAACAATTTTGTTACTTTTTCGATTCTTCAATTTTTCTTTGGATTACTCGGTTTTTCGATATGTATTTCAGTCAGGATTTTTTTAGTTTTTTGGTTCTTCAATTGCTCGACTTTTTTTAATTCTCAATTCGATTATTCGAATACTAAATACTTCCTTACTTTTTTGATTTTTAGATTTCTGGATTTTTGAATTTTTCGATATTTTAATTCTCCATTGTTTTTGTTTGAAAAACTGAAAACTCGAAGAACTGAAAAATCAAAAATTTATTTTTTACTTCTTCGAGTTTTAAAATTTTCAATTCTTCCAAGTTTTAAAGTTTAGATTTTTCAACTTTTTGATATTTCGAGTTCTCATTCCTTCGGTTTTTCGACTTCTTGTTATTAAATTTTACGGTTTTTCCATTTTTCGATTTTAAACTTTTGATTTTTCGATTTTTCAGTTTTTCGGTTTTTAAATTTTTCAATTTCTGGATGCATCGAGAATTTCTGAATTGTTCAATTTCCCGATTTCTCTCGAATTGTTGATTTCTCAATCTTTTGACGTTTTGATTTCTCGATGTTTCAATTTTTCAATTTCTCGATTTCCCGACTTTTCGATCTTTCCATTTCTCAGTTTTTCAGTTTTTTAATTCTCCAATTTCTCAGGTTTTCAATTTTTCAGTTTTTTATTTCACCATTTTCAGTGTTTCGCTTGCTAATTTTTCGATACTTTTGACATTTTTAGAATATTTCAATATTTGGGTTCAACAATTTTTCGATTTCTCGGTTACTTTTTCGACTCTGCAAGTTTTCTCAGTTTGTTTAGTCTTTAGATTACTCAGTTTTTCGATATTTTAGTTTCAGGATTTTCTTCAATTTTTGATTTTTCAATTTCTCGACTTTTACCAATTTTCAGTTTTTCGATTATTCAAATACTCAATTTTTTTGATGTTTCAGTTCCTCAGTTTTTGGATGTTTAGATTTCTCGATTTTTAAATTTTTCGATTTTAAACTTTTTGATTTTTCGATTTTTCAGTTTTTCGGTTTTTAAATTTTTCGATTTCTGGGTGCATTGAGAATTTCTGAATTGTTCAATTTCCCGATTTTTCTCGAATAGTTGATTTCTCAATCATTTGACGTTTTGATTTCTCGATGTTTCAATTTTTCAATTTCTCGATTTTCCCGACTTTTCGATCTTTCCACTTCTCGATTTTTCACATTTTTAATTCTTCAATTTTTCAGTTTTTTATTTCTCCATTTTCAGTGTTTCGTTTACTAATTTTTCGATACATATTTTTGACAGTTTTAAAATTTTTTCAATATTTCGGTTCAACAATTTTTCGATTTCTGGGTTACTTTTTCAATTCTTCGTTTTTTCTTAATTGTTCAGCCTTTGAATTGCTCAATTTTTCGATATTTCAGTTTCAGGATTTTTTTTATTCTTCAATTTCTCGACTTTTTTCAATTCTCAAATCGATACTTTTTCGATGTTTAGATTTCTCGATTTTTGAATTTTTCGATATTTTAATTTTCCATTTTTTTTGTTTGAAAAAACTGAAAACTCGAAGAACTGAAAAATCAAAAATTTATTTTTCACTTCTTCGATTTTTCAATTTTTCAATTCTTCCAAGTTTTGAAGTACATGTAGATTTTTCGAATTTTTTGATATTTCGATTTCTCATTCTTTCGATTTTTCGATTTTAAAATTTTTGAGTTTACGATATTTCAATTTTTCGATTGTTCAATTTGTCGATTTTTCTAGAGTTGTTGATTTCTCAAATTTTGATTTCTCGATGTTTCAATTTTTCAATTTTTTGATTTTTCAATTTTCCAACATTTTAATTTCCGGAATTTTTCAGTTTCGGAATTTTTTAATTTTTCCGATTTTTTATGTGGATTTTTCAATTTTTCGTCTTTCTGATTGTTCGATTTCCCAGTTTTTTTATTTTTTAAATGTTTCGAATTTTCAATTTTTCGATTTGATTTCAATTTTTGCATATCTCGATTTTTCAAATTTTCGATTTTTGTATTTTTTTGTTAGATACCTTGATTAATAAAATAAAAAAACTGAAGAGGTTAAATTATTAAATATATATTTAATATTATTAATTATTAAAATTTTTTATTTTACTAATCGAGTTAACACGGAGTTTAAACAAGTAAACGCCTCATCAATACAAATATTGAACGTTAGTTTTTAGAATTTATTCTTAGAAGTTTGGATTCAATAGTAAAAATAATTTTTACCAAATTTAGAGTACGGTCCTGGTCTCAAATTTTGAACAACCTGTCTTATAATACTACGCACAATTCTAACTTACTATATAATTTATCCTTCACTATCTGAAATTTTTTCATTCGCCCTTTTGGCATCTGCCTAATACCCAATATCATGAATCTTGCAAGCGTTATCGCAATATTGATGCCAGTTTCACGTTATTTCATATTTATTTTCAATTTCGAAAAAGGTTGGCAATATTACGATCGGTATTCTAACAAATAGGGACTAGCATAAGGCATTAAAATTTTCAACTTTAATCAGTTTTCATAATTTATATAATAAGGAACGGCAGTCCGAAACCAAATTCCGGATATTAACCCGGATTTAGGATATAATTTAAATTTTACTTAGGTTATTGTGTCAGTAATATATATAATAGTGCTAGAAACGTGTTATGATTTTCGTCACGCAAGAAAAAGTTTAATCAGAAGGCGTAGCTGGGGTGGGTTAATGTTCGAATTTTTAAAATTAGCAGTCTTAAGTCCTATATTTTTTCAATTCAGTGTACGAATCGGGAAACTGGAAACATGAAAAATCTTCGTGGTGTTCTAAGTTTGATTTTAAATTAATGTTTCAATCGACTTCGGAGAACGACGTTGATGTAGCAACATCGGTTGTAACACGAAGCCGCCTTCTAGATAAATTATTGATCTTTCTCATCATCTGAACCTTCGTCGGCGAGAACGCCTGTATAAATGCGTTGACAATTATCGTCATCGATTAATGTTAAATCATTAAGACGAAGATTTTGATAGTGAACAAATCACACTATAAGATATAAAATGGTCAAATTGGCTTGTAGAAGCACTGTGGCGTTCTCCAGGGATCAGTCCTTGGAGCATTACTCTTTCTGATTAATGCCAACGACTTTCCATTTCATATGCAAAAAGACCATTCTACATGCAGACAGCGCTGCTAATGAAAAATTCAGCGTGAGGAAGCTCGAACGAAGGCCGAACTTGATTTCTCAGTAATGGATTCATATTAAACAAAAATAAAATACGCGAAACTTGCTTCATCACGTATAGGTGAACCAAAACTAGTCTATTTACTCTGCTCTCGATGCTTATTAATATAAATTCCGCATTATGGTTTTATCTTTACAACATGACCATAAAAGGCAACGTCTGCGTGTTTGTACGCTGAATAACCGCACAAAAAAGCCATTTGGATCGGGTTCCGCACCCACAACCGAACAAACTAATTACATTAATGACTCAAAATCTCAATTAAACAATAGGCTTAAGCTCGTTCCAAAAACCCAGGTGACTCAAAATCGTCATTACTCACTCGAAACTACCTCAGCTTCGCGAAATATGTAAATGCAATTTCGTCCAAAATCGCTTCCCCATAAATCCGTTTTGCGAGTAAATGTGTCAATAAAATATTCACAATTCTCGAACCGCACACCACACAATCCAGCTTCCGCAAAGACTGAAAATTGGAAACTGGGAGACAGTCTTTTCTGGGTTTCTCGTGTAATCGGAAGGCTATTGCGTATTAGCCATTGAACTATTAGCCTCGTTATTGGGTGGACAACGCCATGAATAATTTATGTTCAATTAGGTGGAGGCACGATCACTCCCAGCTACAGAGCGATGAAAATTTAACTCGGAACGACGTTTTCGGACGCTGGAATAAGCGACGAGGTACATACAAGACACTTTCAAAATTTCGGTGTGGCTCTCTCTGCTCTGTATACATTAATTTTCTCTTAATTACGACTCCTCTATTATTAACTTTTTTACTGGTTGAGCGTAAGCTAAGGAAGTATTGTAAACAAAATCATAGTGAAATTTTTGCCTCCCCTATTCTGAGACAAGTTATAATTAAAGAGTGGATTCTAGGACAAATGCCTTTTCATTTTGGTTGTAGGCAAATGCATGAAAGTTTGGTGATCGGAACATTTCCAAATGGGAAAACTCATTAATACAGGATTACTTAATGAATGCGTTCATATTTTTGAAACAATTATTAATCCGTTTTCTGTCATGTGTTGACGACGGGACACTTTAAATCAAATATAAACAAGTGTGTTTTCGTAACATTAAACTATGATACATTTAAGTATTCAGAAAAACAAGATCTGCAAGAGTCTTCATAAAAAGTAGATACAGTGTCATAAAAAAGAGGTAGACAAGCAAAAAAAAATATAGAATGGCAGAACACATTTATAGGATGTCATTTAGCTTCTTACACTGTTACTTTTTCTGAAGTTTCGATTTTCGACTTCTCGGTTTTAGATTTTCCGATTTTAAAAATGTCTGACTTTTTAGTTTTTGAAGTTTCCAATTTTTCAATTATTCGATTGTTCAATTTCCAGATTTTTTCATTAATCATTAATCGATTTCTCGATTTTTTTAATTTAAAATGTCTGGATTTTTCCGTTTTAATTTCTTGATTTTGGGCCATTTCGATTTTTCGACTTCTCGATTTCTTGATTATTCGATCAGTTCTTTCGATTTTTTGATTTTTTAAAATACAGACTCCGATTTATCAATTTCTTGTTTTCTGAAGTTTTCAGTTTTTCAATTTTTGAATTTTTGGATTTTGTAAACTTCACTTTTTGATTTTATGATTTTTTTTACGTTTACATTTCCCGACTTTATTTGTTAATACTTTTAATTTCTTGACATCACGGTTTTTCGATTGTTAAAATTTTTCGACTTTTCACTTTTTAAAATTTCTCGACTTCTCTGTTTTTCGATGCTTAAATTTTGTTCGATTTATCAATTTTTCAATTATTTGAATTTCAATTTATTAATTTCTTGATTCGGGCTATTTCGATTTCTCGATTTTCCCACTTCCCAACTTTTCAATTTCTGGATTTCTGGATATTTTCATGTTTTCTCAATTTCTCGACGTTCAATTTTTCCGTTTCGATTTTCAGTTTTTCGATTTCCCAAATTTTTCGACTCAAGTTTTAGATTTTGCGAATCGTTTAAATTTTACATATTTCGATTTTGCGATTTCTCGGCATCTCGGTTTTTCGTTCTCTGAATTTTCTTCTTTTCGGTTTTTAAAACAAAGATTTTCCGATTTATTAATTTTTTGTTTTTTGAGTCTTTTGTATTTCAATTTTTCGATTTTTGATTTTTTGATTCAGTTAACCAATTTTATTTTTTAATATTCCAATTTTTCGTATCTCCAGTTTTCGACATCTCGGTTGTTCGATTGTTGAAATCTTTTGACTTTTCGATTTTTAGAATTATTCGACTTCTTAGTTTTTATCAATTCTTAAATTTTTCTTCGATTTATCAATTTTTCCTTATTTTAGTTTTGGAATTTTTCATTATTTCGATTCTTCAATTTTCCAAAATTCTTGGATTTTCAATTTTTCGATTTCTCGATCTTTCGACTTCTAAGTTTTACATTTTTCGATTCTTCAGTGTTTTTAAAGTTCAAATTTCCCATTTTTCAATTTTTCAAATAATTTGATTTTTTTTATATTTTAAATTTTCTAATTTTTCAGTTTTGGGTTATTTCGATTTATCACTTTTTCGACTTCCGGACTTTTCGATTTCACTATTTCGGGATTTCAATTTTTCAGTTTTCCAATTTTTCAGTTTCTATTTTTTGTTTTTCGATTTCCAATTTCTTGATTCAATTTTTAGGTTTTTCGAATTTTTAAATTTTACATTTTTCGATTTTTCGATCTCACGGCATCTCGGTTTTTCGTTTTTTAAAATTTTTCGGCTTTTCGATTTAAAAAAAAAGACTTTCCGATTTATCAATTTCTTGTTTTTTTGGTCTTTAGTTTTTCAATTTTTCGATTTTTATTTTTGCGACATTTCGGTTTTGCGATTGTTAAAATTGTTCGACTTTTCCATTTTTAGCATTATTTGATTTCTTAGTTTTCCGATTCTTTAATTTTTCTTCCATTTATCAAGTTTTCGTTATTTCAGTTTTGGAATTTTTCGATGTTTCGATCCCTCAATTTTTCAATTTCTCGTTTTTTTTTATGTTTCGACTTCTAGGTTTTAGATTTTTCGATTTTTCGATTTTTAAAGTTTTCGATTTTTCAGTAATTCGATCGTTCAAATTTCAATTCATTTGATTTTTTAAATTTAAAATTTTTCAGTTTTTAATTTCTTGATTTGCACATTTTGGTTTCTCCATTTTTCGACTTCTCGATTTTCCGATTCCGAGATTTCTGGATTTTTTTCATGTTTCGAGTTCTTGATGTTTCAATTTTTTTAATTTTCGGTTTCTCTATTTTCCGGGTTTTCAATTCGATTAAATTTTTTGATTTTTCGAATTATTAAATTTTACATTTTTCGATTTTTCGATTTCAGGGCATCTCGGTTTTTCGATTTTAAAAATTTTTCGGCTTTTCGATTTTTAAAACACAGACTTTCCGATTTATCAATTTCTTCTTTTTTGAGTCTTTAGTTTTTCAATATTTCGATTTTCCATTTTTTTTTATGTTAGGTTATAATTTTTGGATGTTGCAGTTCCAAGGTTTCGCTTTTAAATATTTCAATTTTTCGAGTTCTCGACATCTCGGTTTTTCGTTTGTTTAAATTTTTCGACTTTTCGATTTTTAGACTTATTCGACTCCTTAGTTTTACGCTTCTTCAATTTTTCTTCGATTTATCAATTTTTCGTTATTTCAGTTTTTCAATTCCTTCGGTTTTCAATTTTTCAATTTTTTAAATTACAGATTTTTGGAATTTTTATTCTTTAATTTTTCGCTTTATTGATGTTTCGATTCCTCGATCTTTCAACTTCTAGATTTTAGTTTTCCAACATTTCGATTGTCCAAATTTCCGATTTTTCACCTTTTCATACTATGATTTTTTTTAATTTCAAATTTTCAAATTTTTCAATTTTTAATTTCTAGATTTGGGTTCTTTCGACTTCTGGATTTCTGGATTTCTGAATTTCTGGATGTTTTCACGTTTCGATTTCTCGATGTTTCAATTTTTCTATGTCTCGCTTTCTCTATTTCTCGATTTTTTGGGTTTCCAGTTTTTCACTTTCCCGATTTTTTTATTCAATGTTTAGATTTTTCGAATTTTTAAATTTTACATTTTTTGCTTTTTCATTTTCACCTCATCTATACTATATTAAAATACAGACTTTCGGAATTATCAATTTTTTCTTTTTTGAGTCTTTAGTTTTTCAATATTTCGATTTTTTAAATATGAAATTTTTTGATTTTTCATTTTTGATGTTATGATTTTTTGCAAGTCAGGTCCCCGATTTTATTTTTTAATATTTCAATTTTTCGAGTTTTCGACATTTTGACATCTCGGTTTTCCGATTGTTGAAATTTAGCGACTTTCCAATTTTAAAAATTTTTCAGTTTCTCAATTTTTCGATTCTTCAATTTTTTTCGATTTATCAGTTTTTCGTTATTTCATTTTTGGAATTTTTCAATTTAGATTTCTCAATTTTTGGATTTTTAAAGTTTTAGTATTTCGATTGTTCAAATTTCCGATTTTTCAATTTTTCAATTTATTTGATTTTTTAAAATTTTAAATTTTCAAATTTTTCAGTTTTTAATTCCTTGATTTGATTTCTCGATTTTTCACTTCTCGACTTTTCGATTTATGGATTTCTGGATCTTCTCATATTTCGATTTATCGATGTTTCAATTTTTCTATGCCTCGATTTTTCTATTTGTCGATTTTTCGAGGTTTCGATTTTCAGTTTTTGCATTTCCCAATTTTTTTATTCAATTTTCAGACTTTTGGAATTTTTAAATATTACATTTTTCGATTTAACGGCATTTCGGTTTTTCGTTTTAAAAATTTTTCCGCTATTCGATGTTTAAAACCCAGACTTTCCGATTTATCAATTTCTTATTTTTTGAGTCTTTATTTTTTCAATTTTTCATTTTTTGATTCATTTGATCAAATCGACTTCCAAATTTTTCAATTTTCTGTTTTTACACTTTCTTTAGTTTCCCAATATTTGTGTTGATTTTATAATTGTTCCTTTATTTCGTTTTTAAAATGTTCAATACTTGATTTTTCTATTCCTCGATTTTCCAATTTTTAAATTTTCAATTTTCCAATTTTTGGAGGTTTCGATTTCAGTCTTCCGAATCAATTTTTAGAATGTTTAAATTTTACATTTTTCGATTTCTTGACATCTCGGTTTATCGTTTTTTAAAATTTTTCGGCTTTTCGATTTTTAAAACCCAGACTTTCCGATTTATCAACTTCTTGTTTTTTGAGCATTTAGTTTTTCAATTTTTCAATTTTTTAGTTTTACATATTTCGATTTTCATTTTTTGATGTTTCAGTTCCCCGATCTTATTTTTTAATACTTCAATTTTTTGTTTTTTCGAGTTTTCAACATCTCGGGTTTCGATTGTTTAGATTTTTCAACTTATCGATTTTTAGAATTCTTCGACTTCTTAGTTTTTCGATTCTTCAATTTTTCTTCGATTTATCAATTTTTTGTTATTTCAGTTTTTCAATTTCTCCAATTTCAATTTTTCGATTTTTTAATTTATAGATTTTTTGATTTTTTGATTTTTCAATTTTTCGGCTTTTCAATTTTTCGATTTTTCAGTACATATTTTGATTGTTCAAATTATCGATGTTTCAGTTTTTCAGTTTATTTGATTTTTTTTTTTATTTTAACGTTTTAAATTTTTCTGTATTTAATTTCTGGATTTGGGCTGTTTCGATTTCCCGATTTTTGGATTTTTCGACCTTTGGATTTTTGGATTTCTGGATCTTTTCATCTTTCGATTTCTGGATGTTTCAATTTTTCTGTTTCGATTTCTCTATTTCTCGATTTTTCGGGTTTCCGTTTTTTCAATTTTCCGATTTTTCGAGGTTTCGATTTTCAGTTGTTCGATTTCCCAATTTTTCGATTCACTTTTTAGATTTCTCGAATTTCAGACTTTCCGATTTATCAAATTCTTATTTTTTGAGTTTCTAGTTTTTCAATTTTTGATGTTTCAGTTCCCCGATTTAAAATTTTTCAACTTTTCAAATTTTAGAATTATCCGATTTCTTAGTTTTTCTAGTTTTCAATTTATCTTCAATCTATCAATTTTTCATTATTTCAGTTTTGGAATTTTTCAATGTTTCAATTTTTCGATTTTCTAAATTATAAGTTTTTCGAGTTTTTTATTTTAAAATTTTTCGATTTTATGATGTTTCGATATCTCGATCTTTCGACTTCTAGGTTTTAGATTTTTCAATTTTTCAGTATTTCTACTGTCAAATTTTCCATTTTTCAATTAATTTGTTTTTTTTTTATTTTAAATTTTCAAATGTTTCAGTTTTTAATTCCTTGATTTCTATTTTTCTATTCCGATTTTCCGATTTTTCGACTTTTCGATTTATGGATTTCTGGATCTTTTGATGTTTCGATTTCTCGATGTTTCAATTTTTCTGTCTCGATTTCTCTATTTCTCGATTATTCGGGATCTCGATTTTTCAATTTTCCAATTTTTCGAATTTTTAAATTTTCCATTTTCGATTGTTCGATTTCACGGCATCTAGGTTTTTCGTTTTCTAAAACTTGTCGTTTTTACCATTTTGAAAACACAGACTTTCCGATTTATCAATTTCAAAATTTCTGAGTCTTTAATTTTTCAATTTTTCCGATTCTCAACATTTCGGTTTTTCGATTGTTAAAACTTTTCCACTTTTCGATTTTTAGAATTATTCGATTTCTTACTTTTTTGATACTTCAATTTTTCTACTTCCCGAGTTTTCAATATTTCGATTTTTTGATGTTTCGACTTCTAGGTTATAGATTTTTTGTTTTCTTAATTTTTGGATTTTTAAAGTTTTAGTATTTCGATCGTCCAAATTTCCGATGTTCCAATTTTTCAATTTATTTGATTTTTTTAAACTTTAAATTTTCAAATTTTTCAGTTTTTAATTTCTTGATTGGGCTATTTCGATTTCTCGACTTTTCGAGGTTTCGATTTTCAGCTTTGAAATTTCCCAATTTTTTTATTCAATTTTCAGACTTTTCGAATTTTTAAGTTTTACATTTTTCGATCTCACGGCATTTCGGTTTTTCGTTTTTAAAAATTTTTCGGCTATTCGATGTTTCAAACACAGACTTATTTTTCAGTTTATTTGATTTTGAAAAATTTTAAAGTTTTAAATTTTTCTGCATTTAATTTCTGGATTTGGGCTATTTCGATTCCCCGATTTTTCGACTTTTGGATTTATGGATTTTTGGATCTTTTCATCTTTCGATTTCTGGATGTTTCAATTTTTCGGGTTTTCGTTTTTTCAATTTTCCGATTTCTCGAGGTTTCGATTTTCAGTTGTTCGATTTCCCAATTTTTCGATTCACTTTTTAGATTTCTCGAATTTTTCGATTTTTTCATTTCTTGGCATCTTGGTTTTTCGTTTTTTAAAATTTTTCGCCTTTCCGATTTACCAAATTCTTATTTTTTGAGTTTCTAGTTTTTCAATTTTTGATGTTTCAGTTCCCCGATTTTATTTTTTAAGGTTTAAATTTTTCGATTTTTCGAGTTCTCGACATTAGGGTTTTTCGATTGTTAAAACTTTTCCACTTTTCCATTTTTAGAATTTCTCGATTTCTTAGGTTTTCGATTCTTCAAATTTTTTTCGATTTATCAATCTTTCGTTGTTTCAGTTTTGGAATTTTTCAGTGTTTCCATACTTCAATTTTTCAACTTCCCGAGTTTTCAATATTTCGATTTTTTATATTATAGATTTTTCAATTTTTTTATTTTTCAATATTTTGATTTTTTGGTGTTTCGACTTCTAGGGTGTAGATTTTTAGATTTCTCAATTTTTGGATTTTAAAGTTTTAGTATTTCGATCGTCCAAATTTCCGATGTTTCAATTTTTCAATTTATTTGATTTTTTTAAACTTTCAATTTTCAAATTTTTCAGTTTTTAATTCCTTGATCTGGGCTATTTCGATTTCTGGATTTTTCGAGTTCTCGACTTTTCGAGCTTTCGATTTTCAGTTTTGGAATTTCTCAATTTTTTTATTCAATCTTCACACTTTTCGAATTTTTAAATTTTACATTTTTCGATTTCACGGCATTTCGGTTTTTCGTTTTTAAAAATTTTTCGGCTATTCGATATTTAAAACACAGACTTTCCGATTTATCGATTTCTTGTTTTTTGATTCTTTAGTTTTTCAGTTTTTGGATTTTTCATTTTTCCATTCATTTGATCAAATCGCCTTCCAAATTTTTCAATTTTCCATTTTGACAGTTTCTTTAGTTTTTCAATATTTGTGTTGATTTTATAATTTTTCCTTTATTTCATTTTTAAAATGCTCAGTATTTGATTTTTCAATTCCTCGATTTTCCAATTTTTAAATTTTCAATTTTGCAATTTTTGGATTTTTGAATTATCCGATTTTTCGATTCCTTTAATTTTTAAAATAAAAAAATTGAAAAATAGAAAAACTAAAAAAACGAGAAACTGCTAGATCGAAATAGTGGAAAATCAAAAACCTGCAAATAATCCAAGAACTGAAGAAACGAAAAATTAAGACTGAAAATTTTTTTAAATTTTAATTAAGCATTATTACATATTTAAAATGGAAACTAGAAAAATTACAAAACAAAATTGAAGAAATGAAAAATTGAAAAATTCAAAACTCGAAAAATTGAAGAAACAAAAAAAAGAAAAATTGAAGAACTGAAAAATTCGAATCGAAAATTCGATTTTTAGAATTCTTCGACTTCTTAGTTTTTCGATTCTTCAATTTTTCTTGATTTATCAATTTTTCGTTATTTCAGTTTTTCAATTTCTCCGGTTTTCAATGTTTCGATTTTTTAATTTATAGATTATTTTGATTTTTTTATTTTTTGATTTTTCGGCTTTTCAATTTTTCGATTTTTCAGTACATACTTTGATTGTTCAAATTATCGATGTTTCAGTATTTCAGTTTATTTGATTTTTAAAAATTTTAAAGTTTAAAATTTTTCTGCATTTAATTTCTGGATTTGGGCTGTTTCGATTCCCCGATTTTTCGACTTTTGGATTTATGGATTTCTGGATCTTTTCATCTTTCGATTTCTGGATCTTTTCATCTTTCGATTTCTGGATGTTTCAATTTTTCTGTTTCGATTTCTCTATTTCTCGATTTTTCGGGTTTTCGTTTTTTCAATTTTCCGATTTCTGGAGGTTTCGATTTTCAGTTGTTCGATTTCCCAATTTTTCGATTCACTTTTTAGATTTCTCGAATTCCAGACTTTCCGATTCTTATTTTATAAGTTTCTAGTTTTTCAATTTTTGATGTTATGTTCAGGTTTTTTGATGTTTCAGTCCCCCGATTTAAAATTTTTCATCTTTTCAAATTTTAGAATTATCCGATTTCTTAGTTTTTCTAGTTTTCAATTTATCTTCAATCTATCAATTTTTCATTATTTCAGTTTTGGAATTTTTCAATGTTTCAATTCCTGAATTTTTCGATTTTCTAAATTATAAGTTTTTCGAGTTTTTTATTTTAAAATTTTTCGATTTTATGATGTTTCGATATCTCGATGTTTCGACTTCTAGGTTTTAGATTTTTCAATTTTTCGATTTTTTGATTTCTTGGCATTTTGGTTTTTCGTTTTTTAAAATTTTTCGCCTTTCCGATTTATCAAATTCTTATTTTTTGAGTTTCTAGTTTTTCAATTTTTGATGTTTCAGTTCCCCGATTTTATTTTTTAATGTTTAAATTTTTCGATTTTTCGAGTTCTCGACATTAGGGTTTTTCGATTGTTAAAACTTTTCCACTTTTCCATTTTTAGAATTTCTCGATTTCTTAGGTTTTCGATCCTTCAAATTTTTTTCGATTTATCAATCTTTCGTTGTTTCAGTTTTGGAATTTTTCAGTGTTTCCATACTTCAATTTTTCAACTTCCCGAGTTTTCAATACTTCGATTTTTTATATTATAGATTTTTCAATTTTTTTATTTTTCAATATTTTGATTTTTTGGTGTTTCGACTTCTAGGGTGTAGATTTTTAGATTTCTCAATTTTTGGATTTTAAAGTTTTAGTATTTCGATCGTCCAAATTTCCGATGTTTCAATTTTTCAATTTATTTGATTTTTTAAACTTTAAATTTTCAAATTTTTCTGTTTTTAATTCCTTGATTTGGGCTATTTCGATTTCTCGACTTTTCGAGCTTTCGATTTTCAGTTTTGGAATTTCTCAATTTTTTTATTCAATCTTCACACTTTTCGAATTTTTAAATTTTACATTTTTCGATTTCACGGCATTTCGGTTTTTCGTTTTTAAAAATTTTTCGGCTATTCGATATTTAAAACACAGACTTTCCGATTTATCGATTTCTTGTTTTTTGACTCTTTAGTTTTTCAGTTTTTGGATTTTTCATTTTTCCATTCATTTGATCAAATCGCCTTCCAAATTTTTCAATTTTCCATTTTGACACTTTCTTTAGTTTTTCAATATGTGCGTTGATTTTATAATTTTTCCTTTATTTCATTTTTAAAATGCTCTTGTTTTTTGATTCTTTAGTTTTTCAATTTTTGATTTTTCAATTCCTCGATTTTCCAATTTTTAAATTTTCAATTTTGCAATTTTTGGATTTTTGAATTATCCGATTTTCCGATTCCTTTAATTTTTAAAATAAAAAAAATTGAAAAACTCAAAATCGGAAAAAAATCAAATTATAATTAAGTAGGTATTATTACATATTTCAAATGGAAACTAGAAAAATTACAAATCAAAAATTCAAGAAATGAAAAATTGAAAAATCTAGAAACTGAAAATTTGTTGGAAAATGGAAGAAACAAAAAAAAAGAAAGATTAAAGAATTGAAAAATTCAAGTCTAGTTTGAATTCTGTCAAAATAACCTTCGACAAAATTTTCTCCTTTATGACATTCCAGGGCAGTACTACTCCTTAAATTAAAATACCCAAGACGCAAATCCCGGTTTGATGTGGTCACAATTTAGCTCCCGAGCCACTCTAATAGTCGAAACAGATAACAAGGCCGCCCTCGTTCTTATATAATAACGCACCCTCCAACAACTCCGTTACGAAATCAAAGCTCTTCCTTCATCCCTTTTATACGGTGTCGTATAATTTTAGAGGACCATTCGAGAGAAACTTATTAACATGAATTTATTGTTAAATGCGGTCTCTGTGAATACAAAGTCGTTTGTTTCGGGATTCAATTTCGTGTTTATCATGACATTTGACCCGCAAAAACATAAAATTATCCTTATCCGAGGACGGCTCTGGAGGAAATCCTGGAGCAGGACTGCGCGCAGCTGAAGGGTTGCTTGCGCTTTATAGCGAGGGTTATTTTTATGCCGCAATAGTTGTTAGGATTTTGACGGAAGGTTGTATTTCGAGAAGGTCAATATCACCGATCGATCGACATAAACACCGCATTTGCATAACTTCAATGCTGTGTAAATAGTTATCACAAGCTGTAGCGTTTAATTCGGTAATTAATATGAGGTGGGATTTTCCGGGATGAATTTTTAAGGCGGAAAATAAGCGCAGCATTAAAATAAGGTGTGCCACTTTGCTCGTTTTGTCTTATCTTTGAAAGTGGAGCGCGGTTGTTTATGAAAATGAGTTTGCATTTAAATTTTCACCTATTTACGGGAAAATCCTCTACAATAATAATTCTTTATCCTAGAGTGTTTCGTTTTATGGTGCGCCGCTGCTTTTAAGTAATACTTCTTCCTAAGAGCTGCATAATAATCGTAAAGAATCTGCCAAGGAAATTCCGACGAGATTAAAGTAAATGAAGAAACAAACTCGGTTTTGTGATAACACGACAATGGGCACAAACAAATACTACTAAAGTGGTGATTGTTATTGTAATGATGGGTATCTGCCTTGACATCAATTTGTCCGACGTTTACCGAAAGAGTCAATAGTTACTGAGTAATTAGACGAAAGTTTCGTAAAAGTTTAAATTAAAATAACAAAAACTAGAATCTACTATATCCTGCAACCATTTGACAGTGACGACCGCGAAGGTTAATCTAATGCTAGAAGCAAACTGCGGTATTGGTGAATCTTTCAAAAAAAAGAACAACGTCCTAAAGATCAAATGAATATTAAAAATAGACGCGATTCTTCTATGAATAGAATGTTACTACATCTATTCTTTCTTCGACTTTAGTCACGGACGGTTAAGTCACGTCGACAAGTCACGTCCTTGTTCATAATGGCTTTTTTTTCAAAATAGCAAAAAATGACGTTGCTTGGATAATCCTGATTTGGATATTATGTTTTCCAATAGAGCCAAATAATTTTATTTTTATTGGGTAAATACGTCAGCCGGAAATTTTGAAATGTAAACACTTCGCATTCCAAAAGAGTTTATAAAATGTATAGACTAAATAAATTTTATGCTGACTATGACTTGTAATGGCGCAAATTCTGTTTCGTATGCAGAATGCAGTGAAGGAACAAGAGCAGCGTATGTGGAGTTTGGTTGTTCAATAGAATACAGAGTGTTTTAAAACTAGGGTGCAATATTAGATATTTATTATACAGGGTTAGTATAAAGTCCCGAAACTATTGAATAATTTTTGTTATTTGAAAAGCTTTTTTTGACTTTTTTTTTGGATAACTAATTATCAACATGTTTATTTCTACTGATACAAAAAATAGAAAAAAATTCGCAAAAAAACACTTAAAATTGTAAAATCACGTCATCCTTGAAAGTACTAATAAATAAATAATAAACTATGAGTGGGACTACAATAAATTTTTAGTGTTCTCCGACTACATTTTTTTGTGAATTTTTCAATTGAGAAATCGAGAAATCGAAAAATTGACAAATAAAAAATAATCGAAAATCTATATTGATTTAAAAAATCGAAATAATGAAAACTCGAAAAACTGAAGAATCAAAACACTGAAAAATTCCAAAACTGAAATAACGAAAACTTGGAAAAACGAAAAATCAAAAATCCGAAAAGTCAAAAAACCAAGAAAAAAACAAGTCGAGAAGTCGAAACATTGAAAAATAGAGTAATCGTAAAAATGATAAATCAAAACATCGAAAAATAAAAAAATCGGGAAATTGAATAATTGAAAAATCGAAAGATCTAAATCTCGATAAGCCAAGATATCGGAAAATTGAAAAACCAAAAAACTGAAAAATGAGAACATCTAAAATTTAGAAAATCAAAAAAACCGGAAATCGAAAAATCGAAGACTTGAATTAATAAATTACATTCAAATCGGGAAAATTGAAACACCAAAAAATGGTAACATCGAAAAATTGAAAAATCAAAATATGTAAAATTGAAGAATCGAAAAATTGAAAAAATGAAATGTGGAAAAATTGGGAAATCTAAAATTTGAAAAATCGAAACATCGAAAAACTGGAAAAACGAAAAAATTGAAAAATGAAAAATTAACAATTTAAACAAACTCAGAAAAAAAATTGAAAACAACAAATCAAAAAAACGAGAAATTGAAAAATCGTAAAATTTAAACACTCGAAAAAATAAAACATAAGAAAACGAGAAATCGAGGAATTGAAAAATTGAACAACCGACAATTTGAAGATTGGGGAAACTGAAAAATCAAGTAGTTATATAGTTGGAAAATCCCAAAGCTGAAATATCGAAAAATTGGGAAATCTAATATAAAATTGAACATTTGAAAAATCGAAAAATGGAAATTTCGATACATCAAGATATCGAAAAATTTAAAAGTCAAAAAACTGAAAAATGGGAAAATCTAAAATTTAAAAAAATGGAAACAGTGAAAAATAAAAAAAGAGAAGTTGAACAATTAGAGAATCAAAAAATTAAAAAATCGAAAAACTGAAAAATCGAAAAATGTAAAATTGAAGAATCGATTTAATAAATTAAATTACAATCTAGAAATCGGAACATCAAAAAATTGAATAATCGAAAATCGAAAGATCTAAATCTCTATAAACCAAGATATCGTAAAATTGAAACATCTAAAATTTAGAAAAACAAAAAAAAAACCGGAAATCGAAAAATCGAAGACTTGAATTAATAAATTACATTTGAAAAATGGAAACACCAAAAAATGGTAAAATCGAAAAATTGAAAAATCAAAATATGTAAAATTAGAGAATCGAAAAATTGAAAAAATGAAATGTGGAAAAATTGGGAAATCTAAAATTTGAAAAATCGAAACATCGAAAAACTGGAAAAACGAAAAATCGACAAAATTGAAAAATCAAAAATCAACAATTTAAACAAACTCAGAAAAAAAATTGAAAACAGAAAATCAAAAAAACGAGAAATTGAAAAATCGTAAAATTTAAACACTCGAAAAAATAAAAATAAAAGAACGAGAAATCGAGGAATTGAAAAATTGAACAATCGAAAATTTGAAGATTGGGAAAACTGAAAAATCAAATAGGTACATAATTGGAAAATCCCAAAGCTGAAATATCGAAAAATTGGGAAATCTAATATAAAATTGAACATTTGAAAAACCGAAACATGGAAATTTCGACAAATCAAGATATCGAAAAATTTAAAAGTCAAAAAACTGAAAAATGGGAAAATCTAAAAATTAAAAAAATGGAAACTGAAAAATAAAAAAAGAGAAGTTGAACAATCAGAGAATCAAAAAATTAAAAAATCGAAGAATTGAAAACTCGAAAAATGTAAAATTGAAGAATCGAAAAATTGAAACAAGGAAATGTGGAAAAATTGGGAAATCTAAAATTTGAAAAATTGAAACATCGAAAAACTGGAAAAACGAAAAATCGAAAAAATTGAAAAATCAAAAATCAACAATTTAAACAAACTCAGAAAAAAAATTGAAAACAGAAAATCAGAAAAACGAGAAATTGAAAAATCGTAAAATTTAAACACTCGAAAAAATAAAAAATAAGAAAACGAGAAATCGAGGAATTGAAAAATTGAACAATCGAGAAATTGAAGATTGGGAAAACTGAAAAATCAAGTAGTTACATAATTGGAAAATCCCAAAGCTGAAATATCGAAAAATTGGGAAATCTAATATAAAATTGAACATTTGAAAAATCGGAAAATGGAAATTTCGATACATCAAGATATCAAAAAATTGAAAAGTCAAAAAACTGAAAAATGCGAAAATCTAAAATTTAAAAAAAATGGAAGCAGTGAAAAATAAAAAAAGAGAAGTTGAACAATCAGAGAATCAAAAAATAAAATAATCGAAAAACTGAAAAATCGAAAAATGTAAAATTGAAGAATCGAAAAATTGAAACAACGAAATGTGGAAAAATTGGGAAATCTAAAATTTGAAAAATCGAAACATCGAAAAACTGGAAAAATGAAAAATCGAAAAAATTGAAAATCAGAAATCAACAATTTAAACATACTCAGAAAAAAAATTTAAAACAAAATCAAAAAAACGAGAAATTGAAAAATCGTAAAATTTAAACACTCGAAAAAATAAAAAATAAGAAAACGAGAAATCGAGGAATTGAAAAATTGAACAATCGAAAATTTGAAGATTGGGAAAACTGAAAAATCGAGTACATAATTGGAAAATCCCAAAGATGAAATATGGAAAAATTGGGAAATCTAATATAAAATTGAACATTTGAAAAAACGGAAAATGGAAATTTGAAAAATCGGAAAATGGAAATTTCGATAAATCAAGATATGAAAAAATTGAAAAGTCAAAAAACTGAAAAATGCGAAAATCTAAAATTTAAAAAAAATGGAAGCAGTGAAAAATAAAAAAAGAGAAGTTGAACAATCAGAGAATCAAAAAATTAAAAAATCGAAAAACTAAATAATCGAAAAATGTAAAATTGAAGAATCGATTTAATAAATTAAATTACAATCTAGAAATCCAAACATCAAAAAATTGAATAATTGAAAAATCGAAAGATCTAAATCTCGATAAATCAAGATATCGTAAAATTGAAAAACCAAAAAACTGAAGAATGAGAACATCTAAAATTTAGAAAATCAAAAAAAAACCGGAAATCGAAAAATCGAAGACTTGCATTAATAAATTACATTGGAAAAATGGAAACATCAAAAATGGTAAAATCGAAAAATTGAAAAATCGAAAAATGTAAAATGGAAGAATCGAAAAATTGAAAAAAGCGAAATGTGGGAAAATTGGAAAATCTAAATTTTAAAAAATCGAAACAGAAACTGGAAAAACGAAAAATCTAAAAGTCGAAAAATCGGGAAATTGAGCAGCTCAAAAATTGAAATATAGAAAAATTGAAAAATCAAAAAAACGAGCAATGGAAAAATCATAAAATCTAAAATTTAAAAACTCGAAAATCTGAAAAATCAAAAAATGAGAAATCCTGAAATTGAAAAATTGTACAATGGAAAAACTGATGATCCGAAAAATCAGTAAATTGAAGAACTGAAAATTGGAAACATCGAAATCTCGATAAATGGAGATTTATCTATTGAAAAATCGAAAACAAAAAATTAAAAAGTAAAAAAATCTAAAATTTAATAAATTGAAAAACTAAAAAATAAAAAACGACAAATTGAAAAATCAGAAAATCAAAAAATTAAAAAATCGAAAAACTGAAAAATGAAAGATACGGAAAATTGAAAAATCAAAATTCAATTAATGAATTCAGTTAAAATCGGGAAATCTAAATATCTAACAATCGTAAAATCGAAAAATTGAAAAATCGGAAAATGTAACATTGAAGAATCGAAAAATTGAAAAAAGCGAAATGTGGAAAAATTGGGAAATCTCTATTTTAAAAAATCGAAACATCGAAAAATCTAAAAGTCGAAAAATCGAAAAATCGGGAAATTGAGCAGCTAAAAAATTGAAATATAGAAAAATTGAAAAATCAAAAAAACGAGGAATGGAAAAATCATAAAATCTAAAATTTAAAAACTCGAAAAAGTAAACAATCAAAAAATGAGAAATCGAAAAATTGTACAATGGAAAAATTGATCTGAAAAATCAAAAAATCGAATAATTGGAAAATCCCAAAATTGAAAAGTCGAAAAGCCAAGAAATCGAATTCATCGAAAAATCAGTAAATTGAAGAACTGAAAAATGTAAACATCGAAATCTCGATAAATGGAGATTTATCTATTGAAAAATCGAAAACAAAAAATTAAAAAATGAAAAAATCTAAAATTTTAAAAATTGAAAAACTAAAAAATACAAAACGACAAATTGAAAAATCAGAAAATCAAAAAATTAAAAAATCGAAAAACTGAAAAATGAAAAAAACGGAAAATTGAAAAATCGAAGAATTAAAATCGGGAAATCGAAACATCAAAAAATCGTAAAATCGACAAATTGCAAAAAAATCGAAAAACCAGATGTCAAAAAATAGATCAATCGAGAAATTGAAGAAGTGAAAAACTGGAACATCGAGAAATTGAAACACGAAAAGAATTGAAAATTAATAGATTGCTAAATCGAAAAAAAATGAAATTGAAAGAACAAAAAATTTTAAAAACCTAACATTGAAAAATCGAAAAATGGTTAAAATACAGAAAATAAAAAACCGAAACGAAAAACTGCAAATCCAAAATTTGAAGAAGTGAAAAATTGAAGAATCGAAAAATTGAAGATTCGAATAATTAAAAAATCGAAACATCGAAAATTGAAAAACGAAAAATCGAAAATCCGAAAAGTCGGAAAACCAAGAAATCGAAAAGTCGAAACATTCAATACAGCGAAATCAGAACGTCGAAAAATAAAAAAAATGGGAAATTGAACAATTGAAAACTCGAAACATTGAAATCTCAGAAAATCCAAAATTTAAAAAATAGAAAACTTGAAAAACCAAAAAAACGAGGAATCAAGAAATAGAAAAATCCCAAAACTGTAATGTCGAAAAAAATGAAAAATTGAAACGTCGAAAACTGGAAAAAGGAAAAATCGAAAAAACAGATATCGAAAAATAGATCAATCGAGAAATTGAAGAATTGAAAAACTGGAACATCGACAAATTGAAACACGAAAAGAATTGAAAATTAATAAATCGCTAAATCGAAAAAAATGAAATTGAAAAATCGAAAAATGGTTGAAATACAGAAAATAAAAAACCGAAACGAATAACTGAACAGTCGAAACATATAGAGAAATCAGAACCTCGAAAAATAAAAAAAAAAATGGGAAATTGAACAATTGAAAACTCGAAACATTGAAATCTCAGAAAATCCAAAATTTAAAAAAACTTGAAAAATCAAAAAGACGAGGGATCAAGAAATTGAAAAATCCCAAAATTGAAATGTCGAAAAACTGGAACATCCAGAAATTGAAACATGAAAAGAAGTGAAAATTGATAAATCGGCAAATCAAAAAAAATTAAATTGAAAAAGTAGAAAATTATAAAATCGTAACATTGAAAAATCGAAAAATTGTTAAAATAATGAAATAAAAAAACCAAAACGAAAAATTGCAAAACGAAAAATTACAAAAAATTAAAAATAAAAGCTTGGAAAATTGAAAAAAACAAAATGAAAAAACAACAAATTATAAATCGGAACATTGAAAAAAAAAAAACGAAAAATATCAAATCGAAAGTTTGAAGAACTTGGAAAATTAAGGAATCGAAAAAGTGAACAAACCTTGAACAATCGAATAATCGAAGAAATAAAAAAAATAAAAAAACCGAAACGAAAAATTGAAAGAAAAAATGAAAACTCCAAACTCGAGAAACTCAAATCGAAAAATTGCAAAGTTGTATAATAAGTAATTGTAAAATCTGTAAGTGCATTGATTCAGAGAGCATTTAGTCGGTAAAATGTTGAGATGACGTCATCAGTTTTTTAGGAGGGAATAAACGAATAAATTATGATTAAGGATTTACCATGTAATTGTGCATATTTTTGGAGCGGTTCCAAACCCCGTTTGCCTAACTTTGCTTGTCCACGCCATAGTAATGTCTGTCTAAATTAAGATTCTTCTTTTTTACTAAGAAAGTTAGCGGTAAAGCACCATCTTGGAGAAAAAACACGGACTAAGAGTTAGAAGGACACCTAATTTCAAAACTCTCCTAATTTAAACAGAGCTTAAAGCATAGAAATATTTTTATTTGCTCATACTTAGCTATGTGTAAAGAACAAAGAAGTTTTATGCACACAATTACGTCGGGACTATAAACGTTCAAAAGCAACTACTATTGGGATCTGTGAAACTCTTCTCGTGTCATTTACCACGATCTGAGTAAGTAAATGACCTGGTGTTGAAATTTTAACACAATTGGGTTATTTTTGGGTTATTGACGTTCCTCAAGTTAATTTAAATAAAAATACGCCATCATCCAAAAATTACATAACAACAGTTTCGAATTTACAACATTATTTGTAAATGTTTATGTTTACTTTTTCCACACCATTGACGTACGTAAACTTTCCAGGGACGTTTTATTTTTTATGTATGTAAAAAGGGGAAATAAGGAAATATAATTGAAACTAGTGCCTCATTCCATGAAGTTATTATTTTCAATCTACGATCAAAACAAACTAAATCGCCTACTCGGAAAAATGAGAATGACGTCGAAGGCCTCTACCTTGTCACACAACTACTCACCTACTTGGAATCGCAGCTGATTTAGCAGAACTCGATATCACATCACATCACAGTGAGGTTATAGATTCCCCGACAATACACTACACCTAGCGACAATCACCAGTCCAGTACCGTGCAAATTAGAATTCTGCCCCCTCTGTCACGCCGCTGGAGGGGCCCACATTTACCTTGACTTTGGATAATAACACACAGATAGTGGAAATGTCAATTATTTCGGATCAGTTGCTCTAGCCAAATCACGACTTTTCCTGTGTAACAACGCCAATCCGCTATCTCTTCGAGTCCACCTAATTAGAGCGGCTGCAACCAGCTAACAATCACTGCCATCAGTTACGAAACGACACACTGTAACCGGGTTATTATTTTTACTGTTTTTGTTAAAAAGCGACATTGAATTTGTTGTTACACAAGAGGGAACGTCCAAGAGCTGAAATATTTGTTTCGAGTTAGGGCGGTCACCGTAAGCAAACTTTTCTGCTCTTTTAATTAAAGTATTGCTCTTAACACAGCTGTCGGTATTTTTGAGCCACTTAATTAAATGTTCTGCTCGAGAAGTCGTTTCACACGGGTAGATCTTGGTAAAAAAGGTTGCAGCAACGGTTGTTACCACAGTCAGCAGCATCAGAGCGTTAAAAATTGGTCTAAAGAGTTTAGACAGTACTTCCCTCGCTGTCGGAAACTTGACGACTGCATGCCTATTGTGTTTTTTTTCTTATTACATTTTTGTAGTGGGAATTTAAAAAAAAAATTGCGATGACGTCATCAACATTTTTTCAAGGACACGTATATCAGTTGGGATAGATGTAGTGTAATACTAAGAATAAAATTATTATATTCTCAAATTTTCGGGAAAATGAATTGGGTCGTTTTGAATATTGATTTGTAATAATCAATAAAATAATGAAACAATTTACTCACGTATACGTATCAGAGGCAACTGAAAATCGTGTATGTATAAACATTCTTAATTTAAAATGACAGGCGTAACAGCATACGTGAGAGTCAAACAGAGAAACTGTAAACAAAACGACCATCGGTTTTATTGCTTCGACTTCCGCTTATTATATAAAACATTGGGTTTTATTTTAATTCTTGACGGTGAAATTCACAATTGGTTGATTATAAACATGTCTATTTCACATTCGCGGAACCAAGTGAGCGCATAAAACAAATGCAGGTCTGTAATGTTAAAGTCGATGTAAATAAGCGTGCTACCCTTATGTTTCAACCGAGTTTTTCCTTTAACAAATTTTGTGTCTACCAAATTGGGTTGGTTGGGGTGTAATACTAATAATAAGTGTTGCCTTTAATTTAATCAATAAAATAAATTGACTTCATTAATTTTTTTGAACCACCTCTTAAGAACATCTAAAAAATATGAATGGAATGATAAATCACAAGTACAAACTCATCATATTTTTTGCATTTTAGATAGGATTTATTCAGCAAAATTTAAGGGTGACGTCATCAATTTTTTTAGGAGGGACGAACAAATACATTTTGAACAAAAGTTTACCATGCTTATAATAACTTTAAAATATTCCCAAGACTTCAAAGCATTCGGTTTTGTAATTCCTGATTAAATCGATAAAATAAATTCACGCCTTCATTAATTTTTTTGAGTCACCCTGCATATGCAAATTCAAAAATATGAATGGAATGATAAATCACAAGTACAGACTCATCATATTTTGTACATTTTAGATACGATTTATTCGGCAAACTTTTGAGCTGACGTCATCAGTTTTTTTAGAAGATAACCAAATATATTTTGACAAAAAATTTATTATGCTCTTTATAACCTTAAAACATCTGCAAGATTTCAAAGCATTCGGTTTTGTAGTTCCTGATTAAATCAATAAAATAAATTTACGCATTCATTAATTTTTTTGAGTCACCCTGTATAGGCAAATCCAAAAAATATGAATGGAGCGATAAATGACAAGTACAGGCTCATCATATTTTGTACATTTTAGATATGATTTATTCGGCAAACTTTCGAGCTGACGTCATCAAGTTTTTGGAGGAGATAAGCAAATATATTTTGACTAAACATTTATTATGCTCTTTACGACCTTAAAACATCTGCAAGATTTCAGAGCATTCGGTTTTGTAGTTCCTGATTAAATCAATAAAATATATTTACGCATTCATTAATTTTTTTGAGTCACCCTGTATATGCAAATCCAAAAAATATGAATGGAGTGATAGATCACAAGTACAGACTCATCATATTTTGTACATTTTAGATATGATTTATTCCACAAACTTTTGAGCTGACGTCATCAAGTTTTTGGAGGGGATAAGCAAATATTTTTTGACTAAAAATTTATGATGCTCTTTATAGCCTTAAAACGTCTGCAACATTTCAAAGCATTCTGGTTAGCAGATTAAAAATTAAATTTCAAAATGTTGTTTTATAATTTTGATTTTTTTTCCAAAAATCTGGACGTTTCGGGTGAAAAGTCGATTCAGAGTTGTAAACTACATGTGTAGGACTATGTTATTTTATACAATTGAAAACCCATTTACTATGTACAATTTTGAAGTGACGTCATCGCATTAGTGGTGGGGATGATTAGACAAATTTTGGTTAGCGTTTTACCATCTACATGATATTCTTAATATAAGTACAAAATTTCACAACAATCGGTCGAGTACTTTCGGAGATTATCTGTCTAATAAAAATCCGGGACAACAGACGGACAGACGGACAGACGGACGGACAGACGGACGGACAGACGGACAGACAGACGGAAATGGGAGACCTATTTCTTCGTCTTCTAGGGGTCATGAAAGATCAAGAAAACGTAAAAGTAGAGAGTCGGCCGACGGACTCGATTACAATACTTCCTTTGCTTACGCTCGGGAAGTAAAAAGTAGCTACAACCTCCTGACCACGAAAATTTTCACCTTCGTTCTCAGCTGAATAAAATTTTGTCTCGTCTGAAAAGAATCCCCATTACGCCCCCACCAATCTAATAAATTTCGCGAAGAGAAATTTAATTAAGTGCGACTAACCATTAGTGTTAGCAACATGCAGGTTCGTAAATTTTGGGATGAATAATCCATGTGATAAATTTCGTGCTCGTAAATAATGGTTATTGCAATAACAATAAAAGTAGCGCAAGAGCAAAATTAGTTATCTTGGTTCGTTTCCTCCGTTGTGCACAGAAACAAAGAGACTTAGCCTTGCTCAAACTGTTCACACCTCCATTAAGGTAGAGCCTAATGGCTCCAGAAACGAAATCGTGCATAAATATGGTGGCGTTTTATCGCCGCTTGCAGACAAGACGAATATAAACTTTAACCGTAATCGATATTACCACACGCCGCAAATTTATTCATTTGGGGTCAAAGGCTCGAAGAGGAAAGTACTTTGGGTAATCGGTAGTTCGTCGTACGACGGTTTTTATGTGGTCGTTGTACTGTTTTCTGGTTGTCGTTGATAGTGAAATGCAAAACGTGCGTTGTTGTTATCCGGTAACCAGTGGCGTACGAAGAAATAGACCAGAAAGATGTTTTAAGAAAATAAACAAATGGTGGAAAAGCGACCACAATAACCTTGTGCTGCGGAGAATGGGCGGGTTGAACTACGCGCGTAGAAAACGAAAAAAGAGGAGCGGGAATAATTGGAACATCAGGGGATGTTGGAAACAGTACTTTCCGTTCCAGTTATGTCAAAAGAGGGTGGTTTTATGTTAAAAAAGTGAATAAAAATACTGGCTCGGAAGTCGTAAGGAACTACATAAATAAAACGCTTCGTACAGATGATGTAACAGACACAGGTGTCAGGTTTGAGGATAAAGATAATTTATCAGGAGCACATTCCTTGTCGCAAGAAGGGTTCGTACGATGTTTTGGTTTTCTTGGAAATTATTTTAAAACACAAAAAATAAAGTTGTCTAGATCTACTAAAAAAAATTATAATAATAAACATTGGTGTTTAGTTATAAATTAGCAATGGTATGAGTATGAACCAGTGGCGGCTCGTCTGGGTATTATACCATGACAACAAGACAACTCAAGTCAGTTATAAATATTGACCTAGCCAGAATCTTATACGTAAAGATTTATTTTGAGTGACAGCAGACAGAATCAAATATAACCCCATAATGAGCATCGTGGTCAATGACCATGTCTCACCGGAAATCAACGAAGATAATCGCATTCAGCTGGAAAGCGTTCTCACATCAGAGTGGTGATCTGATGATAATTTTTTATCAGAAATTAATCAATGGATTATATAAAAAAAATACCTATAAAATAATAAACAAACGAGAGATCTATCATTTGCCAAAATCGATCTTATTTTATCAGGTAGTAACCCCACCCACCCACCCTCTCTTTTCTTAGAAGGTATTTCATTTGGCAAAATCAGTCTCATCTTGGCAAGTATTGGCCCCGCCCACCCACCCCTTATTTTCTTCAAGGGTATGCGATTTGGGAATATCAGTTTTATCTTAGCAAGTACTAGCCCCGCCCACCCACCCTCTCTTTTCTTAGACAGTAGGTCATTTGCCAAAATCGATCTTATTTTATCAGGTAGTAACCCCGCCCACCCACCCTCTCTTTTCTTAGAAGGTATTTCATTTGGCAAAATCAGTCTCATCTTGGCAAGTCTTGGCCCCGCCCACCCACCCCTTATTTTCTTCAAGGGTATGCGATTTGGGAATATCAGTTTTATCTTAGCAAGTACTAGCCCCGCCCACCCACCCTCTCTTTTCTTAGACAGTAGGTCATTTGCCAAAATCGATCTTATTTTATCAGGTAGTAACCCCGCCCACCCACCCTCGCTTTTCTTAGAAGGTATTTCATTTGGCAAAATCAGTCTCATCTTGGCAAGTATTGGCCCCGCCCACCCACCCTTTATTTTCTTCAAGGGTATGCGATTTGGGAATATCAGTTTTATCTTAGCAAATACTAGCCCCGCCCACCCACCCTCTCTTTTCTTAGACAGTAGGTCATTTGCCAAAATCAGTCTTATTTTGTCAAGTACTATCCCCACCCGCCCGCCCTTTATTTTTTTAGAGGGTATGCGATTTGGCAATATCACCCTTATCTTGCTAAGCACTAGAACCGCTCACCTTCCCTTTATTTTCTTAGAGGGCTAGTACCTGCTAAGGTAACACTGATTTTGTCAAATGAAATACCTTCTAAGAAAAGAGAGGGTGGGTGGGCGGGGTTGCTACCTGATAAAATAAGATCGATTTTGGCAAATGACGAACCTTTTAAGAAAAGAGACATGAAAGGTCCCTGACATTCTTTCAAATTACTTCAAAAACAAGAAAGGGTTCACCGAAATTTTTTCAAACTACTTCAAAAACAATGGATAAATGGTCCCCAAAATTCTACTTCAAAAAGAAAACAAAAGGGGGTCCCCGAGATTCTTTCAAACTATTTTAAAAACCGCATAGAAGAGGTTCCAGGGTTTCTTTCAAATTACTTCAAAAACAAGAAAGGAATTTCTGAGATATTTTTCAAATTGCTGAAAAAACAAGACAATGGATCCTCAAGATTCTTTCAAATCACTTCAAAAACCAGACAGAAATGGTTCCCGAGATTCTTTCGTACTACTTTAAATATATAACAAAATTGGTACCCCATATTTATTCAAGTTACTTCAAAAACCGGACAAAAAATAGTCCAGAGTTTTTTCCAATTAATTCAAAAATATTCTCGATCTATTTGTCAAATTACCTCGAAAGCAAGATCTGGATCTTCGAAATTTTTTCAAAGTAGGTACTTCAAAAACCAGCCAGAAGACGTTCCAGAGTTTATTTCCAATTAATTCAAAAACAAGAAGGAAACTTCCGAGATATTTCTCAAATTACTTTAAAAACAAGACAGTAATTTCCGAGATATTTTTCAAATTACTTCAAAAATAAGACAATTGATTGTCGAGATTCTTTCAAACCACTTCAAAAACCAGACACAAGTGGTCCTCGAGATTCTTTCCTACTAGTTCAAATACAAAACAAAAGGTATACTTGAAATTCTTTCAAACTACTTCAAAAACCATACAGAAGACGTTCCACTGGTGTCTTTCCAATTAATTGAAAAACAAGAAAGGAAATTCCAAACTATTTTTCAAATTGCTTCAAAAACAAGCCAATGGATTCTCGAGATTCTTTCAAACCACTTCAAAAACAAAAACCCAAAGGTTCCCGAGATTTTTTAAAATGACTTCAATTACAAGACAAATGATCCACAAGATTGTTTTAAAGTTACTTCAAAAATCTGCCATAAGGTATCCCCGGCATTCTTTCAAATTATTTCAAGAACAAGAAAGGGATCACCGAAATTTTTTCGTACTACTTCAAATACAAAACAAAAGGGGTGCCCGAGATTCTTTCAAACTATTTCAAAAACCGCACAGAAGAGGTTCCAGAGTTTCTTCCAAATTACTTCAAAAACAAGAAAGGAATTCACGGATCTTCGAGATTCTTTTAAACCACTTCAAAAACCAGACCCCGAAATTCTTTCGTACTACTTCAAATACATAACAAAATTGATACCCCAGATTTATTCAAACTACTTTTTTACAATTTCTTGATATGTCCAGTCAAGTTAATAAAAAGCGGCAAATGTTTGATATTTTACGAGGTACTGACTTAGGCATTTCTTTTAATAAATTTTAAATTTGTGTTCCTTTTGTATTGTATCCTTAAGTTTAATGTATGATTTTATTTGTTTTTCTTAGGTTAGTTAAGTTAATTATCAGTAGGTATACACTGTTAACTAACCGTTTGTACTGTTGTGCAATAACCTTATGTATTTATCTATCTATCTATCTATCTACTTCAAAAACTGGACACCAGATAGTCCAGAGTTTTTTTCTGATTAATTCAAAAATAAGAAAGGAATTCTCAATTTATTTTTCAAATTGCTTCGAAAGTAATATAAGGGTTCTCGGAGATTCTTTCAAACTACTTCAAAAACCAGACATAAAAGGTCCGTGACATTCTTTCAAATTACTTCAAAAACGATACACAAATGGTTTCCAAAATTCTTACAAATTACTTCAAAAATCATTCACAAGTGGTCCTCTAGATTTTTTCGTATTACTTCAAATACAACACAAAAGTGGTACCCCAGGTTTATTCAAACTACTTTAAAAACCGGACACAAGACAATCCAGAGTTGTTTTCCAAATAATTAAAAAATAACAAAGGAATTCTTGATTTATTTTTGAAATTACTTCGAAAGCAAGACAATGGACCCTCGAGATTCTTTTAAACTACTGCAAGAACTAGACACAAGAGGTTCCTGAGATTCTTTCGTACTACTTCAAATACAAAACAAAAGGGGTACTCGAGATTCTTACAAACTACTTCAAAAAGCAGATAGAAGACGTTTCAGAGTTTCTTTCCAATTAATTCAAAAATAAGAAATGAAATCCCGAGATATTTTTCAAATTACTTCAAAAACAAGACAACGGATCCTCGAGATTCTTTCAATCCACTTCAGAAACCAGACACAAGTGGTCCCCGAGATTCTTTCGTACTATTTCAAATACATAACAAAATTGGTACCCCAGATTTATTCAAACTACTTCAAAAACCGGACACCAGATAGTCCAGAGTTTTTTTCTGATTAATTAAAAAATAAGAAAGGAATTCTCAATTTATTTTTCAAATTACTTCGAAAGTAATACGGGTACTCGGAGATTCTTTCAAACTACTTCAAAAACCAGACATAAAGAGTCCCTGACATTCTTTCAAATTACTTCAAAAACACGAAAGGGATCACCGAAATTCTTTCAAACTACTTTAAAAACAATACATAAATGGTTTCCAAAATTCTTCTAAATTACTTCAGAAATCATTCACAAGTCGCCCTCGAGATTCTTTCGTACTACTTCAAATACAAAACAAAAGTGGTACCGCAGATTTATTCAAACTACTTCAAAAACCGGACACAAGACAATCCAATTAATTCAAAAATAACAAAGGAATTCTTGATTTATTTTTCAAATTACTTGAAAGCAAGACAATGGATCCTCGAGATTCTTTTAAACTACTGCAAAAACCAGACACAAGAGGTCCCTGAGATTCTTTCGTACTACTTCAAATATAAAACAAAAGGGGCACTCAAGATTCTTTCAAAGTAATACTTCAAAAACCAGACGGAAGATGTTCCAGAGTTTCTTTCCAATTCATTCAAAAACAAGTAAGGAAATCCGAGATATTTTTCAAATTACTTCAAAAACAAGACAATGGATCATCAAGCTAACTTCAAACCACTTCGAAAACAAAACCAAAAAATTCCAAAGATTCTTTCAAATTAATTGAAAGACGGGACATCACGGACACAGCGGATGGAAGTTTCTGGAAATCGGGAATTTTCCAGAGGTACCAGTAGCTATGGTACACCAAAGCGCCCTTGCCCGAACCCAAATTTTATATACTTTTAAATGAAATCAAGTTTTGGCTCCCGAGATTCTTCCAAATTACTTCAAAAGCAAGACATGGAGTCCTCGAGCGGGTCCCAGAGATTCTTTCAAATTATTTAAAAAAATAAGGAAAAGATGCTTGAAATACTTTCAAACTACTTCAAAAACAAAACCCAAGGGATCCCGAGATTCTTTCAAATTACTTCAAAAAGAAGACCCACTAGAAGTCCCTAAGATTCTTCCAAACCACTTAAAAGAAAACCCAAGGCCCCGAGATTCTTTCAAACTACTTCAAAAACGAGACACAAGGGGTCCCCGAGATTCTTTCAAACTACTTCAAAAACAAAATTCAAAAATTCCCAAGATTCTTTAAAATTACTTGAAAGACAAGACATCACTGGCATAGCGGATGGGAGTTGCTGGAAATCGGGAATTTTCCAGAAGTACCAGTAGCTGTGGTGCCCGAATCCAAATTTTATATACCTACTTATAAATGAAATCAAATTTCGGCCCTCGAGATTCATCCAAATTACTTCAAAAGCCAAGACATATGGAGTCCTCGAGCGGGGTCCCAGAGATTCTTTCAAATTATTTAAATGGGGAAATCCTAAAATTGAAATATCGAGAAATTGAAAAAACGAGAAATCTAAAAGTCGAAAATTGAAGTCGAAAAATCGAAAATTTAAAAACTGGAAAAAATGAAGAATTGAAAAACTGAGAAAACGGGACACATTGAAAAGTCGAGAAATCGACGAAAAATGAAACTTCGGAAATTGAGAAATCCGAAAATGAAAAAATCGGGAAATGGAAAATTTAAAGAATCGGGGAACTGAAAAATTAAAAAATTGAAAAATCCCAAAACTGAAATATCGAAAAACTGAGAAATCTAAACTTGAAATGTCGAGAAATAAAAAATCCGACAAACTGAAAATTTGAAAAATTGGGAAATCGAATTTTAATTAAGTATTTGATAAGATAAGACTGATTTTGGCATAAATGACATAGCCGCTAAGAAAATAGAGGGTGGGTGGGCGGGGCTAGTACTTATTAAGATAAGACTGATTTTGGCAAATAAAGAAAATACATGGTGAAAAATTTTATTTTTGAAAAAGTTGCTTAAAAATTTTCAAAAAATTCAGAGATATAGATTCCGACGTGCTGGGCACTATTTTGGAAATATTCGTTGTGAAATTCGAAATTTTTCACATTTCTAAAAATTTTGGTATTTCATTGGGCGATTCTGGAAAAACTGTTTGAGGCCGGAATATACGAGAAAATATATTTAGTTCAATATCGAAAGTGATTCAAAATGGTCGAAATTGGCAGTGAAAAATTTCATTTCTGAAAAAGTTGTTGAAAAATTCTACGAAAGAACTGTTGAACTATTAGATTTTAAAATTTTTCATTTATTCGATTTTTCAATTTCCCGATTTTCGACATTTAGTTTTTCAAATTTTCGATCTTTCAGTGTTAATTTTTCGAAAATCTCGATGTCTAGGATGAAAATTCAGCACGGATTCTAAACTGCAAGTTCAGGACTTTATTGTTTTTAACATTTAAATAACATTTATTTGACAAAATTTTAAGATAATAACTTTAAAAAGTTGTAAGAGCTAAGCTATCAAAAATGTTGTTATACATTTCTAATTTTTTTTACAAAAATACGGATTCCTAGGTACAAACTAGGATCGGCGAGATTCTTTAAAATTACTTCAAAAACAAGAAAGGGATCACCAAAATTCTTTCGTACTACTTCAAATATAAAACAGAAGGGGTACCCGAGATTCTTTCAAACCACTTTAAAAACCAGACCGAAGACGTTCCAGAGTTTCTTTCCAATTACTTCAAAAACAAGAAAGGAATTCCCGAGACATTTTTTCAATTACTTCAAAAAAGGCAATGGATTCTCGAGATTCGTTCAAACCGCTTGAAAAACAAAACGCAAGGGTTCAACAAGATTATTTCAAGCTACTTTAAAAACAAAAACTCAAGGATCCCCGAGATTCTTCCAAATTACTTCAGTTACCAAACAAGGAGTACCCGAAATTTTTCAAACTACTTCAAAAACCAGACAGAAGATGCTCAAGAGTTTCTTTCCAATTAATTAAAACATAAGAAAGAAATCCCTGAAATATTTGTCAAATTACTTCGAAAATAGATCCTCGAGATTCTTTCAAACCACTTCAAAAATCAGACACAAGTAATTCCTGAGATTCTTTCAAACGACTTCAAAAACCAGACAGAAGACGTTCCAGAGTTTCTTTGCAATTAATTCAACAGCAAGAAAGAAATTCCCAAGATATTTTTCAAATTACTTAAAAAATAAAACAATGGATCCTCGAGAATTTTTCAAACTATTTCAAAAACCAGACAGAACACGTTCCAGAGTTTCTTTCCAATTAATCCAAGAACAAGAAAGGAAATCCCGAGATATTTTTCAAATTACTTCAAAAACAAGACACGAATCCTCAAGGTGCTTTCAAACCACTTCAAAAACAAAACACAAAAGGTCCGTAAGATTCTTTCAAAGTGCTTCAAAAACAAAAACCCAAAGGTCCCTGAGATTCTTCAAAATTACTTCAAAAGCAAAACTATGGATCCTCGAGATTCTTTTGTAGTAGTTCAAACAGAAAACAAAAGAGGTACCAGAGATTCTTTCAAACTACTTGAAAAACAAAAACTCAAGGATCCCCAAGATTCTTTCAAACTACTTCAAAAATAAAACAAAAGTTGTACCCGTTCCTCGAGAAGTTGACATATGACCGAATTTGACGTGATCAAATCTGACTTGACTGAACAAGCAGGACTATATCTGACTTAATCTTAATCCGATCTAACCTCATCTGAATCTCAGCTCATTTAATTCTATTACATGCTTACAACAATTCTAAAACATCTGCACGATTTCAAAGTATTCATTTTTACAATTTTTGATTTATTCAATAAAATAAACTGATTGATTCATTAATTTTTTTGAGTCACCCTGTCTAAGCAAATCTAAAGAATATGAATGCAATGATAAATTATAAGAATAGAATTATCATATTTTGCACATTTAAGATGACGTCATCAATCTTTTAGGAAGGATGCGCAAATACATTAGGTGTTGCAGTTCTTGATTAAATCAATAAAATAAATTCACGCATTCATTAATTTTGCTTACGCTCAGGAAGTAAAAAGACCATTCAAAATGCAATTAAAAAAAGGACGTTTAGAATGCGAGCGCAGCGAGCACGTTTAGGTTTTAAATATTAAGAAATTGGTCTAAAGTTTTGAAAGTTTAGTTATATGTTACATGTGACGTGCTGCAGAGCCACTTTGTAGGTCTCTGAAGTTAATTCAGTTTGTGAATGACGTTATCTAGGTTTTAGTCCGTCTGTCTACCACAGAAACGAATAAGCATAAAAATTTAGCTCAGGTTTTTCCACCTGTACTTTTATTTTCTTTTATTTATTGCTGTGCGCACGGAGTTTTCCCTCAATGAAGATTATTATTATTACTATTTGAAAAAAAACCTATGAAATCACAGTCCACTCTCTTCTACAGCAAACAGACCGCAATTAATGTGATGGTCAGACTCCACTGAAAAATGAGTTCATTTGTGGTAAAAATTTTTCTCATTACAATTTCCAAATACCCGTCACATCACAACAAGATCTGTAAACTCGCTGTCATAAACAATCACTTCTTTATCGCTGCACTGGTCGCTCAGTCCAAGGATATCCTAATTCCACTTTCAAAAGGAACGGTCAACTTTGTGGTGTGTTTCGTTAAAATTTAATGAAACTAGACGGAGAGTGCAGCTACTGGAGATAAAAATTGCTCGAGGTTGGCGACGAGCTGTCCCCTGTTAGATTAGTGCAATAACAGTATCTACCACCTCATCTACTCTTTCATTTTGTGTTTTGTGAAACTTTAATGGCAGAGAACTACACAATAAAATGCCACAAAATTATGAAATGGTTTCACGGTATGTTAAAAGAGATAATTTCCATAATGATTACACTATAAATATGTATAGTTTTGTCGCTGCAAGAGCGTCAATAAATGCCTTCGTTTTAGTGCATTTCTGTTCTTACGAAGAAGGCAAAGATAATGAGCGAAGGGTGTGACGTATGAACGTGAGATTTGCAGATAGTGTTAATTATGTCTTCGTTGATTGGTGGAGTTGTGCAGAAGTTACTCGAGTTAACTAATAGGATTCAAAGACAAAAAATGTTATTACTTTTACACCACAAAGCCGTTTTCCTTGAAGCAAATAAATTTGTTAGTAAAACGTAAATATCCCTCACCCAAGTGAACAAGTAGCCTAGGTGTAACGAGAAATTAACTTATTAAGTTATGAAACGAATTAACCAAATTAGCAAACACTCCCAACGTGGATGAAAACCTAAACTAAACAACACTTCAGTGTCGCTTTCGTTCCTCGCCGACTTCTTTCGCACTTTGTAGATGTATCCATTTTCACTTCGTGAAACTACACACACCTAACCAAATTAGTTAAAGCATTTAACTAAACTAACTTTCCTCGTACACCCATTTTTTAATTAAAACTTGTGTAATTGTTGCTTGTAGTTTATTATCTACACAGCGCATACAAGTTTACATGAAAGCACCGAGCCATAAATAACCGCCACCGAACAATACTAGTAACTTGGTACATTCATGGGTGTCCTCCACAATATTATCATGGGAAAACTATGTCGAAAAACTAGCATAAATCAGAAGCAACAAGTGATAAACTGCCACGAGCATATTAAACTGTGATAAATTAATAACGGAGAGAACGAGGACGAGAGGAAATGCGAAAACAATTCGCCCGACGTGAAAGAATCCGGACCGGAGTAGATAAAGATGCTAATAGTGCGGCGTAAAAGTGTCATTTTTCAAGCCCCTTGAATGGAAAATAATGCAACGGTATTACTGTACTTTTTTGCGAATCGGTCTTGAATTAAAAACCCGCCCTCAATCGGAGGAACACGCCAAAGTAAATATTTGCAGTCCGGGAAGTAAGTTTTGTTGGACAAGAATTTCTCGGATCATCATTTAGCCGTGCTCCGTAATCACAGGAGGATACGTGTACAGGGGTTGGCATACCATTGATTGCGTGCCTTCCCACCCCCGGCTTTGCGAAGGGGCCGGGTTAGCATTCAAGGTGGAGCCGTGAAACATTCTTCAGAAATTTCTAATTATTGGAATACTTGCATTTGGCTACTTAGGGGTTACGTGGGATGTGCAGATGGTTAAATAATTCAGCGAGTGAGACTGATTTCGTTGAGTGCGGGATTAATTACTGAGTAAGTGCATGTGTTTAAGTAAGAATTTCATGAGTCATGAGGAAAACCGAAGTATTGGTGTGAGATAATGTAGGGAGTGCTTTTATAAATAGGCTATTAAGATTAAAAGACGTCGCATTCCAAGGATTCAAAAAAACGCAGCTCGGAAAACTCTATGAAGTCATTGTTTCTAGCGTAGCATGTGAGGCTATATGTACATATTTTATCAACTATATTTATTTGGTAATTAAGACAGTTTCAAACTTGGTGGGGTTATAGATTGTAATTGCGGAATTACGAGGCAATTAAAACAGAGTGATTTTTTTTGTGAAACATTGATATACATTTTCGCGATATTCTTAGACTACCCTTAAAATCACCTCTTTTATAAAATCATCAATAATAGACAGACGCCAGACGAACATTACATGACGAACCGATCGATAGACAGAAACTGGAATCCTGCATTCTCGTATTCTGTGGATCGAAAAAAAATTATGAAGACCTGACGACTAAAGTGAGTCAGGTTAGGTCATGTCAGATTAATTCAGATCTGACTAAGTCAGTAAGGTTCGATCAGGTCAGATTAAGTTAGATTTGGTCAAAACAAGTCAGGTCAGGTCAGGTCAGGTCAGGCCAGATCAGCTCAGCTCAAATCAGGTTAGGTCAGATCATGTCATTTAAATCATGTTAAGTCAGGTGGGACCAAGACAAATCAAATAGAATTAATTAACGAAGAAGACCAAGTTAAGTCAGGTTAGATCAGGTCAGGTCAGAAAAAAAATCTCATTTACTGTTAAGTCAGGTTAGACCGAGACAAGTCAAACAAATATATCTGTTGATTCCCTCCAAGAAATTGATGACGTTCTACCAAAATGTGCAAAATATGATGAGTTTTTACTTGTGATTTATCATTTCTTAAGAGGTACTTGCCCCACCTAGCCACCCCCTCTTTTGCTAGAAGGTATGTCATTTGCCAAATTGATCTTATTTTAGCAGGTACTAGTCCCGCCCACCCGCCCTCTCTTTTCTTAGAGGCTTTGTCATTTGCCAAAATCGGTCTTATCCCCCCCTCTATTTTCTTAGAAGATATGGCATCTGCCAAAATCATTTTTATCTTAATAAAAGTAGTAGCCCCGCCCACCCACCCCCTATTTTCTCAGAGGATTATGTCATTTTCCAAAATCTGTCTTATCTTAGCAAAGGCGGAATAAGTGGGCGGAGTTATTATATGTTCTTCTGTAAAGTGACAAGAAACGAATAGAGCTTGGGCTGTTAAAAAGAGTAAAAGAGTAAAAAAACACTAATCCTATTTATTTTATTACACTATTTGCTACAAAAATGCATTTCTTATTTCAGAAGAAAAAAAAGAACGGGTGGGTGGGCGGGGCTAAGTTTAACCCTTTCTTACAGAGACTTTTGTAATTAGGCAGTAGCCCCGCCCACCCACCCCCTCTTCATTCCAGTGACTACTCTAAATATTGTTCAGTCTTACAAGTGATAGTAACGTCCACAAGCCCTCCATGTTTTAGGAGGTGTTATTTGCCAAAATCAGTCTTATCTTAGCATGGATTAGCCCCACCCACCCGCCCTCTATTTTCTTAGAAGGTATGGCATCTGCCAAAATCAGTTTTATCTTAATAAAAGTACTAGCCCCGCCCACCCAGCCCCTATTTTCTTAGAGGATTATGTCATTTGCCAAAATCAGTCTTATCTTAACAAAGGCGGAATAAGTGGGCGGAGTTATTATATGTTCTTCTGTAAAGTGGCAAGAAACGAATAGAGCTGGGGCTGTTAGGCGGGGCTAAGTTTAACCTTTCCTTACCGAGAGTTTTATAAGCAAGCAGTAGCCCCACCCACCCACCCCCTCTTCATTCCAGTGACTACTGTAAATATTGTTCAGTTTTACAAGTGATAGTAACGTCCACCAGCCCTCCATATTTTAGACGGTGTTATTTGCCAAAATCACTCTTATCTTAGCAGGTACTAGCCCCACCCACCAGCCCTATTCTCACTTTAACTAAACTTTTTAATTGTATTTCTGTTCATGAGTATAAAATCCATCTTTCATTTAGAGACAATGAATCACTGAAATGAAGGCGGGGTAAGTGGGCGGAGTTATTATAGGTTTTTCTATAAAGTGACAAGAAACTAATAGAACCTGGGTTGTTAAAAATAGAAACAAGAACCCTAACCGTATTTTTTTTGTTATACCATTTGCTACAAAAAATGCATTTCTTATTTCTGAAAAAAAAGGAACGGGTGGGTGGGCGGGGCTAAGTTTAACTTTTTCATACAGAGTCATTTATAAGCAAGCAGTGGTATGCTAAATGACACATCTTTTAAGAAAATAGAGGGCGGGTGGGCGGGGCTAGTACTTGCCAAGATAAGATTTATTTTGTCAAATGACATATCTTTTGAGAAAAAAGAGGGCGGGTGGGCGGGGCCAGTACTTGCTAAGATAAGACTTACTTTGGCAAATAACATAACCTCTGAATACAGAGGGGCGGGTGGGCGGGGCTAGTACTTGCTAAGATAAGACTGATTTTGCCTCTATTATTCTTGTAAAATCTTGTTAAATTTAAAAGGTGTTAAGCTGCAAATTTCCATAGTAACGAATTAAATTCCTAAATCTGATTGTGTTTATTTTTTATGTTTCATTCTACTTCAGGAGCGAGGGAAGTTCTGTTGAAACAATTTTAGACCAATTTTTTCAATTAATTTGATGTCGTAAAACATTTACGATAACGGTCAGCAAGGTTACTTAGTTTTTATTGTAATAATTTTCGAGATCTCCCTGTCAAAGTAGATTCAGGTTGTTTAATTCCTACAAACATTAGTGATCAGAAACAATCTCAAAAATTCACATTTTAAAATAAAAAATTTCAGTGTAGAGGTTTTTCACTTTTTCGATTTCTTGACTTTCCAATCTTTCAAATTCTTGACTTCTCGATTTCTCGATTTTCCGATTATCCAGCTTTGAATTTTTTCAGGTTTTCAATTCTTCGTTTTTTCAATTTTTCTGTTTACGATTTTTCAATTTTTCAATTCAATATTTTAACGTTAAAACGAAGTTTCTGTTTTGGGATTTTTCAGCTTTTCGAATTTTCAATTTTTCTTAGATTTTTCAATTTTTTGACTTTTCGAATTTGCGATTTTTCAACTGTAGATGTCTAAATTTTTCAATATTTCAATTTTGGGTTTTTTCAATTATTCCATTCTTCAAATTTTCGATTTCTCGATTTTTTATGTGTCGATTTCTCAATTTTCCCATGTTTCAATGATACGATTTCTGAATTTTGGTCCTCTTCAATTTTACGATTTTTAAATATTTCGATTTTTCAATTTTTCAAATTTTGACGTTTCTAAATTTTCAGTTTTCCGATTTCTGAACTAACCTTTTTTTTATTTTCCCATTTGTCGACTTGATTTTTTCAATTTTTCAATTTTTCGATTTTTCAGTTTTTTTGCTTTTTTAGTTTTTCGATTTTTCACTTTTCCAATTTTTTAATTTTGCAATTTTTTGGATATTTCTTTCAGTTTTGGGATTTCTCAATATTTCGATTTTTCGACTTTGGAATTTTTGGACACCTGAATTTTTTGATTTCTCAATTCTAGACTTTCAGTTTTCCGTTAAACTTTAGATTTTTCAATTTTTCGATATTTTAACTTTGCAATTTTTAAAATTCTGGGTTTTTCGATTTCTCGAGTTTTCAGTTCTTCTATATATTTCAATTTTTCAATTTTCCGTATTTTAAAATTTTTAGATTTTCCAAATTTTTCCTTTTTAAAATTTTTCGATTTTTCAATTTCTCGAGTTTCCAGTTCTTCTATACTTCCATTTTTCATTTTTCCGAATTTATAATTTTCGATTTTTCAATGTCTTGAGATCTCAATTTATCGAAATTTCGATGTTTTGGTTGTTCAATTTCTCGATTTATCAATTTGTCCATTTTTAACTTTTCGATTTTCCATTTTTAACTTTTCGATTTTTGATTTTGACCTATTTCGGTTTCTCAATTTTTCTACTTTCTGACGTTTCGACTTCTCGACTTGTCGACTCCTCGATTTCTAGATCTTTTGATTTTTCGGTTTCTCGATGTGTTATGTCTCATGTTTTTGAATTACTTATTCTAAGTTTCGATTTTTCAATTTTCTAATTTTTTAGTTTTCGAGTTTCGGCTGCTCGATTTGTTGATTTCTTAGTTTTTCGATTTTTTAATGTTTCGATTTCTCCATTTTTCTATTTTACGATATTGTAATTTTTCAATGTTTTTAATTTTAGATTATTTCAGTTTTTCAGTTCTTCAATTTTTCGATTGTTCAGGTTTTTGATTTTTTAATTTTTCGATTTTTTAAATTTGTTATTTTTCGACTTTGCTTTTTTGACTTTTCGATTTCCCAATTTTTCAGTTTTTTAATTTTTAACTCGCCCAAAAATTGTTCCTGGTGGGTAGACTTTCGGAAAAAACACAAGTGGAACTGACAGAAGCGCAAGCTGAAGAATTCCTCATCAAGGAGTTGAACACGGCGGCTGATAACTTCAAGAATAAAAAAATTCCCAGTCCAGACGGAGTAACTCCAGATACAAAAATACTAGGGACAATGAATCATGCATCAAGGAAAGGATAAATTCCTGCCGAATGGAAAGAAGTCCAGTTGGTACTCCTGGAGAAACGGTCAAAAAACAAAAACAAAAAATCATCAACGATTATTAGCCCCGTTCCAATGCAAACTTCAAACACATTTCGCCTTCCCTTTTAACCCAACAACACCTCTTAATAAACTTAAACTCAAAAACAAACAATCGTTAAATTTTAACCAGTTTTGATAATTCATGGCCACTGAACTTGACTGATGGAACAAAATTACCACATCCTTTTATTGTCGTAACATCCTTGGTAGACCGTTTTATAAGCTGCACTCGCGGCCTCCAAAACCCATCTAAAGTGGCCTAATTCTATTATAACAGCGCAAACACAAGATACGATGTTTGATTAAAAGGAAAAAATCGTGATTTGTGAATAAACTAACCATGTAATTTAAGCTCCTCACTCAATTGCAAAAACACCATATTCGTGAACGGATTAGTTCCGGCAGAAATCCACTCGAACATAAATCAAAGAAAATAAATTATTAAGCCGCAGCCGATACAACAATAACTATCAGAGCAACTATTTGACATTCGAAACTAATGAGCTGTCATTAACAGCCAGCAGAAGAAAGAACGTTTCCTGAAAGACTCCTCTCAGAAAGTTTTGCAAGGTTTAATGCAGTTGGGGAAATAATGCTCTTGCTCGCCCACAAACATAAAACGACAGACTTTGGAAAATTCTGGCTATTTTGGCTTTTTACTTCCCGAGCGTAAGCAAAGGAAGTATTGTAATCGAGTCCGTCGGCCGACTCTCTACTTTTACGTTTTCTCGATCTTTCATGACCTCTAGAAGACGAAGAAATAGGTCTCCTATTTCCGTCTCTCTGTCCGTCTGTCCGTCTGTCCGTCCGTCTGTCCGTCCGTCTGTCCGTCTGCCGTCCCGGATTTTTATTAGACAGATAATCTCCGAAAGTACTCGACCGATTGTTGCGAAATTTTGTACTTATATTAAGAATATCATGTAGATGGTAAAACGCTAACCAAAATTTGTCTAATCATCCCCACCACTAATGCGATGACGTCACTTCAAAATTGTACATAGTAAATGGGTTTTCAATTGTATAAAATAACATAGTCCTACACATGTAGTTTACAACTCTGAATCGACTTTTCACCCGAAACGTCCAGATTTTTGGAAAAAAAATCAAAATTATAAAACAACATTTTGAAATTTAATTTTTAATCTGCTAAACAGAATGCTTTGAAATGTTGCAGATGTTTTAAGGCTATAAAGAGCATCATAAATCTTTAGTCAAAAAATATTTGCTTATCCCCTCCAAAAACTTGATGACGTCAGCTCAAAAGTTTGTGGAATAAATCATATCTAAAATGTACAAAATATGATGAGTCTGTACTTGTGGTCTATCACTCCATTCATATTTTTTGGATTTGCATATACAGGGTGACTCAAAAAAATTAATGAATGCGTAAATATATTTTATTGATTTAATCAGGAACTACAAAACCGAATGCTCTGAAATCTTGCAGATGTTTTAAGGTCATAAAGAGCATAATAAATGTTTAGTCAAAATATATTTGCTTATCCCCTCCAAAAACTTGATGACGTCAGCTCGAAAGTTTGCCGAATAAATCATATCTAAAATGTACAAAATATGATGAATCTGTACTTGTCATTTATCACTCCATTCATATTTTTTGGTTTGCATATATAGAGTGACTCAAAAAAATTAATGAATGCGTAAATATATTTTATTGATTTAATCAGGAACTACAAAACGGAATGCTCTGACATCTTGCAGATGTTTAAAGGTTATAAAGAGCAGAATAAATGTTTAGTCAAAATATATTTGCTTATCCCCTCCAAAAACTTGATGACGTCAGCTCGAAAATTTGCCGAATAAATCATATCTAAAATGTACAAAATATGATCAGTCTGTACTTGTGATCTATCACTCCATTCATATTTTTTGGATTTGCATATACAGGGTGATTCAAGAAAATAAATGAAAGCGTAAATTTATTTTACTGATTTACTCAGGAACTACAAAACCGAATGCTTCGAAATCTTGAAGATATTTTAAAATTATCATAAGCATGGTAAATTTTTGATCAAAACGTATTTGGTCGTCCCCCCTAAAAAATTTATGACGTCACCACAAAATTTTGCTGAATAAATCCTATCTAAAATGTACAAAATATGGTGAGTCTCTTCTTGTGATTTATCATTCCATTCAAATTTTTTCGATTTGCATATACAGGGTGACTCAAAAAAATTAATGAATGCGTAAATTTATTTTATTGATTTAATCAGGAACTACAAAACCGAATGCTTTGAAATCTTGCAGATATTTTAAGGTTATAAAGAGCATAATAAATTTTTAGTCAAAATATATTTGGTTATCTTCTACAAAAAACTGATGACGTCAGCTCAAAAGTTTGCCGAATAAATCGTATCTAAAATGTACAAAATATGATGAGTCTGTACTTGTGATTTATCATTCCATTCATATTTTTGGATTTGCATATGCAGGGTGACTCAAAAAAATTAATGAAGGCGTGAATTTATTTTATCGATTTAATCAGGAATTACAAAACCGAATGCTTTGAAATCTTGGGAATATTTTAAAGTTATTTTAAGCATGGTAAACTTTTGTTCAAAATGTATTTGTTCATCCCTCCTAAAAAAATTGATGACGTCACCCTTAAATTTTGCTGAATAAATCCTATCTAAAATGCAAAAAATATGATGAGTTTGTACTTGTGATTTATCATTCCATTCATATTTTTTAGATTTTCTTAAGAGGTGGTTCAAAAAAATTAATGAAGTCAATTTATTTTATTGATTAAATTAAAGGCAACACTTATTATTAGTATTACACCCCAACCAACCCAATTTGGTAGACACAAAATTTGTTAAAGGAAAAACTCGGTTGAAACATAAGGGTAGCATCGCTTATTTACATCGACTTTAACATTACAGACCTGCATTTGTTTTATTCGTTCATTTGGTTCCGCGAATGTGAAATAGACATGTTTATAATCAACCAATTGTGAATTTCACCGTCAAGAATTAAAATAAAACCCAATGTTTTATATAATAAGCGGAAGTCGAAGCAATAAAACCGACGGTCGTTTTGTTTACAGTTTCTGTGTTTGGCTCTCACGTATGCTGTTACGCCTGTCATCTTAAATTAACAATGTTTATACATACACGATTTTCAGTTGCCTCTGATACGTAGGTATACGTGAGTAAATTGTTTCGTTATTTTATTGATTATTACAAATCAATATTCAAACGACCCAATTCATTTTCCCGAAAATTTGAGAATATAATAATTTTATTCTTAGTATTACACTACATCTATCCCAACTGATATACGTGTCCTTGCAAAAATGTTGATGACGTCATCGCAATTTTTTTTTAAATTCCCACTACAAAAATGTAATGAGAAAAAAAACACAATAGGCATGCAGTCGTCAAGTTTCCGACAGCGAGGGAAGTACTGTCTAAACTCTTTAGACCAATTTTTTAGATTTTCTTAAGAGGTGGTTCAAAAAAATTAATGAAGTCAATTTATTTTATTGATTAAATTAAAGGCAACACTTATTATTAGTATTACACCCCAACCAACCCAATTTGGTAGACACAAAATTTGTTAAAGGAAAAACTCGGTTGAAACATAAGGGTAGCACGCTTATTTACATCGACTTTAACATTACAGACCTGCATTTGTTTTATGCGCTCACTTGGTTCCGCGAATGTGAAATAGACATGTTTATAATCAACCAATTGTGAATTTCACCGTCAAGAATTAAAATAAAACCCAATGTTTTATATAATAAGCGGAAGTCGAAGCAATAAAACCGATGGTCGTTTTGTTTACAGTTTCTCTGTTTGACTCTCATGCACGTATGCTGTTACGCTTGTCATCTTAAATTAAGAATGTTTAAACATAAACGATTTTCAGTTGCCGTATACGTGAGTAAATTGTTTCGTTATTTTATTGATTATAAAAAATCAATATTCAAAACGACCCAATTCATTTTCCCGAAAATTTGGGAATACAATAATTTTGTTCTTAGTATTACACTACATCTATCCCAACTGATATACGTGTCCTTGCAAAAATGTTGATGACGTCATCGCAATTTTTTTTAAATTCCCACTACAAAAATGTAATGAGAAAAAAACACAATAGGCATGCAGTCGTGAAGTTTCCGACAGCGAGGGAAGTACTGTCTAAACTCTTTAGACCAATTTTTTTTAGCCCAAAATCCTCCTTTACTGATTAGCCAAGTTTGTCACCGCCTCGTTAAAAACGCCGCTCGGCTAGTTTGCGGTCTCGGCAATTACGCCACCATAAATAATAATCGCAATTAACATCATTGCCTACACGGGCTCATTAATCACTGTTTGTCCGTAATATTAAGCCGATTTATGACACTTGTCCTAAACGATCCCGTTTCAGGCTCGACAAACTTGGTGGGCAAGTTCACCCAGAGCGTTCGAAGGATCGTCCAGGACGTCAAGGATGAGGGAACCGCTAGCGGTCAGACGAAGGAGGAGGTCATCGAAACTAATGAGAGACTCCGGGCAGTGAGGGTCCGGTTGGACGAGTCGTACGACACTGCAAAAAAGGCCCTCGTCACCCTCATGGGCAAGTATAACGACAGCAAGAGCGTCCACAACATCTTCCAGAGATACAACTTGTTGAAAGCCATGATTAAGGTAAGGTCTTCGTGGATTCGCTGGGTTTTAATTAAACTGGTTGCGTTAATTTATTCTTCGGCCGTAATCGAATGGCAATCGGTGTAATCTGTTTAAATTATTAACTGGAGTTGACGATCGGCTCGATGAGAACAAAGCAATTGTAACTCAGAGTTAAGGTTAACGGAGTAAAGTTGCGGAGTTCGTAGGGAACTAATCAAACTTTATTAGGGATTGTGTGTGGGGAAATGCAGGCGCTAACTTGGAAGATAATTAGGTGTTTATGTGCATCGGACTGCAGTGCGGACTTTGTTGGGAATTCTTATTTAAAAGGGTGTTGCAGTTGGTGGAGGAAAAGAGCCGCAGTGGATTTTATGGAGGAAGTTTTTAGTTCGGACGTGATCAGTATTGATTGTAAAATGCACTCAGTTGAGCAAAATGCAGGTTGAACCATTAATGATTTAAGAATTTGCGGCATAAATAAAATTCGGAGAAAACTTTAACAAATCGGAATTAGTACGACAGTGTTTCCACGAAATTGATATAAAATTTAACAAAAATTTTATTGGCTTTAATTCAGTTTATTGTCGCTGTTACTCATAATTGTACACAATTCGTTACGCTTTGTTTCATAACGGTAATGAAAACTTGTTAAAAAATTTAATATTCTCGAGTCTTAATTTAACAAAGGTTAATTGAAGAACAAAGGAAAATCGACCATTTACGTCGAAAAAAAAAATAAAAAAATTCTTTATGGTGTAGATTACGAAAAAAAAACGAAATTTGATAACAACCAGTATCCATTAATCGTTGTGCATTATTGTTAATAAAATAAGCTGTTATTTTTCATTAATAGATAAACCAAAAAAAAAATTAATAAGAAGTTTATAAATTGTAAACAAAAACAAAACCAACAAAAGAAAAACTCATTAAAGCATAAACAACCAAACACTAGAGAAGATGATCAAAATTTCTGGCTTGTGGAGGGAGAGAGGGTGGGTGGGCGGGGCTAGTAGCTGTCAAGATCAGACTGACTTTGGCAAATGAGATATCTTCTAAAAAATAGCGGGTGGATGGGCGGGGCTAGTAGTACTTGCTAAGATAAGACTTCACAATGTTAAAAGCAGTCATTGAAATTATGAGGGGATAGGTGGGCGGGGCTACTGCTTCTTTTAAGACTCTTTAGAAAAAAACTAAACTCAGTCCAGCCCAATTCTTTTCTCTATTTCACTGATTATTTTGACAAGCTGTAAAATGTAAGATTTAAAACAAATTAAAAAGCGGCCCCACCCACCCACCCCTATTCCGTTTTGATCATTCATTCTTATTGGCTCTGAAGAACGGAAGTTGGATTCTATATTGATAAATGATAGATGTTTTACAGTTACATACTACAAGTTGTAGAATCCAAAATTTAAAAAAAAGTAAAAAATGTCACCGCCCACCCACCCCTATTCCGTTTTGTTCATTCAGGCTTATTGGCTCTGAAGAAGGGAAGTTGGAATTTATATTGATAAATGAATAATACAATCTAGGATTACATTTTTTTTAATATAATTTAATTTATACTAAATTGTTTCAATTTTCAAATTTTGCAATTTTTCGATCAACAATTTCACGGGTTCTCAATTTTTAATTGTTCAGCTTTTAATTTTTTGCGGGTCTAGTACTTGCTAAGATAAGACTAATTTTCAATTTTGTGATTTTTCAGTTTTTCGATATTTCAATTTTGGGACTTTTTAGTATTTCGACTTTTCGATCCTTTGAGTTCTCGATTTTTCGATTTCTCGACTTTTTACTTTTCGGATTTTTAATTTTTTGTTTTTTAACTTTCGATTTCTCAATTTTTCGACTGTTTTATACTTCGATTTCCCAATTTTTCAACTTTTGGATAATTCAAGTTTTCAATTTTTAAAATTTTAGGTTTTACGATTTCTCGAGATTTCAGTTGTTCTATAGACATTATCATTGTCTGTTGGCAAATAAATTCTATTTATTATTATTATTATATTTAAAATTTTCAATTTTTGGAGTTTTTAAATTTTCGATTTTCCAATTTGTTTTTAATTTTTTGGTTTTCCAATTTTTCGATGTCTTTTTCGATTTTTCGATCTTACGATTTTATAAATTTTTTTGTTTCTTCAATTTCATTTTTTTCGATTTACCGATTTCTCAGTTTTCAGTTCTTTTTGTTTCAGTTTCTCAATGTTCAAATTTTTCAATTTTTCGATTTCTCGATTTATCTATTTTTCGACATTTCAGTTTTCGATATTTTTCTATTTACTAAATTTTACATTTTTTGATTTTTCAATTTTTAGATTTTACGATTCTTTGATGTTTCGATTTCGTGATTTTAATTTGATTTATTGATTCAATTTTTCGATTTTTTGATTTCCCGTTTTTTCTGATGTTTCAGTTTTTCGGTTTTTTAATTTTTAGATTTTCTGATTTTCAATATCTTGATTTATCGAGATTTCGATGTTTCGATTTTTCAATTGTTCAATTTCCCCATTTTTTAATTTTTCGAGGTTCTGGTTTATCGAATTACGATTTCTCTATTTTGATTGTTTCGACTTCTCGACTTTTCGATTTCTTGTTTTTTTTATTTTTTGGATTTTCGATTTTTCGGTGTTTCAATTTTTCAATTTTTCGATTTCCAAATTTTTAGACATTTCAGTTTTGAGATTTTCCAATTACTCGATTTTTTAATTTTTCGAATCTTGAATTTTCCACTTCTCCCAATTTTCGATTTGCAATTTTTGGTTCCGGTTTTTTATTCTCTGCACTTTAACCATTTTTCGATTTTTACTTCCCGAGCGTAAGCAAAGGAAGTATTGTAATCGAGTCCGTCGGCCGACTCTCTACTTTTACGTTTTCTCGATCTTTCATGACCCCTAGAAGACGAAGAAATAGGTCTCCCATTTCCGTCTGTCTGTCCGTCTGTCCGTCTGTCCGTCTGTCCGTCTGTCCGTCTGTCCGTCTGTCCGTCTGTCCGTCCGTCTGTCCGTCTGTCCGTCTGTTGTCACGGATTTTTATTAGACAGATAATCTCCGAAAGTACTCGACCGATTGTTGTGAAATTTTGTACTTATATTAAGAATATCATGTAGATGGTAAAACGCTAACCAAAATTTGTCGAATCATCCCCACCACTAAAGCGATGACGTCACTTCAAAATTGTACATAGTAAATGGGTTTTCAATTGTATAAAATAACATAGTCCTACACATGTAGTTTACAACTCTGAATCGACTTTTCACCCGAAACGTCCAGATTTTTGGAAAAAAAATCAAAATTATAAAACAACATTTTGAAATTTAATTTTTAATCTGCTAACCAGAATGCTTTGAAATGTTGCAGATGTTTTAAGGCTATAAAGAGCATCATAAATCTTTAGTCAAAAAATATTTGCTTATCCCCTCCAAAAACTTGATGACGTCAGCTCAAAAGTTTGTGGAATAAATCATATCTAAAATGTACAAAATATGATGAGTCTGTACTTGTGAACTATCACTCCATTAATATTTTTTGGATTTGCATATACAGGGTGACTCAAAAAAATTAATGAATGCGTAAATATATTTTATTGATTTAATCAGGAACTACAAAACCGAATGCTCTGAAATCTTGCAGATGTTTTAAGGTCATAAAGAGCATAATAAATGTTTAGTCAAAATATATTTGCTTATCCCCTCCAAAAACTTGATGACGTCAGCTCGAAAGTTTGCCGAATAAATCATATCTAAAATGTACAAAATATGATGAGCCTGTACTTGTCATTTATCACTCCATTCATATTTTTTGGATTTGCATATACAGAGTGATCAAAAAAATTAATGAATGCGTAAATTTATTTTATTGATTTAATCAGGAACTACAAAACCGAATGCTTTGAAATCTTGCAGATGTTTTAAGGTTATAAAGAGCATAATAAATTTTTAGTCAAAATATATTTGGTTATCTTCTACAAAAAACTGATGACGTCAGCTCAAAAGTTTTCCGAATAAATCGTATCTAAAATGTACAAAATATGATGAGTCTGTACTTGTGATTTATCATTCCATTCATATTTTTGGATTTGCATATGCAGGGTGACTCAAAAAAATTAATGAAGGCGTGAATTTATTTTATCGATTTAATCAGGAATTACAAAACCGAATGCTTTGAAATCTTGGGAATATTTTAAAGTTATTATAAGCATGGTAAACTTTTGTTCAAAATGTATTTGTTCATCCCTCCTAAAAAAATTGATGACGTCACCCTTAAATTTTGCTGAATAAATCCTATCTAAAATGCAAAAAATATGATGAGTTTGTACTTGTGATTTATCATTCCATTCATATTTTTTAGATTTTCTTAAGAGGTGGTTCAAAAAAATTAATGAAGTCAATTTATTTTATTGATTAAATTAAAGGCAACACTTATTATTAGTATTACACCCCAAGCAACCCAATTTGGTAGACACAAAATTTGTTAAAGGAAAAACTCGGTTGAAACATAAGGGTAGCACGCTTATTTACATCGACTTTAACATTACAGACCTGCATTTGTTTTATGCGTTCACTTGATTCCGCGAATGTGAAATAGACATGTTTATAATCAACCCATTGTGAATTTCACCGTCAAGAATTAAAATAAAACCCAATGTTTTATATAATAAGCGGAAGTCGAAGCAATAAAACCGAAGGTCGTTTTGTTTACAGTTTCTGTGTTTGGCTCTCACGTATGCTGTTACGCCTGTCATCTTAAATTAACAATGTTTATACATACACGATTTTCAGTTGCCTCTGATACATAGGTATACGTGAGTAAATTGTTTCGTTATTTTATTGATTATTACAAATCAATATTCAAACGATCCAATTCATTTTCCCGAAAATTTGAGAATATAATAATTTTATTCTTAGTATTACACTACATCTATCCCAACTGATATACGTGTCCTTGCAAAAATGTTGATGACGTCATCGCAATTTTTTTTTAAATTCCCACTACAAAAATGTAATGAGAAAAAAAACACAATAGGCATGCAGTCGTCAAGTTTCCGACAGCGAGGGAAGTACTGTCTAAACTCTTTAGACCAATTTTTTAATGTTACGACTTTAAAATTTTTTGTTTTTTCAATTTAATTTTTTTCGATTTACCGATTTATCAATTTTCAGTTCATTCATGTTTTTTTAATTTTTAGATTTCTCGATTTATCTATTTTTCGACATTTGGCTTTTCGATTTTTCATTTTTCCAGTTTTCGACTATCGATGTTTCAATTTTTTCGAAATTTCAGTTTTGGGATTTTTCAGTTTTTTGATTCCTTGTTTTTTTATTTATCAGGTCTCGATTTTTTTCTATTTTCAAAATTTTCCCTTTTTCGATTTCCTGATTTTAATTTTATTTTATTAATTGAATTCTTCGATTTTTCAATTTCCCGTTTTTCTGATTTTTCAATTTTTTAATTTTTTGATTTTCTGATTTTTCAATTTTTGTTTTTTTTTATGTTTCAGTTTTTCGATTTTTTAAACTTTAAATTTTCTCCTTTCTTAATTTTTTGTGTTTTTTTCAGTACCTTCATTTTATCGAGATTTCCATATTTTCATTTTTCAATTGTTCAATTTACTGATTTTTCGATGAATTCGATAAACCAAAAATTGCAATTTCTCTATATTTCAATTTTTCGACTTCTCAACTTTTATATTTCTTGGTTTTTCGACTTTTCAGATTTTCGATTTTTCGTTTTTTCGTTTTTCCAATTTTTCGATGTTTCGAAATATAAATAGGCCAAAATCGAAAAGTTAAAAATGAAAAAAATTGATAAATCAAAACTTTGAAACATCTGAATCTCGATAAAGCGAGATCTCAAAAAATTGAAAAATCGAAAATTTAAAAATTCGGAAAACTGAAAAATTAAAATAGTTATAGAAGAACTGAAAAATCAAGAAATCAAAAAAAATAGAATTTTAAAAATTGGAAAATTAAATTAAAATATCGAAAGGTTGAAAAAGTGAAAAATCTAAAATTTAAAAAACGGAAAACTGAAAATACAAAAAATAAAAAATCGAAAAATCGAAAAGTCTAAGAATTGAAATATTGAAAAATCCCAAAACTGAAAGAAATTTCCAAAAATTGAAAAATTAAAAAAATCGGAAAATTGAGAAATCGAAAAACCAAAAAAGCAAAGTCGAAAAATCGAAGAATTGAAGAACTGAAAAATCGAAACTTTGAGAAGTCGAGAAAAAACAGATTAATTGAGAAATCGAAATCTGAAAATTTAGCAACGTCAAAATTTGAAAAATAGAAATACTGAAGAACTGAAAAATCAAAAAGTCGAGAGATCGAAAAATCTAAAATTTTAAACTGAAAAATCGGATAACTGAAAAATCGAAATATCGAAAAATTCAAAAACTGAGACATCGAGAAAACAAAAACCAGAGGATTGAGAAATCGAGGAGTCGAAAGCCGAGAAGAAAAGTTAATAAGTGGAAAATTGATAAATCGGGAAATTGAACAATCAAAACATCGAAACATCTGAATTCGATAAATCGAGAAATCAAAAAATTGAAAAATCGAAAAATTTTAAAAAAGAAAAATTGCAAAATCGAAAATTTAATAATTCGGAAAATTGGAAAATTGAAATATAGAACTGAAGACTCGAGGAATCGAAAAATTTAGAATTTTAAAAATTGAAAAACTGAAATATCGAAAGGTTGAAAAAGTGGGAAAGCGACATATAAAACAGTCGAAAAACTGAAAAATTTAAAGTTTAAAAAACGGAAAACTAAAAATCCAAAAAATAAAAAATCGAAAAACCGAAAAGTCGAATAATCGAAATGTTGAAAAATCCCAAAACTGAAAGAAATATCCAAAAATTGAGAAATCGAAAAATCGAAGAATTGAAGAACCGAAAAATCGAAACTGAGAAGTCGAGGGATGGGAAAATCAAAAATACATTAACTAAGAAATCAGAAAACTGGCAATTTAGCAACGTCAAAATTTTATAAATAGAGATAGTAAAGAATTAAAAAATCAAAAAATCGAGAGAAATCCAAACATCAAAAAATCAAAAAATAAAAATTCTAAAATCTAAAATTTAAAAACTGAAAAATCGAAACTTCCAAAATTCAAAAAGGGAGACCAGAGGATCGAGAAATCGAGGAGTCGAAAACCGAGAATAAAAGTTAATAATTGAAACATTGATAAACCAGGAACTTGAACAATAAAAAAATTGAAAAATCGAAGAATCGAAATATTGAAAAATCCGAAAACTGAAAGAAATATCCCAAAATTGAGAAATTAAAAAATTGGAAAATTGAGAAAGCGAAAAACCAAAAAGGTAAAGTCGAAAAATCGATGAATTGAAGAATTGAAAAATCGAAACTTTAAGAAGTCGAGAGATGGGAAAATCAAAAATAGATTAATTGAGAAATCGGAAAACTGAAAATTTAGCAACGTCAAAATTTGAAAAATAGAAATACTGAAGAAGTGAAGAGTCAAAAAATCGAGATTGAAAAATTTAAAATTTAAAACTTGAAGAATTAAAATATCCCAAAATTGAAAAATCGAGAAATCCGAACATCAAAAACTCAAAAAATAAAAATTCGAAAATCTAAAATTTAAAAACTGAAAAATCAAATAACAAACATCGAAAAATTCAAAAACTGAGACGTCGAGAAATCGAGGAGTCGAAAGCCGAGAAGAAAGGTTAATCATTCAAAAATCGAAGAATTTTAAAAAAGAAAAATTGGAAAATCGAAAATTTAAAAATTTGAAAAATTGGAAAATTGAAATATGAAACTGAAGACTCGAGAAGTCGAAAAACCTAGAATTTAAAAAAAAATAAATAATTGAAAAATAAAAAAATTGAGAAATCGAAGAAACAAAACAGTCGAAAAATTGAAAAATCTAAAGTTTAATGAAAAATTGAAAATCCAAAAAGTAAAAAATCCAGAAGTCCAAAAATCGAAAAGTCGAAAAGTGAAACTATTGAAAAATCCCAAAAAGAAATATCCAAAAAATTAAGAAATTGAGCAATCGAAAAACCAAAAATACAAAGTCGAAAAAACGTAAACTTAAAAAACCGAAAAATTGAAAAATCAAATAATTGAAGAATTGAAGTGAAAAATCGAAAATTTGGAAAGTCTACAAATGGGACAATAAAAGAAAGATTACTTCAGAAATCGGAAAACTGAAAATTTAGAAACGTCAGAATTTGAAAAATTGAAAAATCGAAATATTTAATAATCCCAAAACTGAAAGAAATATCCAAAAATTGAGAAATTAAAAAATTGGAAAATTGAGAAAACGAAAAACCAAAGAAGCAAAGTCGAAAAATCGAAGAATTGAAGAACTGAAAAATTGAAACATTGAGAAGTCGAGAGATGGGAAAATCAAAAATAGATTAATTGAGAAACCGGAAAACTAAAAATTTAGCAACGTCAAAATTTGAAAAATAGAATACTGAAGAAGTGAAAAATCAAAAAATCGAGAGATTGAATTATCAGAAAATAAAATTTCGAAAATCTAAAATTTAAAAACTGAAAAATCGGATAACCGAAAAATCGATACATCGAAAAATTCAAAAACTGAGACATCGAGAAATCGAGGAGTCGAAATCCGAGAAGAAAAGTTAATAATTGAAAAATCGAAGAATTTTAAAAAAGAAAAATTGGAAAATCGAAAATTTAAAAATTCGGAAAATTGGAAAATTGAAATATGGAACTGAAGACTCGAGAAATCGAAAAACCTAGAATTTAAAAAAAATCGAAAAATAGTCGAGAAATGGGAATCATTAAAAAAAAAATCGTGAAATCGAAAATTTGAAGAAAGGAAAAATTCAAAAAGTTCAAAATTAAAATATTGAAAAATTGATACATCTACACAGTTGAAAAACTGAGAAATCAAAAAGTCGAAAAAACTCAATAGCGTATTTATAAACCAGGAGTTCAGTTATGGTACTTTTTAACATTTAAGTGACATTTATTCGACAAAATTGTAAAATGACATCATACTTCCGATAACTATAATTTGGAAAACGCTGTTGGTTTTGTTTTTGTTTACAATTTATAATTGTCTTATTATTTCTTTTTTGTTATTATCATAAAAAAAATAAAAGGTGGATTTCAATCACCATCGTTAGGTGCGTGCAGTGTTGCCAATTTTACTTTAATAAAATTACGGTTTTTTCGTAATCTACATCATAAAGAGTTATTTTATTATCTTTTGGGACTCCCGAATCCGCTATTTTCCAGATACCCTGTATAAGACAGTTTTTATTTCAAGCAGTTTTAATAAGTGGTATTAGATTTAAAATTATTTTAAAGTTGACAATTATTCAAGCTGCGAACTTTGTTAATTTAAGTCCGAATAAAACTGTTGCAGTTGTAATGGAAAACGGCGCCTTGAAATAAGCCATTAAATAAGAAACGAACCTCCCCATCGAAACGGCCCTCATTTTAAGCACATTATCGAACAAAGTTAAAACGCGGCATTAAAACGTAAAATGTGAAACATCCTCCCGAAAAAAGATAATGAGAGTCTTCACGACCTCTTGCAAATTAACAGCGTTCTAAGCAAATTCCACCTTAGGCATCTTTGCTAAAACGATTATAACGTTCTTTTGTTGAACGCAGCTTGCTATCAAAGCCCTGTGAAACGGATAATCTCGTTCGGTGGCGAATAATACAGTTATAAACTCTTACAGGCTAATCAACTTAAAATTTAATAATAAACTTAAAGTTACTCCGTAAAAACTTCCACCGGCTGCCATTTTAACTAATTCGATTTTCTTTCTAATGATGGAACAGGGTTTTTCCGGGCGCTTATTAAAAACGCGTGTTGGTTTTTCCAGGAAGTGATACGGTTAGAAACGCAATATTGGACGCTTGTCGATATCCCCAAGCAAGAAAAACAGGAAACAGTACCCGCCTTTGTTCTCAGGGCCTGTGCCATCATGGAAAAAACGCAGAAGTCCGGGGAGGGCGTAAAAACGTCGGCGAAGCTGGCCGAGGAGGCGCAGGATAAAAGGGAAAGAATAGATCGCCTAGAAAGTAAGTCAGGTTACGGTTTCGGTATTCCAGTTTCAATATGACTGTATTGTGGATCCCGGTTTGACTTGGCAATGTCAAAATTTGATTTTTATATATTAAAATTTCATAGTAAATCGAATTATCTCTTGGGAACGGACTCTAGAAGGGCAAAGTTTTAATGCGCCCTTAAAATAATTTTCCATTTTCTCCTTGCAGACATGACGACTTCGCAAATCGAGGCGGAAAACACGCAGATCACTAACGACCTCTACAGGCTCCTGAAAAAGTACTCCGGCTTGAGAAACCTCATCCGGCAACTGAAAGTAAGTACTTCTCGCTACATACCCGAAATATGTATATGTGTTACATTTCTATATTAAAACATATCTACATTAATGACACATCCCCTTTTAAATTAAACAATTTTTGTAAATACACCTGAAAAGCTTTACTTATAAGCAAAATTTACAATTATGTTTTCATTCTAAACATTCAGTTTTTTGGAAAAACATATCAAAACTGTATAACAATATTTTGCAATTTAACATTGCAATTGCAAAACCAAATACTCTGAAATTTTGTAAACGTCTTAAGGTTATCGTAATCGTGGTAAATCGTCCATCAAAATTTATTCGTTTATCCTCTCCCAAAAATTTAGTGACATTATCCCAAAATTTTGCCTCTCTGAAGTGTGCAAAATATCATATACTTGTATACTTTGGCTTTCGTAATTTTTTCCAACTTTAATTTTTCATTTTTTCAACTTCTAGACTTCAGTTTTTCAAATTACAATTTTTCATTTTCTCGATTGTTTCATTTTCATTTTCCCAATTTAACAATTTTTCATTTTCTCATTTCCTTTTTTTTTCAGTGTTTCGTTCGATTTTATAGTTTTTCGTTTATAGAGTTCTTCAAACTTTCAATCTTGAGATTTCAATGGTTCGATATTCCGATTTTTTGCAATTTTTTAATTGTCAATAATTCGATTTTATAATTTTCCACTTTTTCGATTTTTAAGTTTCTCAAAATTTTTTGTAATTTTTCAATTTTTTCATTTTTCAGTGTTTCGATTTCGTAATTTTTCGTTTTTACATATTTAAATTTCTCAATTTTTCAATTTCTCGACTTCCAAATTGTTGAATTTTTCGTTTTTTCAATGTTTCGATCTCCAATTCTTCAATTTAACAATTTTTAAAATCACAATTTTTCATTTTTCGATTCTTCAGTTTCTCAATTTTTTTTTTCGATTTTATAATTTTTCGTTTATTTCATTCTTCAAATTTTCAGTCTTTTGTTTTTTCAATTGTTCGATTTTCCGATATTAAAATTTTTAAAACTTGCAATTTTTGAGTTTCCTGTTACCCGATTTTTTGTTTTAAAAATTTCGAATTTATAATTTTACACTTTCTCGATATTTAAGTTTCTCAATTTTTAATCTTTAGATTTTACAATTTTTTGATATCACAATTCTTCTTTTTTCATTTTAATTAATTTTCAATTTTTCCATTGTTTTGATTTCGCACATTTTCGTTTTTGCAAATTTAAATTTTTCAATTTTTCAACTTCTCGACTTCCGTTTTTCAAATTACAATTTTTCATTTTCTGGCTTGTTTCATTTTCATTTTCCCAATTTAACAATTTTTCATTTTCTCATTTCCTTTTTTTTCAGTGTTTCGTTCGATTTTATAATTTCTCGTTTATAGAGTTCTTCAAACTTTCAATCTTGAGATTTCAATTGTTCCATATTCCGATTTTTTGCAATTTTTTAATTGTCAATAATTCGATTTTATAATTTTCCACTTTGTCGATTTTTAAGTTTCTCAAAATTTTTTGTAATTTTTCAATTTTTTCATTTTTCAGTGTTTCGATTTCGTAATTTTTCGTTTTTACATATTTAAATTTCTCACTTTTTCAATTTCTCGACTTCCAAATTGTTGAATTTTTCGTTTCTTCAATTTTTCAATTTAACAATTTTTAAAATCACAATTTTTCATTTTTCGATTCTTCAGTTTCTCAATTTTTTTTTGCGATTTTATAATTTTTCGTTTATTTAATTCTTCAAATTTTCAATCTTTTGTTTTTTCATTTGTTCGATTTTCCGATATTAAAATTTTTAAAACTTTTTCGATATTTAAGTTTATCAATTTTTAATCTTTAGATTTTACAATTTTTTGATATCACAATTCTTCTTTTTTCATTTTATTTAATTTTTAAATTTTTCCATTGTTTTGGTTTCGCACTTTTTCGTTTTTGCAACTTCAAATTTTTCAATTTTCAATTTTTCGACTTTCCAATTTTTTCTTTCCTCAATTTTTCAAGTTCTTGATTTTTATTCTTCATTTTCCCGATTGTTTAATTTTAATTTTCTCGATTTTATATAACAATTTTTCATTTTTCGATTTCCTTAATTATTTCAATGTTTCTTTCGATTTTCATTTTTCGTGTATTCAAATTTTCAATCCTTGATTTTTCAATTATTCGATTTTCCTATTTTTAAATTTTTAAAATTTTTGCAATTTTTGAATTTCCAGTGTCCCGATTTTATAATTTTCCAATTTCCCGATTTTTAAGTTTCTCAGTTTGTAATCTTTCGATTTGACAATTTTTTAATGGGACAATTTTTCTTTTTTTCATTTTATTAAAATTTTCAATTTTTCTATTTTCGGAGTTTCGATTTCGTAATTTTTCATTTTTGCAACTTTAATTTTCTCATTTTTTCAATTTTACAACTTTTAGAATTACAATTTTTCATTTTTCGATTCTTCAGTTTCTCAATTTTTTTTGATTTTTCAATTTTTCGTTTCCTGAATTTTTCGAGTTCTTCATTTTTATTTTTCATTTTCCCGATTGTTTAACTTTCATTTTCCCCATTGTTTAATTTTCATTTTTCCGATTGTTTAATTTTAATTTTCTCGATTTTACGTAACAATTTTTCGTGTTTTCATTTCCTTCATTTTTTCAATTGTTCTCTGGATTTTATAATTTTTCGGTTATTCAAATTTTCAATATTTGATTTTTCAAATCTTCGATTTTCCAGTTATCCGATTTTTTAATTTTCAATATTTCGATTTTGAATTTTTCGACTTTCCAATTTTTCCTTTCCTCAATTTTTCAAGTTCTTGACTTTTATTCTTCATTTTCCCGATTGTTTAATTTTAATTTTCTCGATTTTATATAACAATTTTTCATGTTAACATTTCCTTAAATTTTTCAATATTTCTTTCGATTTCATAATTTTTCGTGTATTCAAATTTTCAATCCTTGATTTTCAATTCTTCGATTTTCCTATTTTTAAATTTTTGCAATTTTTGAATTTCCAGTTACCCGATTTTATCATTTTCCACTTTCCCGATTTTTAAGTTTCTCAGTTTTTAATCTTTCGATTTGACAATTTTTTAATGGGACAATTTTTCTTGTTTTCATTTTCTTAAAATTTTCAATTTTTCTATTTTCGGAATTTCGATTTCGTAATTTTTCATTTTTGCAACTTTAATTTTTTTAATTTTTCAATTTCTCGAATTCCAAATTGTTCAATTTTTTGGTTTTCAATTGTTCAATTTCTCTAATTACAATTTTTCATTTTTCGATTCTTCAGTTTTTCAATTTTTAGTTTTTCGATTTTTCAATTTTTCCTTTCCTCAGTTTTCAAGTTCTTGACTTTTATTTTTCATTTTCCTGATTGTTTAATTTAATTTTCTCGATTTTATGTAACATTTTTTGGTGTTTGCATTTCCTTTATTTTTTCAATGTTACTTTCGATTTTATCATTTTTCGTTTATTCAACTCTTAAAATTTTCAATCTTGAATTTTTCAGTTCTTCGATTTTCCGATTTTTTAATTTTCAATATTTCGATTTTATAATTTTGTTCATTTTCTGTAATTTTCATTTTTTCCATTTTTCAGTGTTTGGATTTCGTAATTTTTGGTTTTTACAACTTTAAATTTCTCATTTTTTCAATTTCTCGACTTTCAAATTGTTCAATTTTTCGTTTCTTCAATTTTACAATTTTTAGAATTACAATTTTTCATTTTTCGATTCTTCAGTTTCTCAATTTTTTTTCGATTTTTCAATTTTTCGTTTCCTCAATTTTTCGAGTTCTTCATTTTTATTTTTCATGTTCTCGATTGTTTAACTTTCATTTTCCCCATTGTTTAATTTTAATTTTCTATATTTTATATAACAATTTTTCATGTTTTCATTTCCTTTACTTTTTCAATTGTTCTCTCGATTTTATAATGTTTCGTTTATATAAATTTTCAATCTTTGATTTATCAATTCTTCGATTTTCCGGTTATTAAAGTTTTCAAATTTTTGAATTTCCACTTACCCGTTTTTTTTAATTTTCAATATTTCGATTTTGTAATTTTGCACTTTTTCGATTTTTCAGTGTTTCGATTTCGTAATTTTTCGTTTTCACTCTCGACTTGCAAATTTTTCAATTTTTCGATTTTCAATTATTCAATTTTGTAATTTTTCGTTTCCTCAATTTTTCAAGTTCTTGAATTTTATTTTTCATTTTTCTGATTATTTAATTTTAATTTTTTCGTTTTTATATATCTAATAATTTTTAATTTTTTCATTTGCTTTATTTTTTTAATGTTTCTTTCGATTTTATAATTTTTCCTTTATTCAATTTTTCAAATTTTGAATCTTTGATTTTCCAATTCTTCGATTTTTCAAGTTCTGGATTTCCAATTTTTCGATTTTTCAAAGTTTGCATTTATACTTTTTCGTGTTTTCATTTTCCCAATTTAACAATTTTTCATTTTCTCATTTCCTTAATTTTTTCAATGTTTCGTTCGATTTTATAATTTTTCGTTTATTGAGTTCTTCAAACTTTCAATTTTTGATTTTTCAATTCTTCAATTTTCCGATGTTTAAATTTTTCAATTTTTTGCAATTTTTTAATTTTCAATTTCCAGTTTTTCAATTTAACAATTTTTAGAATCACAATTTTTCATTTTTCGATTCTTCAGTTTCTCAAATTGTAATTTTTCAATTTTTCAAGTTCTTCATTTTTGTTTTTCATTTTCTCAGTTGTTAATTTTAAATTTCTCGATTTTATATAACAATTTTTCGTTTATTAAATTATTCAAATTTTCAATCTTGCAAATTTTTGAATTTCCAGTGTCCCGATTTTATAATTGTCCAATTTCCCGATTTTTTAATTTCTTAGTTTTTAATCGTTCGATTTGATAATTTTTTAATATCACAATTTTTCTTTTTTTCATTTTCTTAAAATTTTCAATTTTTCCATTTTCAGAGTTTCGATTTCGTAAATTTTCATTTTTGCAACTTTGATTTTTTTAATTTTTCAATTTCTCGATTTTCAAATTGTTCAATTTTCCGATTTTCAGTTTTTAAATTTTACAATTTTTCATTTTTCGATTCTTCAGTTTCTCAATTTTTTTTTTCGATTTTTCAATTTTTCGAGTTCTTCATTTTTAATTTTCATTTTCCCGATTGTTTAATTTTGTAACAATTTTTCGTGTTTTCATTTCTTTATTTTTCAATTGTTCCCTCGATTTTATAATTTTTCGTTTATTCAAATTTTCAATCTTTGATTTTTCATTTCTTCGATTTTCCGGTTTTAAATTTTTCAAATTTTTGCAATTTTTGGATTTCCAGTTATCCGATTTTTTAATTATCAATATTTCGATTTTGTAATTTTGCACTTTTTCGATTTTTTAGCGTTTCGATTTCGTAATTTTTCATTTTTGCAACTGTAAATTTTTCCGAGTTCTCTCTCGATTTCCAAATTTTTCAATTTTTCGTTTCTTCAGTTTTTCAATTTTCAGTTACATATTTAATTTTGCAATTTTTCGTTGCTTCAGTTTCCCAATTTTTAATTTTTCGTTTTCTCAATTTTTCAAGTTCTTGATTTTTATTTTTCATTTTTCTGACTACTTAATTTTAATTTTTTCGTTTTTGTAGAACAATTTTTAGTTTTTTCATTTGCTTTATTTTTTCAATCTTTCCTTCGATTTTTCAATTTTTCTTTTCCTCAGTTTTTCAAGTTCTTGACTTTTATTTTTCATTTTCCTGATTGTTTAATTTAATTTTCTAGATTTTTATAACAATTTTTCCTTTTTTCATTTCCTTTATTTTTTCAATCTTTCTTTCGATTTTATCATTTTTCGTTTATTCAATTCTTCAAATTTTCAATCTTAGATTTTTCAATTATTCGATTTTCCGATTTTTAAAGTTTTCAAATTTTTGCAAATTTTTGAATTTCCAATGATCCGATTTTTAATTTTCAATATTTCGATTTTATAGTTTTTCTCATTTTCTGTAATTTTTCTATTTTTCCATTTTTCGGTGTTTCGATTTCATAATTTTTCGATTTTGTAACTTTAAATTTCTCATTTTTCAATTTCTCGACATTCAAATTGTTCAATTTTTCGATTATTCAGTTTCTCAATTTTTTTTCGATTTTTCAATTTTACGTTTCCTCAATTTTTCGAGTTCTTCATTTTTATTTTTCATTTTCCCGATTGTTTAACTTTCACTTTCCCCATTGTCTAATTTTCATTTCTCCGATTGTTTAATTTTAATTTTCTCGATTTTATATAACAATTTCTGGTGTTTTCATTTCCTTTATTTTTCAATTGTTCTGTCGATTTTATAATTTTTCGTTTATTCAAATTTTCAATCTTGGATTTTTCAATTATTCGATTTTCCGATTTTTAAATTTTTCAAATTTTTGCAAATTTTTCAATTTCCAATGATCCAATTTTTAATTTTCAATATTTCGATTTTATAGTTTTTCTCATTTTTTGTAATTTTTCAATTTTTCCATTTTTCGGTGTTTCGATTTCGTAATTTTTCGTTTTTTCCATTTTTCAGTGTTCCGATTTCGTAATTTTTCGATTTTGTAACTTTAAATTTCTCATTTTTTCAATTTCTCGACTTTCAAATTGTTCAATTTTTCGATTCCTCAGTTTCTCAATTTTTTTTCGATTTTTCAATTTTTCGTTTCCTGAATTTTTCGAGTTCTTCATTTTTATTTCTCACTTTCCCGATTGTTTAACTTTCATTTTCCCCATTGTCTAATTTTCATTTTTCCGATTGTTTAATTTTAATTTTCTCGATTTTATATAACAATTTTTGGTGTTTTCATTTCCTTTATTTTTCAGTTGTTCTGTCGATTTTATAATTTTTCGTTTATTCAAATTTTCAATCTTTCATTTTTCAATTCTTCGATTTTTCGGTTTATCAATTTTTAAAATTTTTGCATTTTTTGAATTTCCAGTTATCCGATTTTTTAATTTTCAATATTTCGATTGTGATTTTGCACTTTTTCGATTCAGAGTTTCGATTTCGTAATTTTTCGTTTTTGCAACTTTTTTTTTCGATTTCTCTGTCGACTTCCTACTTTTTCAATTTTTCGTTTCTTGAATTTCCCCATTTTCAGTTATTCAATTTTGCAATTTTTCGATGCTTCAGTTTCCCAATTTTTAATTTTTCGATTTTTCAATTTTTCGTTTCCTCAATTTTAAGTTTTTCATTTTTATATAACAAGTTTTAGTTTTTTCATTTGTTTTATTTTTTCAATGTTTCTTTCGATTTTATAATTTTTCCTTTATTCAATTCTTCAAATTTTTAATCTTTGATTTTTCAATTTTTTGATTTTTCAAAGTTTGTAGTTTAACATTTTTCGATTTTTCATTTTCAATTTTATAATTTCGCAATTTTACAATTTTTCCATGTTTTTTCGAAAAGTTGAAAAATCTAAAAATTAACATCGAAAAAATTGAAAAATCGAAAAACTGAAAAAACGGAAATTTTGAAAAACTAATAATCGAGAATCTTGGAAAAAATCGAATCGAAAAAATTAATGAATCGGAAAATTAGAAAGAAGAAAAACTGTAACATAGTAAGATCGAAAAATTGAGAAATTAAAAATCGACAAATCGAAAAACTAAAAATTGAATAGTTGAAAAATCGAATAAATCAAAAAGATTCAAAATCGAATAATCGAAGAATGAAAAAAACCTAAAATCGTAAAATTGCAAAAATTATTAAAAAAAAATCGAGCAACTGAAAATTCTAAAAGTTGAAAAAGGCAAAATTATAAAATCAGAACATTGAAAAACCGAAAAATTGGAAAAAATTAAGATAATCAAAACCGAAACATAAGACATAAAAACATTGGAAATTAGAAGTTGAGTACTCGTGAAATTGCAAATCTAAAAATTGAAACGTCGAAAAGTTGGAAAATCAAAAAACTGAAAAAATTTAAAATGAAAACTCGAAGAAATAATAAGTCGAAAAACTTAAAAAATAAAAATGAATACAGAAAAATTTCAAATCGAATAATTAGGGAAACGAAAAGTTGAAAAAATTGTAATTGAGAAAACAAAAAATTATAAAATCGGAACATCGAAAAATCGAAAAATTGCAAAAATGAAGAAAATATAAAACCGAAACGAAAAATTGCAAATCGAAAATTTGAAGAAAAAAAAAATAAAGAATCGAAAAATTGAAAAAGTAAAAATTGAAAACTCGAGAAATTTTAAATCGAAAAATGGCAATATTTAAAAAATGAAGAAACAAAAAAGTCGCCAATCAGAACACAAAAATTCAAAAAAATATATAATTTTTCAAAGAACGGGATTTCTTGTGCCGCACTTCAGGGACGAGAGAAGTTTTGTCGAAGTAACCTTCGATCAATTTTTTTTTCCTTTTCTTCAATTCTGCTCTAAATCGGTTCACCTTCTGTCTATTTTCTAGTCAGAAAGTTGTTTCAGAGGCCAAGAAATAATTTTGAAATTTCTGCACTCAAAATTTCCAGTTTTCGGCCAAATTAATCAACATCTCGACCGGAGATATTCCCCACACTAATAAATAAATTAATAAAGATAAACACATTTTATAATAAGCGAAGGATTAAAACTTATCCACATTCCTGATTATGCCACAAGGATGCATTTAAGCGCTGTCCGGACCAACCTAGAAAGCAGTAAATTTAGCCCGGCAGAAAATAGCTCTCTTGCAGCCGGCTCTTCACCTCGATTTCGTTTAACCCGAATGACGTCACCTAATGCCTACCTTTTTTCATTTAAAATTAAAATATGTTCTATCCCGGGGAGAGGCCTACCTCCTCGTCGTTCCGTCGGGCTACTTTATTCCAGAAAGAACTCCTGAAGGAAAATCGCGCGTCGAGTGTTTTAACGACGACATGCAAAAGCTCAACGATATGAGCGAAATGCTTTTGACGCCTAAATCGATACAAATCTCTGTCGCGAATTTCGGCGTGCTCATAATCCCCATTTTACAACGCGAAAAAAATATATAAAAGCTCAATTATCTGTCGCCGAGCTTAGCGCGTAATCCGGAATCTCATATTCATAAATTTTCGTTAAGCCCTTAGGCGATACATGTTGGATTTGTTTCACAAATGAACGATTTTATATGCATCATTGGCGCTTTTCCGCCTCGGTGTTTTAGCTTTTTTTGGGGATTTTAAAGCAAATGTGCACGGCAAAAGTTAGATGATTCACAAAAATGCACTTCTGCAAATGCGACTGGATAAATTTCAATAAAAAATAAATCATTTTTCGTGAGGTTGTGGATTTTTTTTTTAATAAAAAGCCAGACGTTTGAGTTAAGTGATCATCCGGTTTAAGTCTCAAGGCCTCTGCAGTCATCTCATTACAGAACTATCTCATGGTATCATTTGTGTATCTTTGTTCATTAATGGTACCGTCGAAAAAAGCCAATTAATATTGTTCTTGACATGGCCGCCCACACAATAACAATTTGAGCATACATTAGTGTCTGAACACAATAAACAAACCTTTCAGACTCCAAACTAGCACAGTTTGCGAACTGATATTTCCACCCTAGTGAAAATGCGCTTCATTTTAAATATTTCATCAGATACTACGATCATTGTTAAAATTTTTCTGACATTGTTGCCGTTAGATAATATAGGATTTTTTTTTTAATTAAAAAAGTATCTCTAAAAATAAAATATGTACATTCCAATTTTGTCAGCCAGGTCAGCTCAGCTCAGGTCAGATCAGCGCAGGTTGATATTACGTCAAGATAAAGTACTCTGAAATTTTGCTACAATAATAGCGATATTCCTAACATACATGTAAAATTTCACAACAATCAGTCCCGTAGTTTCGGAGATTATCGATACAGACGACACACGCCAAATAGGCAGAAACGGGAGACATATTTTTTCACATTCTAGGAGTCACGAAACGTCGAAAAAACATGAAAGTAGCGATTCCTCCTACGCACCTTTTTGTAGTTCAAGCTCCTAAGAAAGTTGAAAACCAAAATTTAGTGTTTCTTGAATACCTAGCATAAATTAAATTTATTTTCAGCTATACCTATAGTTTTTGTGTTTTTAAAGCGTAACATGTTTTTTTTTACGTAAGACTGATTTTGCCAAATCATACCTATACGCTTCAAGAAAATAAAGGGCGGGTGGGCGGGGCTAGTACTTGCTAAGAGAAGACTGATTTTGGCAAATCACATACCTTCCAAGGGAGTAGAGGGCGGGTGGGCGGGGTTAGTACTTGCTAAGATAAGACTGATTTAGCAAATGATAGATCTTCAAAAAAAGTAAAGGGTCGGTGGGCGGGGCTAGTATCTGTTAAGATAAAACTGATTTTGGCCACTAATAAATCTAGTAATAAGAAATATTATTAATTTAGTATTAGGCGAAGATGAAATTTTGGTACTAACTGTATCGATTATTGAAACAGACTCAATAACATAATTCAGATCAAGCTTTTCATAGGCTAATGTATGACTGAATATTTTTGAAATATTGATGCGACGTTGCCACGCTATTTAAATTTTCGCAAAAATCTCAGTAGACAAAGGTGTGTTCTTTATTATAGTAAAATTCAAGTTGAAGCTTAGGTACTACTAAGAGATCTTGGAAAAAAATCTAGAGTAATATTATTTTCAAATGGTCACATCTCCACTTTTTTAGAACACTCTATATTTTATTTTTGCATCTTACTAAGTAAACAGAGACAGCTGAAGTATCTATATCTGGAAATAGTACAATTTTATTTTAAACAACATAAAAACTATTGTTTATCTATAATTGTACATTTTTTTTAACATTGTCATTATTAAATTTTTTTAAACAAAACAGAATAACATAACAACATCGATATTTCGATAATAAAATATAAAAAAAAAAATATATATATATATATAAGAAATAATGAACTTGAATCTTTCGTCTCAGAAACAGGACAACTTGTATTGTTTATAAAGCTTAAATATTTGTATAACTATATATACAGAGTGAGTCCATAGTGACTTGATTTTTCGATTTTTAGAAATAATTTCTCGTCCACTTTTGAATTTTCAGTATTTGAATTTTTATGTTTTGGAATATTATTATGTGTTTTCAATTTCAACTTTTGGATTTTTTAATTTTTCGATTTTTCAGATTTATTAACTTCCGAATTTGCCGATTATTCTGTCCGAATTTTTCGGTTTTACAAAATTTCGAATTTTCAATTTTCGAGTTTTCGAATTAAAATTATTCGATTTTTCGTTCTTTTAACTTTTAGATCTTTCACGGTTTCCCAATTTTTCAATTTTCAAGTTTTTAATTTTTCAAGCTCTCGATTTTAGTTTTACTTTCTCGATTTTTTAGGTTTCAATTTATCAGTAAAAATTTATTCAGAATGAAATTTTTGATTATTTTCTCAAAGAGAGGTTCCTTTTATATGCAAACATATTTTTTTCGTGTTACTTTGGTGTTTTTGAAATATCGAAAAATTGAAACACTCTTCTTAAACTTTATAACACAGTTTACGAGTATTTTTCAATTCCGAACCGACGTTGTCACATTTTTCTAGTTTTCTTGAAATTGAAAAATCGAAATAGGGTTATTTTTAAAATCTGTTTTAAAAATAATTGTTAAAAAATTGTTCATTCGTGTCCCTGACAAGCTAAATGATTAAGAAAAATTTTATTGTTATCTAAAAAACTAGGTTTAAAGATTGTTTATGATCATGGGCGACTGTTAAACAGCCTGCTTGTGCTCGTATTTTAGAAACTGATTTTTTTCAAACTAATTTAGAAGATTTCGAAAATTGCTACAATAAAAACTATGTAGTTTTGGTAATCGTTCATTTGTAAATGGTTCTTTGACGCTAAATTAATCACAGAAAGATCAATCAAAATGTGAGCGCAGCGAGCACGTTCAGGTGTTATTTAAAAAAATATAAGCCCCACCCACCCACCATATCTCAACTGTGATGTTTTCTTAATCGTTGTGAGCCGGGGGCGGAGCTTAATTGTATATTCCATGTTCAATCGGTTTGTTCAAAAAAAAAAAACTTTAATTATTACGTAAAAAAGAAAGTCAAATATACCCGCCCCGATTTCAATTGTGATAAGGGTGGAACACAATTCCAAAATCAATATTTTCCTGCAAAAATTTACTATTTTAAACAGGTTTTAACTTTGTTGTTGTGTAAAGAAAACTACATATACTAAGAAAAAATGCAAAATATAAGCCCCGCCCACCCGCCCTATCTCAATTCTGATGATCTTTTTGTATTCGTCGTGAGCCGGAAGGTGGAGCATAATTGCGAAATCGATATTTTCCTGCAAAATTCACCTTTTTAAACAGGTTTTAACTTTCTTGTTGTGAAAAGAAAACTACATATACTAAGAAAAAAATGCAAAATATAAGCCCCGCCCACCCGCCCTATCTCAATTCTGATGATCTTTTTGTATTCGTCGTGAGCCGGAGGGCGGAGCTTAATTGCACCCACAAGAAGCTAAATTAGTAAAACAAATTTTGTTGTCTTTAAAATATGAGTTTAAAGATTGTTTGTGATTGAAAAATATATATATATATAAGCTACATATACTAAGAAAAAAAAAATGCAAAATATAAGCCCCGCCCACCCGCCCTATCTCAATTCTGATGATCTTTTTGTATTCGTCGTGAGCCGGAGGGCGGAGCTTAATTGCACCCACAAGAAGCTTAATTAGTAAGAAAAATTTTGTTGTCTTTAAAATATGAGTTTAAAGATTGTTTGTGATTGAAAAAAAAAAACAAAATATAAGCCCCACCCACCCACCCTATCTATCTCAATTGTGATGTTTTGTTGATCGTCGTGAGCCGGGGGTGGAACTTAAGTGTGTATTCCTTGATTTTTTACAAGAAATTGCCATCTGACACATATTCAATCATGTTAAAAAAATATATAATTATTAAGTAAAGAAGAAACCCAAAATTTAAGCCCCACCTATACCCGCCCCGATTTCAATTGTGATGACTTTTTCATTCGTTGCCAGACAGAGGGGCGGAGCATAATTGTGAAATCGATATTTTCCTGCAAAATTTGCCTTTTTAAACAGGTTTTAACTTTCTTGTTGTGAAAAGAAAACTACATATACTAAGAAAAAAATGCAAAATATAAGCCCCGCCCACCCGCCCTATCTCAATTGTAATGATCTTTTTTTATTCGTCGTGAGCCGGAGGACGGAGCTTAATTGCACCCACAAGAAGCTAAATTAGTAAGAAAAATTTTGTCGTCTTTAAAATATGAATTTAAAGATTGTTTATGATTGGAAAAAAACAAAACATAAGCCCCACCCACCCACCCTATCTATCTCAATTGTGATGTTTTGTTGATCGTCGTGAACCGGGGGCGGAGCTTAAATGTGTATTCATTGATTTTTTACAAGAAATTTCCACTTGACACATATTCAACCATGTTGTTAAAAAAAAACTATAATTATTAAGTAAAAAAGGAAGCCAAAGATTAAGCCCCACCTATAACTGCCCCAATTTCAATTGTGGTGAATTTTTCATTCGTTGCCAGACAGAGGGGCGGAGCATAAATTGCAAAATCGATATTTTCCTCAAAAATTTACCATTTTAAACAGGTTTTAACTTTCTTGTTGTGAAACACCAACAAACTGAAAGAGTGAGAACAAAAATAGATGACTATACAGCAATAAAATACAGGCTGCTTGATTTGGAAAAGTCGAATTATCTATATTTGAAAATTGTATTATTGCGATTTTTTGGTGCACCCTTATTTACCAAAGCCATTCAGGAAAATAGGATAACGTGACAACGTCGCATCCGAATTTCAAAGATAATTTGTATTGAGTGTTCTGGTGTTCTGATTAAAAGAAATAAGTTGAAAAATGTCAAAAATAACAACTACATAACCGTACAACTAACTCTAATTCTAACTCGACCGCGCGCTTAGGACCCACCCTGTATACATCAGTTTCAATGTACTTCAAAACATCCTGTATACACATTTTTATTAAACTTTTCAATTTATGAACGATAAATAAATAGGTGGCCTTGCTAAATTTTCAGAAAAAATGTCAATTAATAAATATAATTTTTTGATCACGATATAAAACTTTTCCTTTAAAAACCAAAACAATGGCAGTTACCCTGTCTACATGATCATCAATATTTTGAAAAATATTATTTTAGCAATTTTGTTCTCCACATCCGTCAATTCCAGTTCAAAATGACCAGTAGTAATTTCTTTTTTTTATTATTTATTTTAAAAAATTGAAAACTTTGGACGCAAATAAATTCCAGAGAAATATTTGTCAAGATAAAACTGGACAATAATGTTTTCAGAAAAAACACAATTTGTGTTGATACCAAAAAATGATAAATTTGATCGTAAAATTCATAAAACTAAAAAAATTTAAATAAATATTTCAGCTGCATTAAAATATTCAACAGATACAAAAACTATTGAAATACGCATTTCGCATAAAACCTAAGCTATAATTTTAACATTTTGAACAATAAAAAACCCTTGCAAATTTTGCACTTTGAAGGTATTCATTTTTTACAACACTATTTAATATTTTGTTAATAACGCCACATAACCCGATCGAAAACATAAAAGCAAAAAATTCTTGCTTTTAATTCAATTTATCATGTTGTTACTCAATTATTTACACAATTCGCCACGCTTTGATCGTGAAAGCAATGAAAATTTGTTATAAACGTAATATTCTCGAGTCTTCATTTAACGAAGGCTAATTTTAATTTAAGAACAGAGGAGAATTTACTTCACCACTTCGCAATTAACTTTTTTTCCCCGTAAAGTCGGTGTTTGGTATTTATATTTACAACGATCGATTCGTGTACTTCGTTTGATGAATAAATTTCAATACGAAATTGACGGCAACATGGGTTTTCTAGACACAACCTTCCTCAACTGTACTGAATGTTAAAGTCGTGCGGAACAGAAAAATTGTTGGTTGAATTTTGTAATTATTGCAAAACATGTCAAGGAATCTGAAAAAACAACTTAAAAAAATGAATAGTATTAGAATAAGTTATTATAGAGAGCGGATTTCTAGGTTTAATGCTTTTTGTGAAAAATGTAAGCACTTCAAAACTTTTTTATATCTGTAACTATGATACAATTTGGAGTCATTTGACACATTTTTTAATGCTTATTTGCTTTTTTTTCAATTTTATGCATATTAAAACTTATATGGTTATTTAATGCTTTTTTCGACGAATATGAGTTTTAATGCATATTTTGTTCAAATGCCGGCCTTGTCGGGATGACAAATACTTGTTAGTTAGCTGTATCGTATCGTATGCATTTTACCTGGACTTGACCATTGAAGTACACTTACTCAAGACCCTTTCCGTGAATAGGTTCCGGTCGTTTGGGTAATAAAATTTTATAATAGGAATGGAAAAATACTCCATAGATTTTATGACTTTAAATCCTTACTTCCGTTGATAATGAATTAAAGCTTTTAACCAGATGTTCTTTTTCGGCATTTTGCGGCAAGACCGTTGAAGATTTTCTAGAAAAAAGGATTATTGTACCCAACTACCTACCTTAAAATTTTTCTAATCGAAACTTTTAAGTAAATGAACCGTTTATTTCACAACCATCAGTCTATCGCATCTGTCGCAGTACAGTGTTATAAGTGGTTCTCCCTTGTTACATGTTGAGTTCTTTTTGGTAATATTACTAATATTTTAAAAGAATGCCGAAAGTAAAATCGACGCCGGATGAGTGGATAAGGGATTTTCCAGAATTAAAATTAGAAAAAAACAAAATATTCTGCAGAGCTTGTGTGAAAACCGTAAGCCCACTAATTTTTTTTTATCTATTTTCCTTTGTTAATCCTATATATGTACGTTGTTTTAGATTCAAAGTGATAAAAAATATAACGTGACGCAACATGTCAGAACGACTCTTCATGTAGAAAGGAAAAAAATGTTTGAAGTTTCTAAAATTAAACAGCAGACCATACATGAATCTGTTGCATCTACTTCCACAAAAGATGAGCAGTTTCAGTTTAATTTCGATTTATGTAAAATGATGATCCAGTCCAATATACCTTTAAAAAAATGGAGAAAGGTCCTCTTCAAGAATTCCTTCAAAAACACTGCAATCGACTTATTCCGGTTGAAACTACTCTCCGAAAAAATTATATAGGCCCAATGTTTCAGCAAGTTTACAACGAAATTAAACATCGCATTGGAGATAATTATTTATGGTTCGCTGTCGATGAAACAACCGATAGTTGTGGAAGATACGTGGCAAGTTTAATTGTTGGAATCTTAAATGAAAATTTCCCTAGTCGAGGGTATGTAGTAAGTTTGAAAATGTTAGATAAAACAAATGGCAATACGATTACCAGATTGTAAATGACAGTCTTACGTCACTATTTTTATCAAACAAAATTTTATTGATGATCTCGGATGCAGCTCGTTATATGTTGAAAGCAGGGAATAATCTAAAAATTTTGTACCCCAATTTAATTCACTCTACTTGCATTGCCCACGGTTTAAACAGAGTGGCTGAAGGAATATGTTTGCAGTTTCCTACTGTTAATAAATTAGTGGCAAATGGTAAAAAGATTTTTGTTAAAGCCCCACTAAGAGTGCAACATTTTAAGGAAAAATTTCCAAACATACCATTGCCCCCAGAGCCGATTATAACGAGGTGGGGAACATGGTTACAGGCCACATTTTATTATGACAAATATATCAAAGAATTTGAGGAAGTAGTTAAAGAGTTTATCAAAGATTCTTCTCAATCGATTAAAGATTGCACAAATATTTTGGAAAACAAAGATTTGCGACAAGATCTAGCTTTTCTAAGAAGCAATTATGAGCTTTTATTTGTGGTTTGTCATTGCATTCATATTTTTTTAGATTTGTCCCCTATTTTCTCAGAGGATATGTCATTTGCCAAAATTAGTCTTATCTTAGCAAGGACTAGCCCCGCCCACCCACCCTCTGTTTTCTTAGAAGCTATGGCATCTGCCAAAATCACTTTTATCTTAATAAAAGTACTAGCCCTGCCCACCCACCCCCTATTTTCTCAGAGGATTATGTCATTTTCCAAAATCTGTCTTATCTTAGCAAAGGCGGAATAAGTGGGCGGAGTTATTACATGTTCTTCTGTAAAGTGGCAAGAAACGAATAGAGGCTGTTATAAAGAGAAAAAAAAAGAAAAACCTATTTATTTTATTACACCATTTGCTGTAGAAATGCATTTCTTATTTCAGAAGAAACAAAGAACGGATGGGTGGGCGGGGCTAAGTTTAACCTTTTCTTATAGAGACTTTTATAAGTAAGCAGTAGCCCCGCCCACCCACCCCCTCTTCATTCCAGTGACTACTCTAAATATTGTTCAATCTTACAAGCGATAGTAACGTCCACCAGCCCTCCGTGTTTTAGAGGGTGTTATTTGCCAAAATCACTCTTATCTTAGCAGGTACTAGCCCCGCCCACGCGCCCTATTCTCACTTTAGCTAAACTTTTTAATTTTATTTCTGTTCATGAGTATAAAATCCATCTTTCATTTAGAGAGAACGAATCACTGAAATGAAGGCGGGGTAAGTGGCGGAGTTAATTATAGGTTTTTCTGTAAAGTGGCAAGGAACTAATAGAACCTAAGCTGTTAATAATAGAAAAAAGAACCCTAATCGTATTTTTTTTGTTATACTATTTGCTACAAAAAATGCATTTCTTATTTCAGAAAAAAAGGGACGGGTGGGTGGGCGGGGCTAAGTTTAACTTTCTCTTACAGAGTCATTTATAAGCAAGCAATGGTATGCTAAATGACACACCTTTTAAGAAAATAAAGGGCGGGTGGGCGGAGCTCGTAGTTGCTAAGATAAGATTTATTTTGGGAAATGACATATCCTTTGAGAAAAAAGAGGGCGGGTGGGCGGGGCTAGTACTTGCTAAGATATGACTTAATTTGGCAAATGACGTATCCTCTGAGAAAATAGGGGGCGAATGGGCGGGGCTAGTACCTCCTAAGATAAAACTGATTTTGCCTCTATTATTCTTGTAAAAACTGTTTAATTTAAAAGGTGTTAAACTGCAAATTTCCATAGTAACGAATTAAATTCCTAAATCTGATTGTGTGTTTATTTTTTATGTTTCATTCTACGTCAGGAGTGAGGGAAGTTCTGTTTAAACAACTTTCGACCAATTTTTTTAATTAATTTGATGTCATAAAACGTTTACGACGTTCAGCAAGGTTACTTAGTTTTTATTGTAATACTTTTCGAGATCTCCCTGTCAAGTAAATTCAGGTTGTTTAAGTCCTACAAACATTAGTGATCACAAACTATTTTAAAATCCAAAATTTCAGTGTTCGGGTTTTTCAATTTTTCAATTTCTTGACTTTTCAATCTTTCAAATTCTTGACTTTTCGATTTCTCGATTTTCCGATTTGAATTTTTTCACGTTTTCAATTCTTTATCTTTTCAATTTTTCCGTTTTACGATTTTTCAATTCTTCAATTCAATCTTTTAACGTTTAAATTTTTCGTTTTCTCAATTTTCCGATGTTTCAATGATACGATTTCTCAATTTTGATCCTCTTCAATTTTACGATTTTTAAATATTTCGATGTTTCACGTTTCCAAATTTTCAGTTTTCCGATTGCTGAACTAATCTTTTTTTTATTTTCCCATTTGTCGATTTCCCAAAGTTTCGATTTTTTCAATTTTTCAATTTTTCGATTTTTTAAGTTTACGATTTTTTCGACTTTGCTTTTTTAGTTTTTCGATTTCTCACTTTTGCAATTTTTTAATTTCACAAGCTTTTGGATATTTCTTTCAGTTTTGGGATTTCTCAATATTTCGATTTTCCGACTTTGCAATTTTTGGACTTCTGGATTTTTTGATTTTTCAAGTTCAGACTTTCAATTTTCCGTTAAATTTTAGATTTTTCAACTTTTCGACTGTTTTATAGTTGGATTTTCAATTTTTCAACTTTTTGATATTTTAACTTTTCGACTTTTAAAATTCTAGGTTTTTCGACTTCTCGAGTTTTCAGTTCTTCTATATTTCAATTTTTCAATTTTTCGTATTTTTAAATTTTCGATTTTTCTCATTTTTTCTCTTTAAAAAATTTTTCGATTTTTCAATTTCTCGAGTTTTCAGTTCTTCCATAATTCAATTTTTCATTTTTCCGAATGTATAATTTTCGATTTTTTAATGTTTTGAGATCTCGATTTATCGAAATTGGGATGTTTCGTTGTTTTGATTGTTCAATTTCTCGATTTATCAATTTTTCCATTTTTAATTTTTGGATTTTTGATTTCGGTCTATTTCGATTTCTCAATTTTTCGATTTTTCTACTTCCTGACGTTTCGACTTCTCGACTTGTCGACTCCTCGATTTCTCGATCTTTTGATTTTTAGATTTCTCGATGTGTTATGTCTCATGTTTTTGAATTATGTATTCCAAGTTTCGATTTTTCAATTTTCTAATTTTTTAGTTTTCGAGTTTCTGCTGCTCGATTTGTTGATTTTTTAGTTTTACGATTTTTCAATTCTTCAATTCAATCTTTTAACGTTTAAATTGTTCGTTTTTTCAATTTTTCGAAGTTTCTGTTTTGGGATTTTTCAGTTTTCCGAATTTTCAATTTTTCTTAGATTTTTCAATTTTTTGACTTTTCGAATTTGCGATTTTTCAACTGTTGATGTCTAAATTTTTCAATATTTCAATTTTGGGTTTTTTCAATTATTTCATTCTGCAAATTTTCGATTTCTCGATTTTTTTTTGTGTCGATTTCTCAATATTCCCATGTTTCAATGATACGATTTCTCAATTTTGGTCCTCTTCAAGTTTACGATTTTTAAATATTTCGATTTTTCAATGTTTCAAATTTTGACGTTTCTAAATTTTCAGTTTTCCGATTTCTGAACTAATCCTTTTTTTATTTTCCCATTTGTCGACTTCCCAAAGTTTTGATTTTTTTCAATTCTTCAATCTTTCGATTTTTCGGGCTTACGATTTTTTAATTTTTCATTTTTTTGTATGTCTTTCAGTTTTGGGATTTTTCATTATTTCGATATTTCGACTTTTCAATTTTTGGGCTCCTGGATTTTTTGATTTCTCGATTTTTTACATTTTAGACTTTCAATTTTTCGTTAAACTTTAAATTGTTCAATTTTTCACCTGTTTTATAGTTCGATTTTCAGTTTTTCAACTTTTCGATATTTTAACTTTTCAATTTAATTCACTCTACTTGCATTCAATTGGCTGAAGGAACACGTTTGCAGTTTCCTACTGTTAATAAATTAGTGGCAAATGGTAAAAAGATTTTTGTTAAAGCCTCACTAAGAGTGCAACATTTTAAGGAAAAATTTCCAAACATACCATTGCCCCCAGAGCCGATTATAACGAGGTGGGGAACATGGTTACAGGCCACATTTTATTATGACAAATATATCAAAGAATTTGAGGAAGTAGTTAAGGAGTTTATCAAAGATTCTTCTCAATCGATTAAAGATTGCACAAATATTTTGGAAAACAAAGATTTGCGACAAGATCTAGCTTTTCTAAGAAGCAATTATGAGCTTTTACTTGTGGTTTGTCATTGCATTCATGTTTTTTTAGATTTGTCCCCTATTTTCTCAGAGGATATGTCATTTGCCAAAATTAGTCTTATCTTAGCAAGGACTAGCCCCGCCCACCCACCCTCTGTTTTCTTAGAAGCTATGGCATCTGCCAAAATCATTTTTATCTTAATAAAAGTACTAGCCCTGCCCACCCACCCCCTATTTTCTCAGAGGATTATGTCATTTTCCAAAATTAGTCTTATCTTAGCAAGGACTAGCCCCGCCCACCCACCCTCTGTTTTCTTAGAAGCTATGGCATCTGCCAAAATCATTTTTATCTTAATAAAAGTACTAGCCCTGCCCACCCACCCCCTATTTTCTCAGAGGATTATGTCATTTTCCAAAATCTGTCTTATCTTAGCAAAGGCGGAATAAGTGGGCGGAGTTATTACATGTTCTTCTGTAAAGTGGCAAGAAACGAATAGAGCTTGGGCTGTTATAAAGAGAGAAAAAAAAAGAAAAACCTATTTATTTTATTACACCATTTGCTGAAGAAATGCATTTCTTATTTCAGAAGAAACAAAGAACGGATGGGTGGGCGGGGCTAAGTTTAACCTTTTCTTATGGACACTTTTATAAGTAAGCAGTAGCCCCGCCCACCCACCCCCTCTTCATTCCAGTGACTACTCTAAATATTGTTCAGTCTTACAAGTGATAATAACGTCCACCAGCCATCCATGTTTTAGAGGGTGTTATTTGCCAAAATCAGTCCTATCTTAGCAGGTACTAGCCCCGCCCACGCGCCCTATTCTCACTTTAACTAAACTTTTTAATTTTATTTCTGTTCATGAGTATAAAATCCATCTTTCATTTAGAGAGAACGAATCACTGAAATGAAGGCGGGGTAAGTGGCGGAGTTAATTATAGGTTTTTCTGTAAAGTGGTAAGGAACTAATAGAACCTAAGCTGTTAATAATAGAAAAAAGAACCCTAATCGTATTTTTTTTGTTATACTATTTGCTACAAACAATGCATTTCTTATTTCAGAAAAAAAGGAACGGGTGGGTGGGCGGGGCTAAGTTTAACTTTCTCTTACAGAGTCATTTATAAGCAAGCAATGGTATGCTAAATGACACACCTTTTAAGAAAATAAAGGGCGGGTGGGCGGAGCTCGTAGTTGCTAAGATAAGATTTATTTTGGGAAATGACATATCCTTTGAGAAAAAAGAGGGCGGGTGGGCGGGGCTAGTACTTGCTAAGATAAAACTGATTTTGCCTCTATTATTCTTGTAAAAACTTGTTAAATTTAAAAGGTGTTAAACTGCAAATTTCCATAGTAACGAATTAAATTCCTAAATCTGATTGTGTGTTTATTTTTTATGTTTCATTCTACTTCAGGAGTGAGGGAAGTTCTGTTTAAACAACTTTCGACCAATTTTTTTAATTAATTTGATGTCATAAAACGTTTACGACGGTCAGCAAGGTTACTTAGTTTTTATTGTAATACTTTTCGAGATCTCCCTATCAAAGTAAATTCAGGTTGTTTAAGTCCTACAAACATTAGTGATCACAAACTATTTTAAAATCCAAAATTTCAGTGTTCGGGTTTTTCAATTTTTCAATTTCTTGACTTTTCAATCTTTCAAATTCTTGACTTCTCGATTTCTCGATTTTCCGATTATCCAGCTTTGAATTTTTTCACGTTTTCAATTCTTTATCTTTTCAATTTTTCCGTTTTACGATTTTTCAATTCTTCAATTCAATCTTTTAACGTTTAAATTTTTCGTTTTTTCAATTTTTCGAAGTTTCTGCGTTGGGATTTTTCAGTTTTGCGAATTTTCGAATTTGCGATTTGTCGATTTCTCAATTTTCCGATGTTTCAATGATACGATTTCTCAATTTTGATCCTCTTCAATTTTACGATTTTTAAATATTTCGATGTTTCACGTTTCCAAATTTTCAGTTTTCCGATTGCTGAACTAATCTTTTTTTTATTTTCCCATTTGTCGATTTCCCAAAGTTTCGATTTTTTCAATTTTTCAATTTTTCGATTTTTTAAGTTTACGATTTTTTCGACTTTGCTTTTTTAGTTTTTCGATTTCTCACTTGTGCAATTTTTTAATTTCACAAGCTTTTGGATATTTCTTTCAGTTTTGGGATTTCTCAATATTTCGATTTTCCGACTTTGCAATTTTTGGACTTCTGGATTTTTTGATTTTTCAAGTTCAGACTTTCAATTTTCCGTTAAATTTTAGATTTTTCAACTTTTCGACTGTTTTATAGTTGGATTTTCAATTTTTCAACTTTTTGATATTTTAACTTTTCAACTTTTAAAATTCTAGGTTTTTCGACTTCTCGAGTTTTCAGTTCTTCTATATTTCAATTTTTCAATTTTTCGTATTTTTAAATTTTCGATTTTTCAAATTTTTTCTCTTTTAAAATTTTTCGATTTTTCAATTTCTCGAATTTCCAGTTCTTCCATACTTCAATTTTTCATTTTTCCGAATGTATAATTTTCGATTTTTTAATGTTTTGAGATCTCGATTTATCGAAATTGGGATGTTTCGTTGTTTTGATTGTTCAATTTCTCGATTTTTCCATTTTTAATTTTTGGATTTTTGATTTCGGTCTATTTCGATTTCTCAATTTTTCGATTTTTCTACTTCCTGACGTTTCGACTTCTCGACTTGTCGACCCCTCGATTTCTCGATCTTTTGATTTTTAGATTTCTCGATGTGTTATGTCTCATGTTTTTGAATTATGTATTCCAAGTTTCGATTTTTCAATTTTCTAATGTTTTAGTTTTCGAGTTTCGGCTGATCGATTTGTTGACTTTTTAGTTTTACGATTTTTCAATTCTTCAATTCAATCTTTTAACGTTTAAATTTTTCGTTTTTTCAATTTTTCGAAGTTTCTGTTTTGGGATTTTTCAGTTTTCCGAATTTTCAATTTTTCTTAGATTTTTCAATTTTTTGACTTTTCGAATTTGCGATTTTTCAACTGTAGATGTCTAAATTTTTCAATATTTCAATTTTGGGTTTTTTCAATTATTTCATTCTGCAAATTTTCGATTTCTCGATTTTTTTTTTGTGTCGATTTCTCAATATTCCCATGTTTCAATGATACGATTTTTCAATTTTGGTCCTCTTCAAGTTTACGATTTTTAAATATTTCGATTTTTCAATTTTTCAAATTTGGACGTTTCTAAATTTTCAGTTTTCCGATTTCTGAACTAATCCTTTTTTTATTTTCCCATTAACATTAACATTAACTTCCCAAAGTTTTGATTTTTTTCAATTCTTCAATCTTTCGATTTTTCGGGCTTACGATTTTTTAATTTTTCATTTTTTTGTATGTCTTTCAGTTTTGGGATTTCTCATTATTTCGATATTTCGACTTTTCAATTTTTGGGCTCCTGGATTTTTTGATTTCTCGATTTTTTACATTTTAGACTTTCAATTTTTCGTTAAACTTTAAATTGTTCAATTTTTCACCTGTTTTATAGTTCGATTTTCAGTTTTTCAACTTTTCGATATTTTAACTTTTCAATTTAATTCACTCTACTTGGATTCAATTGGCTGAAGGAACACGTTTGCAGTTTCCTACTGTTAATAAATTAGTGGCAAATGGTAAAAAGATTTTTGTTAAAGCCTCACTAAGAGTGCAACATTTTAAGGAAAAATTTCCAAACATACCATTGCCCCCAGAGCCGATTATAACGAGGTGGGGAACATGGTTACAGGTCACATTTTATCATGACAAATATATCAAAGAATTTGAGGAAGTAGTTACGGAGTTTAGCGAAGATTCTTCTCAATCGACTAAAGATTGCATAAATATTTTGGAAAACAAAGATTTGCGACAAGATCTAGCTTTTCTAAGAAGCAATTATCAATTCGTATGTGAGGTAATAGAAAAGTTAGAAAAACCCAACATGTTGTTGGTGGATGCCATAAACTTAGTGAAAGAATTTAAACAACAAGCAAACGCAGTAAGGGGTGATATTGGTACTAGAGTATCTCAAAAACTTGACGAAGTGTTAAATAAAAATGCAGGTTTCGGTGTTCTTTCCGACGTTGCTCGTGTTTTACAAAGCCAGAAGGTGGAAAATTTGGAGTTAGATTCAACATTAGTTGCAAAATTCAAATTTGCGCCAACAACGAGTGTGGATGTTGAACGCACATTCTCCAATTTTAAACACATTTTAAATGATCGGCGAAAAAATTTTACAGTGGACAACTTGGAACATATAACAATCATAAATTGTTTTAAAGAAAACTGAAATACGTGGGTAAAATATAAAGTCTAGGATTATTGTAATAATATTTTATCCAAAGTTCTAAGAAGTGTTCTTTGATTTGTAATATGATTATGTTTTTAATGCTTTTTTGCTTAAAATAAAACTTTTGTATTGAAAATGTTGTGCTTATTTAAGCGCTTATTCTTAATTTTTTTGTGCTTATAAATCCGCTCTCTAGTTATTAATGTTAATTACACTTGTCGGACCAGATAGAACAATTTGGCGACACCCAGTTTCGAGCCGTGCAAAAAACAATATAAGTTATTTAGCCAGATTTATTTTCTCGTCTATCTGTGTATTGATTCGTAACGGAAGTCCCACAAATTTGTCTGCGCTAATTGCTTGTCAAACATTCGTGTTCCCGTATAAATAAAAAACCTCATCGGAAAAAGCATCTTTCCACAAACCCCTCCCTCTCAGCCGTCGCCCCGCCCCAGCCCCGCAGCATAATCACGAGATATTGAATCCCGGCCCGGTTCCTGCAGGATAATATTTTATCATCTGGAGAAAGTCGCCTGCATTACAACAACCCATCCATATGCAAACAACTGCGCCCTACATGAGTACACGTCCCGATTCCGGCAAATTGAAGTTTCGTGTTTAAAAAGTGCGTAATAGAGCGTCCGTTACGTTTTCATTAGCGTTACCGACAATAATTAACCCATTTCGCAGGATACGCGTACGCGCTACGCCGGCGAGGGTCAAATTTCGTCATTACGGAAAAATTGTTGTCCCCGAAATTTTCATCCATCGAAAGAGCAGTTTATTTCTCGCATCTCGGCGATAAAATTCCTCGGGAAATGTTGCGCGTTTTGGTTACAACACTTTTACAGTCGGGCTTGAATGCTGCTGTGGAAATTGAAAGCTCTTAACTGAATGGCCGCTGTTATTTCTTTAATGAAAGTTCGAATGCACGCATTCTCGCTTTTCCATTTGGTTATTGATAGCGGTTTCGTATATTATCACTTCCGGCGTGCTTTGCGGAAGACATTCGCGACCTGGAAACAAGGGAGTTTTTATTTTTTTTTACGGGGTTTTGGTTTTATGCAGAAAAAATGAAATACAATAAAGATAGGTTCGGCGAGGAGAAATACCACAAACGACAAAAAATATTGGTTGAGGGAATGATTGTGGTAAATGCGGGTTTTTTATTTCACACGGCTAATTCTACTGTAATTTTGTCACACAATGGATATAATAGATTTTCGGTTGGAATAACGGTAATAGTTGGTGTGGAAAAATATCGGGTGATCAGAATTGATTCATGACAGTAGATGTATGTATGAAACCCAACCCTGGTTTCAGGTATTTTGTGAAAAATTCTCTAGTGTTGGTGTATTTGAGGGTAATTTTTAAGTACGCTCAGTTGTGTAATAAAATTATTTTGTGGAACTGGTAGAATTCAGAGGAAATCAGGAAGTCGCACATTAACTTAACGAATTACGTTCAACAAGTCAGGTAGTAGTAGTTGTAGTATTAATTTATTATTTGCTTACAGGCTTGATAAGATTCCCAGTAGGGCTACAAATTAACTTAATCTACATAATACAGATAAATTTTCAACTCAAATTTTTTCAAATTTCCAATGTCTCCACTTCCGAACTTTATTAGTTTTTCAGTTTTGCTTTTCTTCAATTTTTCGATATTACAATTTTTCATTTTCCCGATTTTTTATTTTCATTTTCTCGATTTTGCGTCATAATTTTTGTTTTTTTTTATTTTCTTTCAGTTTTCAGTGTTTCGGTTTCATAATTTTTCATCGTTTTTTCAACTTTGATTTTTGCAAATTTCCATGTCTCCACTTCCGAATTGTTTAGTTTTTCAGTTTTGCTTTTCTTCAATTTTTCGATTTGCGATTTTTAAATTTTTAATTTTTCGATATTGCATTTTTTCGATTTTTCAATTTTCCGTTTCCTCAATTTTTCATTTTCCCGATTTTTTTATTTTCATTTTCTCGATTTTGTGTCACAATTTTTGGTTTTTTTTATTTTCTTTCAGTTTTCAATGTTTCGGTTTCATAATTTTCATCGTTTTTTCAACTTTAATTTTTTCAAATTTCCATGTCTCCACTTCCGAATTTTTTAGTTTTTCAGTTTTGCTTTTTTTAATTTTTCGATTTGCAATTTTTCGATAATACGATTTTTCGATTTTTCAATTTTTCGTTTCCTCAATTTTCCATTTTCCCAATTTTTTAATTATCATTTTCTCGATTATGCGTCACAATTTTTCGTTTCCTTAATTTTTCATTTTCCCGATTTTTATTTTCATTTTCTCGATTTTGTGTCATAATTTTTGTTTTTTTTTATTTTCTTTCAGTTTTCAATGTTTCAGTTTCATAATTTTTCATCGTTTTTTCAACTTTCATTTTTTCAAATTTCAATGTCTCCACTTCCGAATTTTTTAGTTTTTCAGTTTTGCTTTTCTTCAATTTTTCTATTTGCAATTTTTTTGTTTTCAATTTTTCGATATTACAATTTTTCGATTTTTCAATTTTTCGTTTCCTCAATTTTTCATTTTTCCGATTTTTTAATTTCATTTTCTCGGTTTTGTGTCATAATTTTTGTTTTTTTTATTTTCTTCCAGTTTTCAATGTTTCGGTTTCATAATTTTTCATCGTTTTTTCAACTTTATTTTTTCAAATTTTCATGTCTCCACTTCCGAATTTTTTAGTTTTTCAGTTTTGCTTTTCTTCAATTTTTCGATTTGCGATTTTTTAATTTTTAATTTTTCGATTTTACAATTTTTCGATTTTTCAATTTTTCGTTTCCTCAATTTTTCATTTTCCCGATTTTTTTATTTTCATTTTCTCGATTTTGTGTCATAATTTTTGGTTTTGTTATTTTCTTTCATTTTTCAATGTTTCGGTTTCATAATTTTTCATCGTTTTTTCAACTTTATTTTTTCAAATTTTCATGTCTCCACTTCCGAATTTTTTAGTTTGCCAGTTTTGCTTTTCTTCAATTTTTCGATTTGCGATTTTTTAATTTTTAATTTTTCGATATTGCATTTTTTCGATTTTTCAATTTTTCGTTTCCTCAATTTTTCATTTTCCCGATTTTTTTATTTTCATTTTCTCGATTTTGTGTCATAATTTTTGTTTTTTTTATTTTCTTTCAGTTTTCAATGTTTCGGTTTCATAATCTTTCATCGTTTTTTCAACTTTAATTTTTTCAAATTTCCATGTCTCCGCTTCCCAATTTTTTAGTTTTTTAGTTTTGCTTTTTTTAATTTTTCGATTTGCAATTTTTCGATAATACGAGTTTTCGATTTTTCAATTTTTCGTTTCCTCAATTTTCCATTTTCCCAATTTTTTAATTATCATTTTCTCGATTATGCGTCACAATTTTTCGTTTCCTTAATTTTTCATAGTCCCGATTTTTATTTTCATTTTCTCGATTTTGTGTGATAGTTTTTGTTTTTTTTTTAGTTTCTTTCAGTTTTCAATGTTTCAGTTTCATAATTTTTCATCGTTTTTTCAACTTTAATTTTTTCAAATTTCCATATCTCCACTTCCGAATTTTTTAAATTTTTCAGTTTTGCTTTTCTTCAATTTTTCGATTTGCAATTTTTTAATTTTCAATTTTTTGATATTACAATTTTTCGATTTTTCAATTTTTCGTTTCCTCAATTTTTCATTTTCCCGATATTTTATTTTCATTTTCTCGATTTTGTGTCACAATTTTTGGTTTTTTTATTTTCTTTCAGTTTTCAATGTTTCGGTTTCATAATCTTTCATCGTTTTTTCAACTTTAATTTTTTCAAATTTCCATGTCTCCACTTCCAAATTTTTTAGTTTTTCAGTTTTGCTTTTCTTCAATTTTTCGATTTGCGATTTTTTAATTTTTAATTTTTCGATATTACATTTTTTTGATTTTTCAATTTTTCGTTTCCTCAATTTTTCATTTTCCCGATTTTTAATTTTCATTTTCTCCATTTTGTCTCATAATTTTTGTTTTTTTTTATTTTCTTTCAGTTTTCAATGTTTCGGTTTCATAATTTTTCATCGTTTTTTCAACTTTAATTTTTTCAAATTTCCATGTCTCCACTTCCGAATTTTTTAGTTTTTCAGTTTTGCTTTTCTTCAATTTTTCGATTTGCAATTGTTTAATTTTTAATTTTTCGATATTACAATTTTTCGATTTTTCAATTTTTCGTTTCCTCAATTTTTCATTTTCCCGATTTTTTAATTTTCATTTTCTCGATTTTGTGTCATAATTTTTGGTTTTTTTATTTTCTTTTAATTTTCAATGTTTCGGTTTCATAATTTTTCATCGTTTTTTCAACTTTAATTTTTTCAAGTTTCCATGTCTCCACTTCCGAATTTTTTAGTTTTTCAGTTTTGCTATTCTTCAATTTTTCGATTTGCAATTTTTTAATTTTTAATTTTTCGATATTACATTTTTTCGATTTTTCAATTTTTCGTTTCCTCAATATTTCATTTTCCCGATTTTTTATTTTCATTTTCTCGATTTTGAGTCATAATTTTTGGTTTTTTTATTTTCTTTCATTTTTCAATGTTTCGGTTTCATAGTTTTTCATCGTTTTTTCAACTTTAATTTTTTCACAATTTTCCAATGTCTTCACTTCCGAACTTTTTAGTTTTTCAGTTTTGCTTTTCTTCAATTTTTCGATTTGCGATTTTTTAATTTTTAATTGTTCGATATTACATTTTTTCTATTTTTCAATTTTTCGTTTCCTCAATTTTTCATTTTCCAGATTTTTTATTTTAATTTTCTCGATTTTGTGTCATAATTTTTGTTTTTTTTATTTTCTTTTATTTTTCAATGTTTCGGTTTCACAATTTTTCGTTTTTTCATTTTTTTTTATTTTCAATTTTTCCATTTTGCACTGTTTCGATTTCAAAATTTTTCTTCGTTTTTCAATTTTTTTCTCTTCAATTTTTCGATTTGAAAAATTAATTTTGCAATTTTTCGATATTACAATTTTTTCAGTTTTTCATTTTTCCGATTTTTCATTTCCTTTCCTTTTTCATTGTTTCTGTCGATTGTATAATATCATTTATTAGATTTTTCACTTTTTCGGTTTTCCAATTTTAAAATTTTTCAGTTTCGCAATTTTTGGATTTCCAGTTATACGTTTTTTAGATTCCTTTAATTTTCAATATTTCGATTTCACAACATATTTCATTTTTTCGATTTTGCACTTTTTCGATTTTCAAGTTTTTTAGTTTTAATCTTTCATTGTTCGTTTCTTCAATTTTACAAGTTCTTGATTTCCAATTTTTAGATTTTTCGAAGTTTTCATTTTATCCTTTTTCGTTTTTTCATTTTTTGTTTTTCAATTTTTTTATACGAAAAGTTGAAAAATCAAAAACGAAAAATCCAATAACTAAGGATCGAAAAAAATAGAAAAATCGAAAAACTGAAAAAACGAAATTGCAAAATCGAAACAATGCAAATCGAAGAACTGAAGAAACGAAAAACTGAGACATTGAAAAACTAAAAATCAAAAAAATTAATGAATCGGAAAATTGGAAAGAAGAAAAAACGAAAAGTAGAAGAATGAAAATTCGGATATCAAAAAATTGCTAATTTGAAAAATAAAATTCGAGAAATCAAAAAATCAATAAGAAAAAAAATTTTAAAATATCAAAGCCGAAAAATGGAAAAACTGAAAAATCGAAAATAAATTAAAAATTCGAATATTGAAAAATTGAAAATCGATGAAACGAAAATTTGAGAAATCGGAAAATCAAAAAATAAAAAATTTGAAAAATTGAAATTCGAAAAATCGAGCAATTGGAAAATCGAAAACCGAATAATAATTGAAAATCGAAAAAGCGAGAAATCAAAAATTCGAAAATTTGAAAAATCGCAAAATGGAAATTTGCAAATTGGAAAGCCAAAATGTGAAATTTTGAAACGTCGAAAAATCTAAAATTCATTGAATCAAATATTCCAAAAATCTGAAGCCAAAAAACAGCAAAATCCTTTCTAAAACCTTCGGTTGAAAAATTGGAAAGAAGAAAAAACGAATCGTATCGAAAAATCGGAAAACTCAAATATTGTAAAATCGAAAAATTATAGAATCGTCAAAATTGTAAAGGTGAAAAACCATAATACTAACAAATCGAAACATTGACAAATTAAAAAATTTTAAAAATTATAATTATTTGAAACGAAAAGAAAAAAAAATGCAAATAAGACATTAAAGAAACGAAAAATTGAAAAATCTAAAACAAGAAAAAACAAAAAATGTAAAAATCGGGAAGTTGAAAAATTGCAAATCGAAAAATTCAAGCCATGAAAATTGAAAAATCAAAAATTTGAAAATTAAAGAATGGTTGAAAACTGGTGAGATTGCAAATTAAATTTTAAATGGACAAACTGAAAAATCGAATAAAGGAAAATGTTTTAAAATTCAATAATTGAAAAATGGAAACATTCTAAAATCGTAAAATTGAAAAAATTGAAACCTTTTTAAAAATTATAATTATTATTACGTATTTAAACTTAGAAACCCGAAACTGAAAATACGAAAAATTAAAAATTTGAAAATTGAAAAATTGAAAAACTAAAAACCCAAAACTTTCAAACCGAAAAACTGAAAAATCCAAGAATTGAAAAAGTTCAATTGAAAAAAACAAGAATTATAAACACAACATTGAAAAACCAAAGTCCACTAACATTAAGCCATTTAATCACCTGTTCACCGAAACCCTCATATTTTACATAGCTGCCATCATTTTCTATATTGTAGTTTTCTATAAGTACTTAATGCCTGTACTTTGCCTTTTTTTCTTAATAAACATAGTATTCTTTGAACAACACGATACTCAACAACATGTTTTTTATTTTTTATAGAGAAATAAGGACGAATAAAAAACATCAGAATTGAGATAGGGCGGGTGGGCGGGGCTTGTATTTTGCCTTTTTCTTCTTAAGATACTTAAGAAACTTGAAACATGTTTAAAATGGTACATTTTTGCAAGGAAATATGGATTTTGCAATTATGGGGCAGAGCTTTATTGTAAAATCGACATTTACTTACACAAATTTTCCATTTTAAACATGTCTTAAATTTCATGTTGTGAAAAGAAGTCTATACATATTAAAGCAAAAAGGCAAAATATCAACCCCGCCCACCCACCCCGTCTCAATTGTGATGATTTTTTTTATTCGACGTGAACCAAAGGGGCGGAGCTTAACTGCAAAATACTTATTTCGTTACAAGAAATTAAAAACATATTTTTGAGAATCGTGTTCTTCAAAGAATACTATGTATATTAAGAAAAAAAAAGGCAAAACATAAACCCCGCCCACCCACCCCATCTCTATTGTGATGATTTTTTTATTCTTAGAAACCTAAAAGACGTTTAAAATGGTAAATTTTTGTACGAAAGTATCGATTTTGCAATTATGCTCCGCCCCTCGATCTAACAACGAATGATCAGCACAATGAGCTTAGGATGGATTTGGGTGGGGCTTAATTTTTGGCTTGTTTTTATCTTAATACACATATTATTCTTTGAACAACACGATACTCAAAAACATATTTTTTGTTTCTTCCTAGAAATAAGGATTTTGCAATTAAGCTCCGCCCTCTTGACGCACGATGAATAGAAAAAATCATCAGAATTGAGATAGGGCGGGTGGGCGGGGCTTATATTTTGCCTTTTTTTCTTAATATAGATAGCCATTTTTTCACAACAAGAAACTTAAAACATGGTTAAAATGAAATATTAATTTTTCAATTATGGGGCGGAGCTTCATTGTAAAATCGATATTTCCTTATACAAATTTTCCATTATAAACATGTTTTAAGTTTCATGTTGTGAAAAGAAGTCTAAACATATTGAAACATAAAGGCAAAATATTATCCCCGCCCACCCACCCCATCTCAATTGTGATGATTTTTTTTATTCGCCGTGGACCAAAGGGGCGGAGCTTAACTGCAAAATGCTTATTTCTTTACATGAAATTAAAAACATGTCTTTGAGTATCGTGCTGTTCAAAGAATACTACGTATGTTAAGAGAAAAAAGGCAAAATATAAACCCCGCCCACCCGACGCATCTCAATGTGACGATTTTTTTTATTGTTACAACTTAAAACACGTTTAAAATGCCAAATTTGTGAAGGAAAGTATCGATTTTGAAATTAGGCTACACCTTTCGATCTGACAACGAATGAAAAATTCATCACAATGAGCTTGGGATGGAATTGGGTAGGGCTTAATTTTTGGCTTTTTTTTTTCTTAGTATGCATTGTATTCGTTGAACAACACGAGACTCAAAAATATGTTTTTTATGTCTTGTAGAGAGCAAGGATTTTGCAATTAAGCTCCGCCCTCTTGACGCACGATGAATAAAAAAATCACCAGAATTGAGATAGGGCGGGTGGGCGGGGCTTATATTTTGCTGTTATTTTCTTAATATACATAGCCATCTTTTCACAACAAGAAACATAAAACATGGTTCAAAATGGTACATTTTCACAAGGAAATTTTGCAATTATGTTTCATATTGTGAAAAGAAGTCTACACATATTAAAACAAAAAGGTAAAATATCAACCCCGCCCACCCGCCCCATTTCAATTGTGATGATTTATTTTATTCGACTTGAACCAAAGGGGCGGAGCTTAACTGCAAAATACTTATTTCGTTACAGGAAATTAAAAACATGTTTTTGAGAAACGTGTTGTTCAAAGAATACTATGTATATTAAGAAAAAAAAAAGGCAAAATATAAACCTCGCCCACCCGACACACCTCAAGTGTGACGATTTTTTTTATTGTTAGAAACTTAAAACATGTTTAAAATGGCAAATTTGTGTAGGAAAGTATCGAGTTTGAAATTAGGCTCCGCCCTTCGATCTGATAACGAATGAAAAATTCATCACAATGAGCTTGGGATGGATTTGGGTAGGCTTAATTTTTGACTTTTTTTTTTCTTAGTATGCATTGTATTCTTTGAACAACACGAAACTCAAAAACATGTTTTTTATTTCTTGTAGAGAGCAAGGATTTTGCAATTAAGCTCCGCCCTCTTGACGCACGATGAATAAAAAAAATCATGAGAACTGAGATAGGGCGGGTGGGGGGGGCTTATATTTTGCCTTTGTTTTTCTTAATATAGGTAGCCATTTTTTCACAACAAGAAACTTAAAACATGGTTAAAATGAAATATTAATTTTTCAATTATGGGGCGGAGCTTCATTGTAAAATCGATATTTCCTTATACAAATTTTCCATTATAAACATGTTTTAAGTTTCATGTTGTGAAAAGAAGTCTAAACATATTGAAACATAAAGGCAAAATATTATCCCCGCCCACCCACCCCATCTCAATTGTGATGATTTTTTTTATTCGCCGTGGACCAAAGGGGCGGAGCTTAACTGCAAAATGCTTATTTCTTTACATGAAATTAAAAACATGTCTTTGAGTATCGTGCTGTTCAAAGAATACTACGTATGTTAAGAGAAAAAAGGCAAAATATAAACCCCGCCCACCCGACGCATCTCAATGTGACGATTTTTTTTATTGTTACAACTTAAAACACGTTTAAAATGCCAAATTTGTGAAGGAAAGTATCGATTTTGAAATTAGGCTACACCTTTCGATCTGACAACGAATGAAAAATTCATCACAATGAGCTTGGGATGGAATTGGGTAGGGCTTAATTTTTGGCTTTTTTTTTTCTTAGTATGCATTGTATTCGTTGAACAACACGAGACTCAAAATTATGTTTTTTATGTCTTGTAGAGAGCAAGGATTTTGCAATTAAGCTCCGCCCTCTTGACGCACGATGAATAAAAAAATCACCAGAATTGAGATAGGGCGGGTGGGCGGGGCTTATATTTTGCTGTTATTTTCTTAATATACATAGCCATCTTTTCACAACAAGAAACATAAAACATGGTTCAAAATGGTACATTTTCACAAGGAAATTTTGCATTTACGTTTCATATTGTGAAAAGAAGTCTACACATATTAAAACAAAAAGGTAAAATATCAACGCCGCCCACCCGCCCCATTTCAATTGTGATGATTTATTTTATTCGACTTGAACCAAAGGGGCGGAGCTTAACTGCAAAATACTTATTTCGTTACAGGAAATTAAAAACATGTTTTTGAGAAACGTGTTGTTCAAAGAATACTATGTATATTAAGAAAAAAAAAAGGCAAAATATAAACCCCGCCCACCCGACACACTTCAAGTGTGACGATTTTTTTTATTGTTAGATCCTTAAAACATGTTTAAAATGGCAAATTTATGTAGGAAAGTATCGATTTTGAAATTAGGCTCCGCCCTTCGATCTGACAACGAATGAAAAATTCATCACAATGAGCTTGGGATGGATTTGGGTAGGGCTTAATTTTTAACTTTTTTTTTTCTTAGTATGCATAGTATTCTTTGAACAACACGAAACTCAAAAACATGTTTTTTATTTCTTGTAGAGAACAAGGATTTTGCAATTAAGCTCCGCCCTCTTGACGCACGATGAATAAAAAAAATCATGAGAACTGAGATAGGGCGGGTGGGGGGGGCTTATATTTTGCCTTTGTTTTTCTTAATATAGGTAGCCATTTTTTCACAACAAGAAACTTAAAACATGGTTAAAATGAAATATTAATTTTTCAATTATGGGGCGGAGCTTCATTGTAAAATCGATATTTCCTTATACAAATTTTCCATTATAAACATGTTTTAAGTTTCATGTTGTGAAAAGAAGTCTAAACATATTGAAACATAAAGGCAAAATATTATCCCCGCCCACCCACCCCATCTCAATTGTGATGATTTTTTTTATTCGCCGTGGACCAAAGGGGCGGAGCTTAACTGCAAAATGCTTATTTCTTTACATGAAATTAAAAACATGTCTTTGAGTATCGTGCTGTTCAAAGAATACTACGTATGTTAAGAGAAAAAAGGCAAAATATAAACCCCGCCCACCCGACGCATCTCAATGTGACGATTTTTTTTATTGTTACAACTTAAAACACGTTTAAAATGCCAAATTTGTGAAGGAAAGTATCGATTTTGAAATTAGGCTACACCTTTCGATCTGACAACGAATGAAAAATTCATCACAATGAGCTTGGGATGGAATTGGGTAGGGCTTAATTTTTGGCTTTTTTTTTTCTTAGTATGCATTGTATTCGTTGAACAACACGAGACTCAAAATTATGTTTTTTATGTCTTGTAGAGAGCAAGGATTTTGCAATTAAGCTCCGCCCTCTTGACGCACGATGAATAAAAAAATCACCAGAATTGAGATAGGGCGGGTGGGCGGGGCTTATATTTTGCTGTTATTTTCTTAATATACATAGCCATCTTTTCACAACAAGAAACATAAAACATGGTTCAAAATGGTACATTTTCACAAGGAAATTTTGCATTTACGTTTCATATTGTGAAAAGAAGTCTACACATATTAAAACAAAAAGGTAAAATATCAACCCCGCCCACCCGCCCCATTTCAATTGTGATGATTTATTTTATTCGACTTGAACCAAAGGGGCGGAGCTTAACTGCAAAATACTTATTTCGTTACAGGAAATTAAAAACATGTTTTTGAGAAACGTGTTGTTCAAAGAATACTATGTATATTAAGAAAAAAAAAAGGCAAAATATAAACCCCGCCCACCCGACACACTTCAAGTGTGACGATTTTTTTTATTGTTAGATCCTTAAAACATGTTTAAAATGGCAAATTTATGTAGGAAAGTATCGATTTTGAAATTAGGCTCCGCCCTTCGATCTGACAACGAATGAAAAATTCATCACAATGAGCTTGGGATGGATTTGGGTAGGGCTTAATTTTTAACTTTTTTTTTTCTTAGTATGCATAGTATTCTTTGAACAACACGAAACTCAAAAACATGTTTTTTATTTCTTGTAGAGAACAAGGATTTTGCAATTAAGCTCCGCCCTCTTGACGCACGATGAATAAAAAAAATTATGAGAACTGAGATAGGGCGGGTGGGGGGGGGGCTTATATTTTGCCTTTGTTTTTCTTAATATAGGTAGCCATTTTTTCACAACAAGAAACTTAAAACATGGTTAAAATGAAATATGAATTTTGTAATTATGGGGCGGAGCTTCATTGTAAAATCGATATTTCCTTATACACATTTTCCATTCTAAACATGTTTTAAGTTTCATGTTGTGAAAAGAAGTCTACACATATTAAAACAAAAAGACAAAATATCAACCCCACCTACCCACCCCATCCCAATTGTAATGATTTTTTTATTCGATGTGAATCAAAGGGGCGGAGCTTATCTGCAAAATAATTATTTCTTTACAAGAAATTAAAAACATGTTTTAGAGTATCGTGTTGTTCAAAGAATACTATGTGTATTAAGAAAAAAAGGCGAAATATTAACCCCACCCACCTAAGCTCAATTGTGATGATTTTTTTTTTATTTTTAGAAACTTAAACCACATTTAAAATGGTAAATGTTTGTAGAAATGTAACGATTTTGCAATTATGCTCCGCCCCTCAATCTGACAACAAATGATCAGCATAATGGGCTTGGGATGGATATGGGTGGAGCTTAATTTTTGCCTTGTTTGTTTCTGAATAGACATAGTATTCTTTGAACACCACGATACTCAAACAATGTTTTTATTTTTTCCTAGAAATAAGGATTTTGCAATTACGCTCTGCCCTCTTGGTACACGATGAATAGAAAAAATCATCAGAATTGAGATAGGGCGGGTGGGCGGGGCTTATATTTTGCCTTTATTTTCTTAATATACATAGCAATCTTTTCACAACAAGAAACTTAAAACATGGTTAAAATGGTACATTTTCACAAGGAAATTTTGCAATTATGTTTCATGTTGTGAAAAGAAGTCTACACATATTGAAACAAAAAGGCAAAATGTAAACCCGCCCACCCGCCCGCTCTTAATTGTAATAATTTTTTTTATTCGCCGTGAATCAAAGGGGGGGAGCTTAACTGCAAAAACTTATTTCTTTACAAGAAATTAAAAGCATGTTTTAGAGTATCGTGTTGTTCAAAGAATACTATGTGTATTAAGAAAAAAAAGGCGAAATATTAACCCCACCCACCCACCCCATCTCAATTGTGATGATTTTTTTTTATTCTTAGAAACTTAAGCCACATTTAAAATGGTAAATTTTTGTAGAAATGTATCAATTTTGCAATTATGCTCCGCCCCTCGATCTGACAACGAATGATCAGCACAATGAGCTTGGGATGGATTTGGGTGGGGCTTAATTTTTGGCTTGTTTTTTTCTTAATACACATAGTATTCTTTGAACAACACGATACTCAAAAAAATCTTTTTTGTCTGTTCCGAGAAATAAAGATTGTGCAATTAAGCTCCGCCCTCTTGGCTCACGATGAATAAAAAAATCATCAGAATCGAGATAGGGTGGGTGGGCGGGGCTTATATTTTGCCTATTTTTCTTGATATACATAGCCATCTTTTCACAACAAAAAACTAAAACATAGTTAAAATGGTACATTTTCGCAAGGAAATATGGATTTTGTAATTATGGGGCCGCGCTTAATTTCCTTATACAAATTTTCTATTTTAAACATGCTTTAAGTTTCATGTTGTGAAAAGAAGTCTACACATATTAAAACAAAAAGACAAAATGTAAGCCCGCCCACCCGCCCTGTCTCTATTGTGATGATTTTTTTTTATTCGTCGTGAACCAAAGGGGCGGAGCTTAACTGAAAAAACTTATTTCTTTACAAGAAATTAAAAACATATTTTAGAGTATCGTGTTGTTCAAAGAAAACTAGGTATATTAAGAAAAAAGGCAAAATATAAGCCCCGCCCACCCACCCCATCTCAATTGTGATGATTCTTAGAAACTAAAAACACGTTTAAAATGGTAAATTTTTGTAGAAATGTATCAATTTTGCAATTATGCTCCGCCCCTCGATCTGACAACGAATGATCAACACACTGAGCTTCGAATGGATTTGGGTGGGGCTTAATTTTTGGCTTGTTTTTTTCTTAATATGCATAGTATTCTTTGAACAACACGATACTCAAAAAAATCTTTTTTGTCTATTCCGAGAAATAAGGATTTTGCAATTAAGCTCCGCCCTCTTGGCTCACGATGAATAAAAAAATCATCAGAATTGAAATAGGGTGGGTGGGCGGGGCTTATATTTTGCCTATTTTTCTTGATATACGTAGCCATCTTTTCACAACAAAAAACTAAAACATAGTTAAAATGGTACATTTTCGCAAGGAAATATGGATTTTGTAATTATGGGGCCGCGCTTAATTTCCTTATACAAATTTTCTATTTTAAACATGCTTTAAGTTTCATGTTGTGAAAAGAAGTCTACACATATTAAAACAAAAAGACAAAATGTAAGCCCGCCCACCCGCCCTGTCTCTATTGTGATGATTTTTTTTTATTCGTCGTGAACCAAAGGGGCGGAGCTTAACTGAAAAAACTTATTTCTTTACAAGAAATTAAAAACATATTTTAGAGTATCGTGTTGTTCAAAGAAAACTAGGTATATTAAGAAAAAAGGCAAAATATAAGCCCCGCCCACCCACCCCATCTCAATTGTGATGATTCTTAGAAACTAAAAACACGTTTAAAATGGTAAATTTTTGTAGAAATGTATCAATTTTGCAATTATGCTCCGCCCCTCGATCTGACAACGAATGATCAACACACTGAGCTTCGAATGGATTTGGGTGGGGCTTAATTTTTGGCTTGTTTTTTTCTTAATATGCATAGTATTCTTTGAACAACACGATACTCAAAAAAATCTTTTTTGTCTATTCCGAGAAATAAGGATTTTGCAATTAAGCTCCGCCCTCTTGGCTCACGATGAATAAAAAAATCATCAGAATTGAAATAGGGTGGGTGGGCGGGGCTTATATTTTGCCTATTTTTCTTGATATACGTAGCCATCTTTTCACAACAAAAAACTAAAACATAGTTAAAATGGTACATTTTCGCAAGGAAATATGGATTTTGTAATTATGGGGCCGCGCTTAATTTTCTTACACAAATTTTCTATTTTAAACATGCTTTAAGTTTCATGTTGTGAAAAAAAGTCTACACTATTAAAACAAAAAGACAAAATGTAAGCCCGCCCACCCGCCCTGTCTCTATTGTGATGTTTTTTTTTTATTCGCCGTGAACCAAAGGGGCGGAGCTTACCTGAAAAAACTTATTTCTTTACAAGAAATTAAAAACATGTTTTTAAGAATCCCGTTCAAAGAATACTACGCATATTAAGAAAAAAAAAGGTAACGTATACACCCCGCCCACCCACCCCATCTCAATTGTGATGATTCCTTTTATTCTAACGGACTTAAAACACGTTGAAAATGGTAGATTTTTGTAAGAAAATATGGATTTTGCAGTCAAATTTCGCTCTTTTGAGTCTCCACGATTAAAAAAAATCATCACAATTGAGATAGGGTGGGTGGGCGGGGCTTATATTTTTGTCTTTTTTCTTAATATACGTAGTCGTCTTTTCAGAACAAGAACCTTAAAACATGTTTGAAATGGTAAATTAGTACTTGGAATGTGGTGTAAAATGCTTGTCACATGAGTAAGCAGAATCGACTTTGTCGTCAAAAGGTGCTAAATAATTGACAATAGAATATTCGTATGACTCAACTATTTAGTCCAACGCGTATGATTTGCACAAATTAACATTAATAAATCATTATAAAACCATTTGTTTGTTTTTGCATAATAACTATTCCCTGAAGGTGTCGTTTTTTGTTCCACATTCCTAGACACGCTTTTTAACATTCGTGGTAATTAAACTGCTCGATACCGCAGTGCCATAAGGCAACAATTTTTCCACAGTTCCTGATTGAACGAAAAAGTCTCTGCACGCTTTTAACATTCAAACGCCTCACAATGAACGACATTGTTGAGAAAGGTTTTTCTTAGAAAACCCATGTTACTGTCAATTTCACGTTAAAATTTGTACATCAAACGATATAAAAAGATAAATCGATCTTTGTAAATATAAATATCAAACGGCGACTTACGCGGCGGAAAAAGTTAATTGTAACGAACGAAAATTTCCGCCGGTTTTTAAAATTATCCTTTGCCAAATTAGGAGCGGGAATATTAAATTTATAACAAATTTTCATTACTTTTACGATACAAAGCGGCGATGAGATGAGTAACGAGGTTGATAAATTGAATTAAAAACAACACATTTTGTCTTTAATATTTTAGATCAAGGTTAGTAAAATTTTTCTTCGAGAAAACAGCCACAAAGAATAAATCGATTTGAAAAACACGTTAGGATTTTTTAGGATTCGTAAAAAAAATATATTCCCTCCGGCAATAAATAACCCACCCACGCAATTAAACCGTTAAGTACCTCCACCAAAAAACGACAAGTCCGCACATGAACAACCACAGGGGAGCAATAAATGAAGAACACCAAAGGCAAGAAAATTCGTTTACAACGTTTTTAATTGAATTCAAAATAATAACCTTTTATCTCCGTGTTAAATTTTTAATCAAGCGTGGAAACAAAGCTATTTACGCGAGAATTTATTATTCCAACACTTCAGCATCCCATTGAAACTGGATCGTTCGGTTCAACATTCAACCTGAGACTATTCACCGAAACAGAATGAACAGCCACGTGAGAATCAATTTAAGCTCCGCCGTGAGATATTTATGTTGATTGAAAGTGAAATAAATTGAAACTGTATAAAGCGATTCATGTGAAGTTGTTTATTCAGGGCGAATTAGCGAGGCTCGACGCCGAACTTTAGATAACACCGGTGTTATGGTTGTTGTTGGATTTAAAACGGCGAAAACTGGAACTAGCGTAATGGACGGCAGTATTCGGCTGTACTACATTTACATTATTTGAATTTCAAACAGGTTTTAATTACAGACAGGCCTTGTTATCTGCTGAAATGATAAATAGGCGGAGGGTGGAAATGCTGGGATTCTATACTTACTATGCAGATTTTGCCGTTTGGTAGCTTCTAGAAAGAGAAAAAGTAGGTCCCGTTTTTTTATGAAGATTTGCCGCTAAATTTTCTGTTTCTGCGTAACGTTCTCGATAATTTATGGAATATACTTAGCTCTATGTACGAAAATAGAGCCCACGGAATGTAGCAATTTCCAAGTTCCAAGTTAACTAACGGTTATTAGTTGCCGCGGCGGTAAACTTATTCTAGGTCAAACAGTAATGAGTAAAGCGAAACAGGGAGAAATCATTTTCTAATATGTACTTCTGGTGTGAATCGGAAATCATATTTCCATCCGCTTCCAAATCGAACTGAACCGATAGGTCGTTTGAAACTTATCTATAGTTGTGGAATTAACTCGGGGAAGCGTCGTAGATGGTATAGGACTTGTATAAACTGTCTGTTCGTAAAATTTTAGGCAAATTTCAAGGTGCTGGTGTTATCTAGATTTAATTCTCAGACTCGGATGGAAACGTTTTTGGGGGATTTCGATTCCAAATATTGACAAACGCTTTTGGACGAAATTTGAAGAAGGGGGGACAATTGGAAAAATTTCACTTTTGAAAAAGTCGTTTAAAAATTCTGAAAAAATTCAGGGACGGATCTCGACGTGCTGATTCCAAAAATATAGGCTGTTGATGGCCGCGGAGCGACATTTTCGAAAAAATCGGTACGAAATGCCTAATTTATCGAATTTTCAAAAATTTCGATATTTCAACCGTCCATTTTGGAAAAACTGTTGCAGCTATCAAAGAATCGAGGCCGGAAGTGAGTTCTAGAGCTCGAAATCTACAAGAAAATGTACTCAGTTAGGTTTCGAAAATGTCAAAATTTGGCCGAAATTTGAAGAAGGGGGGACCATTGGAAAATTTTCACTTTTGAAAAAGTCGTTTAAAAATTCTGAAAAAATTCAGGGACGTAGATCTCGACATGCCGATTCCAAAAATATAGGCTGTTGATGGTCGCGGAGCGACATTTTCGAAAAAATCGATCCGAAATGCCTAACTTATCGAATTTTCAAAAATTTCGATATTTCAACCGTCGATTCTGGAAAAACGGTTGCAGCTATCAAAGAATCGAGGCCGGAAGTGAGTTCTAGAGCTCGAAATCTACAAGAAAATGTACTCAGTTAGGTTTCGAAAATGTCAAAATTTGGCCGAAATTTGAAGAAGGGGGGACCATTGGAAAATTTTCACTTTTGAAAAAGTCGTTCAAAAATTCTGAAAAAATTCAGGGACGTAGATCTCGACGTGCTGATTCCAAAAATATAGGCTGTTGATGGCCGCGGAGCGACATTTTCGAAAAAATCGGCACGAAATGCCTAATTTATCGAATTTTCAAAAATTTCGATATTTCAACCGTCGATTTTGGAAAAACTGTTGCAGCTATCAAAGAATCGAGGCCGGAAGTGAGTTCTAGAGCTCGAAATCTACAAGAAAATGTACTCAGTTAGGTTTCGAAAATGTCAAAATTTGGCCGAAATTTGAGGAAGGGGGACCATTGGAAAATTTTCACTTTTGAAAAAGTCGTTTAAAAATTCTGAAAAAATTCAGGGACGTAGATCTCGACGTGCTGATTCCAAAAATACAGGCTGTTGACGGCCGCGGAGCGACATTTTCGAAAAAATCGGCACGAAATGCCTAATTTATCGAATTTTCAAAAATTTCGATATTTCAACCGTCGATTTTGGAAAAACTGTTGCAGCTATCAAAGAATCGAGGCCGGAAGTGAGTTCTAGAGCTCGAAATCTACAAGAAAATGTACTCAGTTAGGTTTCGAAAATGTCAAAATTTGGCCGAAATTTGAAGAAGGGGGGACCATTGGAAAATTTTCACTTTTGAAAAAGTCGTTTAAAAATTCTGAAAAAATTCAGGGACGTAGATCTCGACGTGCTGATTCCAAAAATATAGGCTGTTGATGGCCGCGGAGCGACATTTTCGAAAAAATCGGCACGAAATGCCTAATTTATCGAATTTTCAAAAATTTCGATATTTCAACCGTCGATTTTGGAAAAACTGTTGCAGCTATCAAAGAATCGAGGCCGGAAGTGAGTTCTAGAGCTCGAAATCTACAAGAAAATGTACTCAGTTAGGTTTCGAAAATGTCAAAATTTGGCCGAAATTTGAAGAAGGGGGGACCATTGGAAAATTTTCACTTTTGAAAAAGTCGTTTAAAAATTCTGAAAAAATTCAGGGACGTAGATCTCGACGTGCCGATTCCAAAAATATAGGCTGTTGATGGTCGCGGAGCGACATTTTCGAAAAAATCGGTCCGAAATGCCTAATTAATCGAATTTTCAAAAATTTCGAAATTTCAACCGTCGATTCTGGAAAAACGGTTGCAGCTATCAAAGAATCGAGGCCGGAAGTGAGTTCTAGAGCTCGAAATCTACAAGAAAATGTACTCAGTTAGGTTTCGAAAATGTCAAAATTTGGCCGAAATTTGAAGAAGGGGGGACCATTGGAAAATTTTCACTTTTGAAAAAGTCGTTTAAAAATTCTGAAAAAATTCAGGGACGTAGATCTCGACGTGCCGATTCCAAAAATATAGGCTGTTGACGGTCGCGGAGCGACATTTTCAAAAAAATCGGTACGAAATGCCTAATTTATGGAATTTTCAAAAATTTCGATATTTCAACCGTCGATTCTGGAAAAACGGTTGCAGCTATCAAAGAATCGAGGCCGGAAGTGAGTTCTAGAGCTCGAAATCTACAAGAAAATGTACTCAGTTAGGTTTCGAAAATGTCAAAATTTGGCCGAAATTTGAAGAAGGGGGGACCATTGGAAAATTTTCACTTTTGAAAAAGTCGTTTAAAAATTCTGAAAAAATTCAGGGACGTAGATCTCGACGTGCCGATTCCAAAAATATAGGCTGTTGATGGTCGCGGAGCGACATTTTCGAAAAAATCGGCACGAAATGCCTAATTTATCGAATTTTCAAAAGTTTCGATATTTCAACCGTCGATTCTGGAAAAACGGTTGCAGCTATCAAAGAATCGAGGCCGGAAGTGAGTTCTAGAGCTCGAAATCTACAAGAAAATGTACTCAGTTAGGTTTCGAAAATGTCAAAATTTGGCCGAAATTTGAAGAAGGGGGGACCATTGGAAAATTTTCACTTTTGAAAAAATCGTTTAAAAATTCTGAAAAAATTCAGGGACGTAGATCTCGACGTGCTGATTCCAAAAATATAGGCTGTTGATGGCCGCGGAGCAACATTTTCGAAAAAATCGGTACGAAATGCCTAATTTATCGAATTTTCAAAAATTTCGGTATTTCAACCGTCGATTCTGGAAAAACGGTTGCAGCCATCAAAGAATCGAGGCCGGAAGTGAGTTCTAGAGCTCGAAATCTACAAGAAAATGTACTCAGTTAGGTTTCGAAAATGTCAAAATTTGGCCGAAATTTGAAGAAGGGGGGACCATTGGAAAATTTTCACTTTTGAAAAAGTCGTTTAAAAATTCTGAAAAAATTCAGGAACGTAGATCTCGACGTGCCGATTCCAAAAATATAGGCTGTTGATGGTCGCGGAGCGACATTTTCGAAAAAATCGGCACGAAATGCCTAATTTATCGAATTTTCAAAAATTTCGATATTTCAACCGTCGATTCTGGAAAAACTGTTGCAGCTATCAAAGAATCGAGGCCGGAAGTGAGTTCTAGAGCTCGAAATCCACAAGGAAATGTACTCAGTTAGGTTTCGAAAATGTCAAAATTTGGCCGAAATTTGAAGAAGGGGGGACCATTGGAAAATTTTCACTTTTGAAAAAATCGTTTAAAAATTCTGAAAAAATTCAGGGACGTAGATCTCGACGTGCTGATTCCAAAAATATAGGCTGTTGATGGTCGCGGAGCGACATTTTCGAAAAAATCGGCACGAAATGCCTAATTTATCGAATTTTCAAAAATTTCGATATTTCAACCGTCGATTCTGGAAAAACTGTTGCAGCTATCAAAGAATCGAGGCCGGAAGTGAGTTCTAGAGCTCGAAATCTACAAGAAAATGTGTTTAGTTAAGTTTCGAAAATGTCAAAATTTGGCCGAAATTTGAAGAAAGGGGGACCATTGGAAAATTTTCACTTTTAAAAAAAGTTGTCTAAAAATTGCGAAAAAAGTCGGGGACGTAGATCTCGACATGCTGATTCTAAAAATATAGCGTGTTGATGGTCACGGAGCAACATTTTCGAAAGAATCGGCACGAAATGCGAATTTTTGACAATTTCTAATAATTTCGATATTTCAACGGTCGATTCCGGAAAAACGATTGCAGTTATCAAAGAAACGAGGCCGGAAGTGAGTTCTAGAGCTCGAAATCTACAAGAAAATGTGTTTAGTTAAGTTTCGAAAATGTCAAAACTTGGCCGAAATTTGAAGAAGGGGGGACCATTGGAAAATTTTCACTTTTGAAAAAGTTGTCTGAAAATTGCGAAAAAATTCAGGGACGTAGATCTCGACATGCTGATTCTAAAAATATAGCGTGTTGATGGTCACGGAGCAACATTTTCGAAAGAATCGGCACGAAATGCGAATTTTTGACGATTTCTAAAAATTTCGATATTTCAACGGTCGATTCCGGAAAAACGGTCGCAGCTATCAAGGAAACGAGGCCGGAAGTGAGTTCTAGAGCTCGAAATCTATAAGAAAATGTGTTTGTTTAAGTTTCGAAAATGTCAAAATTTGGCCGAAATTTGAAGAAGGGGGGACCATTGGAAAATTTTCACTTTTAAAAAAGTTGTCTAAAAATTGCGAAAAAATTCAGGGACGTAGATCTCGACATGCTGATTCTAAAAATATAGCGTGTTGATGGTCACGGAGCAACATTTTCGAAAGAATCGGCACGAAATGCGAATTTTTGACAATTTCTAAAAATTTCGATATTTCAACGGTCGATTCCGGAAAAACGGTTGCAGCTATCAAGGAAACGGGGCCGGAAGTGAGTTCTAGAGCTCGAAATCCACAAGAAAATGTGTTTAGTTAAGTTTCGAAAATGTCAAAATTTGGCCTAAATTTGAAGAAGGGGGGATCATTGGAAAATTTTCACTTTTAAAAAAGTTGTCTAAAAATTGCGAAAAAATTCAGGGACGTAGATCTCGACATGCTGATTCTAAAAATATAGCGTGTTGATGGTCACGGAGCAACATTTTCGAAAGAATCGGTACGAAATGCGACTTTTTGACAATTTCTAAAAATTTCGATATTTCAACAGTCGATTTCGGCAAAACGACTGAAGCAATCAAAGAAACGATGCCGCAAGTGAGTTCTAGAGCTCGAAATCTACAAGAAAATGTGTTTAGTTAAGTTTCGAAAATGTCAAAATTTGGCCGAAATTTGAAGAAGGGGGGACCATTGAAAATTTTTCACTTTTAAAAAGGTTGTCTAAAAATTGTGAAAAAATTCAGGGACGTAGATCTCGACATGCTGATTCTAAAAATATAGCGTGTTGATGGTCACGGAGCAACATTTTCGAAAGAATGGGTACCAAATGCGAATTTTTGACAATTTCTAAAAATTTCGATATTTCAACGGTCGATTCCGGAAAAACGCTTGCAGCTATCAAGGAAACGAGGCCGGAAGTGAGTTCTAGAGCTCGAAATCAACAAGAAAATGTGTTTAGTTAAGTTTCGAAAATGTCAAAATTTGACCGAAATTTGAAGAAGGGGCGACCATTGGAAAATTTTCACTTTTAAAAAAGTTATCTAAAAATTGCGAAAAAATTCAGAGACGTAGATCTCGACATGCTGATTCTAAAAATATAGCGTGTTAATGGTCACGGAGCAACATTTTCGAAAGAATCGATACGAAATGCGAATTTTTGACAATTTCTAAAAATTTCGATATTTCAACGGTCGATTCCGGAAAAACGGTTGCAGCTATCAAGGAAACGAGGCCGGAAGTGAGTTCTAGAGCTCGAAATCTACAAGAAAATGTGTTTAGTTAAGTTTCGAAGATGTCAAAATTTGGCCGAAATTTGAAGAAAATTTTCGCTTTTAAAAAAGTTATCTAAAAATTGCGAAAAAATTCAGGGACGTAGATCTCGACATGCTGATTCTAAAAATATAGCGTGTTGATGGTCACGGAGCAACATTTTCGAAAGAATCGGTACGAAATTCGAATTTTCGACAATTTCTAAAAATTTCGATATCTCAACGGTCGACTCAGGTAAAACGGTTGCAGCTATCAAGGAAACGAGGGCGGAAGTGAGTTCTAGAGCTCGAAATCCACAAGAAAATGTGTTTAGTTAAGTTTCGAAAATGTCAAAATTTGGCCGAATTTTGAAGAAGGGGGGACCATTGGAAAATTTTCACTTTTAAAAAAGTTGTCTAAAAATTGCGAAAAAATTCAGCGACGTAGACCTCGACATGCTGATTCTAAAAATATAGCGTGTTAATGGTCACGGAGCAACATTTTCGAAAGAATCGGTAGGAAATGCGAATTTTTGACAATTTCTAAAAATTTCGATATTTCAACGGTCGATTCCGGAAAAACGGTTGCAGTTATCAAAGAAACGAGGCCGGAAGTGAGTTCTAGAGCTCGAAATCTACAAGAAAATGTGTTTAGTTAAGTTTCGAAAATGTCAAAATTTGGCCGAAATTTGAAGAAGGGGACCATTGGAAAATTTTCACTTTTAAAAAAGTTGTCTAAAAATTGCGAAAAAATTCAGGGACGTAGATCTCGACATGCTGATTCCAAAAATATAGCGTGTTGATGGTCACGGAGCAACATTTTCGAAAGAATCGGTACGAAATGCGAATTTTTGACAATTTCTAAAAATTTCGATATTTCAACGGTCGATTTCGGCAAAACGACTGAAGTAATCAAAGAAACGATGCCGAAAGTGAGTTCTAGAGCTCGAAATCTACAAGAAAATGTGTTTAGTTAAGTTAAGTTACCGATTCTAAAAATATAGCGTGTTGATGGTCACGGAGCAACATTTTCGAAAGAATCGGTACGAAATGCGAATTTTTGACAATTTCTAAAAATTTCGATATTTCGACGGTCGATTCCGGAAAAACGGTTGCAGCTATCAAGGAAACGAGGCCGGAAGTGAGGTCTAGAGCTCGAAATCTACAAGAAAACGTTTTTAGTTAAGTTTCGAAATTGTCAAAATTTGGACAAAATTTGAAGAAGGGAAAAATTTCACTTTTAAAAAAGTTGTCAAAAAATTCTGAAAAAATTCAGGGACGTAGATCTCGACGTGCTGATTCCAAAATAAAATCCTAAAAATTCGGGACTTGACCTGACCTAACCTGACCGAACCCCCAGTTAGTTTCCTGAAATCGTATAAGTACCGACAATAATTCTTGTCCGTCGTGTTCCAGATCGAGTACACCAACGCGAAAATCTACCCCATGGTGCTCCGCTACACGATGCTGAAGGACATGATCAAGGACATCATGCTCCACCCCGACTACATGGAGGTCTGCCACGAGGTGGACGCATAGCCCAAGTCGTTCTCCTAGGTGGGAAACCGCCGCCGGAGCCTCAGACCCTAATCTCCTCCACGCGGCACCTGGGAAACAAACGTCTTTAGCGACCTCGCTCGCCTCCTTCGACGGCTTGCTTACGACGTGCGGCCAAATCGTCGTCGCTTTTTTGTGGATTGTGACGATACTCAAAGCATCGCGTTTCGACCAACTCCGAGGCGCTTTTTTCTGTTGGCGGCGGACAATACGGAAGTGCTGATCAAAAGGGGCTCAAATTCACTGCCACTAGTCGGGAATCCGTGTCGAACAGTAGCGATGATTTTTTTCGTTCGGGAGGGCGCTTTGTGCGGGCAATTAAATTATTTGGGATCATCATGAACTGTTTTCTCATTAAGTAACTCGGAAACGGCGCGTTTCTGTAACGAATGCCCCAAGACTGAAGTATTTAATTAGAGACCTTCGTCAAATATTACCACCTTTGATCTCGTTCTTTATTTTAGGAGAAATCGATGACCGAGGGCACTCGCCAATTAAACAAGCGGCAGTAATGACGTTTGGCGCGTAGGTGCATTTTGAGCAGGGGACTCTTTTGGCTGCAAATTTTGACGCAGAGGGCTATTTTAGGTGATGCGGTGAGAGTGGAAGTCTGTGTAGAAAACGCCACTATCAGATAAATGGATAAACATAGTATAAACATTTATAGTTGTTTTTTTTTTTCAATTTAATTCGGACACTTTTAGTGTTGAAGACAGTGCTGCAAATGCCGTGTACATGCCATTACTATATGAAATTTTGTCCAGGAAAGGTTAATAACCAGGAGCTTAAAAGCTTTTATCACCCAAGCTGTAAAATTTTTATAACGAATCATTATTTACTTGGTGTTTGTTCGGCACATCCTGATTTACGTCTTCGTCCTTCAAAGCTTCGATTTAATTTCCTTTCTGGACACAAAAGTCGTTTTGTATAGATTAACTACGCATGTACGAGACGTACGACTATGTGGCAAACATATTCGCGTTTTATAAATAATAATAACAATAATAGTAATAATAATCAAAAAAGATGGTATCTGCTATCAAATTTGATATTTTATGGTTTTGGGAGAAAAGTTTTAAAGTAAAAAATGTTGTGTTTTAAGGACTATATTTCTATTAGGTTGGTAAGAAAAATAGAACGCTTGAAAATTTCAAAATTCTAAATACCCTAAAATAAAAGTTATATACAGGGTCGCTAGAATGTATGGAAACGGTTAAATATCTTGAGAACCAACTGTAAAAATTAACTGAAATTAGGTTTTTTTTGCTTCATTTGTTTTCGAGATGCTAGGCCAACTTGTTTTTTTTTTTTAAACGGCACTAAAATATTATAATTAATGCATGCATAATGGAGCTTTTTGTCTGAATTCACTGTTATAATTCTCTAAATTTAATAAGCTCTTAATTTTTTTTTTAAACAATAATTTTCGTCTTTTTTCTGCTGCAATAAATTTTCGTAATACTATTTTTTTTTAATTAATCATCGAAATGGAAGGTGGTGTGTGGGCGGGGTTTATTATATGTTCTTCTCTAGAGTGGGAGTCGTAAATAACTGACACAAATTAGGCCGTAAAAAAAGCGCCAATTGTAACTTTTTTACTGTACAAGTATTTGTTACAAGATTTAGTTCTTACTAAAAAAAACTGAGAGAACGGGTGGGTGGGCGGGGCTAAGTGTAACTTTTTCCTGGAGAGTCTTTTACAGGCAAGCAGTAGGCCCGCCCACCCACCCCCTCTTCATTCTGGGAACTATAGTGATAGTGATAGTAATATTTTATTCGCCATATTACATCTGCAAAAAATAGGATTTGTAATAAGGAAAATATAAAATACAAGTATAAATAGTCTAAATCAACCAAAATTTGGATAGTTTGTCATTAATTTTTTCTTTTAAACAATAAATTTTATCTTCTTTCTGCTGCAATAAATTTTAGTTGTACTATTTTTTTAAATTAATCACCGAAACGGAGAGGGGTGGGTGGGTGGGCGGGGTTAATTATATTTTCTTCTGCAGAGTGGGAGTAATAAGTAACTTATAGAAACTAGGGTGTAAAAAAAGCGCCAATCGTACTATTTGTTAAAACATTTATTTCTTATTTCAGAAACAAAAAATGAAAGAGCGGGTGGGTGGGCGGGGCTAAGTATAACTTTTTTGTGGAGAGTTTTTAATAGGTAAGCAGTAGGCCCGCCCACCCACCCCCTCTTCATTCTGGTGACTACTCTTAATACTATTAATTATTGACAATATTATTGTCTTGGGCAAATCTATTGAACAATTGGTGAGAAAACAGATAAATTGTTATTTTCCTTTTATAAATGATTCGATCTACACCTAGAATTTCAAGGGTTTTTTCTTCGTCTGTAGTGATAGTGCTAGTAATTATATGGTAGTGACATTTAAAAAAATCAAGTTGGCCGTGCATCTCGAAAACAAACGAAGCAAAAAAAAATCTTGTACCCTAATTTCAGTTGATTTGTACAATTGGTTATCATGATATTTAACCGTTTCTATACCTTCTAGCGACCCTGTATATACCGGGTGTCTGGAAAATGGTGGATTAATTTTTCAGTACGTTATGTACGGGAGTCCCAAAAAATAATAAAAAATTCTCTATGATGTAGATTACGAAAAAAACGTAATTTTATGAAAATAAAATAAGTAAGCCTGTAATGTTTCCAAATTTTGACCATGTTTTGTAAAAATTAATTTTCATTACTTGCTAAAATAAAACTGATTTTGGCAGTGACAAAAGAAAAGAGAGGGTGGGTGGGCGGGGCTAGTACCTGTCAAGATAAAACTGATTTTGGTAAATGAGATATTCTCTAAGAGAAGAGAGGGCGGGTGGGCGGGGTTAGAAGCTACTAAGGTAAAACTTTTATTTGCAATTTATCCAGTTTCAAGTTTAAATTTTTCAATTTTCCAACTTTTGAATTTTTCAGTTTTTCGATTTGCAATTTTTCGTTTCGGTTTTTTATTTTTCTTTTTTTTACAATTTTTCCATGCTTCAATGTTCCAATTTTATAATTTTATGTTTTTTTGATTTCAATTTTTCGTTACTTCAAATTACAATATGCAACTCTTTGTATAATAACTATGCAGACGAACGTATAGTTAACCCCGCCCACCCACCTCGCCTGCATTTCAGTAATTCATTGTATCTGATCGGAATTAAAGATGGATCTGACACTGAACAGAAATAATTCCGTTAGAATAAGCTAAGATAAGACGGATTTTACCAAATGACATATCCTTGTTAAGATAAGACTGATTTTGGCAGATAACATACCCTCTAAGAAAAGGGAGGGCGGGTGGGCGGGGCTAATACCTGATAAATTAGAACTGATTTTGGCAAATGACATACCCTCTAAGAAAAGAGAGGGTGGGTGGGCGGGGCTAGTACCTGTCAAGATAAAAATGATTTTGGCAAATGATGTATTCTCTAAGAAATTTAATGAAATTATTATAAAAAAAACAGTCGAGGCTCCAAAGCTCTTTCAAATTCTTTCCAAACAGTAATACCTAGAACCGCAAGATTGTTTTAAATTTTTCAAAAAAAAGCGGCGCCCCAAAATTAACTCAAAAACGGGTCAAGTCAGAATTTTCCCAAAAAAGTCCTCCAAAATGTTTTCTATTAATTTACAAAAAAATGTCCATGGGTACCCAAGAGTCTCCCGAATAAAAAAAAAACACTGCGGAACTCAAGACTTTCTCAAATTAAAATATTTTGGATTTAAAAAAAAGCATCAACATCTTTCAAAATTCCCCCTAAAACGTGGCCCAGGAACCCTCAAGGTTCTTTTAAAATGCTTTTAGATGTCTTCAAGAACTTTTCAAATTAAAAAAAAAGTCACAGGTCTTTGTTTAAATTCCTTAAAAAAACGTCACGATGAGATAAATTTCTTTAAAAAGGACACTAGAAACCCATAAAAATTCTTAAATTACTTAAAAAATAGGTTAGGCCTCAAAAATATTAAAAAACTTAAAAAAAACCCAAAGGCTTCGTAAGATTCTTTTCGATTTTTTCAAAAAAAGTCAGGACATCAAGATCCATTAAAATTCTGCAAAAAATGAGGCAGCAGGGATTCTTAGTTATTTTAAAAATGATTGAAAAAGCGATATAGGGGCCCTCATGAAACCTTTAAATCCCTTAAAAAAATACTGGGAAATATTTAAAATCGTTAAAATGTTTAAAAAACTAGAGTAGGGTCCGGAAAATTCTTCACTAAGAATATTAATAAAAACAAACTTTAAAAAAAGTCCCAAAATTCTTTAAGATACTTTGAAAGAAAGGCATCAAGATCCTTTCTAATTCTGCGAGAAAGAACACCACCATTTCCTTAAAAAAAATGACGCCAAGTTATTTAAAACAGTTAAAATCGGACAAAGGATCCCAAGAATCTTTTCAATTTTTCAAAAAAAAAAAGACAGGGACGTCAAGATCTTTTCAAAAACGAAACACCTCTGACCCCCAAGCTTCTTTTAAATTGCTTCAAGAAGATACTAGGACTCCTGAAAATTCTTCTAAACTCCTTAAAAAAAGTAGAACAAAATATGAGAAAGATTTTTTTTACTATTTTTCCCAGACTCACCAGTTGATTGTTAAGAGCGTAGCGGAGAGGTAATCCATTTTCCAGACCCCCGATATACAGGCTGATTCGGCCTAAATGACGATTTGATTTGTGATTAGAGGCAACCCGAAATTCATTTATTCCTTCATTCGAACTAGAATTTCAAAAATATCACCAATCTACGAGGTCTCAGAAATTCATCGTGGATTTTCTTCTATAAATTAAAGTAGAACACACAAGGAATACAAGATTAGTGTATTTTGGGTTGCCTATCAGGACAGGTCAAATTGGTCTTTTACACTGAATTGCCTAATGTAATTTACGTATTTGTACTTAATCCATAACCTACTCCATATATAAAGCAAAAAATTCTTAACGTACCCAGGCTTAAATAAAATTCAACCGTGCCTGAAACAATAGTTGTTAACGATATTTTATAAGCATTTTTCCTAAAATAAACATAAATGCATATTAATATACGACCACGACATATTTTATGACCTGCTGCTAAGTTTATTTTAATTCATACAAATTTTGTAACGTAAATTTTTTAAAAGGGAGTTGAAGAAAATATGTATATTTTTTAAACATAACTATAATATTTCTATTAGGTTAGCACTAATATCAAACCGGAGAAATTTTCAAAACCTGACCACCCTAAAACAGTATAAAAAGCTTTAACTTCGTATCAAGATTTACAATTCACCCTTGACTGAAAATCTAATCGCACACTATACTAAATTGCAATTTTTTTGTTCTTATATGACCAAGGCCCTCGAAAAATGCCACCAAGTTGACTTTAATTGCACACAAATGAACCTTTTTTTAAACCAGGATTGTCTGTCTAGCAGCAAAAAACAAAACCTTGCACTCCTTTCCCGCACCGAAATGGAAATTTTGCAGATTGCGCGATTCCAGCCGTGCGATAACCAAAACTCCGCGTAAGACAAAAGTCGAAATTCATACTTTATTTTTTTGCGCACAATTTCCGTCTTTTTCCCACATATCTCGCTCGTAATCAGCACACAACATATCTCAAACAAAGATCGGAACAACCGATGTGCTCAACCGAACGAACTCAAACACATTTCCTTTAAATATTCCAGTTCGCAACGTCGCGGAAATTGAGCTTGCTATCTCTAGTTAGCTAAATACGGCATTAATCCTAATATATTAGACGAAAACTTCGAGCGGATTAACGAAACCATTAATAAAAATTTACTGTTCCACACCTAATCCCTAAGTATTAGTAATGTACTTATAAAATAAGCGTGCCAGATTGCATTTAATGTGTACCATATTCGGATTGATGTGATGTGTTCTTGTAAATTTTGTAGTCCCCCAGCCTGTCCCACCCCGACTTCTAGATAGGTATTTGTTATGTAGACAGAGTAGATAGGTATGATAAGATCGTCTAAAACACCAAATTCGTTAAGATTGTTTTAGGGGTTAGAGTTGATTTGGTTATGTTTTCGTTTGACTTTACTGATGTCGGACGACATTACCGATTAGTAATAGCTTTAAAAATGTATTCGACTAGTTTAGTCATGTTCGTTATCCTGTGCTTAAGCTTCGATTCTTTCGATTGTTCGTTCGCATTGTGGTTTGACGTGTGAACAAACAATAACGTTAATTTTAGTCCTACCACCGGTAGATCGCCTCTAATAAGTGTCTAATAGTACTAACATAGGCGGCACTTTCGCAGATGTGTCTCTCAGCTTCGCAGTTGTTGAAACGTAGAAGTAGTCGTTGAAGTTGCAACCGAACGCTTACTTCTTGTCTTGTTATTTTCGAGAGTACAAATTTGTCTGTACGGAACACATCTGACGCACCCTCTGTTTCGCCTATGGAATTAAATGTGTACGTTGTTAAGATAAGAAGATGGTTGTTTATATGTGATGATGTATGTGTAAACTAACAAATATATGAGGATAACCATTCCATGTTAAAATGTTACAGGGTTCGTTGACGCTTTCTTCTTTTGTTTGTTTTTAAGTACTTTTTGTGATGACGATGTGCTTACTATAAGTAAACTGATAAGATTGTCCTCTTACATAATCATTGAACTTTTACGAATTTATCGTGAAATATCAGAATTGAAAATATCGCCCTGTTGAATATCATGAAATATTGTTATGAGGGAACAATAATATTTATTCAAAAATTATAACAAAATTTTATTTTGTATATTGTCGCGTATAATTATGTAAAGATATATACTGTATATGTGTACAATAATGTTGCTTTGTTAATAAACTTTGTGCCAGAATGAGCGTTTTTTTTTGACTTCAAACAAATTTTGTGAATCTCAAATTTTGCTCAAGAGACTTAAAAAGCTAAAACCCAAACCAAAATTAAAATAATGGTATAATACTATCGATACCATATGGACCTGGGAATTGGCAGTATTCATTTCTGTTGATTCGAAAACGATTTGTATTTTATTTTGTGCGACCACTAATCGTGTCTATAGGCAACCCACATAACTACGATGTATTACCTCAGTTTAGAGATTTGTGTATATCATGGAGGTTATGCATTATTACAGCAAGAGGTTTGAAAAGATTTATTTATTCTGTAATAATTTATTTTCATTTTATATTAAATCTTTCTTTGCAATCAATATGGCAAAATAAAATATCAATTTCCAGTTTGGTCAATTACCTTTTGAACATAAATTGTAGGCAACCAAATATACATCCGCCATAAAATTATAAATATTTTAATTTCACATTGAGGAATACAAAATACTGATGAGAAGCACAAATGCAATTTTTTTATTTTGTAGATTGTTAATTATAGGCATCTGCTATACTCAGGCGTAATCATGGTTGCATACATAATCTCACATTAAATCAAATTTTAAACTCTTGAAAGTGTTTCCCTGAAATTGAGCTTTATTAATTACACACTAATTTAAAAACGAACACAATAACATTTTTGAATTACTTTTTATAAAACCATCTGAATATGAATCGGTAATAAAAAATATTATCCAGAAAATACTTAGAAAACCAATGGCTTATATGTTCCTTTTTTTTTTTCTATAATAACAACAAAAACGTTAAAACTTTCTTCTAAAAATTTATAAGTATGAACCATGATGGTGAAACTATTCACCAAAAACCTCCATGGTATGATTAGATAGAATAATTACAAAACCTAAAAATATATACAAGATGAATCACCACATTTCCTTAATTAATTAGAGGTACAGAAAAAACCGGAGACTAAACTTCTAGCGCTCTTTGAGTAGCATGCATTAAAATTATTTTTAACTAGACAGAGTGTTTTATTTTCGAGGCACAAAAAACAACTTAGTGGTTCTATATAGAATACCCTATATATTTATTTCTACTTTTTTTTTGAACATAATTTAATTATAAAAAACCTCCGCCTCTCACCAAAAAAAAGACACTAATTACAAAATCGATATTTCCTTATACAAAATTTCCATTTTAAAATGTTTCAAGTTTCATGTTGTGAAAAGAAATTTACATATGTTAAAACGAACAGGCGAAATGTAAGCCCGCCCACCCACCCTATCTCAATTGTGATGATTTTTTTTATTCGCCGTGAATCAAGATAGAGCTTAACTGCAAAATACTTATTTCTTTAATAGAAATTAAAAACATGTTTTTGAATATCGCGTTCTTCAAAGAATACTATGTACATTAAGACAAAAAGGCAAAATATAAACCCCGCCCACCCACCCCATTTCAATTGTGATGATATTTGTTATTCTTAGAAACTTAAAACAAGCTTGAAATGGTAAATTTTTGTCAGAAAATATTCTGCAATTAAATTCCGCTCATTGGCTCTCGACGATTAAAAAAAAATCATCACGATTAAGATAGGGTGGGTGGGCGGGGCTTATATTTTGCCGTTTTTCTTAATATACGTAGTCGTCCTTTCAGAACAGGAACTTTAAAACATGTTTTAAATGGTAAGTTTGTATAGGGAAATATCGATTTTGCAATTACGCTCCGCCCCTCGGTCTGACAACGAATGAAAAATTCGTCACGGTTGAGAAAGATTTTACAATTAAGCTCCGCCCCTAGGCTTACGACTAATAAATCAAAATCATCAGAACTGAGATAGGGCGGGTGGGTGGGGTTATATTTTGCCTTTTTTACTTATATACACAGCCATCTTTTCATAACAAGAAACTTAAAAAGCTGTTAAAATGGTAAATTTTTGGAAGGAAATATGGATTTTGCAATTGTACGGCGGAGCTTCATTGTAAAATCGATATTTCCTTATACAAATTTTCCATTTTAAACATATCTTTAGTTTCATGTTGTGAAAAGAAGTCTACACATACTAAAACAAAAACGCAAAATATCTACCCCGCCCACCCACCCCATCTCAATTGTGGTGCAACATACTTTTTTCTTTACAAGAAATTAAACACATGTTTTTTAATCTCGTGTTCTTCACAGAATACTATGTACATTAAGAAAAAAAAAGCCAAAATATAAACCCCGCCCACCCACCCCATCTCAATTGTAATGATCTTTTTTATTGTTAGAAACGATTTTACAGTTAAATTCCGCCCCTTTGGCTCCCGACGATTAAAAAAAGTCATCAGAATTGAAATAGGGCGGGTGGGCGGGGCTTATATTTTGACTTTTTTTTTTCTTAATATACACAGCCATCTTTCCCAACAAGAAACTTAAAACATGGTCAAAATGGTACATTTTTGAAGAAAATATGAATGTTGCAACTATGAGACAGAGCCTAATTACAAAATTGATATTGTCTTCTACAAATCTACCATTTTAGACATGTTTAAGTTTCATATTGTCAAAAGAAGTCTATAAATATTAAAACAAAAAGGCAAAGAGTAAGCCCGCCCACCCGCCCTGTTTCAATTGTGATGATTTTTTTTATTCGCCGTGAACCAAGGGGGCGGAGCTTAACTGCAAAATACTTCTTTCTTTACAAGAAATTAAACGCATGTTTTTTAGTATCGTGTTCTTCACAGAATACTATGAATATTAAGAAAAAAAAGCCAAAATATAAACCCCGCCCACCCACCCCATCTCAATTGTGATGATATTTTTTTATTCTTAAAACCTTAAAACACGTTTAAAATGTCAAATTTTTGTAAGAAGATATGGATTTTGCACACGAATGGAAACTTCATTACTCTTTAGATCAGGGCAGATATGGGTTTGACTTAAAACGTGTCTTTCATGGTAATTTCTTGTGCAGAAATAATAACGATTTTGCAGTTAAATTCCACTCCTTTCCACCAGAACTAGAAACTTAAAATATGTTTAAAATGGTAAATTCTTTGGAAAAAAAAATCATCACAATTGAGACAGGGTGGGTGGGCGGGGCTATATTTTGCCTTATTTTTTTAATATGTGTAGACTTATTTCGACAACAAGAAATTTAAAACATGTCTAAAATGATAAAGTTTAGTAAACTTTAACGTCAACAGCAAGTTTATGAATCCCAATTAAGAAAAGGTCAATCAGAATTTATAAAAATATATAGAGTATTCTATTTGGAAAAAACTAATTATATTACTTTGGTATTAAACATTGTCTTTATTACTAATAGTTGATGAGATATCAGGAACGCGCCTAGTGACTCACTCTGTATATACAGCATGCCTCCGGATTAAGTTTACAAGAGATTTTTTTTTATTTGTTATTTTACAAAAAAAAGTCAAAAGAATACAGATTTTGGCTTGATTTAGAACAATAATAATGTAAATTTTTTAAATGAGTACATTTTTATCTAGATAATTTAGTTAAAAAAGCTTTTTTTTTATTTATTTAAGCACCTGCTTAAACTTCTATAATTTTAATTGCAAAATTAGTTATATTAAGCGAAGCAACGATTTTTTTTATTTTACACTTTTCAAAATCAATCCGGAGACAAACCATATAGAAAATATTTGTATGTATTGGATAAAAGTTTGTAATCGTCGTGTACGAGTAAAATAATGAGACCAACGTCGCCCCAAATTTAAATTGCGTTCGATTTCTCAATTTTTCAACTTTTCGATGTTTTAATATTTCATTTTTTAAAATTCTAGGTTTTTCGATATCTCGAGTTTTCAGTTCTTCTATATTTCAATTTTTCAATTTTTCGATTTTTTGAATTTTAATTTTCGATTTTCCAGTTTTTCTTTTTTATAATTTTTCGATTATTCAATTTTTTAATTTCTCAATTTATCGAATTCAGATGTTTCGTTGTTTTGATTGTACAATTTCTAAATTTTTCAATTTTTAACTTTCTTTTTCGGCTTCCGACTCCTCAATTTCTCGTTCCTCCGATTTTTCGAATTCTCGAAGTCTCAGTATTTGAATTTTTCGATGTTTCGATTTTTGGATTTCTCGGTTTTTCGATTTTTTTCTTTTGAGCTTTTCAATTTCTGGATTTTCCAATTTTTCAATATCCCGATTTTTCAATTTTTCAAATTGAATTAGATTTCTCGATTCTTCAATTTTGCGATATTTTAATTATTCAATGTTTTAAATTTTAGATTTTTCGATTTCTCGATTTTTTGACTTTTCAGTTCTTCAGTATTTAAATTTTTCAATTTTTCAAAATTTTGCGTTAAATTTTCAGTTTTCTGATTTCTCAATTAATCTATTTTTGATTTTTCCAGTTCTCAAAGTTTCGATTTTTCAGTTCTTCAATTCTTCGATTTTTCGACTTCGCTTTATTGGTTTTTCGATTTCTCAATTTTTGGATATTTCTTTCAGTTTTGATATTTTTCAACACTTCGATTCTTTGATTTTTTGACTTCTAGGTTTTTCTATTTTTTATTTTTGGATTTTCAGTTTTTTGTTTTTTATACTTTAGATTTTTCAATTTTTCGATTGTTTTATATTTCAATTTCTCAATTTTTCAACTTTTTTAAATTTCTAGAGTTTTCGATTTCTCGAGTTTCCAGTTCTATATTTTAATTCTTCAAATTTCCGAATTTTTAAATTTTTTGAGATCTCAATTTATTTGATGTTTCGATGTTTTGATTATTCAATCTCTCGCTTTATCAATTTTTCCATATTTAAGTTTTCGATTTTTCGATTTTGGCCTATTTCGGTTTCTCAATTTTTTGATTTTTCGACTCCTCGATTTTTTTGTCTTTTGATTTTTCGATTTCTCGATGTCTCAATATTTGAATTTTACAATGTTTCGATTTTTCGATTTGTTGGTTTTTCGATTCTTTGCTTTTTGGTTTCTCGATTTTTCGATGTTTCGATTTTTGATTTATCCGATTTTTCAATTTTCCAATTTTTTAAATTTTCGACTTCTCGATTAGTTGATTTTTCACTGAAAAGTTGTAATATAAAATCGAGAAAACTAAAGTTAAAAAAAAAAACGGTAAAATGAAAAATAAAATTCAAGAACTTGAAAAACTGAGAAAACAAAAAATTGAAACTGAAAAAAGAAACAAACGAAACGGTCAAAAATAAAAAAAAAACGAGGGCAGAGAAAACGAAAAAACAAAAAACTGTGGTATCTAAAAATTGTAACTTCGAAAAACTGACAAATTAAAATCGAGAAAATGGAAAATTATAAATAAAGAATTTGAAAAATTGAAGAAACGAAGATAATAAATGCTTCAATTTTGACAGGGCAGTAACATACTATTTGTCAAAAATTTCAGGAAAATTAGCTACCAATTTAATGACTTTTCGATTTTTTAATTTTTAGGTTTTGCAGTTTCTCGATTTTTCAATTTTTCTTTTCTTTTTTGATTTGAGTTTTACCAATGTCCATTTTAAACACATATTGTGATAATTTTAAAAATTTTCCACTTTTTCAATTTTACGATTCTAGAATTTTTGCATTTTTCAACTGTTGGATTTTAAAACTTTCTCATTTACATATTTCATTTTTTAAATTTTTGAACCAAAAAAAAAAAGTGAAAAAAATGTAAAATTGTAAATTCAAAAATCAAATATGAAAGAAACGGAAAAGTATTCAAAACTTGAAAAATTGAAGAAACGAAAAATTGAAAATTCGAAAAATTAAAAATTCGGAAACTTAAAAATCGAATAAACCAAATATTGAATATTAAAGAAATTGGATAATGCAGAAATCCAAAAATTGCTAAATTGAAAATTTTAAAAACTGGAAAATCGAAGAATCGAAAAATTATAAAATCGGAATAAATACTGAAAAAAATAACAAAAATGGAAAAAAATAAAAACATCGGGAAAATGAAAAATAAAAATCAAGAACTTGAAAACTTGAGGAAACGAAAAATTGAAAATTGAGAAAATGAAAAATTATAAAGTAAGAGTCTGAAAAATTAGAGAAACGAAGATAAATATATCAATTTTGACGGGGCAGTAAAAGTAGTGAAAACAAATTTAAAGATCTACGATTTTGTGGGCCACTGAGGAATGCTATAGTAGAAAATTTTCAGTCGCGGTTTCAACATATACTTGATTTTAAAAATATCTTGATATCTTGAGGTCTCGTTACCAGTTTTTAAGATGAATTGGAGTGATAAAAATCCAGAACCTGATAAATATCAAATCATCAAACATTTATTTTTAGACGAATTGTACAAACAGTATAATAATGTTGAAGTGAAATGCAAAAATGATCCAAAATCTCCATTATTTAAATTTTTTACTTTGTCGTCTAAAAATCTTGAAATATCTAACACCAATAGTTCTCAGATAGAAGTATTGGAATATTTTCAATCATCTAACCAAGACGTTACGATGTTAAAAATATTTCCAAATAAAAATTAAAATACCTATCGAAAAAGTGAAAAACCGAGAAATCGAAACATCAAAAAATGGAAAAATTGAAGAATCGAAACATTGCAAAATCTCAGAACTGAAATACTGAAAAACTGAAACATGGAAGGAAAATTGAAAAATCGAAAAAGTGAAAAAATTCAAAACTGAAATCTTGAAAAACTGAAAAATGGAAAGAAAATTGAAGAATCGGAAAAGTGAAAAAATCCAAAACTGAAACATTGAAAAATCCAGAAATCGAAAAATTGAAAAATCACAATTGAAGAAAGAATTGAAAAATCAAGAAATAGAGAAATGGGAAAATCAAAAAATCAGTTAATCGAAAAATTGAAAAATCGAAAAATTTAGAAACGTCAAAAATTGAAAACTGAAAAATAAAAAAAATTAAAAATCGTAAAACTGAAATATCGTAAAGTCAATAAATTGAAAAACTGAAAACTTCTGAAAAAAAATCGTATCAAAAACTAAAAATTCAAAAATACGAGAAATTGAACAATCAAAAAATCAAAACATTGAAATCCCAGTAAGTTGATAAATAGGAAAATTTAAAAAACAAAAATTTTAAAAATCCAAGAATTGAACAACAAAAAAAATCTAAGCCTGAAAACTCAGAAAATTGAATGATCGAGAACAAAAAATCTAAAATTTAAAAATTCGACAAATTGAAAAATCATGGAACTGAAAAATCGAAAAGTCGAGATAGTGAGAAACCTAAAAACCTAAAACTTTAAAAATTGAAAAATTAAAATATCGAAAAATTTAAAAACCGAGAAAACACAATATCAAAAATTTGAAAAATTGAAGAAACGAAATATTGCAAAATTCCAAAGCTGAAGTATTGAACCTAAAAATGGAACGAAAATTAAAGAATCGAAACAGTGAAAAAATCCCAAACTGAAATATTGAAAAATTGAGAAATGGAAGAATGGGAAAATCAAAAAAATTGGTCTAAAGAGTTTAGACAGTACTTCCCTTGCTATCGGAATCGTGACGACTGCATGCCTATTATGTTTTTTTTTCACATTAGATTTCAAAGCATTCGGTTTTGTAGTTCCTGTTTAAATCAATAAAATACATTTGAATCCAAAAAATATGAATGGAATGATAAATTACAAGAAGAGACTCATCATATTTTATACAATTTAGATAGGATTTATTCAGTAAAATTTTGAGGTGACGTCATCAATTTTTTAGAGGGGATAAGTAAATATATTGTGATCAAAACGGTCCTGGTTTAATAACAAAAAAATATTGTTCGTCTATAAAACAAGCTCGTCTTAGACAAAGTATTCGTAAAAAAAATATGTCGTAAAAAATGTACGTAAGCTGGTCCCGATTGCGATTATGGTTTAAATATTTTTTAGAAAATCCTGTCGTGGATGTAGAAACATTTGTGACAGCCAAAGAAGTTTTTTTGAGAAAATTATCTTTGAATTTAGACCAAATTGAAATAGACACTAGGCAACAGGCACATTTGGGCAAAAGAAAGAGAAATTAGGGTTACGGCTTCAAATTTTGGACGTATTTACAAACTTAGACCGACTACAGCAATAGCTAAAACTGTGAAGTCTCTGTTGTACGGTACATTTAGAGGTAATAGTCATACATACTATGGACAGCAAAGTGAGGAAAAAGGTGTCAAGTGTTTTGAAATAAATAAAAATATAAAAACTGAACGGTGTGTCTTGTTTATTTCAAAACAATTTCCTTACTTGGCTGCTAGTCCAGACAGGGTTCTAGAGGATAGGAGTGCATTAGTCGAAATTAAATGCCCTTCAAAATCGCAAGATTTGCCTCCCGAAGAAGCGGTTAGAAAAAAAATAATCAAATTTTGTACATTGACAGACAGAGAATTGAAACTAAAAAAAAATCATGATTACTACTTTCAAGTCCAGGGACAAATGCTTGTTACAGGTATTTCACAAGTTTATTTTGTTGTATGGACACCCAAAGGAATAAATATAGAAAAAAATTATAAAGACGAAGAAACATGTAAAAATATGGCAGATAAACTTGGCAGATTTAACTTTGGCGCATTATTGCCCGAAATAATTGATTCAAGAAGAAAGAGGAACCTGCCTCTGCGAGAGATTTTTTCAAAATAAATAAAATTTGTTTCTATTTTTTTATGTACTTTAATAATTTATTAGGAGTACATTTTTCATCACCAAGACTTGCATATTTTTATTATAAATATATTTTGAAAATGATCTCTCGGCAAATGAAAACATATACGAGCACTTTTTTCGAGTAAACAATGAAGGGAGAAGTTACTGGGCGTAGGGCTTTTTTAAAACACCTCCTTTCTGGGATAAGTAGTAGATACACTTAGCTACTCATACGTGTTAAACAAAAGCTGTATTTTATTTATTTTTTAATATTATTATACATATGTTTATTAGTTTTATTAATTAACAAAGCAAAATATATATTAACAATAATATTACAATTAATTTTTAGTAATCATGTGTATTGAATTCAGGATCCTGAGTGGAGTAAAAATATTATAGTTCCCCAGTTTTAATTCGGTTTTATGATAGTACCTCATTACATAAAAGTTAATTTCCTTAACAATAGATTACTACGGCCGGTCCTGCCGGCTTGTTATAAAACTGACTTCCTTGCCATAAATTAGAAAAATCAGCCGAGAACTCTAACAATCAGCTTATGGTAGAGCAGGCGATAAGGGTTTTACCTGGAAAGTCGCTTCCGTAAATTTTAGTGGCGCTCCTATCGGCAAAATACTGAACTAACTGCTCAAATTCTGTCGAATTGATACCCATTTTTTTCAGTAATTGTTAGTTTTTGTAAAAAACTCTGCTAACCAATAGATCATTAATTTTCCTCGGATATTCCTCTTAAAATTATTCTACGTATTTTGCATTAATTTGTGGTATATTTAGATTTTAATAAACACATTATTATTTAAACAAATTGTACCACTAACAAACATTTAATGACTCTGCGGCCTGTAAAAAGTGATGTTTTATCCATGTGTGTATTTTCAAGCGATTCTATGATGGTTATGACTCAAAAAACTTGAAAAGAAAACATACAGTGGTCTCTGCGCTCTAGAATATGAAAAAACCTGCAGTTTGATGTATGATACATCTATGTTAATATCATTTTTTCATACAAAAAACCAAAAAATGTTATACCTCGACTGGCGAGTCCCCTTGACACGAGTGTAAGTAGAGTGCTTCTAACTTTTTATTATTCTATTCCTAACACATATCATCACTACAATTCTCCATTATTAAATTGTTTTAAATTGTATAATTGCATCAATCACAAATATGACACCTTTTGTGATAATTTTTGTAACAAAAAAACGAGAGAAGAATTAGTTCGCGAAAAACCATTATTATTATCATTGTTTAAGTATATTATAGTTGGACAACCTAATACAAATTTTACTTCACCTAAATAGTGAGCTTTAGGACAAGGAATCCAGGGGGCGTGGGACAAATTTTTCGTCAACGCGCATTTTCACTACAGTGAGCGAACGTTTTAGGTTTATTTTACTCTAAATCAGATGGCGCCATCAAACATTAGCAAAGGCAAACACCCTTCACTCTACTCTTATACGAGGAGTTATCCATAAATCCATAATTAACATTGTTCCGTAAACACTAATGTGTTTAAACATATATGTACAAAATATGAAAATATACTTGACATAAAAAATATGAAGCAACGCGTTGTAACGTGATAAGAAAGAATTGAATTTAAATAAATTTGACGCATATTTTTATTTGACTATATCTGAAGACTGACAGAAACTTTCCAAGGGTTTTTAAACTGGTATAATTGTTTAGTTTTACAAGATTAAAGTAAAACATGATTTTAAGTAAAATTTAGATTCGTGGTGTTACAAAAATATTAACACAAAATGAAAATATATGTTCAAAGTAAATAACAGAATGACATAAACTTTCGGCGTTAAATTACAAATAATTACAAGAGAGAAAAAAACGCATAAAGAACTTAAGAGGCATGTTTGTAATATCAAGTTGTTAAAGGCTGCTTTGAAGACTGTTTGTTTCTATGAAAAACAATTGCTGTTATCGGATATTTTGGTAGATTTTGTGCAAAAAATACGAGATAACTAATTGTTTCTTGAACTTGTTTCCGTAACTTCTAAAATTTAAAAAGGATACGCCGTTCTGCTGTAATAAAATCTAGAATAAGGTCAAAATCACACTAATATTACATCTGATTTTGTTAACCACATGAATATAATTTACGTTAAAATAAGTTACAGACATTGTTTGAAATGTTTATTATAGTTCGAAAACAAGATAAAATAAATAAATAAATAAAATGTGCAGTTTTTAAACTTCAGAATTTTAGTAAAAAAATAATCATGTTTGAAGCTTTATTTTGTCTGTTCGATTTTATTGGGTGTATTGGGCCCCTCTCGGGATATAACACCGATATCATTGCACTGACCCAACGTTCTTCAACCCATGGGATGATTTATTACTTCCGTTATGCACAGTTAACTCTTTGCGCACTGCACACTGACAGAGTATTTTGTTCACGCGAGCATCAAAAATATTACGCCGAAAGCACTTCTTCAAGTGTTATTTTTTTTAAGATGTCATATTTGTCAGCGTTTCCAAAATTTTCTTCTTTGCACAGGTCAACTAATTTTTCGTAAACCGCATTTTAAAATTTTTGTTATTGTATTTTTTACTTTTTAATTTTCTAAGGCATGAAAAAATCCCATATAGGTTTCTATGAATTTATTAACAAAATCAACTGATAACTTGCGCGCCATTTTGTGTTAATTAATACCAATAGTGATTATGATAATTTTATAATTATCATTTTAATGAAATTGTGTTCTTCACTTCGCGAACGACAGCAAACAATTTAAAATTACCGCTAGTCAAGCACCTGAAAATCCATCTCTCCCAAATATGAGAACTTGTTTGATCTACAAACCAAAGCACACTCAGCCCAATATCGGCTTTAAGCGATTTATCTATAAACCGATATTCGTTAGAGTTGATCTGATACACAACCACTACGAAGAACTAACCCATTTCGACCATTGGACTTTACAACGAATAAGTGAACAAAGTTCTTGAACATCTTAACGATTTAATACATAATGTTCCCGAATGACAAAATTTACATTTCAAATTGTATTATCAAATTACACTCTCCAAAATTTGTCACGAACAATGAAATGACGCAATCTCCAAATTTTACAATAGTAAAATTGTCGTTTCGCCCCGTTTACGGTTTATGCATCCGTGTCGAGTTTTCACCTTAGACGTCAAGATTTTTGAAAAAAAAATCAACATTTTCCAATTTATAATGTTATTTAAATTTTAAAAAGTAGAATAGTCCTGATCTTGTGATTTATACCTAAATACGCTATTGGGATTTTTCGGCTTATCGATTTCTCGATTTTTCAACTTTAAATGTCTCAATTTTTCAATATTTCAATTTTGGGCTTTTCCGATTCCTCCATTCCTTAAATTTTCTATTTCTCGATTTTTTTATTTTTCGATTTCTCAATCTTACGATGTTTCAATGATACGATTTCTCAATTTTTGTCCTCTTCAATTTTACGGTTTTTAAATATGTCGATTTTTCAATTTTTCAAATTTTCACGTTTCTAAATTTTCAGTTTGCCGATTTCTAAAGTATTTTTTTTATTTGTCCATTTCTGGATTTCCTAAAGTTTCGATTTTTCACATCTTCAATTCCTCAATTTTTCGATTTTTTAAGATTACGATTTTTCAATTTTGCTTTTTTAGATTTTCGATTTCTCAATTTTCCAATTTTTTAATTTCTCAATTTTTTGAATATTTCTTTCAGTTATGAGATTTTTCAATATTTCAATTTTTCGACTTTTCGATTTTTGAATTGATGGATTTTTTTTGATTTCTCGCTTTTTCCTTTTTGGATTTTCAATTTATTGTAAACTTTAGATTTTTCAATTCTGGGACTGTTTAATGCTTCGATTTCTCAATTTTTAAACTTTTCGATGTTTTAATATTTCATTTTTTAAAATTCTAGGTTTTTCGATATCTCGAGTTTTCAGTTCTTCTATATTTCAATTTTTCAATTTTTCGATTTTTTGAATTTTAATTTTTGATTTTCCAGTTTTTCTTTTTTAAAATTTATCGAATTCAGATGTTTCGTTGTTTTGATTGTTCAATTTCTCAATTTTTCAATTTTTAACTTTCCTTTTCGGCTTCCGACTCCTCAATTTCTCGATCCTCCGATTTTTCGATTTCTCGCAGTCTCAGTTTTTGAATTTTTCGATGTTTAGATTTTTGGATTTCTCGGTTTTTCGATTTTTTTCTTTTGAGCTTTTCAATTTCTGGATTTTCCAATTTTTCAATGCCCCGATTTTTCAATTTTTCAAATTGAATTGGATTTCTCGATTCTTCAATTTTGCGATATTTTAATTATTCATTGTTTTAAATTTTAGTTTTTTCGATTTTTCAATTTTTTGACTTTTCAGTTCTTCAGTATTGAAATTTTTGAATTTTTCAATTTTTTGCGTTAAATTTTCAGTTTTCTGATTTCTCAATTAATATATTTTTGATTTTCCCACTTCTCAAAGTTTCGATTTTTCAGTTCTTCAATTCTTCAATTTTTCGACTTCGCTTTATTGGTTTGTCGATTTCTCAATTTTTGGATATTTCTTTCAGTTTTGATATTTTTCAATACTTCGATTCTTTCATTTTTCGACTTCTAGATTTTTCTATTTTTTATTTTTGGATTTTCAGTTTTTTGTTTTTTATTTCAATTTCTCAATTTTTCAACTTTTTCATATTTTAATTTTTAAATTTCTAGATTTTTCAGTTTCTCGAGTTTCCAGTTCTATATTTTAATTTTTTAAATTTACGAATGTTTAAATTTTTTGAGATCTCAATTCATTGAGATTCAGATGTTTCGATGTTTTGATTATTCAATCTCTCGCTTTATCAATTTTTCCATATTTAAGTTTTCGATTTTTCGATTTTGGCCTATTTCGGTTTCTCAATTATTTGATTTTTCGACTCCTCGATTTTTTGTCTTTTGATTTTTCGATTTCTCGATGTCTCAATTTTTGAATTTTACAATGTTCCGATTTTTCGATTTGTTGGTTTTTCGATTTTCTGCTTTTCGCTTTCTCGATTTTTCGATGTTTCGATTTTTGATTTATCCGATTTTTCAATTGTCCAATTTTTTAAATTCTCGACTCCTCGATTCGTTGATTCTTTGTTTTTCGATTATTAAACTTTAGATTTTTTTTTTTTGATTTTTTGATGTTTGGATTTCTCCATTTTTCAGTTTTAGGATATTTTAACTTTTCAATGTTTTAAATTTTAGATTTTTCGATTTTTCAGTTCTTCAATATTTTTTTATTTTTCAAATTTTGACGTTTCTGAATTTTTAGTTTTTGGATTTCTCAATTATTCTATTTTTTTATAATCCCATTTCTCCACTTCCTAAAGTTTCGATTTTTCAGTTCTTCAGTTCTTCAATTTTTCGATTATTCAGGATTTTGATTTTTCAATTTTTCGATTTTTAAGTTTGCGATTTTTAGACTCTGCTTTTTTGACTTTTTTTAATTTCCTAATTTTTTGATATTTCGTTCAATTTTGTGATTTTTCAGTTTTTCGATTTCTCAATTTTAACTTTTCAATTTTTTTAAATGATTAATTTTTTTCGATTTTTTGAGTTTTCAGTTCTTCTATATTTGAATTTTTCAATTTTCGGAATTTTTTAATTTTCGATTGTCCAATTTTTTTTTATTTTTCGATTTTCCAATTTTTCGATGTTTCAATTTTTGAATTAACCGATTGTTCAATTTCTCGATTTTTAAATTTTAGATTTTCCAATTTTAATTTTTTTGATTTTTTTATGTTTCGATTTCTCGATTTTACAATTTTCCCATATTTGAATTTTTCAGTGTTTTAAATTTTCGATTTCGAGGATTTACTGTGTTACACTAGTCATCAGTCATTACTCATCAAGAACGATTATTGCTGTGCGTTAAAATGCCTACATACTGATAAGCACGTACATACAAAACACATTTAAGGCTGTTTTAGTATAATTTTTGCAATTTTAAATTTATTTCTTGATGTCTAAATCGTATATATTTAAATGGTGATGAATATTTTGTGATACAATCTTAGGATAAAATGCATTTTAGTTTCAAAGATAATATGTATTTAATGGTTTGACTACTGTTAATAAAAAAAATACGTAAACAGATGTTCATATTGAATTAATTTGGTGTTCATAGTTTGATGATAATCCATAGTTATTCTGGAGGCAAATTAGATGACTTGTTACTTATTAATTAAAGTAGTGGTCGTTTAATTTCGTACCTTTAAAGTGGACGAAGGGACGCATATTTGTTAGCCATGCAGTTCATGGAAAATAGGTATACCGCAATAATATTAAATTTGTACCTAAAAAACCTTAACCTTGAAACAGATATGCACTACATATACATATATTACATATATGTAAAGTCTTCAAAACGTACGTTTGCTTATTTTGTGACTGCTCCCCGTACAACGTACTGATTAATACGTCCGTTTACTACCTTATCGACATCACGTGCTTACGGACTATTTTTACCCCCTTTCGTAAGGTACCGCCACTTCATAGTGAAGCGAGTGAGATGTAAAATATATATTCATTCTTTTTTACATGGGAAAGTGATTGTCCGTATAGGTTGTCCAACTGTAATATACTTAAACAATGTTATTATTATTTTAACGTTTCTGTAGATTTCTACAGTTTCAAATGCCGTTTCCATCTACCGCTCGCTAGATGTCGCCCCTCTTTTCTTCTCCTCTTCCGTCATGCGCCATCCCACCCATTCAAAACCCAGCAGCGGGAAACCCATCAAAAGCGTGGCCGGCGACGGCACCGCAGCCTCCACCTCGTGCATTTGTTTGCCGGCCTTCCGCCAGTCGAGTGTCGGCGCGTTCTTGCGGCGCGATCTCGGACCCGAAAATGAAAATGTAACACAAACTCGAAGAATGTGAAGTGCGAACGTGAGTGAGAATGCAGTGTTGAGAGTGAAAATGCCTTTCGTGCAGCGCGTCGTCGAACCCAAGTACCTCAGCCGCACCAGCCTCTGGGACGAAGACGGCCGGCCCCTGGTCAGCGATGACGAGCTGGAGGCCGTCACCAACAACACCCTCAGCAACGCTCTGCGCCAGCTGGCGTCCTTGGTGCTGGTGGCCGACGACATCTTCCTCGAGCTGGGCGACCAGCTCAAGGAGATCAACAAGAGGTCGGAGGGCCTGAGGGCGAAGATCGAGGCCGTGGAAGGGAGGGTGGCGGCCTACGATCCCAAGAAGGTTACAGTTCGTAAGTGTTTTTGTACGGCGGTCTCAGGTAGAGCATCGACGGCGCGGGTAGCCTTGAAATACCTCCAAGTTTACGCGGAGGCAGGGGCGGCTTGGGGAGGAGGGGCGAGAGCCCCGCGATTAGCCGGCTTTTTGCGTGTAAACAAAGATTACCGGGTTTGTTTCGACGAATTAAGAGTGTGCGAGTGGTATTTTAGGTCAGTGGTTTTGTAAAAACGCCAAAACTGGGCTATTATTTATTCATCAAAAAAATCCGGATTTTTGGCGTAATTGTTCACTTGGAAGCAAGTAATAGCACTCTTCACACCCACACGGAACTCTTTTCTGGCAAGTGTCGTAACACCACTAGCCAAAGTCGAGTACTATAAAATAGTAAACACTGTCTAATCGTTAATGTAACCTAGAAATAATAAAGGTGCGAGTGTACATCCTTCCGCCACACCGTAAGTAACGGAAACATCTTCATAAAATTTATAATCATATGCAAATTACAGCGTGAAAGTTTTCTTAAAGAATGTTACGGGAATTAAAAGAATGGTTAAAAATTATTTAACCAAGTACTTCAAGAAGCATAATCAATTCAGCGTGGGTGTTCGTCAATGAAGATTAATTTATTAATTTAATTGTTAATATTTATAATGCAAACACTATCAAATTAAATGGGTCGTTTCTGAAATAATAAAACATTAGATGGACTGCTTCCAAGGAAGCATTTAAATCGATTCATAGATTTATTATTGTTGAACATCCTGTGAAAGCAGTCGTAAAAACGTAAACCGTATTGCTAAAATAGCAATAACACAGTAACAAGATATTTTTCTAATAAATATTTGCTTAATAATAAAACTGGTGCATCAGATTTTCGTGATGTTCACTACCACAGTGTCACTTATTTAATGTCTTATCAAAAATTTTAAACAAGTTTCGTTTCTTGGATACATTATAAAATTTGATTCTGTGAATTTTATTGCTTTATAACTCCTATAAATCGTAATCTTGCAATAAAATTTGTTATTAGGTCATCAGCAAGGGACAAATTATCAGTTTAGATACAATAGCTACATTGTAATAATAACGACAATATTTCACGAAAATGAAATATATAGGTGTTTTTACAGACATCCTGTATGAGGAATTCCAAAAAAATTGCCACCTTGATAAACCACAAGTGTGTAGAATCCTAAGAACAATATTAACGATAACCTGTGTTTTGAAGAGAAATCGGGTTCTTATTCTTTTTCAAAAACTTGAAATATCTAAGGTAAAAAATACGGGCGGATTAATAAACCACAACTACAGAAACTTATGATTTGATAAATTACTTGTAATTTTTTTGATGGGTTGCTTTTTCAGACACCTTATATAAGCGATTCTAAAAAAAGAGTGGGTTGATATACTAGTGTTCAGAGTACTCGGGTTCTTCAAATTCTTTGCACAGCTTTTTACACTTTTAACTTTTCAGTTCTCATATTTTTAATTTTTTTTTCGTTTCTTCAATTTTTCGATTTACAATTTATCGAGTTTTCAAGTTTGAATTTTTCACTTTTTAGATGTGCAACTAATTTGAGTTTATCGAGTTTTCAATTTTTCATTTTTCACTTTTTTAATTTGTAATTTTTCGTTTCGGTATTTTTATTTTCCTTATTTTTATATATTTTTTTTTCAATTTGTAATTTTTCATTTTTTTTTTGGTTCTTTAATTTTACAATATCCAACTCTTTGTACAATAACACTATACAGATGAACGTATAGTTAACCCCGCCCACCAACCTCGCCTGCGTTTCAGTAATTCATTGTATCTGATCGGAATTAAAGGTGGATCTGACAATGAACAGAAATAATGCCGTTAGAATAAGCTAAGATAAGACGGATTTTACGAAATGACATATTCTACAAAGAAAGAGAGGGCGGGTGGGCGGGGCTAGTACTTGCTAAGATAAGACTGATTTTGGCAGATGACATATCCTACAAGGAAAGAGAGGGTGGGTGGGCGGGGCTAGTTGTTGTAAACATAAGACTGAACAGTATTAAGAGTACCCACTGAATGGAGAGGGGGTGGGTGGGCGGGGCTAGTGTCTGCTTATAGGACTGTGTAGAAAAAAACTAAACTCAGTCCCGAAAAATTGCAAAATTGTAAAATCAAAAAACGGAAAAGTATTGAACGAAAATTTTGGAAAATCTAAAAAATGGAAATCAGGAACTTGAAAAATTGAAGAAACGAATCATTGAAAAATCGAAAGATTAAAAGTTGAGAAACTTAAATACCAATAAACTGCAAAATCGAAAAAAGGAAATATGTATTTGAAAAAAAAAAACAAATACATATTAAGAAATCAAAAATTTGCAAAACGGAAAAATTAAAAAAACTGAAAAATCGGGGAATTGAAAAAGCAAAAAATTTAAAATTTGAGAAATTGAATAAACGAAAAATGATAAAATTGAAAAAAAAATGGAAATGAAAATACGAAAAGTTGTAATATAAAATCGAGAAAACGAAAATTAAAAAAATCGGTAAAATAAAAAATAAAATTCAAGAACTTGAAAAATTGAAAAAAGAAAAAACGAAACAGTCAAAAGTAAAAAAAAACTGAGGAAATAAAGAAAACGAAAAAACAAAAAATTGTGAAATCGAAAAACTGCAAAATTAAAAATCGAGAAAATGGAAAATTATAAATTAAGAATTTGAAACACTGAAGAAACGAAGATAATAAATGCTTCGGTTTTGACAGAGCAGTAACATACTATTTGTCAAAAATTTCAGGAAAATTAGCTACCAATTTTACTTTTATTTTTTGATTTGAATTTTACCAATATCCATTTTAAATACATACATATTGTAATAATTTAAAAAATTTTCCACTTTATCAGTTTTACGGTTTTAGAATTTTTGCATTTTTCAATTATTGGATTTTAAAACTTACTCATTTACATATCCATTTTTTTAATTTTTGAACCAAAAAAAAGTAGGAAAATCGCAAAACTGATTATTGAAAAATCAAATATGAAAGAAACGGAAAAGTATTCAAGAACTTGAAAAATTGATGAAACGAAAAATTGAAAAATCGAAAAATTAAAAATTGAGAAAAATAAGACACTTTTGATGTTTTCGAGCATTTTGAAACCTTTTCCGAAAATTAATTGAAGACATTTTCTTGTAGATTTCAATAACTAGAAGTCATTTTCGGCTTCGTTTCTTCGAAAACTCCTACCGTTTTTCCAAAATCGTCAATTGAAATACAGTTAATTTTAGAGATTAGCGCTTTTTTTAGTTTTTTCACATCCTAGATTCTATAGTTCGTTTCCACTCCCAATCGACTGAAGAACATAATTAGCCCCGCCCACCCACCCTATCTTCTTTTCAGTGATTGGTTTTATCCAATCCCAATAAAATGAATGATCTTATACTAAACGGAAATAAAATTAGTCGTTAGAATGAGAATAGGAGAGGTGGGCGGGGCTACTACTTGCTAAAATTAGACTGATTTTGGCAAATGACATACCCTCTAAGAAAATAGAGGGCGGGTGGGCGGGGCTAATATTTGATAAGATAAGACTGATTTTGACAAATGACATATTCTAAGAAAATAAAAAAAAATAAAACTTAAAAATCGAAAAAGCGCAAAACCGAAAAAACCAAATATTGAATATTAAAGAAGTCGGATAATGCAGAAATCCAAAAATTATTAAATTGAAAATTTTAAAAACTGGAAAATCCAGGAATCGGAATAAATATTGAAAAAAATAACAAATGGAAAAAAGAAAATTTTGTTATATAAAATCGAGCAAATGAAAATCCAAAAATCAGGAAAATGAAAAATATAAATCAAGAACTTAAAAAATTGAGGAAACGAAAATTGAAAAATTAAAGACTTAAAGTGCAAAAACGAAAAAACGAAATATTGTAAATTAAAGAAATGATTAATTGTTCAGAAATCCAAAAATAGCTAAATTGAACATTTTAAAAGTTGGAAAATCGGGGAATCGAAAAATTAAAGATTGAAAATTAGAAAAATTGAAAAAACTAAACAAAAAATTATAAAATGGAAATAAATATTGATAAAGATAACAGAAATGAAAACACCGAAAATTTGTCATATAAAATCGAGAAAATGAAAATAAAAAAGTCGGGAAAATGAAAAATAAAAATCAAGAACTTGGAAAATCGAAGAATCGAAAAATTAAAGATTGAAAATTAGAAAAATTGAATAAACTAAACGAAGGATTATAAAATGCAAATAAATATTGAAAAAATTACAGAAATGAAAAAACGAAAATTTGTCATATGAAATCAAGAAAATGAAAATCAAAAAATCGGGGAAATGAAAATTAAAAATCAAGAACTTGAAAATTGAGGAAACGAAAAATTGAAAAATTTAAGACTTAGAAACTTAAAGTGCAAAAACGAAAAAACGAAATATTGTAAATTAAAGAAATGATTAATTGTTCAGAAATCCAAAAATAGCTAAATTGAACATTTTAAAAGTTGGAAAATCGGGGAATCGAAAAATTAAAGATTGAAAATTAGAAAAATTGAAAAAACTAAACAAAAAATTGTAAAATGGAAATAAATATTGATAAAAATAACAGAAATGAAAACACCGAAAATTTGTCATATAAAATCGAGAAAATGAAAATAAAAAAATCGGGAAAATGAAAAATAAAAATCAAGAACTTGGAAAATCGAAGAATCGAAAAATTAAAGATTGAAAATTAGAAAAATTGAATAAACTAAACGAAGGATTATAAAATGCAAATAAATATTGAAAAAATAACAGAAATGAAAAAACGAAAATTTATCATATGAAATCAAGAAAATGAAAATCAAAAAATCGGGAAAATGAAAATTAAAAATCAAGAACTTGAAAATTGAGGAAACGAAAAATTGAAAAATTTAAGACTTAGAAACTTAAAGTGCAAAAACGAAAAAACCAAATATTATAAATTAAAGAAATGATTAATTGTTCAGAAATCCAAAAATAACTAAATTGAACATTTTAAAAGTTGGAAAATCGGGGAATCGAAAAATTAAAGATTGAAAATTAGAAAAATTGAAAAAACTAAACAAAAAATTATAAAATGGAAATAAATATTGATAAAAATAACAGAAATGAAAACACCGAAAATTTGTCATATAAAATCGAGAAAATGTGGTGTTCAGATAATAGTCTTAAGCTTAACGTACACAAATGTAAATCTATGAGATTCTCTAAAAAAATTGTTAAAGTACCTGAATTCAATTATAATATTTCGGATGTAGTTGTAGAACAAGTAGCATATTTTTGTGACTTGGGTGTAATGTTAGATCCAAAATTAGCCTTTACTCTACATGTTGATAAAATTGTCAATAAAATTAATAAAACCTTGGGATTTGTTCTAAGACAATGTCAGGAGTTTACTAGCCTTCGTGTCTTTTGCATTTTATATAACTCATATGTTCGCTCATTATTAGAGTATTGCTGTATAATTTGGTCACCTTACTATCAGCTCTATATATCTAGACTTGAAAAAATTCAAAGAAAGTTCATTAAATTTTTATGTTTTAAACTAAATGTTATATTTGATAAGAATAATTACGAACTCATAGTTAAATATTTCGGGCTTAGTTTCTTAATAAGTCGTCGCCATTACTTTGATTTGTGCTTTGTTTTTAATGTGTTAAATAACCGTGTAAATTGTTCCGACATTCTTAATATGTTTTCTTTACATGTACCTAATCGCGCCACAAGAGGTTCTCATTTGCTCCAAGTGCCTTTCCATCGCACACTATATGCTCAAAAATCTCCGTTATGCCGCATGGCTAAACTGGCGATGGAGTATAATGATCTGAACTTTTGTGGTGTGTCAATTAATGTTTTTAAGAGGGAGCTGAAGAATGCTTTAAATATGTAAAGTGTAACTATTGTTGTGATTTGTAATGGTATATTTCCGTAAATAAACTATTATTATTATTATTATTATTATTATTATTATTATTATTAAAAAAAAAAATGAAAATAAAAAAATCGGGAAAATGAAAAATAAAAATCAAAAACTTGGAAAATCGAAGAATCGAAAAATTAAAGATTGAAAATTAGAAAAATTGAATAAAGTAAACGAAGGATTATAAAATGCAAATAAATATTGAAAAAATTACAGAAATGAAAAAACGAAAATTTGTCATATGAAATCAAGAAAATGAAAATCAAAAAATCGGGGAAATGAAAATTAAAAATCAAGAACTTGAAAATTGAGGAAACGAAAAATTGAAAAATTTAAGACTTAGAAACTTAAAGTGCAAAAACGAAAAAACGAAATATTGTAAATTAAAGAAATCGGATAATTCAGAAATCCAAAAATAGCTAAATTGAACATTTTAAAAGTTGGAAAATCGAAGAATCGAAAAATTACAGAATTGAAAATTTGAAAAATTGAGTAAACTAAACGAAAAATTATAAAATGGAAATAAATATTGAAAAAATTACAGAAATGAAAAAACGAAAATTTGTTATATAAAATGGAGAAAATGAAAAATAAAAATCAAGAACTTGAAAAATTTCAATATCAATTTTGACAGGGTAGCAAAAGTACTATATTTCAAATATTTCGTGAAAATTAGATATCAATTTGAGATGACGTCAACTTCCTAGAGGGAATAATCAAACAAACATTAACAGATGTTCTCTGATTATTAAATCAATCCGCAAAAGAATTTAATTCATCGGGGAATATCCATGTTTAACAATCTGTTCGACATTAATCTTTTGATTATTTAATTATATTTATTAATAATACCCTGGGGTTTTCTTTGTTTCTTTAACAATTTTTGCATTTTTATTGCACGTTGCTTTGTAAAATCGTTTAACAAGCTTTTTGTTCTAAGAGCCTTGAAAATTGTAAACATCAATGATAAGTCAGTCTTAAACGACTCCCACACTTCGCATAATCGAGAAAAAACCTTCCATTATTCGATGACTGGAATTATTTTTAATCTCTTCAAAAGGAAGTGCAAATTAAAGTATTATATAACAAAATCAGCACAATTAATTGTTATAAATAACCCTTTTGATTTCCCACCATTCAACAGGTCACTTTTTTCGCCGTTTTTTAGCATACTATACGAAATGCATCACAGCACACCTTAAAATTGTTGTAATCCATACTAAAAGCCAATGTTTCTAGTGAGTAATTGGAGTCTAGAACGTAACCCAAAACCACAATGTCGTGTTTTACATTCCGACCGTTGCTGTTGAAATCTTTGTTATTTAGAATAGTAGAATTCCCACTTTGGCACTTTTTCGTTGTAAAAAGCAAACCCACCAAACCGGCCCTCCCATATACGTGCCTCTGTTTACTTCTCTGCCCCCATACCATTCCGAAAAGTCGCCGCCCATGCTCGTTTTATCGCGATCGATTGTACTACGGTCGATGTAATAAATAAAAAATGAGACTCGCTCCGCTCTTCCTTTTGTGATTCTTGTCTATCGTTCTCAAAGCAACAAGGTCGCTCAACTACCTTACGATATAATTTTTTAATTTCGGTACCGACTCCCCGGCACGACCTCCTCGTCGTTAACGAACGCCGACCAGCCTTTCATTATTCCACGCTCTGGAACTCTCTAATTGAAGCATGATTACTGCACAATTCTTATTCGATCGGATGTCAAAACCCGAGTACTCGTTTCGACGGACAGCGGAAATCGGCTGATTAGCATTCCGGAGAAACGGAGAATTACGTGGAGTCGATGAATGAACGTAAACACTGTAATTTCTGCTCGAAAAACTAGGCTTCAAGGTGAGTCTAAGTTGGCGGTGTTAGTCATTAGGGAGCCGTTTTTTCGCTGGATCGATTCGCGAGATTTGGCTTGGGGGCGCTTGCGAGAACCCGAAACTGGTGGTTGATGAAATTCGGAAAAAGGAGATGTAATGCGAGTGGTAACGAAAACAAGGGGTACTAAATTCGAGTTGTTTTGATAAAAGTGAGTGTCTAATTCGCGATGTTAATTTTGAATATGTAAATAATCGGGAGCTGTTAGCCTTGGTTACAGAGCGAGGAAAAATTTAAATCCTGAAATGGGTTCCAAGCCTAAAATGAATAAATGATAATTATTATGAACAGATTTGGATACTGCTGGTGCAATAATTTTAAACCTAACCAGCGAAGGAAAAGTGTTAAGTCACTAAGTTTTACTTCCTATTTGTTCGTCGTCTATCTGAATTTTTATGTTTCCGTTTCATAATTTATCGTTTTTTCAACAACTTTAATTTTTTCAATTCCTTCATTTACTGACGAAATTTTTCGTTTTTTAGTTTTTCAATTTTAAATTTTTTGATTTTTCAATTTTTCGTTTCCTAAGTTCTATCACAGTTTTTCGTCTTTTCATTTCCTTTATTTCTTCGATCTTCCATTCGATTTTAAAATTTTTCAGTTTTGTAATTTTCCGCATTCTACAATTTTCACTACATATTTCGATTTTTCACATTATTTCGTTTTTTTGATTTTCCATTTTCAAGACTTTTAAGCTTCTCAATTTTTTATCTTTCGATTTTTCAAATTTTCATTCATACATTTCTGTGTTTTCATTTTTGATTTTTCAGTTTTACGATTATGCCATTTTTCCAATATTTTTTATTCTAAAAGTTGAAATATCGAAAAACTGGGCGATATTAAAAAAAAACGAAAAATTCCAAAATCGAGAAATTGCAAATCGAAGAACTGAGGAACGAAAAATTCAATCATTGACGAACTAAAAATTGAAAAACTTAAAAATCGAAGAAATTAATCAATAGAAAAATTGGAAAGAAAAAATTAATTGAATCGAAAAGTGGGAAAAGACAAAAATTGTAAAATCGAAAAATTGAAAAATCAAATATCGAGAAAACTGAAAAATTAAAAATCGAAAAAGTAAAAGTCGTAAAATTGGAAAACCAAAAAATTGAAAAATTAAAAAAAAATGAAAACCGAAATGAAAAATTACAAATCGAAAAAGAACAGTTGCATGTCGTAAAATTGTAGAAACAAAAAAGAAATGAAAAACTGAAAAATTGTAAAAATAAAGAAAATAAAAAATTGAAACGAAAAATTGCACATCGAAAATTTGAAGAAATGAAATAGTGAAGAATGGAAACACTGAAAAATTAAAAATCGAAAAATTGAAAGGTCCAATAGAAAAAATTTTAGAATTCAATAACGGAAAAGTTCTAAAATCATAAAATTGAAAAAACTTCATATTTAAAAGGAAAGCTATAAAAACTGCAAATTAAACATTGAAGAGACGAAAAATTGCAAAAACATGAAACTGAAAAGTGAAAAACGAAAAATTAAAAACCGAAAAATGGAAAAATAAAGAAAATAAAAAGCCGAACCATGAAAATTGAAAAATCCAAAAATCCAAAAATTGAAAAATCATGAAACTGAAAAACGAAAAATTGAAAAATCCCAAAAATTGAAAATTTCACATTGAAAAAAGGAAAAATTGTTAAATCAGAACATTAAAAAACCGAAAAATTTTGAAAATAAAGGAAGTAAAAAACCGAAACCAAAAATTAAAGACAAAGTTGGAAAATCGATAAACTGAAAAATTTAGAAGGGAAAACTGGAAGAGTTGCCTATCGTAAAATTAGGGAAATAAAAAAAATGAAAAATTGAAAAATTTCAGTTGAAAAATTGGAGAAACGGAAAATTGAAAAATAAAAAATCGAAAAATTGAAAAGTCCAATAAATGATAAGATTTTTAAAATCCAGTAATTGAAAAATTGAGAAGTTCTCAAAATCGTGAAATTAAAAAAGTGAAAACTTTAAAAAATGATTTACTAGATAATATTTAAAATGAAAACTGGAAAAATTGCAAAAAAATTTAGAAAATAATGATCCAAAACGAATATTTGAAGCGCGAAAAATCAATCCATTATTAAAAAATCTAAAAGTTGAAAAACCGAAAAATTAAAAAATCCAAAAATTGAAAAACCAAAAAATTGAAAAAATAAATAAAATGGAAAAACCTAAAAAATTGAAAAACTAAAGACAGAAAACTGAAATTAAAAATTACAAATCGAAAAATTAAGAAATGAAAAATTGAAAAAAGCAGTTGCATCTGGTAATATTCTAGAAACAAAAAAGAAATGAAAAACTGAAAAACTGGAGAAACGGAAAATTGAAAAATAAAAAATCGAAACATCCAAAAATTGTAAAATCATGAAACTGAAAAACGAAAAATTGAAAAATCCCGAAAATTGAAAATTTCACATTGAAAAAAGGAAAAATTGTTAAATCAGAGCATTGAAAAACCGAAAAATTTTGAAAATAAAGAAAGTAAAAAACCGAAACCAAAAATTAAAGACATGAAAAACTGAAAAATGGAAAAATTAAAAAATTAAAAATTGAAAACTCGTGAAACTGCAAATCGAAAAATTGCAAAATCTAAACATTGAAACATTCAAAAGTTGGAAAATCGATAAACTGAAACTGTTGCGTATTGTAAAATTAGGGAACTTAAAAAAATGAAAAATTGAAAAATTCCAGTTGAAAAATTGGAGAAACGGAAAATTGAAAAATAAAAAATCGAAAAATTGAAAAGTCCAATAAATGATAAGATTTTAAAAATCCAGTAATTGAAAAATTGAGAAGTTCTCAAAATCATGAAATTAAAAAAGTGAAAACTTTAAAAAATGATTTACTAGATAATATTTAAAATGAAAACTAGAAAAATTGCAAAAAAATTTAGAAAATGATCCGAAACGAATATTTGAAGCATGAAAAAATTAAGATTCGAAAAATTGGAAAAATCAATCCATTATTATAAAATCTAAAAGTTGAAAAACCGAAAAATTAAAAAATCCAAAAATTGAAAAACCTAAAAATTGAAAAACTAAAGACAGAAAACTCAAATGAAAAATTACAAATCGAAAAATTAAGAAATGAAAAATTGAAAAAAGCAGTTGCATCTGGTAATATTCTAGAAACAAAAAAGAAATGAAAAACTGGAGAAACGGAAAATTGAAAAATAAAAAATCGAAAAATCATGAAACTGAAAAACGAAAAATTGAAAAATCCCAAAAATTGAAAATTTCACATTGAAAAAAGGAAAAATTGTTGAATCAGAGTATTGAAAAACCGAAAAATTTTGAAAATAAAGAAAGTAAAAAACCGAAACCAAAAATTAAAGACATGAAAAACTGAAAAATGGAAAAATTAAAAAATTAAAAATTGAAAACTCGTGAAACTGCAAATCGAAAAATTGCAAAATCTAAGCATTGAAACATTCAAAAGTTGGAAAATCGATAAACTGAAACTGTTGCGTATTGTAAAATTAGGGAACTTAAAAAAATGAAAAATTGAAAAATAAAAAATCGAAAAATTGAAAAGTCCAATAAATGATAAGATTTTAAAAAAACAGTAATTGAAAAATTGAGAAGTTCTCAAAATCGTGAAATTAATAAAGTGAAAACTTTAAAAAATGATTTACTAGATAATATTTAAAATGAAAACTAGAAAAATTGCAAAAAAATTTAGAAAATAATGATCCAAAACGAATATTTGAAGCGTGAAAAATTTAAGATTCGAAAAATTGGAAAAATCAATCCATTATTAAAAAATCTAAAAGTTGAAAAACCGAAAAATTAAAAAATCCAAAAATTGAAAAACTAAAGACAGAAAACTCAAATGAAAAATTACAAATCGAAAAATTAAGAAATGAAAAATTGAAAAAAGCAGTTGCATCTGGTAATATTCTAGAAACAAAAAAGAAATGAAAAACTGGAGAAACGGAAAATTGAAAAATAAAAAATCGAAAAATCCAAAAATTGAAAAACCAAAAAATTGAAAAAATAAATAAAATGGAAAAACCTAAAAATTGAAAAACTAAAGACAGAAAACTCAAATGAAAAATTACAAATCGAAAAATTAAGAAATGAAAAATTGAAAAAAGCAGTTGCATCTGGTAATATTCTAGAAACAAAAAAGAAATGAAAAACTGGAGAAACGGAAAATTGAAAAATAAAAAATCGAAAAATCCAAAAATTGAAAAACCAAAAAATTGAAAAAATAAATAAAATGGAAAAACGTAAAAATTGAAAAACTAAAAACAGAAAACTCAAATGAAAAATTACAAATCGAAAAATTAAGAAATGAAAAATTGAAAAAAGCAGTTGCATCTGGTAATATTCTAGAAACAAAAAAGAAATGAAAAACTGAAAAACTGGAGAAACGGAAAATTGAAAAATAAAAAATCGAAAAATTGAGAAGTCCAATAAATGATAAGATTATCTTAAAATCCAGTAATTGAAAAATTGAGAAATTCTCAAAATCGTAAAATTGAGAGTGAAAAATTTTAAAAATAATTATTACTACATATTTAAAATGAAAACCAGCAAAATTGCAAAAAAATATAGAAAATAATACGAAACGAATTTTTGAAGCATGAAAATTTGAAAACCGAAAAATGAAACTGAAAAATTAAAAATTGAAAAAACCAATACATAATTAAAAAAATTATAAAATCAAAACATTGAAAAACTGAAAAATTGAAAAAATAAAAATAACCGAAACGAGAAATTGAAGATACGAAAAAAGTCCACAGTCGTAAAACTGAAAAACCAAATAAACTGAAAAAATTAAGACACAGGAAACGCAAATGAAAAATTACAAATCGCAAAATTAAGAAATGAAAAATTATAAAATCGAAACAGCGAAAAATCGAATAATTGTAAAAATAAAGAAAATAAAAAACCGAAACGAAAAATTGCAAATTGAAAATTTGAAGAAATGAAATATTGAAGAATTGAAAAATTTTAAAAATCGACAAATTGAAAGGTCTAATAAATGATAAAATTTTAAAATCCAATAACTAAAAATGGAAAATTTCTAAAATCATAAAACTGAAAAATATAAAATTAAGAAAACGAAAAATTAAAAAATGTGAAAGTTGAAAAATCGAAAAATTGAAAATTTATAAAATCAGAGCACTGAAAAACTAAAAAACGAAACCAAAAATTAAAGACATCAAAAATTTAAAAATTTAAAAATGAAAACTCGAAGAATTGTTATCGTAAAATTGGGGAGACAAAAAAATGTAAAATTGAAAAATTCCAAGTTGAAAAATTAGTCGAAAAATTGAAAAGTCCAATAAATAATAAAATTTTAAAATCCACTAATTGAAAAAGGGAAAAATTCTCAAATCGTAAAAATGAAAAACTGAAAAATTTTAAAAATTATTACTAGATAGGAGTATTTAAAATGAAAACTAGATCAAAAATTGAAGCAACGAAAAATTGAAAAAATAAAGAAAATAAAAAACCGAAAGGGAAAAATGAAGACATGAAAAATCTAAAAATTAAAAATTGAAAACTCGTGAAACTGGAAATCGAAAAATTGCTAAATTTAAAAAATATATGTAAAATCGGAACATTGAAAAATCCAAAAATTGAACAATTAAAAATTCAAAAATTCGAAACTTGGGGAATTGAAAAACTGAAAGAAACAAAAAAATGACCAACTGAGCAATTGAAAAATTCAAGTCAAAAAAGCAATCAGAATGTTATTTACGCCACTGATTTTTACTTTATAGAATTAAGATAAAAAACAAAATTCGTAGTTTTTTTATGATTTTTCAAAAAAACGAGATTTTTTAGGGCTGCACTTCAGCGAAACATTGAAAAATCGAAAAAATTTAAAAATAAAGAAAATAAAAAACTGGAACGAAAAGTTGCAAATCGAATGTGTAAAGAAATCAGTAATTAAATAATGCAAAAATTAAAAATTGAAGACACAAAAAAAAATGGAAAACTGAAAAATCGCAAATCGAAAAATTGAAGAAATGAAAAAATAAAGAAAACAAAGCCGAAACGAGAAATTGCAAATCGAAAAATTAATTGAAAAACTGAAAAATATATACTCGAAAACTCGAGAAATTACAAATTAAAAAACTGAAAAATTAAAAACTGAAAAAACCAATACATAATTAAAAAACCTGAATGTTGAAAAAATCCAAAAATTGAAAATTCTACATTGAAAAAAAAAATTATAAAATCGGAACATTGAAAAACTGAAAAATTGAAAAATAAAAACAAAAACCGAAATGAAAAATTGAAGACACGAAAAAAGTCCATAGTCGTAAAACTGAAAAACCAAAAAAATTGAAAAAATTAAGACACGGAAAACCCAAGTGAAAAAATACAAATCGCAAAATTCAGAAATGAAAAAATGAAAAAAAACAAAAAAGAAATGACAAACTGAAAAATTGAAGAAACGAAAAATTATAAAATCGAAAAATTGTAAAAATAAAGAAAATAAAGAAACCGAAACGAAAAATTGCAAATTGAAAATTTGAAGAAATGAAATATTGAAGAATTGAAAAATTAAAAATCGACAAATTGAAAGGTCTAATAAATGATACAATTTTAAAATCCAATAACTAAAAATGGAAAATTTCTAAAATCATAAAACTGCAAAATGTAAAATTGAGAAAACGAAAAATTAAAAAATCTGTAAGTTGAAAAATCGAAAAATTGAAAATTTCGCATTGAAAAAAAGAAAAATTTAAAAATTTAAAAATGAAAACTCGAAGAGTTGCTATCGTAAAATTGGGGAAACAAAAAAATGTAAAATTGAAAAATTCCAAGTTGAAAAATTAGTCGAAAAATTGAAAAGTCCAACAAATAATAAAATTTTAAAAATTATTATTACTAGATAGGAGTATTTAAAATGAAAACTAGATCAAAAATTGAAGCAACGAAAAATTGAAAAAATAAAGAAAACAAAAAACCGAAAGGGAAAAATGAAGACATGAAAAATCGTGAAACTGGAAATCGAAAAATTGCTAAATTTAAAAACAGATTCTAAAATCGTAACATAGAAAAATCCAAAAATTGAACAGTTAAAAATTCAAAAATTCGAACTTGTGGAATAGAAAAACTGAAAGAAACAAACAAATGACTAACTGAGCAATTGAAAAATTCAAGTCAGAAAAGCAATCGGAATGTTATTTACGCCACTGGCTTTTACTTTATAGAATTAAGATAAAAAACAAAAATCGTAGTTTTATGATTTTTCAAAAAAAAAACAGATTTTTTGGGCTGCACTTCAGCGAAACATTGAAAAATCGAAAAAATTTAAAAATAAAGAAAATAATAAACTAGAACGAAAAGTTGCAAATCGAATATGTAAAGGAATCAATAATTAAATAATGCAAAAATTAAAAACTGAAGATACAAAAAAATGGAAAACTGAAAAATCGCAAACCGAAAAATTGAAAAAGTTCAAGTCAAAAAAGCTGAACATATTTTCTTACCATTTTTCTATAATCGCCAAAATGATATTTAAAAAAAAATACTAAATTAGATATATCGAAAACCCGTGGCCGTATAAATTTTGAACCGTTTAATCAAATTGATTGACGTACCTATAAGAAGTTAAATATTACATAGAACTAAAAAACGAAACTACAAATACATGAGGTCTTACCTCAACAATTACCTCCTGTGGCGTGGTATTTACAAAATCTCCTTCACTATGGTAGTGAGTGACATTTATTAATTGCAATGACCGAACACAGACATTTTTAGGTAAAATATGTTTCGAAACAAAAATTAACCCATCAGAATCATTTATCAAATTATCAATAACTTAGTACGATTGCAAGTTTCACCACGCTTCAATCTAGGTAAATCTCAAGAAAATATTTCCTCGCTTCCAGACAACCGTGCCACATCTTCCTAGCACCGTTATGA